>NC_080837.1:54118918-54776418 GCF_030435755.1 Ochotona princeps
ACGGTCATTTAGAGAGTAAACAGGCAGTTGGAAGATTCTCATTCTCTCCATCTTTCTCTGTTTCTGTGTGTGTCTATTTCTCTCTCTCTCTCTGTCTCCTCTGTAAAAACTGCATTTAAAATGAAAGTAAATAAATCTTTAAGATTATTTATTTAGTTGAAAGAATTACACACAGAGGGAGAGACAGAAATCTGCCATCCACTTGTTCACTCCCCATTATGCCAGCAATGTTGCCCCTAGGATGTGGGCATCTTAACCTCTAATATATATATATTTTGATTGGTAGCCCTCAAATCTAACTCTGGAAGCTCTCTCAGGTAGTCATGAATTATTCAGAGGTAGTTAACACTGTGGATTATCAGATGGAGCACTGCCTCTCTCTTTACACTGCTTTCTGAATTCAGTGGCTCTGTTGGGAAATAGGGCGTGAGGGAAAGATGCTGGAACAAGTGTGTTGAAAGAGGGCCTGCGTTGTGGAGGTAAATGCAGTATTTTGGGGATTGTACTTTGTGTGTTATAGGTTGAGTCCAGGCTATGGTTGTGATCAGCATACAGGTTCACATCCTGGGTCTGCCACATAGAGTAGGAATGATATTGGATTAACGCTTGGAACCTCTGTTACTTATTTGCAAAATGAGGGTAGTGCTTCTTTCACAGGATTAATTAAAGAGTAGGCGAGTTAATATACACCGTAACAGTACCTGAAACAGTTGGCTAACTCATCATTGGTTATAATATTTGAATACTTTACTCTTCCCCACCTCTTCTATGTATGCTTCCTTAGTAATTTAAATTGAGAGTATGTATTTCAAAAATAGGTTTTAGATAAAATAAAAAATGAGGGAAATACTTGTTGATACAGAAATTTGTAGCAGAATGATTTCCAGGAAGTTCACTTGAACAGGAAACACGCTGAAACTTGAGAAGAGTTGCGTCCAGTTGATGCCTGGTTCTGCACACTGAGTGTTCCCTCTGAGCCTGAGCCTCCCCATCTCAGAGCTTCCCATTCTGCCTTCTGGGTGGCCTCACTGTGCTCACAGCCCCTAATCTTCTTTAAGTCAGGTGAGCAAGGGAAGTGTATTTCAGTGCACGTATGTCACCATCATCATGTTTTTTTTTTAAGCTCTGACTTTCAATGACATGTTACATCCTAAGCTTGAAGTAACTGCTTTTTTTTTTTTAAAGATTTATTCATTTTATTATAGCCAGATATACACAGAGAGGAGGAGAGACAGAGAGGAAGATCTTCCGCCCAAGTGAGTCGCAACGGGCCAATGCGCGTAGATCTGAAGCCGGGAACCAGGAACCTCTTCTGGGTCTCCCACACAGGTGCAGGGTCCCAAAGCTTTGGGCCGTCCTCAACTGCTTTCCCAGGCCACAAGCAGGGAGCTGGATGGGAAGTGGAGCTGCCGGGATTAGAACCGGCGCCCATATGGGATCCCGGGGCGCTCAAGGCGAGGACTTTAGCCGCTAGGCCATGCCGCCGGGCCCCATCATCATGTTTTAGCCGTCATCCTTCATGTACGTTTGTTATTCTGTGCTTATATTTCATGTAGTACAACAAACTCCCGGTTACTCAGACACAAATTGTTCATTGTTTCTAAATCCTGGCTGACTGAATCTGGGAAGCTGAAGAAAATATAATCATTTAAGTACTAAATGTTAGGCATTTAGAATCAGGAAATCTGTTCTTGGGTGGGCTAAGGAAAATTTCAGGACCTCTGAGCTTTTGCTGACCTGGAGGACGTGAAGATGGGATAGATTTTTCTGCATGGACACCTTGTTCCAGCACACTCCAAAAATCTTGCCACTTCATTCACGATGAAGTCTCTCCAGACTCCACTGGCTGCCATAGTCCACCTTAGAGTCTCTGTTTGCCCAGGTATTCACTGCCAACACTTGGCTGCGGGTAGCTGATTGATTTGTTCTGTCCTCTGTTGTAGTACCAGGTGTCCTCTGTAAACTCTTCTAAATTCTGTTTTTTTTTCCCACGGGAATGAAATTTGAATATTCTGCTTAATTTGGACTAATTTTAAGTTGTGTTTCATAATACCTTTGTTACATCACTTCAGTATTGACCAGCAGCATCCATTGCGTGTCTGTTGTGTGGAAGACTGTTGTGCATACTAGAATGTGAGCACCCCAAGAACAGGAGTCCTAGTCTGCTTTGTCCACATGTGCAACCCAAGTCCCTGAAACAGTGCCTGGCACATAGCAGTTGCTGAATAAACGCTTTTTGAATCAATTAATGATTGCTAATTTTTGAAATAACTTTGTAAGGCAAACATTATACCCATTTCTCAGACAAAAATAAAAAATATGATAAATGTTTTGCTTTAGCTGGGAGCGGAACTAAGGAGAAATTCAGGTTCCAGGGTTTCCATGATTTATTTTCCTTTTCCTTAAACCACTTGTAATACCGCATTTTACACCTTAGGTTTTAATAGTAACACTAGGTATGAATGGAAGTTATTCCTCAAATCTGCCATATCCTCCATGTGATATGCTGTCCACTGCTCTGTCTAAGCTAAGGAGACCCAGCTCCATCACGTGCATTTCTCAGTCAGATCATGTAGTCTGTGATTTTCTCCATGGTTAGAATTCTGAGTCCAGTGATTCAGTTGAACTGGAACCTGCAGAGGACACCTGATACCATAACAGGATGGAGGACAGAACATATTGATCAATCCCCAGGCAAGAATTGACAGTGAATACCTCGGCAAACAGAGACTCTAAGGCAGACTATGTCAGCCAGTGAAGTCTGGGGAGATTTCTTCATGATTGAATTGGCAAGATTGTCAGCAATACTGAACTGTTGAACTATCGAAACCACCTGAGCAGGACCCTTGGAGCATGTTCCACATTGGTGACCCTGGGATGGTTGGGAGGCTGAATGTGGCTTCTCTCCTTATCTCTCCCCTCCCCCCAGATACAGGAAGGAAAAAAAGAGAATGTGAAAACAATGGTCACACCCACTTTCCTCTAGGCTTTGACCCTTCACACCCTAATCAAATGTGTAAAAATTCTCAAAAATAAAATTTATACAATTAAAGTTATTCCTCAAACCTGAGAGCTGTTAGTTCCCTTTCCAGTTTCCCATGGCTGTTGGTACTGGGGCTTTGACCTGGTTGTCTTGGCACTGGTCTTGTAAGTGCCTTTTCCACAGCATGCATTATCTTGTAGATACCCATGGTTGTGGGTGGCAGACAGTGACACTGCCCTCCAAAGCATTCACTAGCTTCCAGCTGCCTGGACTGAATTCTGAGGTGCTCTCGCCAACGGAGTAAGTCTGTGAGGGAGATGGTGGGGTCAAGTGGGACTTGTATTCTCCCCATAGTGCACTGCATGTGTAATAGTCACTCAGAAATCTGAATCCTGCAGATGAAGAAGCTCCGAGGCTTATTTCAGTCTAGCAGTGCACGGGAGCCTTACATGGTATTAGAAGCTACACTTTAATCAGGAGCTCAGATGGCCCCTCTTTGGAGGAGGATTTGAGGGAAACATTTTAGTTTCATCTGTTTTAAAATAAACACTTAAGGGGGGCACATTGTGGTGTAATGGGTTAAGTCTCTGCTTGAGATGCTAGTATCCCCTATAAGCACCAGTTCCTAACCTGATTGTTCCCTTTCCAACCCAAAGCTCTTATTATGTACCTGGAAAAGCAGCAGAAGATGGCCCAAGTCCTTGAGCCCCTGCACCCAGATGGGGGACCAGGATTAATATATTGGCTTCTGGCTTCAGCCTCCTAACTCAGTTTAGAATTTTGAGTGAACTAGAGAATGGAAGGTCTCCCTCTCTCTTTCCTTCCCTTCCTCCCTTCCTCCCTTCCCCTTATGTAACTTTTTTCAAATAAATAAGCACTTGAAATTCCACATATGTAAATGGTACTTGTTCATCTCCACTTGGGATATCATCTTTTCTTTAGGTAACTCAGTAATATTATATAGCATGTAATTAACATTTCAACCATGAGTCATATATTGTTAGGGTTCTGACTCTGCTGTTAGGCCATCCTTCTTGGGTACTGAAGACATTAAGCCAAGGTATAGATGCTGGAGTATGTTATCTTAGGAAGACATGCTTACCACTTTTTGCCAGGGTCTACGTGCTACCTGGGTAAGCCACTATAAACACAGGGTTAGCAAAGCAATAGTTTTATCAATAGATTTTGTTTCTGTTTATGACACCTCTGTGTTATTCTCTATGCTCTTTTGTAACATGTAAACTTACTATGTATCTTGTTTAATTTTTGAAGAGAATCAGATGAAGCAAAAATATTTTGTGGTGAAATGTTTTTATAGTGTGTACATTGATGGAATGTTTAATAGTAAATTGATACTTTTAAGGTATTGTGCTGTCATTGGGTAGAATAACTGGGAAAATTTGGTGTTCTAAGCAAAAACTTTTTCTCACCCATGCTTTAATTAGTATGTGTATATTTATGCACATGTACTTATGTTTGGTGATTTGGAAGTTTTCAATTCCATGAGAGATCTGACCAGTTGTCTGTCCAGCCTTTCTTTTTCCATCATTCCACTATCCTTCCTTCCACGCCCAACACTTTTTCTTTCCTATTTGAAGATTTATTTATTCTCTTCAAAAGACGAGAGAGAGAGAGAGAGAGAGAGAGAGAGAGAGAGAGAGAAAGAAAGAAAGGGAGAAAGAGAAAACAGCTTCTGACTGCAGGTTTACTCCCCAAGGCTGGCCAGGACCCAGGAATTCCATCTGGATCTCCTATGTGGGTGGGAGGGGCCCAAGAACTTGGCTCATCTTCTGCTGCCTTCCTAGGTGTATAAGTACAGAGCTGTATCAGAACCAGAGAAGCTGAGCTTCAAACTGGTGTTCCATGTGGGATGTCAGTATTTTAGGCAGCAGTCCAGTCCACTTCCCTACAATACTGATCTCTCATTTCTTGTCTTTTCTTTTCAAATTGATACATAGGGATTGTGAATGTTTAGTAATTGCAATGTGGCATTTCAGAATATATATATTATTTTGTGATCAGATTGTGTTATTAGCATATTTGTCATCTCAGACATACATAATTACTTTGGAGATCATTCAAAAATTATCTACCAGCTGTTTTGAAATATTCAGTTAATTCTTGTCAAGAATAATTACCTGTGCTATGGAACATTAGAAGTTATTTTTTTCTATCCAGCTGCACCATGTATACACTAGCCATCCTTGCGCCATCATTCCCTGTCCCATAGCTTTCTTAGGCTCTGAGAATCATTATTTGAGTCTCTGCTTCTTTGAGGTCAATATTTTGGTTTCCATATGTAAGTGAGAATATGTAACATTTGTTGTTGTATGGCATCCAAGTTATTGTAAATGACAAAACCATTTGTTTTTATAAATGAATAATATTCTATTCTAATGCTATGATGCATAAACTTTATCCATCTGTCGGTGGGTAGATTGACTCCGCATCTTGGCTATTGTGAATAAACTTGTAAGTTGAGAATTATCTTTGACATGTGATTTTTTTTTTAAATAAATATACCTAGCAGTGGGAATGCTGAATCTCATGAGTTCTATTTCTGGTTTTTGAGAAACTGCCACACTGTTTTCCATGTGGTTGTACTAATTTTTATTCTAACTAGCAGTGGATGAGACTTGACTTTTCCATACATCCCTGCAGAAATTTTTTTTTCACAATAGAGATTCTAACTGGGGTGAATTGATGTCTCATTGTAGTTTTCATGTACATTTCCCTGATAATTAGTGATACCACATTTTTTTTCATATTTGCTGGCTATTGTGTCCTCTTTTGAGAAATGTTCATTCAAATCTTGGGTCTATTTTTGTTTTGCTTTGCTTTCTTCTTAGTCTTTTTGGGTTGTGATATCAGAGTAATACAATTTAGAATGGCTTTGTAAAGACACCCTTCCTTTTAATACTTTGGAATAGTTAATTCCTTAATAGGTTGGTAAAATTCAACAAAATTAATCTGCCCCTGGGCTTGTCTTTCTTGGGAGACAAATTAGTATTGATTTGTTATTTATTAATTCTTTCATTCTCTTGTTTGTTACTGATGTTTTTAGATTTTTCTTTGTCCTCCTGGCAGTCAGTTATATGGATCCTTTTCTTCTAAGTATCATAATTTGTTGGTGTATCATTATTTGTACTAGTTCCTACTGATTTTTTTACATGTTTTTATGGTGGTAATTATAAAATAACTCCTTTTTAATTCTGATTTTTTTTTTAGTTTCGTCTTTTTTTTTGGTTGCTCTAGCTAAAAGTGTTCCAATTTTATCATTTCCAAAAGTAATTTTATTAGGGCCAGAACTGTGGCTCAAATGGGTAATACTTTACCTTCAATTTCTAGCATCCTATTGGGCATCGGTTCATGTCCTGGTTGCTCCACTTCCTATCTGGCTTTCTGCCTGTGGCCTGGGAAAACCATGGATGATCGCCCAAAGCCTTGGCTGTCTGCACAACTAAGTAGAAGACCTGAAAGAGGCTCCTGGCTTTGAATTGGCTCATCCCTGGCCATTGGGACCATTTGGGGAATGAACCAACAAATGGATGATCTTTCTTTTTGTCTCTCTGTAAATCTGTCTTTCTAATAAAAACAAATCTTTTTAAAAAAGAGTTATTTATTTTTATCGGAAAAGGCAGATATACAGTGAGGAGGAGAGGCGAGATCCTCTGTCTGCTGTTTCACTCCCCAAGTGGCCTCAGCAGCTAGAGCTGAGCCAATCCAAAGCCAGGAGCTGAACCCTACTCTGGGTCTCCCACGTGGGTGCTTTGGGCCATCCTTGACTGCCCTCCCAGGCCACAAGCAAGGAGCTGGATGGGAAGTGGGGGCACTGGAATTAGAACTGGTGCCCATGTGGTATTCTGGCATGTGCAAAGTGAGGACTTGAGCCTCACTAGGCTACTGTGTTGGACCCAAAAATAAATCTTTAAAACGTATTTTCATTGATAGTTTACATTTCCTTCTAATAATTTTGGGCATTTTTTCTTTTTTAGCCCATTTAGTCGCAATATTTATTTGTTTAGAATCTTTCTGTTTTGCTATAAACTTCTTTCTTTCTAGGACATTTCTTTGTTTTAATTTAATTTTTGATGATAATCACATAGTTGATTAAGTTGGGAAGGATTAAGGACTAGGGGAAAGTGGGTGAGACCATGGACTCCAGATTTTCTTTTGCTTCTTTATGTTTCTGAAAGAAAGGGTGAGGTAAGGGCACAAGTCACATCCAGCATCCCATCCACCTCAGTACTTGGGGATGGGAAATGGCCATCTGATGCCATCCCAGGGTCCCCAATGTGGAAGGTGCTCTGAGAGTCCTCCCCAAGTCATTTAGATAGTTTAAAAATGCTGTTGATCTCACTGACCCAAGGATGATCCTTCTAATGTCCATTGGCTGACATGGTCAATCTTGGAGTCTCCATTTGCCCAGATAATTCTTGTCATCATCTGGTTGGGACAGTTGTTCAATTTGTTCTGTCCTCCTTCCTCTATTATGGCACCAGGTGTCCTCTGCAGGCTTCAATGGACTGCCATGTCCTCCAAGTGCATCTGGGCATGTCATTCATTGCCCTGTCTAAGCCATTGAGGAGGCCCAGCTCTGACACATGCACTCCACAGCCAGACCATGGAACCTGCATCTCTCCCTGTGGTTGGAGTTCTGAGCCCATTAGTTCAGTTTGGGGGATCCCCAAAGAAACCTCATCTGAGGTGAACTTGGACATGATTCTTGTTTTGTGCTTGCCAGTGTGGGGTTGGCCCTGTCCATCACCCACATCAGCCTACGCACACACTGGTGGTTGCAATTGCTGGGTCATTCTATCTCCAGCCCTGTCTCCTATGCAAACCAGTGCGTGTTGGATCCCATCCTGATCCTGCCCACCACACACTCAACCTTCATAGAAACCAGTGGGAGCTTCAGCCTAGTCAGAGTGACCTCCAATAACCCCCACCAGGCCTGTCGCCAGCTCTGGATCCTGTGTTTGCCAGTATGTATGGCAGACTGGTCCAGTCTGTCCAACCTCCCATTCAGCTCTTATACATGCCAATGGGCATTGAAGCCTAGCTCAGCCCAATAGACCCCATTATCCAGTTTACAGTCATGTTGGTGGTTGCCACAGCCTGTCTTATCAGGCCCACCCCCAACCCTGGTTCTCATGCTCACCAATGGGAGTTGCAACCCATGAGAGGACTGGCAGTTCTCCTTTTAAAAAATAATTTGTTTTTATTTATTTATTTTTCTATTTTTTATTAATTACGTTGCATTATGTGACATAGTTTCATAGGCTCTGGGATTCTCCCAACCCCTCCCCATACCCAACCCCCATGGTGGATTCCTCCACCTTGTTGCAGTATTACAGTTCAAATCCGGTCAAGATTCTTTCATTGCAAACATATACCAAGCATAGAGTCCAGCATCTTATTGTCCAGATCAATTCAACGTTTTTTTGGGGATACTATCTCTGGTCTGAAGGCAGAGCTGGCAGAGTATCATCCCGATCAATTAAAAGCCACAACGTAACATCAACAACAATTTACAATATTATGGAATTAATTGACATTGTATTGAGTAACCAATATGTTAAAAAATGCAGATTCTTAACCACATCCTGTGACTATTTGACATTTCAAGTTTATATACAACTGTATTCTATACACCTTAAAATGGCTATATGATACTATTCAGCTGTCTCGTGTCTATTTTCATTTTAGTATTTAGCAGTTTATAGTGTTGAATCATAATTTTGCTGAGATTGGCAGATTTTAGGATAGTCTAAATTGGCTTATAACTCTAACAAGGCATATGTCAATAGTTGAGGTGCAGAACAGTTTTAGGAGGGATGTGCAGAGAAATCTTCAATACCTTAGTGAGGAGTAACTAATCTTTGTGTCCTACCTAGTAAGGTATGTGTGAATCCACGCTGACCATTTCCTGTCTGGTTCTAAGCTTTCCTTGTTGTTCTTTATCTATTCTAATTTGTGTGTGTGTGTGTTGGGGTGGGGGGCTCTGGAGCGGCCCTGATGATCATTGCAAGAGAAGGTGGGGATCCAAAGTTGGAACCAAGTAAGGACCAGAGAAAGCTCCCCTCCCTAGTCCCTAAGGAAGCTTACTGTTCTTTTGTTTCTGCAGATCCCTCAGGGCTCCTGGCTGTTGTTCCGATGACCTTGGATCTTGCGAGAAAGGATTTGGGCTTCTTCCATCCCATGTGGTAGATCCAAATGGGGGTGGAAGACCTCAGAGTTCTTGGCCTCCGAAGGCACTCCAGTTCCCCGTGGTCTCCTTGGCAGTTGGGATATAGTCCTTGGTGCCTGTACTGAGAGTCCTTGGTAGGATCTGGGAGTCTCCAGGGTTTGGATACAAGCCTCCTCCTGTCCACCTGCTCCACTCTGGGGTACCCCCCCAGCTTTGTGCATATGACGTCCTGTTAAGAGGTTGTCAGGATCGCTCTTGATTCCCTCTGTATGTTTTTGTGGTTTTACTATTGTCTAATGCTGATTCGAGTCTGTTGTCTATAAGTTATCTGTTATGTTCCTGATAGGTTATACTTCACGTCTTCCTCACACATTCTAAGGAGATGGAAGATTTCTCTGCTCTCCTGCCCCATTTCCGAGTAGCATAGGGTTGTAAAAGTATATTAGGTTTTTTTTTTAAAGATTTATTTTTATTTTTATTACAAAGTCAGATATACTGAGAGGAGGAGAGACAGAGAGGAAGTGGAGCTGCCGGGATCAGAACCAGCGGCCATATGGGATCAAGGCGAGGACCTTAGCCTCTAGGCCACGCTGCCAAGCCCAAGTATATTAGGTTTTACAATTCTTTGATGTAGATCATAGGCAGTCTGACTCACATTGATTGTTGCTACATTGGTTACTTCACAATATCTTATTGCATGAGATACAGGCTGTTTGGGGTTGAAATAATATTACAGTTTACAGGTAACTGTTTTTCGGATTGACATCATTTCATCTTAAATTAAGGCAAACGTGTGGTATCTAACCTTTTGGGATTTGCTCATTTCCCTTAGCATAATGGTTTCCAGTTGGGCCCATTTGGCCACAAAGAACTGCATTTCATTTTTTTTTTAATAGCTAAGTAGTATTCCATGGAGTAGATGAACCATAGCTTTCTTATCTAGTCTTTTGTTGATGGGCATTTCAGTTGCTTCCAAGTTTTTGCAAGTATTGACTCTACACGTGTCCAACAGTTTCATTGGGAATCCGTCTTTCGTCTGGATGCAGGAATGCATGTTCCATTACACCATTATTATATATCCCCTTAAATGAAAAGCCACAAAACAAAATCAGCAACAGGAAGAAAAAAGAAATTAACAACACCATGAAGTTAAATAACATGCTACTGAATGACTAATGTGTTGCTGAAGAAATGAAAAACAAAGAACCTTCTTGAAGAAAATGATGCTACTGTATGATCTATTTGAAGAGATGAAACTTTAAAATAAAATCAAAATCCATGAGATATAGTGTCTGCTGATCTTTCTTGGTGAGATATGTCTCCTGTAGGCAACAAATATAGATGGGTTTTGATTTTTTTTAATCCAGTTCATTAATCTGTGTTTGATTGATGAGTTTAAGCCAATTACTTTCAGGGTTAATATGAATGGGTAGTAATTTGGTTCTGTCATTTCAGCAATGGATTGTTTATTGGTTTAGTCTTCTGTTTTTTTTTTTACTGGGATGTTCTTCACATTTACTTTTTCTCTGTCAAGAGAACATCTTGAAGTATCCTTTGTAGGACAGGTTTGGAAGAAGCATATTCTTTTAACTTTTCTTTACTGTAGAAGGATTTTATTTCATTTTCAAAGACAAAGGAAAGCTTTGCTGGGTATGTTATCCTGGGCCAACAATTTTTTTGCTTTTAGAATCTGGAATAGGTCACTCCATTCTCTTCTGGTCTGTAGAGTTTCCTGTGAGAAGTCTCCTGTGAGTTTAATTGGCATTCCTTTATATGTTAGCTGATTTTTTTCACGTGCACGTTTAAGTATGTTTTTCTTATGTTTGATTGAAGAGAGCTTGGTGATCATGTATCATGGTGAAAATTGCTTTTGGTCAAGCCTGTTGGGAGTTCTGTGCCCCTCCTGGATGTTGTTTCCCAATTCTTTCTCTAGATTAGGGAAGTTTCCCTTATTATTTCATTGAATACACCTTTAATTTCAGCTTCTCTTTCTGCACCTTCTGGGACTCCCATTAACTCTTTTTTTATTAATTATTTTGCATTATGTGACAGTTTCATAGGCTCTGGGAATCTCCCCACCCCTCCCCATGTCCCTTCCCCCCTGGTGGATTCCTCCACCTTGAAGCAGTATTACAGTTCAAATTCAATCAAGATTCTTTCCTTGCAAACGTATACCAAGCATAGAGTCCAGCTACTTATTGTCCAGATGGGTTGAACAGTTTCTTGGGGAGACCATTTCTGATCCGAAGTTGGAGCTGGTAGAATATCATCCCAATCAATTAAGAGTCCCAATATAACATCAACAGCAATTTGCAACATTATGGAATTGACATGGTTTTGAGTAACCAGTATGTTAAAAAAAAAAAAAAAGCAAGTTCTTAACCACAACCTATGATTAGCTCATTGACATTTCAATTTTAGTTTGTATACAGGACCGGCTGCTATATACCTTAAAATGGCTATGAGGTATCATTCATCTGTCTCGTGTCTATTTCATTTTCGTATTTAGCCATTTGTTGTGTTGAAGTATAATTTTGCTGATCTTTGCAGATTTTAGGATAATCTAGACTAGCTTGTAACTCTAACAAGACATTTGTCAACAATTAAGGGGCAGAACATTTTTTTTGGGGGGGGGGGTTGTGCAGGAAAATCCTCAACACCATGGTGAGGAGTGACTAATCTTCGTGTCCCACCCAGCGAGGCATGAGCCAATCCACGCCAGCTCTTTCCTGTCAGATTCCAAGCTCTACTTTTTGTTGTTTGTCTATTTATTTTAGGTTTTTTTAGTTTGTATGATTGTTTGCTATGAGGGGTTTTCAGAGCTATCCCGATGGTCATTGCGAGGGAGAGTGGGGGGTCCAGAGGTGGAGCCAGTCTCGGACCAGAGAAAGCTCTCCTCCCTGGTCCCGAAGGACGTTTATTGTTCTTCTGTTTCTGCAGACCGCTCAGGGCTTCTGGTTGTCTTTCCGATGACGTTGGTTTCTGCGAGGTAGTGTTTGGACTTCTTCCATCCCCTGCGGAAGCTCCAGTTGGGAGTGGGTGACCTCAGAGTACTCGGCCTCCGAGGGCATCCAATTCCCTGTGGCCTCCTTGGCAGTTGGGATATAGTCCTTGTTGCTCGTATTAATAGTTTGTGGTGAAGGTCTGACTCCCATAACTCTTATGTGTGGCCTTTTAATAGTGTCTTTCAATTCTCAAATACTTTTTTTGGCCTGATCCAGCTCTGTTCCAGCTTTTTGTTTGTTTCTCCCTGGTGACAGGAAATATCTTCTAATTCTGAGATTCTTTCTTCTGCTTGCTTCATTCTATTTTGGAGACTCTCCACTGTACTTTTAGTTTGCTCCACTGTGTTGTTAATTTCTGATATATCAGCTTTCATTTGATTCATTTCCTGTGTGACATATTTCTTGAATACCTTGAATGCCTGCTTTACATGTTTCTCGTTGTTGATAAGAAGTTTTATAACAAGTGTTTTGAATTCTGTGTCCCCCATTTTCTTAATGTCTTCCTCAGTGAACTCTGAGGTTGGCAAAGGGTTTTGCTCTGTAAAATTTATACTGGTGGTTATATATTCTTTGTCTCTTATTTTGTTCATTTTTTACTTGATGGTTTTCTGTACTGGTAAATTCTGACTTTAGTCTCTATTCCCTTGACCTGTAACTGTTGAGTTTTATATACTTTAGTGTTTTCCTGATGATTTTATTACTCCATTATTACTTTGATGTGGGCCTCACTTAAGTCTTTTGTGTATTGTTGGCCTGGTTGTGGTGAGTTCCCTAACTTCTGCTTATCATGGATCCTCTTTATTTCGTCTTTACTTCTAAAAGATGTCTTTATTGGGTATAGTATTGTTGGCTGGCATTTTCCTTGGTCAGGAATTTGATTATATCACCCTGTTCTATCATTACCTCCAAGGTTTTTGCTGAGAAGTTTGCTGCTGTTCTAATGGGTATTTCTTTGTAAGTGGTATTTCTTTGAGCTTCTTTCTTCTGCTGTTTTTTGAGTTATCCTTTTATCTTGTACTTTGACAATTTGACTGTAATATCTCTGAGGGTATATTTTAATTTATTTTGTGCTTTGTTCACATCTATGAAGAGTTCCTTAGACTTCCTGTGTGTAAGTGTCCCTGTCTTTCCCATAGTTTTGAAAGCTTTCAGAAATAATGTGATTGAACAGATCCAGTCTTCTGCAACACTCCTAATGAGATTGTTTGCTTGGTTAAAGGGGCGTTATAAGTCTTGAAGGCTTTCTTAATTCTTTTATTTTTTTTTCTTTTTTCTTTTTATTTTACTTGATTATTTCAAAAAACATGTCTTCAAACAGGAATTATTTCTTCTGCTTGATCAGCTGTGCTGCTAAGTCAGCTGTGCATTTTTTGTTTCCTTAATTGAGCACTGAGGTTTCTGATTGTTTCTTTTTTTGTATCTATTTCCTCATTCATGTCATGAATTGCCTTCCTAATTTCACTGAATTATGCTGATGGCATTCAGTTCTCTTTTCTCTGTAAAAATTTCTTATTTTCAAGGCAGATAAGAGAGAGAGAGAGAGAGAGAGAGAGAGAATCTTCCATCCATTGGTTAAATAGGGAACTAGATCAGAAATGGAGCATGTTACCCTGGAACTGGCACCCATATGATATATGCTGGCATCACAGGCAATGGCTTAATCTGTCAAAATCATCCTGATTTTTTTTTCAGGCAGCTTGTCCATTTCCTTTTCTTTAGAATCTGTTACTAGAGAGTTATTGTGTTCTTTTAAAAATGTCATGTTACCTTGTTTCTAATGTTTCTTGTGTCCATAATTTTTTTTCTCACCTAGCAGATCAGTTACCTCTTTCAGCTTAACAGCATGGCTTTTGTAGTGCTAGCAGTGGGAGGATATTGATTAGAAAAAGCTTCTTTGGCTTTGGTTTCAGATGAGTGTGTTAATATAGCATCTGAAGCTTCTTTAGCTGTAATTAGTGTAGGTGATGTTTTTGAGTATCTCACTGGCCTAATCTGAAGAAGTTATGGAATTTTGTATGGAGTTAGGATGCAGGTCCCTTAGACTGGATTTTCTGGCAGCTCTGGGCACATTGTACATAATTCAGGCAAGGAAGCCCTCATTGATTTCTCTGGACCTTATGTCTACCAGGTGGACAGTGCGCCCAGGTGGACACAGGGTGCAGAGTAGTGCAGTGGGGTGCCTGTCAATGCCTGAGGGCTTCACAGAGACCAGGACAGACTTTGGGGCCCAAATGGGGCACTATCACGGCCCAAGCAATGTGTGGTTAATGGAAGATAGAGACTAAAATCAAAATTTACCGGTACAGAAAACCGCAAATCACAAAATGAATAACAAGAGTCAAAGGAAATATATGACCATCAGAATAAAATTAATAGAATGCGTTTTTTTAAAAAATTATTTTTATTTTATTTTTTATTTTTTTTTTTACTTTTTAAATTATATTGTTGACAAATTAGAATGCGTTCTTAACTGACCAGTAACAATCTTGAAAAGAAATGGAATAATTTAGGCTGGTTCAAGTCCCACCTGTCCCACTTTTGATGTAGCTTCTTGCCAGTGTGGATGCAAAGGCAGCAGATGATGGCCAAATGCTTGCACACTTGCTACTCACGATGCACTTATTGGTTGCAAACTTTGGCCTAGTCCAGCCCTGGACTGTTACACCTATTCAGGGAGTCAACCATTAGGTGGAAAATCATGCTCTTTCTCTCTATCCCCACCCTCTCTTACCTCATCATCCTGCCTTTAAAATCAATCAGAAAAAAATTTAAAAGAAAAGAGTCGTACTACTGGCAAAACAAAAAACAAAAGAAAACAAAACAAACAAAAAATACCTCCCTGAAAACCAAGGTTATTAGTTAAATCTGTTCATCTCTACAGAGAAGTCAATTGCATGCTGTTAAGTCACACAGAAGCCCTAGGAGGAACTGGCATCATATTTGCTTTCCCTGAATCGCAAATTAGTGCTCTTTGTGCTGGCGTAGGCTATGAGGTGTGTGGTGTACGACGAAGCTGCAGAGAAGAGTCAGGCTGTGTCCATGCCCTTGAACTAATGGATGACCTGGGCAGACAGGTTCACCTTTGTTTTAGTTCCTTAATTTCTCATTACATAAAGCAAGAACAGTCCTAGCTTTCCATCCAGGGCACGGCTGCTCTGTGCATGGCTGATGGTGCACCCTACTAGGATCTTGGCACCTCTCAGGCATTTTATCAGCCCCATTTACAAAGGCTTAATCAGAGGAATTCCTTCTGCTGTTCCATTCCCCACTCCTTTTGCTGTTGATTAACATTGCCACTTCAAATGTCAAGTTGGAGGGGACAACATAATTGTCTCATTATATTTTGAGCTTCTAGAATGTTGTTCTTGCACAGAGTTGTAAAACTGGAGTAGATGTAGGGTAGGTCAGCTTGAGTTTGCCTTTCTCTCTATCAATGGTCTGCAAATATTAAATATGCAAGAGATGGGCTGCTCTGTTCCTGTCTCCTCCTCCCAGCTCTCACCACATGATGTTTGTTTCTGCCCAAGACTGGAAAGAAGTGATTGCTTTAGATTTGCTTTTCTTTTGCCAACTGGGGAAATACTTCACTGTGTCTTGTTTAATGTGGCTTTTCACAAAGTTCCAGCTTTCATTGGGGGAAGGGAGTGAGCAATCAATCTCCTTTGTGGTAGAGGGTATAATTGCCCTGAAGAAAACAGACCCCAATGTTTGGAATGCCAATGACTTAGGAAGTTTCTAGCAGATCTGCCCCTAGTTCTAACCACTGGGTATTGCATTTGGGAGGGATTCTGTGTGCTTCAAGGACTTGGCCTCTTGAAGTTGAGGGTGGTAGTGTATATTCCCCTTCATTACAAACCGTCCACTGCAGTCCAATGGTTAGGTGTGATCTGAAATTACGCTGCCTGAGAAGGTTCTGTGGGTTAGTATCCATCAGAGGGACCAGCCCAGAAAGACTTCATGGGCTGAGTATTTGCCCATGTTTTGAGAGTGTGTTTACTTTAGGCTTATAGTTACTTGGTCAGCAGTCTGTAATTCATTTGAAATTGTTTTTCTGTTCCCGCTTTGTTCTTTTGGTCTTTGATAGATGAACAAAAACTTTTTAAAATAACTTTTAAAAGGACATTACAGTGTTGCCTAGAGAGGAAAGTGATCAAATTGCCTGTCAGGGAAATGCTGTACCTTTGAGTAATTATTTGCTTATCACTAAATCTGTATTCCCCTATCACCTTTTTTTTTTTCTAAATGTGTAACAACAAAAGGGAGGGGGCAATTTTTAGTTTTTCCAAAGTGTTTTCAAGGAAATCCTTTTTAAACTATGGATTTTAGTCCAGTGAGGAACCCTCTTCCTCTGGTCTAAATGTTGCAAATTGTCTGTGTCTTACAGGGCTTCCGTATTGTCTCAAGCTCCACTGGAAATGCAGCAAGGATTCCTAGCACATCCCAGTTGCCATAGCAACAGCAGTCTTTCCCATAATGAGCTGCATCATCTGAACTGATGTCACAGCATCATGCAGCAGGTCAAACAAGGCATCTCCTAGTATTGCATCCTACAGATGTGCCGTAAACATCAAAAGACGACGGTGGGAGCAGGAGATGGTGAGTGTTAATGTCTGGGTCTTAATTGCTTGGCTGTTTTGTTGGTTAGTCCGTGTCTGCTAAGGTAGAGGTGGGGGGATGTTGTGTGCTTAAAATGGACTGAGGAAGGAGAGCTGTTTTACCTAAAACAGGCTGCTGGATTAAGACAAAGGCCTGTATGAGTCGTATAAGAATCAAAATACTTAGAATTATTCTTGTTCCATCTGAGTGTGTTATTTTTAGTATTCTCATGGAATTGTTCATAAATATGATAATTTTCTATCACAAAATCCCGGTTAAGCTGTAAAATGAGCAGTTCATAATATTTAAATGTTGTAAAGATATGTATTTCTTTTTTTATGGGGCAAAGCTAATTAGTCCCCTGTTTATTCTTGGGATTTATGAAATATCTAATGATTTGCAGTATGAAATTCTGTATTTTTCTTGGTCTGGTTTCAGTTTCTTCATGGCAGAGAATGAATGCTGAATAAGCATTTGACATAACCCTGATGTGAAAGGGGATCTCTTGAATGTTCAGGAGAGAATTTATTAACAGCATGAAGTGATTTGAGCTTTAAATTTATACAGTAGTTCTTTAATCAGGGTCCTTCATAGTTAGTTCAAAGACTGACTCGCTATTTTCCCATCTCTAGCTAGTCTAAAATAGCTAGAGTTGTGTGCAGGGTGACTTGTAACTGAGAAGGAAATGAGTCCCTTCTGCGGCAGTTGCAGTCAAGGCTAAGCCTGGAGACAGCCTCTGGTATCGGTGCTGGTGTGGCCATGTCTTGCTTAACTTTAATTGAAATCTGGACTGATGAATAAATATCAGGATCCTCAATGCTTGTAGGGATTACAGGTCTTTGGACTTAGTTTTAACCTCAACTCAATTCTGAAACTATGGCATCAAACCCATTTCAACTTTAGGCATCTGTATATTTACTTTTTTTTTTTTCCTTTTAAAAAAAAATAACCTGGCAGTGTCTGATAAGGAGCAATGTGTTGTCTTTTGTTCGGGAAAATGAAATGAGTTTCCCTGGTACAGCTGATTGCTATGAGGAGAGAGAAAGGAGGAGGCACATGTCAGTTCAGCTGATCAATATGTCCACTTAGAAGCAGGGAGTGGCCTTGTGGCTTGGTGCTGTTGGGCGGATCATTTTTAATCATGAAGTCCTGTGGGAAAGCATGGCAAGCCCTAGGTCCCTCTCTGTGTAGGCTGTTTGTTGCTCCTAAATGAGACACATCACGGAAAACAGGAGAAGCAAGACCTCTAGCTAGCTTGCTGCTGCTGCTGCTGCTTTTTTTTTCTTCCCAGAGTTCAGCATATTGGTCCCATCAGGCACTAGCCAGAATGAAAGACCTTGGATTTTTTAATTAGCTTGTTTATACCACACTACACACATGCTGCTCTCAGGCTGACATGCAGCTGTATGGGATGGGAGAAGCTGGGCCCAGCGTGGTGTTATCTCAAGTGCTTGGGAACATGAATTGTTTGCTGCCTGCTTTTTAATGTCACATAGCAGAAAGCTCTGCTGGGACTGCTGGGTGTGAGCACAGTTAAAACAGTAGCTCTAAGATGACAGGGAGGATTGCTAGATGGTGAAGGGGGAGGGAAAGTGGCTAGACTGTAAATCTGTAGAAAATCACTCAGTGCTGATTAGAATTCTTTTAAGTGTGACTTGCAAGGAAAAGCAACAAAACAAGACTTGTTTGGCAACATGATTTGTTAGGAGCAAAACATAACTAAGGGCAGCGTTTGAATGGGGTTTCTGTTTGCTTAATTCTTGTCTCTTTTGTCTGACCGTTCCCTAAGCTGCTTCATCACGGGTGATCTGTGTAATTATTGGAAGTCGTAGAGGCCAGATTCCTTAAGGGCAGCATGAGAAAAAGTGGAGTCATGCTTTCAGGGTGGGGAAGGGCGCTGGTGGGTGTCGGCTGACGCAGTTACTGAGTGGCACGTCCTCCCAGCTTGGACAAGCCTGTGATTTCAGTCTATGTCTCCAGCTTCCAGCAAATGTTCAAAACGCAATTGTTTCAGTCCTCCAACTTTACGCTTTTGTGCTCTTTTTGCTCTTGGAGAACAAAGCCCTAGTAATGGGAGCTGTCATCCTGGTGCTTGTTTCTTCTCAGAGGGCCACAGCCTGTGTTGCTCTCTGATTAGCTGTGTGTCTTAATTACTGGTTAAGGCTATTTCAGTTACCTTAGTTTTAATATATCCCCAGGAGGTGGATGGTTGCATTTGTTGCAACCTATGGCTGCATTTCTTACTACTTCTCTGAAACTTTCTAGAATTTAAGGAATTTTGTTTCACAGTAATGACTGAAAGATTATGTATATGGGGGGCACATTTAGACTTTGGAGTCATCACAAAAAGTTAACCTGTTCTAACCTTTTTGCTATGACTTACATTACTGAATTACAAAGTCATAAAGAAATCAATTCTTTACAGGTAAATAGGGCATGATGAGAATGACAAAAGTTATCATAATAACAACCCAAACTATTGCTTCTTCAATATTTTTATGTTGCTGATATCAAACTAAGCTTTCTGAATATTTTTAGGTATATAATCACATTGTAAGTTAGAATAATAATCTTATCCTGTAGGATTGTGTGTTGTTTATTTATATGTTATAGGAACCAGTTCTTAGCTAGGTTAACAAACTTTGCTTATAAGTGATTGGGTCAGGGTGATAATCAATGAAATCAGTCTGTGAAGCCCATGTTCTTATCCATATTCATCACTGTTTTATGACACTTTAACTGTGTATCTTACACATCAGGGAGCTATTCTCCATCACACTCACCCTACTTCTTATTCCTATTGGAAAATCAAATTTCTCATGTAGAACAAAGTTTCATTTACAATACTAAAATAAATTTTATCATAAAAGTGAGTATGGGGTGTTTTGTTTTTCATCAGATGTGAAAATTTACTCTGATCCTGGATACTAAAGTATTAGAGAATTGTTCCGTGGACATTTTGCTGCTATCCTTGCTTGCCATATCTTTCCAGTAGGATCTGTGCATGGAAAATGCTGCATGAATGAGCATGGGCATGGTAGAGCTGTGCTGAAGGCAGGTCTCATCTGAGTCAGTAATGGTTCAAGGTCATTGTACCTGTCTTACCCGCCAAATATGTAGTATTCTGTTAACTATAAGAGATTCTCATTCCGTCCCAAGCCAGGATTAGGGGCAGAAACTTCTCTTACAGCCCTGAAGTGTAATTTGAATCTATCTCTTGGATGAAGAAAATAAAAGCAGGGTTTATTTTGCTGAATATATCAGTGGCTGACACCAAAAGCCATCTCTCTCTGACAAAGTACAAGAAAGACAGTCTTGTGCAATATCCTGGAAGCTTTGTGTTGGAGGAGAGCTGATCCAGTCATCTTTGCATCATCTCACCCATCCCCAGCTGTCCACGCCCAGTGTCATTACTGGGCGCTGAGGGCTGCTCTTTGTTTGGAAGTGGGGCTAATGCATATGCTGACAGCATGCTGATATTGATTCCACTAGGGTGAATACTTAGAAATATTATTCCACAGGGCTCATTAGGCTTTTCTAGCTTCTGGGAAGAATTTAACCTTTGTCCTAGGTTGTTCAAGGAGGCCAAAGCTTGTGTCTGCAGAAGGAACAAGAATGAGAGATTGATCAGAAAGCAGTCGCTAGGTGTGGTATAGAAGGAGTTGATTTCAAGTAGGGCTGAAATAGCCAGTGGAATTCAGGGAAGTTGGTAGTCCTGCTACATTGTCTCTGACTTCTTTCTATTTTCAGTTGTAGAAATTTGTGTGGATGTGTGGTTCCAATTCAATTCAAGAAATATTTGTGGAGCATCTTCTAGGTGTCAGGCATTGTCTGGGAACATAGATAGTAATGAACAATGTAAATCTCTTCTCCTGTTGCATTCTGAAGGAGAGACAAACAAGTAAATTTTTAGTAGAAGAATTTATTTTCTGTAATATTGTAATAGTACTTCCACTTACTTTATATAATTGTAAATAAATTACCTTTAAAGATATGCAGATATAGTCATGAAAAGTCAGAAAAGTCATGGAAAATGTGTATTATGAAAAATGCATAAATTAAACATTTTTTGCACCAAAATGAAATTAACTTTTGTTTCCCATAAAGTCCTTTTTTTTTTTTTAAAGATTTATTTTATTTTTATTACAAAGTCAGATATACTGAGAGGAGGAGAGATAGAGAGGAAGTGGAGCTGCCGGGATTAGAACCAGCGGCCATATGGGATCAAGGCGAGGACCTTAGCCACTAGGCCACTCCGCCAGGCCCTCCCATAAAGTTCTTGAGGTCATCTTATATATATATACTTTAGAAGTGGGTTAATAGCTTTTTCCTGATTGGATTTATATTTAAATCTTGCTGGCTGTTGACAAGGCCAATATGGAAAGTGGTATATTTTAATTTAAGCTAATCTGAAAAATATAATCAATCAAAAATTGCATGTTTGTTAACAAAAGTGACGGAAATGTGAAACATGTGGGACAAATCAACTAATAAGAGTTTTTCATTTTTTAAAAAATATTTATATTGGAAAGTCAGATATACAAAGAAGAGGAGAGACAAAGATCTGTCCAGTGATTCACTCCCCAGTGGCCACAACAGCCAGAGCTGATTGATCCGAAGCCAGGAGCCCAGAGCCTCTTCCGGGTCTCCCAGGTGGGTGCAGGATCCCAAGGCTCTGGGTCATCCTTGACTGCTCTCCCAGGCCACCAGCAGGGAGCTGGATGGCAAATGGGGCTGCCGGGATCAGAACCCGTGCCCGTATGGGATCCCAGTATGTTCAAGGAGAGGACCCTATCCACTAGGCTACCACACCAGGCCCGGTTTTTCCCATTTTTATCAAAGGCATTTCTCACCTTTAAAAACTGACCACAGATTGAGCATTCTAGCTAGTGTTGTTTTGGAGGCATATGTCATGAAGATCTTGATGTCTCAGCCGCTCACATCTTTGCTTACCAGTGGCCCTACAAACATCAATAGAAATAGGAAGCATTTCTGAACAATAATGTTAATGTATTTAAAGCTATAATGACATTTTCACAAAAATGTTCTGGTACACATTCATGTGTGTTTAAGTGGGTCCAGTTTGGTATGTATCTTTAAGCAAAAAAAAAAATTTCACTTGAGGATTGAATATTCCTTTTAAATAAAGCTCTTCATAATTGTTCACTTTGTTTGAAAGGCAAAGAGAGACGGAGTGAGCCATCTTCCTGTGTACTGGTTTGCTCCCCAAATGTCAATGATATTCAGGGCTAAGGGGTGAAAGTCTATCCAGATTTCCCATGTGGACAGCATGATGCGAATTACCAGGAAGTGGGATCGGAATAGAGGAGCTGGGACTCAAACCAAGCACTCCCATTTAGGCTGCAGGCATCCTAAGTGGCGTAACAGCTGCAGTAAATGTCCTTCCTTAGTATTCCTTTCTGATGGCAGTTGTACATGGTCACCTCTGTTGACGGGCCATGAGTGTGAAGGCTTTTCAGCAAAATAGAGGACTTTTTTTTTAACAACAGACTTCTAGATGTTTCAAGACTGAGCCCTAAAGTTTTTGCTTCACAAAGCACATACCTGTTAGTATCTGAATCTTCAAATTGATTTTAAGACTTGATGAAAATAAAGGAGTGACATTGTTCCCCCGGAAGTTGACAGTCACACTTTTTTCTGCTCCTCAGCTGTGTGTAGGATATACTCCAAATGCCTCAGCCATCTTGCAAGTATTTGCTTTGAGTCACAAGGGGAACCAAGGAAACGGTGTGAAACTTTTATTATTACTACTGAAGATTTTTTAAAAATTTTTTGAAGGTCACAATTTATAGATTGGAGGAGAAACAGAATCTTACATCCACTGGTTTGCCCCCAAATGACCACAACTTCTGGGGCTGAACCTGGCAAAAGCTGGGAGTGCAGAGCTTCTTCTAGATCTCATGTGGGTGCAGGAACCTAAATGCCTGGGCCATCTTCTACTGATTTCACAGGTGCATTAGCAGGAGAGGCTGGATTGGAAATGGAGTAGCTGACTCATACAGGATGCCAACATTGTCGGCAAGGGCTTTACCTTCTATGCTACAAAGCTGGTCCCAGTTGGGGAATTTTATAACAGGGTCTCAAATTGGCAAGTGTCCTATATCTTGCTTTAAAATGGGTCCAGGGCAGGCTTTGTAGCCATGCCATTTCTACCATGATATGTGGCCCTGCGTTAAGATTTATTAATGCTCTGTTATTATTTGAATTTCTTAATATTTTAGATTAAGGGCTCCATGTTTTCATTTTACACTGGACTCTGTAAGTTATGTTGCTGTTCCTGTGTAACCCTTTTGGTATGTCAGCTTGTACTTCCTAAGCTGTATAGTAGTTTGAATCTGAAACTCCTTGCTCCTATCTCTGGAAGAGTTCAAATAGAAATTGTTCAGTTTAAAAACTTTGGGCTGGCATGATGGCTAAATTGGCTAACTTCTCTCTTTGCAAGAGCTGGAATCCCATATGGGCACCGGTTCATGTCCTGGGTAATTCACTTCCCATCCAGCTCCATGCTTGTGACTTGGGAAGGCAGATCTCCCTGCACCTGCATGGGAGATCTAGAAGTAGCTCCTGGCTCCTGGCTCCTGGCTTTGGATCAGCTCAGCTCTGCCCATTGTGTCCATTTGGGAATTGAGCCAGTGGATGAAAAATCTTTCTGTCTCTTCTTGCCTTTGTAAGTCTGCCTTTCCAATAAAAAAAACTTTAATAAAAAAGAACAACCCAAATGCTAAGGGACCACTGTTGTCAGAACAACCTAGTGCAAAAAGCTCCTGTGCATAAACGTAGCAGCTGGCACAATAATTCAGTGGTATTTCCTTTATAGGCATTGAGGGAGATATTATATTGTACTTGAAGATTTTTGGTAGATCAGGTTTATTTGTCACTGCCATTGCTTTAAGGGGAAGAATCAAATGTTCTATGCAAAACAAGCTAATTAGCAATCCTATATTAATTTTCCTGCCCTTTTTTATCCCTTTTATCATCTTTGTTTAACTCTTCTTTAAATTACCTAATATGTTTATACTTGGTGGTATTTTTTTTTGTTTGTTTTCCTCTCTCCAGGAAATTGGGGTGTCTATAATTTGACGTTATATTACTGCAAAAAGAGTTCACTTTTTAAATTAAAATGGGAATTGCAGCCAATATTTATAATGAATGCTTTTGCAGCAAGGCAGTTCTAGCCGTGCAGTTCTGGGATCCAGATTTACCATTATTGCTTATGATAATGAGTTGCTGTTGACTGACACTTAGCTCTTATGGTAGTTACAATATTTTTAACCCAACGCGTCACAGTGAAAAGTAGCTGTTGTGTTAATGTATTAATCTATAGATTTGTAGTGAGTTGTTAGAGAATTTATATAAATGAAAACACTTGCAGCACAGGAAAAAAATTTAAAAAAAATTTTATGGCTGTGTGAGTAGTCAGAGACCTGACAAATCTATAAGGCACTGCTGCCTCAGTGAGCCTCAGTTGCAGAATCTCCTCCTAGGATCAAGGTTCGCAGCCTTGTGCTGTAACCCTTCGCATTTCTGAAGCCCATCAGGGTCACTATTGTACCAACTTTAAAACCAGATGTTTCAAATAATTTCACCAACAGTCAACAATCAACAAATGAGTTATATGTCTCCCATGTGTAAGTTAATGTGCCAAATCAAAAGCAGAAACATTTAAGAGAGAGAGAGAGAGAGAGAGAGAGAAACACCACAGGCAAACTCACAGATGTTGGAAAGCTGGTCACAGATTTAGCCCTATACTCTGTGGGTTCTGCTTACAGGCAGTCTGAATCAGTTCTCTTGGTCAGGACACATCCTGGGGTGCAGTATCAGGTCATACCCTGCCATTTACACTTTTCCTTTTAAACTTCTTCAGTTAAATGTTGTCCTAATAATGCATTACCTTTGCTTGCCGAGACTCAAGTTTCTCAGATCTTGCTACTTGTAGTTTGCTTCTGTTCTCCAGCTGCCTTGCCTTCTGGGACAGTTTCGAAGCCCCACAGTCCTCACCAGCAGTAACCCAGACAACTGTTTATTACCATTGCATTTAGCATAAAGAGAGCCTATTTAAAAACAGCTTTTTAGATATGTTTTTGTGAAGTGATCTGCTTGGATTTAGCTTTAATAGTTAATTCAAATACCACCTTGTGTTTGATTTTTCCATATTTGTGTGACTTAAAAGGAAATGATCCTTTAAAACTCATGCTATTTGCTCTTGCTGGAAGTCTGTGTGGGGATCAAATAGAAATAACTGAGACAATAGGGCAATATGTGGTACATTACTGTAAAGTGAAAATGGGTGTTCAGTGTAGTTTTAAAAATTATCCCCAGTATTGCTACTACACTTTATTTTAAGTTAAGAAAACATAAAAATCAGGGATGGAGGGTGGTAACAAGGAGTTGGGCAGAGTAACAGGAAGCTAGAAAGATGTACTTTTCTTCAATAATGTCTAGAAATGGTGTGTAGTTTCTAGAAGACTCTAGGAAACACCTAACTCAAAGCAAAGGCAAAAAAGTCCACCACAAAATCAGACGTGATTGCTCCAAGAAGTAATAGGCTCATGTTGATGAGCCTATTACTGATTTCGTGATACATGATTGGTTAACAGGATTTTAAATCTTTGAGTTTTAATTGGATAGATTGAGATGCAGAAGATCAAGGAAAAGATAGCATGTCTTGGGAAAATACATCTGCTTAATTTTTTTTTTTTTTGTATTTTTGCTGTGGTTAGCATGATTTAGTTTACTTGTTGTAAAAGTAAATAAATCCATATTTTATATTGCTTTTTTTAAGTTATGCTTTAAGAAAATGATAGAACTATCTGACATGTTTTTCTCTTGGTCTTAAATTCCTAGCATTATCTTTATCTAAATACAGTGTATGCTCAGATACTCAAATATGAAGTACTAGATTGAATGCTGTCAGCTTGAGTAGAAAACAAAATGTTCCTTTTCAGAAATACTCAAGAACCTCATATTGTTGCAGTGTGCGAGCGAGATCACACCAGGTTTATTAAGGAGTCTTTATTAACTCAGCTTGGTGATAATACAATAACAAATCACAAGTCCATATGGCAATCCAACCAATCATAATCTAATGAGTCATAATTCCCAAAGGTACAAATGGTCGTTATCCTTAAGTCTATCCATTAAGCTGAAAACCTATGTCCCAGCTTCCCCAACAATATAAGTTATCCTAAGAGACATGCAACGAATAACCTGGACACACTCACAAAGAAACTGGACACACTTACAAAGCTGCAGACATTCATCTTTCCCTGGCTTCTCTGCCCACATTCTACTACTGATAGGCCTCACCCCTCCTGGAACTCCTGATAGTACACAAACCAGAAACAGTATTATTATAACCATTGCCTCATCAAAGCAGTACACAGGGACCATGTTCAGGGGATTACCTGCCCTGGGTCAGCCAAGAGTCGAGGTGCCAGAGTAATGGAAGCACCTGGCCAGAAAGAGAGTGAGAGCCCCTGCTTCATGGGCCTTTTAAAGGGACTTATGAGGGGGGTGGTTTACACAACAATGCAGTAGTGTCCCCTCTCAGTTGATAGGGGAATCACAGGTGGGCAAGAGCGAATACTTAAGTGTTGTGGGCTAAGGAGTTGATTAGTGCTTGTTGCAATGGGCAGGAACAGGAACTGGGCTTGTAGCTAAAAATGCCTAGACTAATTGGACTTGTCTACATCCAATAACTTGGCTAAACTAGGACCTGGGGGAAGTGGTTGAGGATGGAATTATCATTCCATTGCTGTTAGAACCTACCTTCAGGACAGAGGATAGGGGACACAGCCAAATTTCATTTGCCCACTGTCAGTGGGTACTGGCTATCACTGGCTACACCTCATAACAATATAATGGTGAAAATATAAAATTGTCAAAAATAAAGAGATTGTTTGTACTACTTTTGTACCAAGTGGAAAGCCTCCATTTTGGGTTCTGGAATTCTAAATCCAACAGTTTGCATGTCTGTGTGGAATGTTCTTCTCTGGGCAGGAATGTAACAGTGGGGAAGCTGGGCAGGGGAGAGCAGTGCCATATTTCCTGGCTTGACTCCCTCTATCTGCTGACACCTTATAGCTGAACACCCAAGGAAAATAGCCCAGATTTTAGAGCCAGATATATTTTACTTTTGAATAGCGCTGCCATGAAATTAATTGGATCAGTTGTCTTTGAGATTCTTAGAGGCTCATTTTTTCCCCAAATATAAAATAGGGAGAATAATTCTACAGGATGAAGGGAAGTTTTTGATTTACATAACTGGCACAAAGTGGGCAGAAGTTTTTATTATGTCACCTATTCAAATATAGTGAGATAATAAGTATTGTCCCCTCTCCCCCCCCCCCCCCCCCGAGAAAGGAATGTGCTTTGGCCTCAACTACACTCCTGAAACTAAGGGGATAATTTTTGGAGCTTTTATTAAAGAAAGATAAACTAATGTTCTTTAACAGCTTCTACTGTGCCCAGCACATGCTATCTTATTATATTTCTTGTCTTTATTCTCCCACCCCCCCATAGCCATTATCACCAGCTGTAAGCTGCCTGTTTTACTATTTGTTTCCTCCTTGTGTAATGTAAATTGATTTTTCTTTTGCTAGTTATCTCTTTCTGTCTCCCTGGGCTACTTCTTATTCTTTAAATCATGAACTTTTAGCTGTAAATCTCTGATGAATTTATGATGTTTAAAAGAATCATCAATGAAAGCGCCAGATAAGGGAGAATGGCAAGCCATGCCAGTCAGCCCTTCCCTGTTGCTAATTTAATTCCTGTTGCTATTCAAAGTGTTTTAATGAGAAATAAAGCAAGGCACAGGAACACAGTGATGCAGTTGTTTGGCCAGAAGAACATAAAGCCTCCTAGATGAAGGAAATAATTAAGATAGCTAATTTCTGCTGTTCATTTCACGTGGAGGCAAAATATCTTTTAGCTGGGGATGTCTGTAGCTGAATTTCATACCAAAGGCGTATTCTAAATGTCATGCTTTCAAACGGAGTATTTCTTAGGGAGCAGGTGTGAGCTTTTTTTTTTTTTTTCTGTTTCCTCTTGAATTTTAGACCGTTTTGACAACATCCTATTAGAGTGCCTTCCTCTTTAAAAAAGGCAAACAATATCCAAAAGCAATTAAAAAAACATCCTGGGAGAAAGCAATGTTCTGATTATACCACAAAAACAACAGGCTGAATAAATGAATGTTAGTGCTGTTAAATCTTAAACTCATGATGGCTTTTCTTTATAAAACATATTAAATATATTTCCTTTAACAACTTCATTATGCTGCAGGATAAAACTTATGCCTCGTGGCAATTTTCTTTTTTTAAAAAATTTTTTTAATTGGTTACATTGCATTATGTGACACAGTTTTATAGGCACTGGGATTCCTACAACCCCTCCCCAACCCCCCGCCCCCCGTGGTGGATTCCTCCACCTTGTTGCTTTACCACAGTTCAAGTTCAGTTGAGATTCTTTCATTGCAAGCATCTACCAAGCATAAAGTCCAGCATCTTATTGTCCAAATAAGTTCAACGGTTTCTTGGGGAGACCATCTCTGGTCTGAAGGTAGAGCTGGCAGAGTGTCATCCTGATCAATTAAAAGCCCCGACATTACATCAGTAACAATTTATAACATTATGGAATTAATTGACATGGTATTGAGTAACCAATATGTTAAAAGAGAAAAAAAAAAGGATGCAAGTTTTGACCACATCTTGTGACTACTTAATTGACATTTCAATTATTAGTTTATATACAACCGGGTTCTATACACCTTAAAATGGCTATAGATTACTATTCAGCTGTCTCGTGTCTATTTTCATTTTAGTATTTAACAGTTTATAGCATTGAAGCATGATTTTGCTGAACCTGGATGTTTTTCAGGTAGTCTAACTCTATAACTCTAACAAGACATATGTCAACAGTTTAGGTGAACAGTTTTAGGAGGGGTGTGCAGAGAAATCTTCAATACCCCATTGAGGAGTAACTAATCTTTGTGTCCCACCCAGTGAGTTATAAGTGCATCCCCGTTGACCGTTTTGCTGTCTGTTTCTAAGCTTTCCTTGTTGTTTTTTATCTATCTATTCTAGTTTGTTTGTTTGTTTTGAGGGGTTTCTGGAGCGATCCTGATGGTCATTACAAGAGAGGGTGGGGACCCAAAGTCAGAACCAGGCAAGGACCAGAGAAAGCTCCTTTCCTAGTCCCGAAGGAAGTTTACTGTTCTTCTGTTTCTGTGGACCACTCAGTGCTCCTGGTTGTCATTCTGATGACCTTGGATCCTGCAAGGCAGGATGTGGACTTCTTCCATCCCATGTGATAGATCCAAATGGGGGTGGGTGACCTCAGAGTTCTCGGCCTCCGAAGGCACTCCAATTCCCTGTGGTCTCCTTGGCAGTTGGGATGTAGTCCTTGGTGCCTGTACTGATAGTCCTTGGTGAGGATCTGGGAGTCTCCAGCGTTGGGATACAAGCCTCCTCCTGTCGTGACAATTTTCATATATCTACCTGTAATACGTGGCGTGGCCACTTACAACACACAAGGGCATATTGTTTGAATAGAATCTTAATGTAATCTACTTTAGAAGGCCCTGGTTGGGAATAAAGAACCAGTTTTGGTGCCTGCTGACATAGTTTTCCTGACCTTTGGCATCCTTCACAGTAAAACTAAAGAGTTATATTTAAATTATTTGTGTTTTCTGTTAGCTCTAATAATTTATGCCTCTCTTACAGGTTTTCCATATATTTCTGTTGTTAGTTTTCAAAAAGATACTTGATAGCATAATTTGAATTGGCTTAGTGCCTTCATGAGGATGAAAACATAATTTACCATCTTAGTCTGTTTGGATTGCAGTAGCAAAATGCCATAAACTAGTTTTGCTTATAAACAATGCAAATTTATTTCTCAGAATACCGAAAGCTGGGAGGTCCAAAACCAAAGACCACAGATTTGATGCCACAGATTTGATGTCCATCTCCTGGATCATGGCTGGCAGCTTCTCGCTGTGTCCTCACATGGTAGACAGGGCCATGAACCTTCCAGTTCTATCCTCACATGTATATGACTGCTATTTGATCTCTCGCATAAGGACACTAATCCATTTCCACTCGTGAGACCAATCCTGCTATAACTTGAACCCTCCTAAAACTATACAGCTTTAGGGATTAAAATTTCAACATAAGGTTTTTGTAGAACATTCAAACTGTTTATACATATGCCAATATATATTTCATAATTGTGTTTCATTAACTTATGTTTCCCAATACTCTTAATAAAGTAAACCCATGATTGATGCATAAGGTTTCACTTAAGCTAAAAAGTTATTCTCGTTCATGTTTTTCAGAGGGTCCTCATTTTGCAATTTTTAAATTAGTTCTCTCCTTTTTAGCCACGGCATGAAATTGCTGTTAATGAGTTGGATGACTTGTGTTCTACTCTGCCTGTTAAATATAGAATGTTTTTCAAAAATCAGAATATTGCCCTAGACATTCATATAAAGTTAGTGAATACATTTTATTAGCTGAAATTATATTGAATTCTCATTTTTGTTGTCAAAGTTGCCAAATACCAGCAATTTCATGTGGCTTAGCCAATTAAGTTGTTTATTATTAGTATTGGTCTCTATTATTTCTGAAACTCAGCGATGAAAGTCAGTCCTTAAACAAGCTGGTCAAGTAGTACAAAGAGCATGAGAGACAGATCTGGGATTGATTTCTGCTTTTCTACTACAAACGTTGTAATTTTGGAAAAATTTCTTAACTTCGCTGAATCTTAGCATGGGGATGGTAATACCTGCCTTGCAAGCCTACTTGGAATAGTGATGTGTGGCATGTGTTTGACACTCTATAGCTGGTCATGCTACTATTACTAGTAATCATCATAGTATCCCTCAGTCATTGATACCTAAGTATTTAGATATTAAAATGAACACTTGGAGGTAGACATTTGCCTTAGTGGTTAAAATTCCAGTTAGGATGCCTGGTCCTACACCAGAGTACCTGGATTCGGAATCTCGTTCCTGATTCCAGCTTCCTAAATATGGGGACCTGGGCAGAAGTGGTGTCTCACATAGTTGGGCTCCTGCCATTGTGTGTGAGATTTGGATCACGTTCCTGACTCCTGCTTCCCGTCTTCCCTATCACTGCAGGCATTTTTGAAGTGAGCAGGTGGATGGGGGATGGCAGTTCTTGCTCTGTGTCTCTGCCTGTTACATGAAAGAATTGAAAACAAACAAGTGAACCTCCTAGAACAGAAGAGAAATAAAGACAGGGAACTATTCTGGAAATAGAAGCCCTTCCTGGCAGTGAGGCTTGCTGTATCCATGTGTGATTTTGAGGGACATTTTTAGGTAGGATAGAAAAATTGTTCTATTACTATTCTTTAAAGTAGTTATTTCTGAAGCAATAATGCTCTAATGTATTTGGCATGTACAACAATAACTTCCTATCTTTTACTTTTTTGAAGGTATCAGTAACAAATATATATTAAAAACTAAAATTAAACTGTGCATTTACAGGTAGATTTCAATTTTTTGGTAAAATTTTTTAGAGTAAAAAATATGTGGTTCTATATTCACAAGTGTTCTACATATTTAATGTATACTACATTTTAATGTATACTATATAAATAAATTTAATGTTTTATTTAGTCTAAATGACTCATGAGACCACGAACGTGGTCCCAGATGGAAAGAGAAAGTTCTTTAACTCTCCTTGTTCTCTGAATCATATAAACTGGTCAAAGCCTTCTCCTCTAGTAATGTGCTTATGACTCATATATTTGGATTTCTAACTCCTGGCTATTTTTTTTTCTGAGATTTGGACTTGAATTTTGCTTTTTGTGTCCGTACCGCTCAAATGGTCTCATCTCTTTTGCAATTCCAAACCCACTGCTCTTCATACACTCCCTGTTTGAAAAAAAGCTGCTCTGTTCCATCTTTCCACTCACTCAAGTTTCATCTGGTTTGTAAGCCTTAGGGATTTGGCAAAATTGAGTTAGAGTCATCCCATATGATTTTTCTATTGTGTGATAGATATAGGTCATACTCCCTCACCTCCTGGCCTCCCTTTTTCTGAACTGTTCAGCTGATGTTATTAAACATCCTCTCATGGAAGACCTTCCTGTCTTCATAATCTTTCTCCCTGCTCTGTCAACCTTGTCAGCTCTGTTGCAGCCTGTGTCCAGGACAGCCTCAAGTGTCTGATGTGGCAGGTGCTCTGTGGTGCAGAGCCCAGGAAAGAGGGATGCAGATTTCCATGAAACAAGTGACCTGGCTGCACAGGGCTTTCTGTTTTTAAAATTTTGCAGCAAAAGTTTTTCTGGTCAGAATTCGCAAAGTTGTTAAGTGGTTACCCTGTCCTGGCTGTAGGGGATTTACATACTGCTGACTTCAACAACAAATATGTTTCTTTCTGTGAGCTCGATACTCATTTGTCTGAGTTAATGTCCGTGGACAGGAGCCTGTTTTAGCTCTCTGACCCACAATGCTGGCTTTGTTGTTCACAGTCATGTTCATAGGAGGGCAGATCAGTACCTTTTTTCTCCTCTGAAGATTCAAGGGATTGATTCCTGCGAGGAAGGCAGGTAGGATATTGGTGAGTTTGGGCTTAAGATTATTATTATCTTCTTGGTTCGAATAACTCTGTGCCCAGGGAAATCGGCTGACCTTTTCAGATGCTTCTCTTCATGGTTTGCTTTGTTAAGAATTAGGAGGCTTAGAAACAATGTGTGTCAAGCGGCTGGCACAGTGCTTGGGATAGAGGCAGTGTTCAGGAGGTTCAGTGGGGACTTCAGTAATCCCTAATGTAAATAGTGGTTGACTGATGGCCAGACTCCCTGTTTGAACCTTGTTTTAGGAGAATTTCTGTTTCAGTTCCAGTCCTGGGGGTATGAATGGTTAAATGAATATTATACCAGCATCTAAAACAGTACCCTACTTCCTTGCTGAATCACCTGGAGACAGTTATATTACAGGACAAAATTTACACAGGAAAAAAAAAATCTGCACAGATTAGCAGGAGTCGTGCCTATGAATTTGGCTCCTGTTTATACTTCAGCCAAGCCTCACAGTCTTCTTGATGCCTTTATAAAGTGTGAGTGTTTGGCCCAGCAGTTAGAATGCTGCTTGAGATAGCTATATCCTATATTAAAGTGCCTGTTTCTGAGCCAGCTTCCTGCTCATGATCACCCATGGAGGCACCATGTAGTGATTCCAGAAGTATTGATTCTAGAACTGGTGTGTCTCACCCACATGAAAGACCCAGATGGAGTCTAAGGCCTGGTCCAGCCCTGGCTGTTGTGGGATTTGAGCAGTGAACAAGTGGATGGAAGATTGATCCCTCTCTTTCTACCTTTCAAATGAAGTGAAAATTAAAAGAAAAAAATATTTCTCTTAAAACAGAAAGTCCAGTGTTTGCTCAGTCCTCTAGTTCTTTATTTTATTTATTTATTTATTTTTGTCTCTCTCTGGCCTCTCTCGAGGCCTGCTTTTATTGCCTCCACTCTTTTTTAATACATTTTATTATTATTGTTATTATTTTATAATACAGTTTCATATTCACTTATCCCCTCCCCAGTTCCCTCCCCCCCCAGTTTCTCTATATCATTACTAACATATAGTTCTTCATACTCAGTCTTATGTCCATCATTGCGGGCCTAGGCAATGGCAGAGAGTCCAGAATCCTATTGTCAAGATAGAGTAAACAGTTTCATTGTAAGTCCATCTTTGTCTGGAAGCAGAAATGCATACAACACTACATCCTCACATCTGATTGTTAGTCTCCATTTCACAGCTACTGTACATCTCCTTAAATGAAAAGTCATTATTCAAAATCAACAATAGAAAGAAAAGTAGAAATTTACAATGCCATGAAGTTAAATGACATGTTAAATGACAGTATCCAAAACAACAATAACCCTGGCTGTTCTCATATCCCCATGGAGTCTGATCAGAGCAGTTCTGCCACTTTAACTTTGGACTGCTAAGTCTCCAGAACAGTGAGCTGACTAAACTTTTATTCTTTCTTACTTATTTATCTATTTGAAAGTGTTAGAGAGACAGAGGTCTTCCATCTGCTGGTTCACTCCCCATATGACTGCAATGGCTGGGATTGGGCCAGGCTGAAGCAAGGAGCCAGGAACTTCTTGATCTCCTACCTGGTTGAAGGGGTCAAAGAAATTCAGTTATTCTTCATAGCTTCCCCTGGTGCATCATCAAGGAGCTGAATTGAAAGTGTGCCAGCTGGGACTTGAACCAGTGCCTATATTGGATAATATTGCAAGCAGCAGCTTAAGTGGCTATGCCACAGATAGACACCTATTCCTTCTCTTCTTCCTCCTCTTTCCCTATTCCTTTTCTTCTTCTACTCCTCTTCCTCTGCCTCCTTTGCCTCCTCTATTTTCTTCTTTTAAAGATTTATTTGTTTATTTGAAAGACAGAGTTACAGAGGTAGAGAGAAATCTTCCATCTGCTGGTTTACTGCCAAAATGATTGTAAAAGCTGGGGCATGGCTAGGCCAAAGCCTAGAGCGAGGAATTTCTTCTAGGACTCCCACATGGGTGCCAGGGCCAAGCACTTAGGCCGTCCTGCACTGCTTTCCTAGTTACATTAGCAGGAAGCTGATTTGGAATTAGAGCAGCCAAGACTTGGATGAGCACCCACACGTGATGCCAGAATTATAGGCACCAGCTTAATCTTCTAGGTACAATTCTGGTCCCACCTTTATTCTTTTTTTTTTTTTTTAAAGATTTATTCATTTTATTACAGCCAGATATACAGAGAGAAGGAGAGACAGAGAGGAAGATCTTCCGTCTGATAATCCACTCCCCAAGTGAGCCGCAACGGGCCGATGCGCGCCGATCCGAAGCCGGGAACCTGGAACCTCTTCCGGGTCTCCCACGCGGGTGCAGTGTCCCAATGCATTGGGCCGTCCTCAACTGCTTTCCCAGGCCACAAGCAGGGAGCTGGATGGGAAGTGGAGCTGCCGGGATTAGAACCGGCGCCCATATGGGGTCCCGGGGCTTTCAAGGCGAGGACTTTAGCCGCTAGGCCACGCCGCCGGGTCCCCCACCTTTATTCTTATAAATTACTCAGTTGGAACTATTATGTTATAGGAACAGAAAATTATTTACCCAGTGCTGATGTTTATCTAGTGGTGATATATCAGAAGCTAGGTATAGAGAAATGGTGGATTATAAGACCAAGGAATTCTGTGCAGTTTCCTGCATGTGGCATCTTTTCAATTCAGCATGCATTGGCTGGTGACCAGGATCATCCAGAGCAAACACAGCTGAGCAAGATAAGGAATAAACAGTTGAGCAAGACAATGAGGGAGTCAGAAAAAAGACATCCAGTTACTTCCAGTAAGGACAGTGTGCTGTGGAAAGGTACGTGGGGATATAGATAATTCATTCTGGGTTCAGGGTTTAAATAAGAGACACATTTGACCTGAGCTTTGAGGAATGACTACTGGTCCTAGGTGGATGAAGACAGGACATTCCTGCACATAAATACAAGCAGATTGTAAGAGTATAAATATGGAGAACAATAATGCTAGAAGTATGTGGGATGATGTTTGGAAAGAATGCTTGGACAGGATCCACCAGGCCTTTCACAAAATGGCTGTGTAAAATTGAATATCTATGTATCAAATTTAATTTTTCTTGTATTTCCTTTCTAATTTGGGGAAATCTTTCCATAGAAAAACTTCTTGGGTTCAATGAATAATAAACTCACAATTTTAGAACTTATAATATTGTCAAGGGAAATTATACATTTTAAAATGTGCATTTACTTCTCTGAAACAGGTTCATTTCACACAGTCTATTGTACTCTCAGGTATTAAAATGCTCTATATAGTTAACTTCACATTCTCCCCAGTACCCAATAACTTCAATACCCAGAAAGTATTGAATATGCAGACAGATTGTATATCTAATTTCAGAGGGGTTTTCTCAGATACAGGTAAAGCATTGTCTTATATTCATGTCTTATATTCATTACTATATTATAGTAATGAAGGGTTAATAGTCCTTCAGGCTAATAGTATCCAAGCTTCAATTTCTCCATCATGGAGCTCCAGACATGTCTAGGCCTGTCTGTTGAATGTCTTGCTTGTGTCTGTGATGTTGTAGTGCTCTGTCCCTTCAGTGTGTTGGCACTAGGGTCAGAAGGGTTTCTGGAGTGAACTCGTCTTGGAGGTGGAGTTAGCCAGGAGAATCTCGGTGATCTCTAGAGGGTGTGGTACGTCTGAAGTCAGCAAGGTATGTCATCAGGAAGTGTGTTTGCAGCTACTTCCAGGTCTTAGGGCTAAGTCCTATAAAAGCTGGGGAGGGGCAAGTGAACTGTACACAAAGGGTGTTGTGTAGAATCTGCTTTCAGGTGACTTCAACAGAGCATACAGTACAGGAGGGTATATGTCCTATCCACAAATGCTTTAAACATGAAATTCCCAGACTCTTTGAATTTGTATTTACATTTGTTTAAAACTGTCTAGGTTTTCTCTTGTATTAATATCATAAAGCATGCATAACAGCAAATTAAAAAGGATAAAGTAAAAATTAAGTGGAAGTTCAACTGTTTTCTTTGTATCTGCAAAGCTTGCCTTGCCATCCTTGTTGTTCAAGCTCCTCATGGCAAGGTCAAGAGCTCTGCCCTAGGCCATGAGCAGTAGGAGCCTGGTGGTGCCCGGAAATAGCATCTCTAATGAGGAAGGTGTACCCAATGTGAGCAGTGTGCACACAGGAGAGAGTCATGTTGGAACTTCATGAAAGTCTGTTTAGGGCCCTCTTTTCAGTGAGCTAGATTACTTTGGTGAGACAGGAAGAGAAAGCTCTGACAATGCAGAGTATTATCAATCATGTGATTTCGTTTGTACCTCCAGGGTGGTAGCTTCGGGGGAACACAAGTTGCACAACATCAAAACCATTTCTGACGCAGTATGTCTGCACTGCATTTTAGAGTCTACTGATCACATTCATATGTAACATCTGAGGAACTCTGTGGAGTATGAAGGATGGAAATTGAGAGTGGATTCAAGGCATTTGATCATATAAAGTTTTTTTTTTTTAAAGATTTATTCATTTTATTACAGCCAGATATACAGAGAGAAGGAGAGACAGAGAGGAAGATCTTCCATCCGATGTTTCACTCCCCAAGTGAGCCGCAACAGGCCGATGCGCGCCGATCCGAAGCCGGGAACCTAGAACCTCTTCCGGGTCTCCCACGCGGGTGCAGGGTCCCAATGCATTGCGCCGTCCTCGACTGCTTTCCCAGGCCACAAGCAGGGAGCTGGATGGGAAGTGGAGCTGCCGGAATTAGAACCGGCGCCCATATGGGATCCCGGTGCTTTCAAGGCGAGGACTTTAGCCGCTAGGCCACGCCACCGGGCCCGATCATATAAAGTTTTAAAGTGCGTGTGAAAGTTATAATGGTCACCCAGGAATTTTGGAATGCCGATAGTTACTGTTCTGTCACCTTGATACCAAATGGTATCAAGCCTCAGACCAAAATCTACCACATGTATTTTTATTAGACTAGTATTTATTAGCAAAATAGGTGTAAAATATTTCATATAACCTATTGGTAGACTTGAAAAATTCCCAGCTTTATTGCCTTTTAGGTGTTCCAATTTTACATTGATAAAAGCTTTTAATTCAAGGTAGGACTCTGTGTGCTTTATTATATAGTCACAAATCCTTTGGACATATTAGGAATAAGCCTCAGACAACACCATTAAGGGGGGGGGTCAAAGTTGAGGCATCAGAAGATTCTTATTTACTTTTCTTGTAAATATTTCTAAATTATTTTAGCTAATATGTACATCTAGAATACTGTTATTTTCCCAGGTCAAACTTGTCTTGAACTTTAAACTTGCCTGTATGGTGATATATTAGAGCTATTATTTTAGTTGACTTGACTTAGAAGTAAAACTTAAACAATGATATGTATCACATCAATTATACAGAAGTATTTAAAAATAATTTAGAAGTATTATTACACTGGGTTACTATTTTATAGACATTGAAACTTGTGATCTGTGATTCTCCCAGAATCTCTCAGCTGTTGGGGGTGGGTAACAAACAACTCAGTTATAAATGACCCAAGTTCCCTTTGTGATACCAGTGTGACAGATTGTGTGCTTGCCTCCAGCACTGGCTTCCTGAGATTGAAGCAGACCACTTACCAATAAAATCTGAAGTTTAGTTACTTATTTTCTCCCCAAGTTAAAAAGTAAGGAGTGTCCTTTTTCTGTTGACCTATTCTCTCCTCCTCTTTCTTTGTAGAAGGAGAACAATGTGCATCAGGATTATTGAATTTTGCTTAGAGTCTCAAAAGTTGTCTTTGGTTACTTTGATTTATATAATTCTTTTGCTCAAGAAACTTATAACATATTTTTCAGGGCCCGTGAAACACTTGTATAAAGCCAAATGGTCTCTGAGGATTATGAGCCAATGGTAGGGGATGCTACAGATAATGAGATAGAGATTAAGGGCTGGGTAATACCTTACTGGGAACAAAAGGAAGGCATTCAAGGTGGCCAGACTGGTGATATATCAGACAAGTGTCAGAGAAGCTTATAGGCTACGGCCTATGGTAGGGATCACCTCTCCTTACCCAGAAGAATAGGTCTTCAATTTTTTAAAGATATATTCATTTATTTGAAGGACAGGGTGACAGAGAAAAAGAGAAAGGAAAGGAAGATGGATATGTTTCATCTGCGGATTCACTCCCCAAATGGCCACAATGGCAGGGACCATGCCAGGCCAAAGCCAGGAGCCAGGGGATTTTTTTAGAGGTCTTCCACATGGATGGCAGAGGCCTAAGTATTTGGGGTCTCTGCTGCTTTCCTATGCACATTAGCTGTATCAGAAATACAGCAGTTCAGAATTGAGCTGGCACTCATTTGGGATGCTTGTGTCATGGGTGAAGGTTCAATGCACTGTGTTACAATATTGTCCCCAGAATATAGACCATAAGACAGTGCAAGAAGAATGAAAAATAAAAATTATCACATTCTAGAATAACAGAAAAAAGCAATATTTCAAGTCCAACAGAAATTCAGAGTATTTAATAAAAATAATGCAGGAACTGAGAAGTTAATGCAAAAAACATAGAGAGGAGTATTATAGCAACTCTGTTGTGTTTTTTAGGTTTTCTAAATCTAAGATGACTCTAAAATTAAAAATAAATAAGTAAAAAAGCTGAAGATTTAAAAAAGCAACACAAGGGTACTTCACAAAGTTCATGGAAATGGAGTCACTTGTTTTATTTTGGTGCAAAAACTTTGAACTGCACTATATATGATCTTTTCAAAAAGATCATGAAAAATGCATATTGTGAAAAAATATGTAAAAATTTCAGAATTTTTGGACTACAACAGTTTTTTTTTTAAAGATGTATTTATTTATTTGGAAAGGCAGAGTTATACACAGACCTAGATTGAGATTGATCTTCTGTCCTCTAGTTTACTCCCTAGATGGCTTCCTTGGCATCGCCCGAGCCAGGTGCTTCATCCAGATCGTCATGTGGGTGGCAGGGGTGCAAGTATTTGGGTCATCTTCCATTGTTTTTCTGGGCTTGTAAGCAGGGAACAACCATGACACGATTCAATTCCCACAGGAAATATTTGTGTTGCAGGCAGTGTCTTTTTAAATTTAGTTTTATTTATTTGATGGTGATTACAGAGTTGACCAGGATGGGAAGGATTGAGGATCAGGAAAAAGTGGGTGAAATCCTTGTTTTCTAATTCTCCATTGCTTCTTTTCTCTGGGGAAAGGGGAGAGATAAAGGAGGAAGCCACACCTAGTCTCCCAAATGTCCCAGTACCCAGGGATGGGGAACCACCACTCAATATCTACCCAGAGTCCTGCTGTAGTGCATGTTTTAAGGTTTCTGATCAAGTGGTTTGGATAATTCTGAAATGTTGCTGATTTCTCCAATCCAAGGGTAAGGCAACCCTCCCAATGTCCATTGGCTGCCATAGTTGACCTCAAGTCTCCATTCACCTAGATTTATACTGTCAGAGTTTGCTTGGGTAGTGTTCAATTTGCTCTGTTCCCCTTGCTCTGTAACGGTACTGTTGCAGGCAGTGTCATAACATGCTACACCATAATTCCAGCCCTCAAATTCATCTTTTAGTTTCATTTTTTTCAGCAGATTTTTTGAAGTACTCTTAAACAGACTTAAAATGTCAGAATATTGTATAAAGTAAAAAATAACCATTCACTTCTTTTCTGAGTATGAAATTCAAGCCTACTTTAATCTATTTGTAGAGGTAAATAGTCTAACATTTTGGCATATAAATTTTTCCAGATGTTTTCTATGATTTATAGGTAAACACTTAAAAGTAATTAAATTAGAATCTTACTTTTTATTATATCCTGCGGCTTATTTCTTTTTTTAATTAAATACCAACATCACAGTCTGGGTTTCAAGACAGAATATAATAATTTTGCAGGATTTAAAAAAATGTGAGACAATATTGCATCCACAAAGATATTAAACTATCAAATCTATCGAATCTACATTTTGCTTGGTTTATTTTATTTATATGTAGTGTCTTATAGACATTAAATAATTTCTGATATTTCTTCTTCCAGCCTGGAAGCCTAAAATAATCTTCTTGGCATTTCTCAAAAAATTGTTTTTTCATAGTACTCAAGATCATTGCCTACTCTGCTCTAAAAATGGTGTTTGGTAATCATGGATTTTTAAGAAACAGTGACTAAGAAAAGAAAGTTATTAATAATTTTAAAAATAGATATAGGAAAAATGTTACTAATTTACCACATGTAGGTCATAATTTTATAAATGGCTATTTATCTGAAGTAGTGATAAAAATTGAATGTATGTGGGCCCAGCGACGTGGCCTAGCGGCTAAAGTCCTCGCCTTGAAAGCACCGGGATCCCATATGGGCGCCGGTTCTAATTCCGGCAGCTCCACTTCCCATCCAGCTCCCTGCTTGTGGCCTGGGAAAGCAGTTGAGGACGGCCCAATGCATTGGGACCCTGCACCCGCATGGGAGACCTGGAAGAGGTTCCAGGTTCCCGGCATCGGATCGGCGCGCATCGGCCTGTTGCGGCTCACTTGGGGAGTGAAACATCGGATGGAAGATCTTCCTCTCTGTCTCTCCTCCTCTGTATATCTGGCTGTAATAAGATGAATAAATCTTTAAAAAAATTCAGTGTATGTGTATATATATATATTCATGTTTATACATGAGTATAAAATTATAAAGTATTTGTGCTGGCTATGATAGGATAAAAATAAAAACCTCTAATTGAATTCAGAGCCAAATTATAGGATTCCTCCCCAATCCTTGTTAACACAGCTAGTGCTGTGACTTGAACTTGAGTCTGTCTGCTCTGCTTTGCCTGCTGGGCTGCCCTGCTAGAGAAGCTGTGCTGAGTAACACAGTTGTGGATACTGGCTCTTGTGTGAATCTGGGGAAGGAGCTGTGTGTGTATGGAAGGGAGTCTTCAACAAAGTTTCTAGGGATTTTCCTCCCACTGTCGTCAGTACTTTCCTATTTCTTGCCCAGATTGTATCACATCTTCACTGGCCAGCATCACTGGATCATTTCCAATTTCCCATTTCTCAACTAGTAATGGCTGCCGTTTCGTTTCAGAGCAAAGTGAAGCTAAGCAACAGGGATCCCTCCCGCATCTTATTCCCTGCTACACACTAAAAGCTGAAGCTTTTTTTGCTGTTGATTTCTCTACTCCAAGCACGATTAAATCTCTCCATGATCCACTGGCTAACAGTCCACCTTATAGTTTCCATTTGCCCAGATGCTCACTGCCGACTCTTGGCTGGAGTAGTTGATCAATTTGTTCTGTCCTCCTTTCTCTTTTATGGTACCAGGTGTCCTCTGCAGGCTCCAGTGGACTGCCATGTCCTCCAAGTGCATCTGGGCACGTCATTCATTGCCCTGTCTAAGCCATTGAGGAGGCCCAGGTCTGAAACATGCACTCCACAGCCAGACCATGGAACCTGCATCTCTCCCTGTGGTTGGAGTTCTGAGCCCATTAGTTCAGTTTGGGGGATCCCCAAAGAAACCTCATCTGAGGTGAACTTGGACATGATTCTTGTTTTGTGCTTGCCAGTGTGGGGTTGGCCCTGTCCATCACCCACATCAGCCTACGCACACACTGGTGGTTGCAATTGCTGGATCATTTCTATCTCCACCTCAAACCAATGCGTGTTGGATCCCATCCTGATACTGCCCACCACACACTCAACCTTCATAGAAACCAGCGGGAGCTTCAGCCTAGTCAGAGTGACCTCTAATAACCCCCACCAGGCCTGTCGCCAGCTCTGGATCCTGTGTGTATGGCAGACTGGTCCAGTCTGTCCAATATCCCATTCAGCTCTTGTACATGCCAATGGGCATTGAAGCTTTGTTCAGTCCGACCAGCCCCTCTATCCAGTCCACACTTACGTCAGCAGATGCCACTCTGTCTAGCCATGTCTGCCCCTAGCTTTGGTTCTCATGCTTACAAATGGGAGTTGCAACCCATCAGAGAGAGGTGCCCAATTTCCCTAATGGGCCCACTTCTGCTCCCAAATCTTGCGCTGTCCAGCTGGTTCTGCAGTTTAGCTTGACAGAATTAGCCTACGAGTGCCAACATGTGGCAAAGCCCGACCAACCTACATCCACTGTAGCTATGTATGCACCAGCGGGTACAGGCAGCCCAGCCTGGCTTTGCCCCTAACCCAGCACATGTAGGCTAACAGATATTATAGCTCTGCCTAGCCTGACTCGCCCCAAATGTATGCCAGTGGGTACCATTCCATGGCCTGGTCTAGGCTGCTCCCAGCCTTGGTTCTTTTGCTCACCTGCAGGGGCTGTGCCCAACAGAAAAGTTCTCCACACTCCTCCACCAGAACCTCTCCCAATGCCAGATCTCACACACTGGTAGGTCTATGTCCCAGCCCGACTTGGTCCACCTTCTGTCCTAGCAGGAACAGTAGCCTTTCCTGACTGACCTGCACTCATTCCAGTTCTTATTGTTGGGTGCTACAACCCAGCCAAGCATGGTCTAAACCCAGACACAGCTCACAGATGGCTCAGCAGGGTCAGAGACCTAGTCCAGTCCCTCCTGCACCCACCCTGGTTCTCATGAGCACCAGTGGGTGCTGGAATCTAGTAGTCTGACACACCGCAAACCCAGTTCATACCTGTGCCAAGGGACACTGCAGCTATGTCCAGACCAGATTACAGCTCCCACTTTGGCCCTTGTACTCACCAGTGGAAACCACTACTCAAGCTGGGGTATCCTTTAGCTCCCCAAGCAGGTCTGTTCCCAGCCACAGATCTTACACATGCCAGTGGTTGCTCTGACCCATCTTGGCGTAATCCCTTACCTGTCTTGGTCTTTGCCTCCAGATACTGCAGCCTGGCCTGACTCAGCTGGCACTCAGTCCCAATTTTAACTGGTGGGTGCTGAACCTGGCCTTGCTCAGTCTGCTTCCATCCCTGGATTATGCAAACCGGTAGGTGTGATAGCTTAGGCTGGCATGACTCACACTCCAGCCTGGCTCCTTTATTTGCCATTGGGCTAAGGTTTGCTCAGCCCTGCCCAGTCCGCTCCCTTCCAAAACCAGCCCACACACTTATCGACGGATGGAGCTACTCTGCCTGGTCTGACCAATACCCAGGCATGAACCTTGTGCTCACCAGTGGGAGCTATGTCCCACTAGGTTTCCCAAGTTCCCTAGGTTTCCCAAGCTCCCTTACCAGGTCACTCCCAGACCTGAAGTTCACGCATGCTAATAGGTGAGAGGACCTTACCTGGCATAGCCTGCCCCTCTGTCCTGGGATACCAGTGTCACAGCTGGCAGCTGTAACCACTATGATGCAGCACTGTCCCCCAAGTCCTCTCTTCAGACTAAAGTTACACTGAAAGTGCCCTCACTAAGGTAGCCAGTAAGTCCACCTGAAGATGACATGTTCTTTTCCTTAGCTGGATCTTTGTCCTCTCTAGTGGCCTTGTGCCATCCCAGCGTGCTGCCGTCTTCTGTGTGCTTTGGTTTGCCTGTCGGTTCAGGTGCCCTACTCTCTCCTAGCCTTGTGTGGACCAAGGTTCCAATGAGGACAAGCAGACGGGCTAGAGAGGGGTGATGATCGGCAGTGGCTTTTCTTTCTTCCTACCCTAAATCCCCCGAACATTCTGCTTTTTTTTTTCTATGGAGTTATTCTTTAGTTTTTCTTGGAGTCTGTGATCTGTTCCATATTCTTTCAATACATTTATCTTTGTTTATGTTAAGTTGTTTTATTATTAAAGAAGAACTCTGATATGCCTTAATTAATAAATATCTTAATTTTATTTAATTAAAATTTTTAAAAATATTTTTATTTTATTTAATTAAAGAGAAAAGCTTCAATCCTTGTGTACTTCGTTTTCTGTTGACCACTTTGATTTTTAAGCTTTCTGTTCTGAATCCTGCAGTGCTGTGCTGTTTTAGTTCTCTTACTTCCTCTATCTAATTTATTCTCAGCCCTACTCCACCCCAAGTCCCATTACTTAAATATTTGTTTCCCAGGAATCTTTTCTCGGACTTAGTCTCTTTCTAACCTAAGGGTTCTTGAATTGTGCCACATACCTTAGGGCATGTGTGTGTGGAGGGGGGTGGGGTAAGGTGGGAATGGGCAGTAACTATAATTTTTAATTGTTTAAAGATTTAAAGACTAAGTAACAAGATCCAATAATGTGTCTAATGGCTACTACAACTTTGAAATGGTAATGAATTCCAGTGTTGTTTCATGATAGTTCAGTAACTGAAATGTGATTTAAAAATATCTGAGATGTTCCTTGGTAATCACTTGAATAGTGGTTTCATTAGAAGTACTGCTAATATTTATGGTGGCTTATTGCCTTTGTTTATAATGGAAGGTATTTTCATTTAGCGACACCGAAGATGTACTGTTTTTTCTATTCAAGTTCTCAAACACCCTTGATTCTACCCACAGAATCCTCAAAAGCCCAGTGACTCCAGGTAAAGAATGTTTGCTGAGGGCTCTCTCACCCATGCTGCAGCTCCCTGTTGCCATCCGTATCCAGTGACTCAGCGTCCACCTGCACTTCCATGTCCAGAGATCTTTCTTTGGATACTGTCCCTCTCCCCTGCCCAAGCAGCTTGTCCGTAACATGTCCATACCTGAAGTCTCTTTATACCACATCTTTCTCCTGGGTTTTTATCATTTCTCACCTGTCTGTGGGTAACTTCCAGGGTTGTTCCTTTCAATACATCTTTCACACTGCTCCCAGAATGAGCATTCCAAAAATTGGAAATGCTCTAAAATCTGAACATATCATTTTCTCACATAAAATCCTTTGATGACTGCCTTTTGCCTACAGGTTGAAAATAAACATGATTCACATTTCCTAGGAAGCTCTACACAGGCAGTGCCACGATTCCTTCTCTTGCCTTGTACATCTTGCCATCATTATCCCATCAAAATCTGCCTTCTGCCTGCACAACTTGCTTTAACCATGTGAACGTATTTGGGAACTTTCAAGTGTCCCTTGGTTTTTCACACCTTGAAGCAATACCTGCTCTGTTACAGTTCCTAGCCCTGTTTCCTTTGTGCTTACTCATTGATCAAGCCTGGTTCCAGTGCCTTCCAAAAAAACTGTGCACCTCACACATAGCTGACTCTTTCTTCCTCTTTGCTGTGCTTGCATCTAACATGTGAATTATATACAGAATTATAATCATGTTTTAAAATATTTGTTTGTTAGTAAAGTTCTTGAACGGGACACAGTTTTGTTTATTTGTGTATCTCTACACCCTAGCATGATGAGAGTACTTAACCATAAAATGATTGTTCCCAACAAATGTTTGTTGGTTTATTTAGTGTTACTTTAACTAAATCACTGTGACATGGTTCACGTAGAAAGTAAGACTTTTTGAAAGCATGTAAGAGAAAAATAATGAATCTTTTTCACTAGAAATGTAGGACACAATTTACCCTCACTCTGTAACATAATTGGATCACTGTGTTGGAGAAACTAGATCAAGGAACTGTTGATGTAAAGGAAGAACAAAATTGTAGGCATTGGAGAAATTGGTATGAATCTTTATATATAAAAATTTTCCCAACCATGTCTGTTTTAAAGTATTTAAAAATACTGTTTAGGGCCCTAGAGGCGAAAGTCCTTGCCTTAAACACACACTGGGATCCCATGTGGGCACTGGTTCTGATCCTGGCAGCCCCACTTCCCATCCAGATCCCTGCTTGTGGCTTGGGAAAGCAGTCGAGGATGGTCCAAACCTTGGGTTCCTGCACTTGCATGGGGGACCTGGAAAAAGCTCCAGGCTCCTGCTTTGGATTGGCATAGCCCCAGCTGTTGCGGCCACTTGGGGAGTGAATCTATGGATGAAAGATCTTCCTCTTTGCTTCTTCTCCTCTCTGTATATCTGCCTTTCAGTAAAAATAAATGTATCTTAAAAAATAAATAAAAATATACTGTTTTAGGCAGATATGTTATTATTTTGTGTAATATTGTCCATTTCTTCTGTAAATCTGAATGTTTGTCTTGGTTGAGGTTAGATGTACTGCAAGTAGAAACTCTTGGGCAAATAGCCAGAAAGTTAGGGACAATCATGTGTCCTTACTGTGGACACACAGATAAACTTGATGATTAAGATTTTAAATATTGAAATATTGAATGAAAGCAGGCAGTCTTATAGAACACATGTACATCATACCTTTTGCTAGCCTAGTGACATGTTTATGCAAATTGGAAAAACAAGTTTTTCCTGAACTTTTTTTCCCCCATCTTCAGGAAATTGTTTTAGATCCTATAAGAACAGCCTGGAAGCATGGTATCTATGATGCAAAGACCAGCTCCTTTTTTTTTTTAAAGATTTATTTTTATTACAAAGTCAGATATACAGAGAGAGGAGGAGAGACAGAGAGGAAGATCTCCCGTCTGATAATCCACTCCCCAAGTGAGCCGCAACGGGCCGGTACGCGCCAATCCGAAGCCGGATACCAGGAACCTCTTCCGGGTCTCCCACGCGGGTGCAGTGTCCCAATGCATTGGGCCGTCCTCAACTGCTTTCCCAGGCCACAAGCAGGGAGTTAGATGGGAAGTGGAGCTGCCGGGATTAGAACTGGCGCCCATATGGGATCCCGGGGCCTTCAAGGCGAGGACTTTAGCCGCTAGGCCACGTCGCCGGGCCCAAAGACCAGCTCCTTAAAACTAGTTCCTGTCTTGTGGCATCTGTGGCAGCCTGAACTGTGGACTCTCAGTGTGGTTTGGTTATAGTTACTTTATGTTTCAAAGATGGGAAGATTTGCAGATGAAAAGCAATCAATTCCCCTTTACTAAAGGGAAGAAGTTAAGTTTTAGCACATCCAAGTAATCTTGAAACCACGTGCAGAGCATTGTCTCCTACAGAGCTGAATCAGGGCATCAAGGATCACTGTGATTTGATGGCTATTTCCCTGTTTTGGGAAGTGTCACAGCTTCAAGGATTCTACAGCAATACCTGCATTAGCTGTGACTCTCTAGAGGCATACGTTTAGGTCTCAACTTCCTTTTCTAAATCATTGGCACAGAGGTCTTTTTAATGTTTTTAAGTTGCATTTAAAAATATTATTTTTATTATGATTTTCTTATTGGAAAGGCAGAATTAAAGACAGAAGGAGAGTTAGAGAGAGAAAGAAGAGAGAGAGAGATTGATTTAGGTCTTCCATCAGCTGACTCATTCCCCACTGGCCGGCAACAGCCAGGGGTGAACCAATCTGGAGGCAAGAGCCAGGAGCTTCTTCCAGGTCTCCCACACAAGTGCAGGATTCTAAGGACTTGGGCTATCTTCCATTGTTTCTCTGGCCACAAGCAGGGAGGTAGATGCATCAGAAATGGAGCAGCTGGGACTAGAACCAGTATCCATATAGGATGCTGGCATCACAGGCAAAGGATCAGTCTGAAATTACACTGCTCTGGACCTGGACCAGCTTTTTAAACAAAGCATTTAGGACTATGGTAAATCTATGGCCAGAATTTGACTTTGACCCTGTTTACACTGCCTGGTTTCATTGTTTGGCATCCCTGTAGTGCTAATTCTGGGGTCACTACTCAGCATAGGAATCCAGGAAACCATTTTTCCCTAAGTTAAAATGAACCAGTCTTAATAGTTTTCTTATAAAGAGTGAAGTTTTTCATGTAAAAGAATTTGCATGTACTTGGTTTCCTATGTTTATTCCCCTCTCTTCTCCTACCCCATGTTTGATTTCTGATTTATTTATTGGGTAGGGGAAGACAGATGTAACCTGACAGCCACGGTTGTAATAAAACTTGGAACATTCTGAGGATAGGTACAGTTGGAGCTGGGCTCGTTTACTTCAGAGCTAGAGTGGTGTGTGGGTCTTCCTAGTAGGTGGTAAGAGGTGAGGAAGAATGTGGTATAGGGGTCAGAAGGACAGAAGCCTGGGTGAGCACTAGAAGCTCACTGCTAAGGTTGAGAGATCATACAGGCTGCATGAATTTTCAGTGGTGCTCAGGGATGACAGGAAGTTAAATGATTGTAGAACCGATAGGCTTGAGAGCTCTGTATAGTATCACATCCGAGCAGACACCTGCTGAGATCCCAGATGCAGAGGAGGGCTGGAGAAGGGAGCAGCCGGCAGGCTGGTCGCGAAGCTAGGATTGGCTCAGGGACTGATTTTAGGTGGATGGAGGCTTCCTTCCATGATAACTCAGCTACTACTCATTGGATTCTAAATGCTGGGTGGGATTAAAAGGGCCTTAGTCTCTGTCGAGCTGTCCAAAAAAGGAAAAACAACAATAAAATAGGATGAACTGAGTGTTACAGAAGAGTTTCTAAAAAGACAAAATCTTGAGGGAATGCAGCATAAAGCATAATTTATCCTCCTGCTAGGAACTTTCTTCAGGCAATTCCTGACTTTTCAAGAAAGACTGTTATAGCAAAACTGAAATACAAAATACATATAAGAAGTAAAAAGTTGTACTTTGATTTTGAAATAATTTTAGGCTCAGAAAAAGTTTTGAAGATAATATACAATATTCTCTTACCCAGCTGTCTCTCAACCTTCTCTAATGGTAACTAACAAAAGACTTAACTATGATACAATTGGACTATAAAAACAAGAAATTTAACATAGCATATTTTTTTAAAAGATTTATTTTTTTTTATTACAAAGTCAGATATACAGAGAGGAGGAGAGACAGAGAGGAAGATCTTCCGTCCGATGTTTCACTCCCCAAGTGACTGCAACGGCCGGTGCTGTGCCGACCCGAAGCCCGTACCAGGAACTTCTTTCCAGGTCTCCCACGTGGGTGCATGGTCCAAAGGCTTTGAGCCGTCCTCGGCTGCCTTCCCAGGCCACAAGCAGGGAGCTGGATGGGAAGTGGAGCTGCTAGGATTAGAACCGGCAACCATATGGGATCTTGGTGTGTTCAAGGTGAGGACTTTAGCCACTAGGCCACACCGCCGGGCCCCAGCATATTATTTACTATAGATTTTTTTCTTATTTTCCTGGCTTTCCTATTAATGTACCCTTTCTGTTTTAGTATCCAATCTAAGATTGCACATTGCATTTAGTAGTTGTGTCTACTTACTTTCCTCCGGATACCATAGTTTGTCTCTCCTTGTCTTTTTTAGCTTTGACACTTTTGAAGATTAGTGGTTAGATAATCTGTAGAATGTGTCAAAGTTTGAGTCTTCTGGTGTTGCCCTTGAAAAACTGAGACTGCGGATTAGAGGGAGAATGCCTTGGAGAAAGTGATAGATCTTTCTCTTCTTGTTGTATTCTAATACCTCACAACATCAACATGACTGATTAATGATGATTTTAATCTTTAAGGTAGTATTTGCCTATGAAAATACCCTTGGACTTGGCATGGTAGCCTAGCAGCTAAAGTCCTTGCCTTGCACACACCGGGATCCCATATGGGCGCCGATTCTAATCCTGGTGGCCCTGTTTCCCATCTAGCTCCCTGCCTGTGGCCTGGGAAAGCAGTTGAGGACAGCCCAAAGCCGCATGGGAGACTTGGAAGAAGCTCCTGGCTCCCAGCTTCAGATCGGCTCAGCTCCAGCCATTGGAGCTGCTTGGGGAGTGAATCATCAAACAGAAGATCTTCCTTTCTGTCTTTCCTCCTCTCTGTGTATCTGATTTTCCAATAAAAATAAATGAATCTTTTAAAAAAAGTACTCTTTTGCTATATTTATTAGAAGCAAATCACTAAATTCAGACACATTTTAGGAAATAGAAATTAAGTTCTATCTCTTAAAGTGAACTCTGTCAGTCTGTGGGTATATGTTAAAAGCACAGACATCATTAAGTAAATTAGGGGGGAAGATATTTACAGTCTATGTAAATACCTTATTTTTCTTGAATATTTGTCTGCTAGTTACAGCATTAATTAATGGAAATTGCCTACAGTCATTTTAATGTTGTTTTATAATGGTGAATGTATTTCCCTCATTCCTGTACGTTTTTTAATTGAAATTTTCTGTGTAAGGAATACTTGTCAGGATTTCTGCATTTACTTATTTCATAATTTGTATCAGTTTATGGTTATTGATTTGTATCATATTTATGGTTATTTATTCATTCTTTATGGTTATTGATTCCATTTTTGTTTTATAATTCAGTAATATGATTATTAATTATGTTACTTGGATTGTCCCAGTTTTGATCACTGAGTATAGACTTTTGAGAAGCTAGGCAAGCTCATGGTCTAGTTGGGGCCAAGGATTGGCAGTTAGGCTATGTGGTAAATCGCAGAGCAGGGGGTAGAGGTGACAAGCACGGGCCAGCAGGTCTTTAGGCCTGTGCCGGGAAAGGAGGCAGCAAGCAAACAGCAGAGTCGGTAACTCTTTCAGATCACAGTAACTAATGCATCACTGTGCCATTTAAAGCAAGGCCATCTAGATTTTTGTTTTTGGCTTTGCCGAGTAAGGTATGATGTGAGGGACTAATTAGAGCTTCCTTCTTTGCTTCTGAAATCTTGCAGTGGTTATTTCCAACTATAGTTGTGATAAGAACAAGAATCTGAGTATATTCATTAAAGTTCCTTCATACCTTATAAGTCAATCTCAGCAGAGATTGGAATTTACTTAGGTTATATGGAAACCTCACTTGATTTCCGTTCACTCATCTATTATCAGCTGATTGCTTTTTCTCATTCATTGAGGGCCAGTAGGGTGTTGCTGGGCTTCCATTATTAAACACACTTAGTGTTAACTGGCCTGTCTCTAGGAGGCTGTGCTGCTGGCTGATTTCAGGGCATAGGTTAGTTTTTTCTCTGACATCTGTTTCTTCAGCACTGAAACAGAAAATGTGCCTCCCTCACAAGTATATTGTGAGAAATAAAAAATTATCTGGTGCATTGCTTGGTCTGTTTAAGTACTCAGTAAAAGTTATGAGGATTGCACACAAGCTGAGAGGATCCTAGAAGGATTATCTAGACTTTCACTCTGCCCGTGGACCAGTATTTAGGTAAATAGATTTATGTTTTTCTTTAGTAGGGGTAAAATGCTTAGTAAGAACCTTACATATATCAGTACTATATGACTTGCCTGTATTTGAAGATGAATAAGATGATGCACTAGCAAGTGTATGGGGTTATAACCTGTGGAAACGGAATTCAATTTAGGTCATTAAAAAACAATAATGAGAGTACAGCAAGGAAGAATCAAACTTATCAGATTCAGGAAAAGCTTCATAGAGGAGATGGCATTTGAACTTGAACCCTGTCACAAAAAAGAATTTGCCAGAAAAGGATTTGTGTTTATGTTTGGGAAAGAAAGGGATCAGACTGGAGGTCCGGTTAGGGTGAATAATGTGCGTAAAGGCATGGAAGCATGAACACACATGTGGCATACACCCGCTCATCTGACGCAGGTATATGGTGAATAAGTGGCTGGTAGGGGCAGGTATGTTAGAGACAAGAGGTGGGTTAATGACATGGGACTGGACAGATGAGTTGAAGCCATGCTAAGAAATTTTTATAAGATTGCATAGGGAAATTATATAATCAGATGTGTATTTTAGAAAATCTTTTTTGGAACAACTTTCAAGATCAGTAGTTAGAGGGCTGACACTAGTAAACAGGTATTGTTACAGGCCCAGTGAGAAGTCAGCACTGGCATGAGGCTGTGATTATGGGGTTGAGACCAGAAGAGAATGGGTAAAACTTCCAAGAGGCCAACATCCTTTGAGCATGAAGATGACCTCCAGCTGAGTGCCATTGCGCCAATACATTTGATTGGTGGTGGTTATGATTTCTTAAAAAAGAAGACTAAGTTTTGTTATGTTTTGTTTTTTGTTTTTTTGGTTTCTTTTTTTAAAGGACACCATTTGAAAGGTATTTTTCAAGACTTTGATGGAGTAGAGGAATAAGGAGGAGCAAAGATGGCCTTGAGGTTTGCTGCTTGAACAGCTGAATGGATGGAATACCATTATCAGAGATACAGACTAGGTAGCGTGTTTTGATTGGTTTGCTACCAGATGTAATTCTCTCCTGGGCCCTGTGGATACAGAAAGAAAACACACAGTGCCTTTCCTCAAGAAAGTCACTGCTCCAGTGAGTACACAAATGCCTCCTCCTCTCCTGATCACCATCACCAAGCAAAACAACAAAACAAAAGCCCTCCCCGCCCCCCAAATTAAATGCCACCAACCTGTCAAACACAACCATTATCAATAACAGCTTGTTACATGTTAGGGGGTGGCAATATACATGACAGCACTATAGCCTATTCCTCCACCTGCCAACATCCTGTATGGGCACCAGTTCAAGTCTTAGTTGTTCTACTTTTTTAAAAAAAATTTATTTCAGATGATGCTTGCATAGTTGATCAGGGTGGGAAGAATTGAGGGTCAGGAAAAAGTGGTGTGATCATTGTTTCCAAAAATTCCTTTTTTTTTCTGTACTGGGGGGAAGTAGGGAGACAAGGGGAGAAATCACACCCAGCCTCCCAACTGCCCCAGTAGCCAGGGATGGGGAATGGCCACCCAATGTCGACCCAGGGTCCTGCTGTGGTATACGCTCCGAGGGTTCTGTCCAGATGGTTTAGATAGTTCTGAAATGTTGATCTCACCGATCCAAGGATGAGGGAACACTTTCAATGTCCGTTGACTGACATAATCCACCTTAGAGTCTCCATTCGGCCAGATATTTGCTATCATCGTTAGGCTTGGGTAGTTGTCCAATCTGTTCTGCTCTCTTTCTTCTACTGTGTAACAGATGTCTTCTGCAGGTCTCTATGGGCTGCCATTTTCTCTGTGTGGATCTGGACCAGCCAACCACTACTCTGTCTTTTCTACTGAGGAGGTGACTCAGACACTATTGGACCCCTCCAACCCAGGGGTTCACAGACCTGGTACCCACTGTGCAGGCTGGCCCAAGGACTCAGGCCAGGTGACCTGGGCCCTGCCAGACCCCTACCCCTGGGGCTTATGGGTCTGGCACCCACCAGGCAGGCAGGTCCAAGGGCCTGGGCCAGGAGACCCAGGCCCCACTAGACCTTTTGGCCCTGGGGCTCATGGACCTGGAATCTACCACCCCTAGACTAGCATGGCTCACCTCACCTTGCCATCAACCAGCGGTTACTTCAGCCTGGCTTGGTTTAGCCTCCTTTCAGTTCCAGTTCCTGCTGGTTGGTGCTGCAGTCTGTCCCTGCCCAGCCAGCCTCCTGTCCTGGTCCCGATGTGAACTGGCTGGTGTTGTGGCCCAACCTGGCCCCTCCTGCATCCTGGGGGCACATACATATCCAGGTCGTCTGTTGAGGAGCCCCTGAGGCAAAAAGCTGTCCTTCTGGCCAGTCTTTGTCCCTCTTCTCAACAGTTGCTGTGACTTTTATCTCAAAACTCTTTCCACTGCTTTACCTCCCTCCTGTCTTAGAGAGTGATTATGTCCTCTGCCCAAAACTGTTGACCAGAGGATGAGAATGCCTCAGCTTCCTGGCTGCCCCAGATGTGTTACTATCATTGGCAGTCACCATGGTCCTTAGAGTGGAGTAGTTTCTGCCCTGTCTGCACAGTTAATTCACTCCTCTGCTGCTTCCTGGGCTTCTTGCCCACTGGGCAGGCCCATCTTAACTTCTTTTCACTTTTTACTGATCCTGAAAATTTAGGAACTAAATATCCTCAAAACCTCTTCATTAAAATAAACATGTAAGCTAAACTTTAGACATCACACAACATTCCATTGATCCCATCCTTCCCCTGCCTCTATTTCCTCTCTTTCCCATCCTTTGTGGTTTAGTCTGTGAAGAGTGACTTCTGCTTTGGGCCCATGCCTTCATTGCCTATTTGGTTCCTGCCCATTTGCAGTGTCCTGCTACCTGATTCACGGACTTTAATTGTACCTGCTAACAGGCCCCTTTTCACTTTATATGTAGCACTTAATGCTTTGGATCCCCAGGAGTGAGATCTTCATGAGGCATTCTGTTCTGGCTTCAAAGTCCCCTCCAGATGAGTTGGATGCTGAGAGCTTGTCTCCTGCACCACCCAGTGGCTGCTGGTGGCTGGGAATGGGGAGGGGCGGGAGAGAGGGCTGTGATCCTTGGCAGACACTGTCTGACTTTGGTCCAAAGTTTTAGAAAAGCATTGTGAGAGCAAGACAATCTGTCCTGAGAACTGAGACTTCTGATTGTTTACAGTGTTGACTTTAATTGACATCACATATTTCATTTGCTGCTGTTTCTTTTCTAAACTGGAAAGTGAATACTTTCTTAACATACGGATTAAAAAATGTGCTTGTATGTGTGATTTTGGGAGGTGTGTTGCAAGTATTGGTGGGAAGCAGTGTGTTGATCAAAGCTTTAAAAAGCACTTTCATTTATGTTTATACTGTTTAGCTAAAATATTAACTGTGAAAACTTAGATGTTTCCATCTCAAACTTATCAACTAGAAGAAAGACTTAGGCAAGGTCTTCGCACAGCTCAAAGGGGCTGGAGGAAAAGAAATTCCAGGGGACACTCCAGGTTCTTGAGAGGGCTCTATAGGGTCGTCAAACACAGGAGCATTAAAATTCCCTGGTTTGGCTGCTGCAACATGGAGCAAGAATTATTCGGAAGATCTTTTGGAAACTCTTTGAGAGAGCGGCCCTACCTCTTAGTATAGGATCCATTTAATGAGGTGGCTTCTGCTACTTCAGACTAGACAACCAACAGTTTCTTACCTACTTGGAAATCAATAAAGCAACAGAGCTTCCAAACATAGATCAGTGGCACCAGTTTGTCGCAGGCTTAGAGTGCTTGCTTTTGTTCCTTGTTATTTAACAGCTAATTTTATTAACATAAGAACTATCAAACTTTATTTATTTTGAAAAAATCAGATTTTTCTTAGCCTACAATTGAAGGAATTTATTTTTTTTTTGCTTCTGTTAAAAAAATTTTACCATCTTAGTATCCATTTGTACATTTTTGTTGTACGTTTAGACAGGAATGGATTGCCGTTGCCCACATTTCTGTGATTTTAATTTTCTCTTCAGTGACTGAGTCACCTTTAGGATTCTCATTACATTCTCCTTGTTGTCCTACTCAGTGCAGTCATTTTTCCTTCACAGACGCATGGAGGCCCAGTGAGCTCTGTGTGGTATGCACTGGGGCCTTCTCCGGACTTCCATCCTGGTTTAATCAAGCTGCCTACTACTTCAATGTTTACTGCTTTTATTCCCTGCTATTTACTATAAAAATACCCTAGTGCAGCTTCACATTTTTACCCTGTCACAACACTGTCTGTTGTGAGTGTCTCTGGAGACAGGAAACGCGGTGAGCATCCTCTGCATCCTGGGATCATTGCTTCCTTCCCTGGCCAGTTCTTCCTTATGTTTATCACACCAGACATTTATCAAATTGGATTAAAGAATCTTTGTCTACACAGAGAAAACACTTCATTTTAAGCCTTGGGTTTTTCTTTAGTGATTGATTTGGTGAAAATATAGTGATTGATTTTGTGATGATTTAAAACAAAACAAAGTGTGTACCCTCCCTCTCAATCAGAACTGACTAGAGTGGAGCCAGTAAGCTTTGTTCTACCTTCGTCACAGAGCATATGAGGTATGGCATTTTCAGGGCAGCATCAGAGTTTCTGAAATGTGTCATGTCCATTATGCAGGGATTTACTCAAATGCGTAAGATCATGGACAAATCAGCACAACTGGAAGCTGCTGGAAGAGCACCCTCCAAGTAGTAATGCCACCTTCTCAAAGGAGGGGAGACTTTCTTAGTTCTTGGCCATCATCAGTTAGTACCTTGTAAACATGGAACTATTGATTTAATGTTTTAGGATTTTATGTAAAATGCTGATAAAAATAGTTACCAAATGCCAGATATGCAAATTGCTATTTAAATGCTAAATTACTAGAAGTGTACCCATAAAATGACTATGTTTGAGTCCCTGGAAGCTGTTCTAGATATGTAACTGTTCATGGAGTCCTGCAGTGTCTTTAATTACACTGTCCTGAGGTTCAGACATGAATAACTGCATTGATTGATTTTGGGTGGGCATAGTGGGGGGACAGTGATTCTGTCAGTGCTGGTGAAACTAAGGAAGGACTGAATAAGTTGCATAAAATGAATCGTTCATCTCATTGCAAACAGTGGAGGGATGGGTAGTTCTCTTAAATCGAAAATGTACTACTTATATAAAGGTGCTCAAATTAAAAACAAATGAGTAAGTGGTAAGAGATCTGTTTGGGTTTCTGTTTTGTAGGTTTTCAGGCATGCAAAAACTTGGGGAAATTTGAGTACTGTGAGGAGCTGTCTCATTCTCTGTATATCCTATTCATATAGTTATCTTTTCTTTCCTTGTGTAAGATGAAGAGTGACTCATGATGACTCTTAGTTTTAGTTTCAGTAAGTTCCTAAAGGTGCAAAACTGAGTCAACAGATCGTCTTGCTTAAACTCACCCTGCTTGATTTCTTTTCAGGAAGCTGTTTGGTAGGATGAGCAGAAATACTGAGAAATAGCGAGTATATATTAAATTATGGCAAGAGAGCTTCCAAAATAGGAATATTCAGTAACTGTCTTGTTTTCTATGACCTAAAAGGATTCATAACTCCTTCCCCCTAATGAATTTGTTTGGATTTAAAGAATTGTGTAATATGTATGTGTTAAAAGTCACCTTAAATTAGTTACTGAAAAGGAATAAACAAGTAAAATTTGCACATGAAAACTATTTGATACTGTATCAAAGTGGTTATATAAGAATTGTTATACTGGCTTGCTTTGAAATAAGTGAGGAAAAGGTGTAAGTGTTTTCTGAAGGATAAGCTGATAAGAGCAAATCAGAGAAAGGCAGGATACTTGAGATATGGAAGGGAACAGGAAATCCAACACAGCTGGATTAGTTTGATAGTGGAGGTTCCCTAGTCAAGTCACTTGCCTAATTTGGAGGGCAATTTACACATCTTCCAGATACACAGATTACTCTTTTCAACTCCTCTCTTACCTACTTCATTATATATCTTTTCTTCTTATTATTTTTAACTTGCTCCTTGTCCTTCATATTCCTCTCATGTTCACCAGCACCGTACTGTGCCCTGGGGATGGAGGAGGGCTTCAGGTTACCTTCATGCAGGAGATGAACAAATGGCCATGCAGAAAGATGCACAAGGTCCTGCTGGCGTGAGGAAGGAGTGGTTACAGACTGAGAGTCAGGGAAGGGTTGCTACGCAAATCAAAGTTGTAACCACTTTGCCAAAACTGTTTGTTTGGCTTAATATACTTTTTTTTTTTTTTTTTTTTTTTTTTTAGATCTGATAGGTCCTCTGTGAGTGTCTGTGAATGTAAAGGAGTTCAGAGTTACTATTTAAGAATTTCACTAAAAAACAATACAGCATTGGCAGGCAGAGTGGAGTGGGGATGTCTTAATGTGAGTGGATCAGATACAGTGTTTATAACAGATGAGAAGTGCTAATCATCCGAATCAGTGGAATAATAATAATAGTCCTGTCTTTCCTCTAGAGTGAAAGTTGAATTGTGAATTGAGTGAAATGTGATTTTTATCACATTTGGAAACCAGAAACAAAGCAGACAGTGTCATGATTTGGGTTTTCAGAATCAAACTTGATTTAGTGATTGACAAGAATTTTTCCAAAAGTAGTAGGAGGGATTTGAAACCCCCCAAAGCAAAATATTATTTGTAAAGAGTGAGTGATATTGACAGCTTCACCTCCACATGGTTTTGGGACTGTGTGTTTATGTTTTTGTATATTTTTGTATTGTGGAGGACAAGTCTTACAGAATTTTGACCCATTTAGGAGGTTTTTAAAAAAATATTATTCTAGAGTTCAGTGCAGTAGCCTAGAGGCTAAAGTCATTGCCTTGAATGCACCAGGATCCCATATGGGCGCCGGTTCTAATCCCTGCAGCCCCATTTCCCATCTAGCCCCCTGCTTGTGGCCTGGGAAGGCAGTAAAGGAAGGACCAAAGCCTTGGGACCGTGCACCCGCATGGGAGAACCAGAAGAGGCTCCTGGCTCCTGGCTTCAGATTGGCTCAGTTCTGGTCATTGCAGCCACTTGGGGAGTGAATCAGTGGACAGAAGATCTTTCTCTTTGTCTCTACTCCACTCTGTAAATCTGACTTTCCAATAAAAATAAATAAATCTTTAAAAATATATTATTCTAGTCCTTTAAATGCACTTGCATATCTATTTATGTTAATATTCTTTTTATTGAGACTTTTTAAGCTTTTAAAACTTTTATTTGGATGGCAAAGAGAGACATATAAATTTTTCAGCTGATGGTTTATTTTTCAAATGCCACAACAACCAGGGTTGAGCCAAGCTGAGTTCAGGAGCTGAAAATTTGGCCTGAATGTCCTACATTGGTGGCATGATTACTAATTACTGGAGCCATCACCTGATGCCTTCCAGAATGCACATTAGTAGGAGACTAGATTCAGAAGCAGAGCCAGACTCAGATCCAGAAACTCTGACAGACAATGTGGGTATGCCAAGTGTTGTTTTAACTGTCGCACTAAATTCCTGTTCCTGGAGGTAATATCTCATAGGAAAAACAAGACTGGGGCGCAACACGCTGGCCTAGTAGCTGAATCTTCACCTTATATCTGCTGGCATCCCAAATTGGCGCTGATTTGTGTCCTGGCTGCTCCACTTCCCATCCAGCTCCCTGCTTGTGGCCTGGGAAGGTGATTGAGGATTGAGGATTGGGACTCTGCATACCCATATGGGCAATCTGGAAGAAGCTCCTGGCTCCTGGCTTTGGATCAGCTCAGCTCCAGCCATTGTGGCCACTTACAGAGTGAGCCAGTGGATAGAAATCTTTCTGTATCTCCTTTTCTCTGTATATCTATCTAATAAAAAAGTAAAATAATTTTTTTTTTTTAAAGAACAGTGAGACTGATAAGGGAGAGTTTGAAGTGTTATTGTTAACTGTTAAGGTTTTAGGGAAAGATGAAGTTAGATACATGCTTGGGTGGAAATTCTCATGGAATTGTATTGACTCAGAGTAAGTATAAATTAAAGTTTGCTTGAAAAGTTTTACTTTTTTATGAGGTTATTTTTAGCACTTAAATAGACCCAATACTAGCTACTTAAAAGTGAGATTCTCCTCACTGATATGTTCATATAAAAATCTTTATAGAAGACAATCTCTTACTCTATGATTACAACATGGCAGAATCAAAAATTAAACAACCTCTTTGAATTAAATTATAAGAGTGCTATATGCTAGGTTAAAGATGAGAGATGATGACATTAAGGTTTCACCTGTTTGGAGGAAAAATGTGGTTTGTAGTGGTAAATTCAAGCCAAATTGTGAACTACCCAAAAGTCTATTATGAGTATAAAAATGTAAAGCATAATAAGAATGATGAGTGCCTACATAATTACTATTTAGATTATATTATTAATATTTTGCTATTCTTGCTACTTTCCTATTAATCCACCTACAATCCATGAAACCATTTTGTTATACTTTTCAAAATAAATTACAGATTTTATATGTTCTCTAAATACTTGTCTATGACTATTATTCACTAGAATCCCTTATTTAAGGAATTTAGTATAAAATTGTAATCTTAATAATTTTACATTTTTGAATTTTAACATGTTTTAATTTATTTTTACTTGTTTGAAATGCAGAGACAGGCCCATATTTCCCATCTGCTGGTTCACCCTCCATATACCTGCAACATCTGGTACTGGGTCAGAGTGAAGCAAAGAGGTACAAATGCAATTTAGGTCTCCGCAGGGTTTCTTAACCACTATCGCTAATGTATCATTCCTCCCTTATACATTTTAAAGTATGTGAGCAAGCTAATCCATTATGTATTTAAGAAATACCACAATTGAGATAGGTAGTGGTTTAAGGTGCTATTTAGGCTGCCCATGTTCCATTTCAGAGTTTCTGAATTTTAAAGATTTATTTATTTATTTATACTGAAAAGGCAAATTTACAGAGAGGAGGATAGGCAGAGAGGAAGCCCTTCTGTTTATTGATTCACTCCCCAGTGGCCGCAATGGCCGGAGCTGCACTGATCCAAAGCCAGGAGCTAGGAACTTCTTCCAGATCTTTCCTGTGGGTACAGGGTCTCAAGGCTTTGGGTCATCCTCTAGTGTTTTCCCAGGCCATAAGCAGGGAGCTGGATGGGAAGCAAAGCCGCCGGGACACAAGTTGGCACCCATATAGGATCCCAGTAGTTGAAAGGTAAGGATTTAGCTACTAAGCTGTCACGCTGGGCCCTAGTGTCTGGATTTTAGTTTGTGTTTTGATTCTAGCTTCCTGCTAAATGGATCCTTGGATGCAGCAGCTTATTGCTCATGTAATTTGATTTCTACCACTCAGGTGGGAGACATGGGTTGACTTCTGGATTAGCTCTTGGCTTTGATTTGGCCCATCTCTGGCTATTGTGAGCATCTCTCTCTACCTTTCAAGCAAATCAGAAACTAAGAGAGGAAATGTTGCAGTGTGGGGGATCAATAATTGGAAGAGGGAAACAAATCAAAAGCACACTTTATAAATATAAATTAAAGATGGTTAGAATGTAATGAGAACTCTAAGTAGGAATAAAGAAATACTGATAGATTCAAGAGGTACCCAGAAGTGAAATCAATGGATCGCTTGAGCAACTGAATGTGGGGAGAGTAGGTGGTAAAGACAGAATTAAAGGAGTTTTAAAAGTGAAAAGAAAATTCAAAGATTTCTAACCAAGGTAAACTGGGTGTTAGATGATGAGATGTACGAAAGAGGAATAAGAGTTTTGGAAGTAGAACAGAAAAGTGAATACAATTTTGATTTTGTTGAATTTAAGGCTCCTGTAGCAGGTGATGTGTTCAGGTGGTATTTGGAAATATTCTTTGGAGTTCTGGAGAAGTGTTTTGGCTGCATCTATAGATGGTATGCATCAGGCCAAGGGAAAGCTAAGCCATCACTCAAGGAGAGTGTTGTTTTGTTATTTTTAAAAAAGATTTATTTATTTGAAAGGCAGAGTTGAAGAGCAAGAGATCGCTTATTTACTTGTTTACTCCCCCAAATGGGTATGACAGCGGGGCTTATCTAGGCCAAAGCCAGAAGCATGGAGCTTCATCTGGGTCTCCCATTTGGATACAGAAGCCCAAGAATTCGGGCTGTCTTCCCATGGTACGTTATCAGAGAGCTGGATTAGAATCAGAACAGCTGGGATTGGAACCAGTGCCCATCTGGGATTCTGGTGTTGCAAGCAGTAGCTTAACCCATTATGCCACAATGCAAGGGAGAACATATTGGACTAAGCTGAAAAAAGAGGGTACAGGAATAATTTCAAGGAAAGCCAGTACTTAGGAACCTAGAGAAAATGCCAAGTCAGTAAGTAGGCAGAACAGAATATTCAGAAGTTCAGAAAGGAAACAGGTCCCAGGTGGATAGATAAATAACATTTATCATGCATCAGAGATCACAGGTAGTTTGCATTCTTGGAATCCGTGGATCCTTGTAACAACTCTAATTTGTAAATGAGGAAATAGTTAAACACAGAGGTAGAAAAATCAAGTAATTTGCTGGAGGTATTGGAATCAGTTAATGCCAAAGCCACTTTTTGTGTAAGAGTCATCCAGGCTTGTATTATCATGGTGGCAAAGGATAGGAACATAATCCTCATCTTAACCTTCATTTCCAACCTTATCATCTTCACTCACATAAGACTGAGCAATTGAAGATACTCCACATCTTCTGACAAACTTGAACTTAGTATCTAAACTGTTTTTGTAAATGGCTGGGTTAATGAGGTAAAAATATGTCCTGTGGCTTAGTGTGTTTAAGAAATGCTGTTAGCTCTATTCTCTGGGTACATACAGGTTACAAAAGTTCCATCACATGTGTTGAGAACTCCTAAAATAAAGACCCCATTTTAACATAATAACTTCTAGTTCCAACTATGTAATCACAGATGATGGGATATTTTCATTTCTTTAATGACTAAATTAGAATTGCATTGTGCATGTGAAGCATGTTGCCTTTTTCGACTCATCAGTGATGGACACTTAGCTTATTTTCAACTCTTAGCTGTGGTGGGTAATGCTGCAGTAAGCATGAGAGCGCAGATATCTTTTCAACATCTTTTATACATGTTTTAGATGCGTACTTGGTAGGCAGATTGCTGAAACATATGATAGTTCTATTTTTAGGGTTTTTATTGAAACCATTATGTTTTTCACAATGGCTATACTAATTTACATTCCCACCAACAGTGTTCAAAGTTTCTACTTTTTATTAATTTTATTGAAAAGGCAGATTTACAAAGAAGGAAAGACAGAGATGATCTCTGCTGGTTCATTCTCCAAATGGCTGTAACAGCCAGAGCTGAGCCAATTCGTACCCATGAGCCAGGAGACCCTTCAGGTTCTCCCATGCATGTACAGGGGTCTAAGGCCTTAGGCCATCTGCTATTGCCTTCCCAGGACACAAGCAGGGAGCTGGATGAGAAGTGGAGCAGCCATAATTTGAACCGGCAAGATACCATTCAAAATAACAGAGAAAAGTATGAAGTATCTGGGAATAAATCTAACCAAAAATGTAGGAGACCTATTTGAAGAAAACTACAAACTACTTAAAAAAGAAATTGAACAAGACCTCGAAAGATGGAGTAACATCCCATGTTCCTGGATAGGTAAAATCAATATCATTAAAATGTCTATACTGCCAAAAGCAATATATACGTTCAACTCAATCCCAATCAAATTGCCCAAAACATTCTTCATGGAACTGGAAACAATGATTCAAAAGTTCATCTGGAAACACAAAAAACCACGAATAGCTAGAACCATCCTGAAGAACAGGAAGTTAGCAGGGGGAATCACAGTTCTGGACCTCTGGACATACTATAGGGCAGTGGTTATCAAAACAGCGTGGTACTGGCACAAAGATAGAGAGGAAGATCAATGGAGCAGAATAGAAACACCAGAAGGGAACCCACAGAAATACAGCCAAATAATCTTTGACAAAAAGACAAACAACAATCCAGGCAAATGGGAAGGTCTTTTCAATAAATGCTGTTGGGACAACTGGTTGATAGCCTGCAGAAACAAAAAGATAGACCCACATCTCTCACCATACACTAAGATCAAATCTAAATGGGTAACAGATCTATACCTACATCCAGAAACCTTCAAACTTTTGGAAGAAAATGTTGGAAATACTCTGCAAGATCTAGGGGTAGGTCCCGACTTCCTAAAAAGGACACCAAAGGCAATAGCAATCAAGACCAGAATAAACAAATGGGACCTCATCAAACTAAGAAGCTTCTGTACAGCAAGGGAAATAATCAACAAAGTAAAAAGGCAACCCACAGAATGGGAGAAGATCTTTGCGCACTATGTAGGTGATAGAGGGCTGATCTCCAGAATATACCAAGAACTACAAAACAGCCAAAACACCAAAACAAACAAGCCACTCAAGAAATGGGCACGGGAAATGGGCAGTCACTTCACAAAGGAACAAACCCAAATGGCAAATAAACATATGAAAAAATGCTCAAGTTCCCTGGCAATAAGGGAAATCCAAATTAAAACATCAATGAGGTACCACCTGATGCCAGTAAGACTGGCCCACATGAATAAAAGCACCAACAACACTTGCTGGCGAGGTTGCGGGGATAAGGGAACCCTACTCCACTGCTGGTGGGGCTGCAGGCTGGTACAGCCTCTATGGAAATCAGTATGGAGAACATTCAAACAACTCAAAATCAACATACCATATGATCCAGCAATAAAAAGACTATTTTTTGTCCATTTTATGTTCATTGCACCTCTATCAAAAAACCATTGGCTGTAGATGCATGGATTAACTTCAGGGCTGTTGATTGTATTTCATTGGTTGATATGTCTCTTTTTATATCAATGCCATGCCTTTTTAATCATTGTAGCTGTGGTATATTGATAAGTCTGATAATGTAATGCTTTCTGATTTGTTCTTTTTGCTTAGGATTGCTTTGTGTTAAGTGAAATAAATCAGGTACAGAAATACAAGTATTGCGTGATCTTTCTCATATATAGAATTAAAAAGCAAACAAGGAAAAAAAAAACAACCAAACACACACAGACACAAGCTCAAGCCTGTATGTTGAAAGCAGAGTGGTGGCACTGTTTGCTGGAAAATGTAATATGGAGGGGACTGGGGTACATGTTGATATGTTGATTAATAGTTATTAAAGTATACTTGGCAGGAAGAGGTTCTGTTATACTATTGCACAGAGAGCATCTACAGATAATAATGTATATTTTTAAATGAGAATTTTTAGTGTTTTCACTATAAAGAAATGACAAATGGGAGCAGATATTGTGGCACGGTAGATCAAGCTGCTACTTGGTGTGATCATGTGCCATTTTTGCCGATTCAAGCCTTGGTTGCTCTGCTTCTGAGAGAGAGAAAGAGAGGGAGAAGGGAAGAGAAAAAGAGAGAGATCTTTAATCTGCTGGTTCATTCCCCAGGTGGCCTAAATAGCCAAGACTAAGCCAACCTGCAGCCAGGAACCAGAAGTCCTATTGGCGCATGTGCTTGCAGGAACCCAAGGACCTGAGTCAGGTTTTGCTGCTTTCACAGGTGAATTAATAGGAATCTCTGTCAGAGGTGAAGCAGTGGGCCTGACATATTAGGGCAGTCTAGTGGCTAATGTCCTCGCCTTGAACACACCAAGATCCCATATGGGCGCCAGTTCTAATCCTGGTGGCCTACTTCCCATCCAGCTCCCTGCTTGTGTCCTGGGAAACCATTTGAAGATGGCACAAGGCCTTGGGATCCTGCACTCACATGGGAGACCCGGAAGAAGTTCCTGGCTCCTAGTTTTGGAATCGGCTCAGCTCCAGCTGTTGTGGCAACTTGGGGAATGAATAATCCGACAGAAGAGCTTCCTCTTGGTATCTCCTCTGCTCTGTATATCTGCCTTTCCAGTAAAAATAAAATAAATCTTTTTAAAAAAAGAAGTGAAGTAGTGAGGACTTGGACTGGTACCCAATAGAATGCCAGCTGCTTAAATTGCTATGCCACAATAAAAGCCCACCTCATTTTGTATTGTTATATAATGTATACACTATGGCATGAGTATGATTTGCCCTATTCAGTGACAGAGTACTTTAAACCCCAAAGTCATATGTTACTGAGCAAGTTGAAAGTCCATCTAGTTACGGTGTTTAGGGGGTGGGACTTAGTGGGAAATCTTTAGGTCATGGACTCAGCTTCATTTTCTACTTCCTGGTTGGTGTGTTCCTTCCTTTGCACAGACTGCATGCTTCCCGTTGCTGTCTGTCACTCTCAGGAGCCTCCAAACCAATGAGAATGCCCAATGATCTTGTCATCACCTGTTCACTCCCTAGATGCCTGCTATAGCTCTCTGAGCTGAAGCTAAGAGCCAGAAACTCCATGCAGATCTCCCACAGGGATGTTAGGGACCCAGCTACTTGAGCCATCTCAGCTGCTGTCTTCCAGGATGCCCAATAGCAGGAGACTGGATGTAAACCAGATACTGTAGCCAGGATTTAAACCAGATATGTAGCCAGGATTTAAACCAGATATCGTAACTGCCAGGTCAAATGCTCAGCACCAAATTAGTATTTTAAAATAGAAGCTAGTTCTTTATTAAAAGAACTTGTCCAGTTCAAAATAGGCAAACAATTTAGAATAAAGCCAGATTTTTATTTTAAAATAAAAAGATGTGCATTTTAAGTTTTTGTTTTTATTTGAACCATTTGCTTTTGAGTATATAGTTAAGGAATAAATTGAGGTTGTCCTGACTCTACATGGTCTTGGAAGCATCACTTTTTTTTTTAAAAAGATTTATTTATTTTTTATTACAAAGTCAGATATACAGAGAGGAGGAGAGACAGAGAATTTCTTCCGTCTGATGATTCACTCCCCAAGTGAGCCGCAACGGCCGGTGCTGCGCCGATCTGAAGCTTGGAACCAGGAACCTCTTCCGGGTCTCCCACGCGAGTGCAGGGTCCCAATGCTATGGGCCATCTCGACTGCTTTCCCAGGCCACAAGCAGGGAGCTAGATGGGAAGTGTAGCTGCCGGGACTAGAACTGGCGCCCATATGGGATCTTGGCGTGTTCAAGGCGAGGACTTCAGCTGCTAGGCCACGCTGCCGGGCCGCAGAAGCATCACTTTTTATTGAGCAGTTCTGAGTTTGTCTTATAATTTAAAGCCATATTTGTTTTTTTCAGCTAAATCGGTGTGTTTTTATACCCTTTGAACCTTTAATACTGGTTTGATGAAATTATTTCTCTTGCTCTTTTTGGCTTACCACACTGGTTTACCACTGTCAGTAATCCTAACAGTGTGAATATTTGTGTATCTTCCCATGGAATTTAATCAAATGCGATGCTGTGATCATTTTCTCCTTTGAATTGTGTGATACATTTGGCTGTACCCTCCTCTGCTCTCCTCTTGGGGATAGAGGAAAGCTTGTTCTGACTTCCTCTCATGCTCTTTTTTGCATCATAATGCTCACAACTCCCACAGAGAAGTGTGTCTCAGTGGAGGGAGAGAGGAAGAGGGTTAGAGAAGCCAGGATGAGTCATTCTGAGGGAGATAGGGCTGTCCTGAGTGCAGGAAGTTGATGGAGCATGGGGATCTCTCAAGAGAGTCCACATCATCCATGTTCAAGTTCTGATTTTTTTGCTGGGCATCCTACCTCTCGGGCAGAATACCAGACTCCTTGTCAGTTTACAGGGCTCTGTTGGGAGTTTCACTAACTCACAGTGTTTGTTTAAGAGCTCATGATTAATCATAATTATCATTTTAAAATTGGACTGAGGTTCTTCATGAAGAAGGCAAGCCATACTTGGAGTATATTTTCATAATTTTATAATCTCTTAACTGCCACGAAGAGTGAATGACTTAAATGTCTGCCTTTTGACATAGTAGCCATACTGATAATTATGCAGAAAAATAGCTTGGTAGACACATCAAAAGTCCTAATTTTATTACATAGTTTGAATTTTGTGGAAGAAACAGAATCCTGAGAATCAAATCTTGGCTGTGTATAAGAAAAGTCCATTATGCTATCAAGAAAAATTGTTGCTCCTTTCCATAGTATGCAATTAACATTGACACTATTTTACATAGCCTGATAAAATTTTAGTTTAATCGCCATCGTACAGGCCAACAACTATCGTTTGTCATTAATGGAAAGTGTTGCAAAGGGAAATTTTGGCTGGATGCACAGGGAGTGCTGATGGTATTCATTAAACATGAAATAATAAGAGGAATAAGATTTCCATCTTCATCCCCTCCCCCATGAAATATCTTCTCTGTGTTCAATGCTCCCTTTGAAGTCAGTACATGATCTCTGCTTCAATCCATTTTTAAAACGTCCTTTGAAGTCAGTAGGAGGCTCATGCCTGGAAGGGGAGAAAGTGGCTGAAGATTGGGTGCCTGCTGGGGAAGAGCAACTGGCCTCATCATCCCCAGAAAATAGCATTTCCTGACTGTCCTCATGTGCATGATCTGTTAGACTCCACACCAGAGTGACTTGCAAATTGGTTCGATTTATTTCCTAGTATTTATGAAGCTGTAAGATAACCAAAACCATTAATTTATTTTTAAAATAGTGGTGTTTGTTTTGTTTTGTTTCATGTGGTTAAGGAGGGGGGAGAATATTTACAAATGGAATAACTATTCTACCTTGACATTCTCACAAACATTGGCTCACCTAAGTGAATTTGCCAGTGAACTGAAACTTAATTATCTAACAGAGTAATTCCTTTAAAGAATAGTGTAGTAGGCCAGAGGTAAATTTATCGTTCTGGTTCAGGGTTAATTATTAAGACTGGTACCCCTCTCTTCCACTTTCCTTCCCCTCACTTCATTTACTCATCACTTCCTGTCCTTTCCTTTTCATGCTGCCTACTTGTCCTTTCTCCTTTGGCCCACAGCCACTCCTGTGAACACAGGATGCTTGCATGCATGGCATGGCTGCTGGCTTGAGCTCAGTATTGCTGATTGAATCTTGACCTTGATATCTCTCAGAGCCTCAAACACAACACTTCCAAACTGAGCTCAGCAACTCCTGCCAAGAACTTTACTTTGAATCCCTGTGAGTGATGTCACCTTCCATCTAGCCATAATCTAGCCTGAAAATCTGCGAATTGCCCTTGACAAATGCCTCTTCCCTATCTCTCCACTCCTAATTGCTTATCAAACCCTGTCATAGCTACCTTAGCAATTCAGTCTTGCCTTTTGCTCTACTCCCCTTGCTGCTGTCATGGATAATCCATGGTCACATCCTGTGGACAAGCACAACTGCTTCCTCTCTGATTGATTCTTTGTGCAAAACAGTCTGCACTAGTACAAGTTTTCTTAATAAAATTGGAAGCGACCGCATGTTCATAGACATAGGATCCCATTTGTCTCAGTTAAGCATCCAAAGCCTTTTGTAATCTTACGTATCTCCATCATTATCTAATGATCTTATTGCTCCTTACTTGGAAGTGCAATTGGCAAATGTCTGTGCATTTGTCAAGACTGTAAGGTGCATCTTCTATGGAGCATTCCACAGTGTTTTTGGGAGGACATATGCCCCTTCTCTGGGCTCCCCACCATTTTTTCCTTCCTCATTTGTAGTAGGTACTTGGCCACCTGTATTCATTTGTTGTATGTGTCTTCTGCACCAGAGTTAAAGCTCCTGGAGATTGCACTTTTCCTCAGCCTCTGTCCCTATGCTTACTGAAGTTCAGGTAGGAATGAATCAGTGGGGAGTGGGAAGGGCTGGTATAGCAAGTAAAGCTGCTGCCTGTGATGCCAGGATCACCTGTGGGTGCTTGTTCATTTCCTGGCTGCTTTGCTTCCAGTTCAGCTCTCTGCTAATGCTTGGGAAAACAGTGGAGGATGCTGCAAGTGATTGGGCCCCTGCTACCCTTCTGGGAGCCACAGCAGAAGCTTTTGGCTCCTGGATTTGGCCTAGCCTAGCCCTGGCCTTTGAACCCATATAGAAAATGAAGTAGTGGATTGAAGATCTGTCTGTTTATGAGCCTCTCCATTTGTGATATTTTTTCAAAGTAATGAAAGAAAAATGAGAAATGAATAAATGAAAATTTTGAAAGCTATCTTACTTACATTTGGGCTTTAAATTAAGTCACTGAACTCATTGATCAAATAAAGGAAATATTAAGACAGTGCATCAAGAGGTATTCAGATAGAGAAGATATAAAAACTTTGCCTCTGATAAGGAAAAATAATATTGACACACTGAGGATGAGGAGTTCTGGTCCTAAGGCTTTGGGCAATTCCCCTCTGCTTTCCCAGACCATAAACAGAGTGCTAGATTGGAGGTAGAGTAGCCAGAACATGAATTGGCACCAGAATGGGATGCCAGCACTGCAGGCAGAGGATTAGTGTGCTATATTGCTGTGCTAGCACCTTGCCATCACTTTTTTGAAATGTCTGTTATTTGTCAAAATAATATATCACATACTTGCCTCAGAAATAAGCTCCTTAATAGGAAACAAGACAGGACTGCATGTAAGTATTTAAGTGTATGTGTTTGTATATGTGCAGGTATATAAATAAAAGTAATATGTTATTTCCTATTCTAGACTGAGAGGTGAAGGAAGCTATCTTTCATAGGACTATATTATTTTCTAGAAAGTATGTAGGTTCTGAAACCTGTAATGTATCACATACTTTGTGGCTGAGATAACCAAAATCTGGCATCTCCAAACAACCAGTATGCTGCCTGAAGACATTATAGTGAAATTATATCATGTGACATTTAACATATATGAATTTAACTCAGAACATTTGGAAAGAAATTTAAATATTATGAATAATTCTGCATACCAGTCCTCTCAGTAATCCTTGGCCTGCCCCACAGACTCCCTGAGGATGGATGAATATTCCTTTGCTTCTTCTAGGTTGATCTTAGGTGTCTTGGGCCTACCGTTGTGGCAGTGTGTCCCTGAGCTGAAGGTGTTTCTGGTTTTTCACTTTGATTCTTGAGTGCAGGCAACTTTTTTGTTGTTTAATTTATTGCTTTACCAAAAAAGAGTCATCTAGTTTAACCCTTCAGGAAAATAGCATTCTTGAGAGGCCAAGCATCAGTCTGTAATGTGGCACCTTCCTAATGGATTTTCAAAATTGATGTTCAAAATGAGATTTGGAGAGTATCTATCTACTGCTTAAAACTGGTGAAATGCAGCTTCTGCATCCCTAGTTGCTTTTTTCATCTGCCCTTCCACATTTCCTCCCCCTTTAAATGACCAGAGGTAGGCTGTTAAGGCCTGCTTCATGACAAGCAAATGATCACCAGTAACTCAGTAGTGCTGGTCAGCAGTGCTCAATGCTGGAATTAGAGGCACTGAGCAAGACTTTACACTGTGATTACTAAAGGCTTAGGCTTGGTTAAACAATATGAGGGAGCAAAATCTCTTATGACACTAGGCTTTAGGCCCAAGAGGAATGATGTTTCCTTTTTGCTGGAATAACGAGACAAGAGCTTTCTTTCTGAATTGGGTTAATTCTCATCATACCAGAACAAGTATAGTCTCTGGGGTACAGATTCTCTCTGTTATGTTGCTATAATTTGCAAACATTCAGGATATTTTTAATACCACCAGGCAAGTTCTCTTGGGGGAATGGGGTGGGGATGTGGATTAAATCTGGGAAAATCTAAGGTTGTCATTTCATGCTTTGTTAGTGTCGCTTAGTGAGTAGAGGAAAAGAGAAGCCAAGGATAGCTGATGATAGTGGTGACTCCCTACAGAGAGTCATAAGCCATAGATTTTTCATAGTGAAGGAGATCTCAGTCCTACTTACTGAATTTTAGAGAGGTGAAATAGTTTGTTTAAGGTGAAAATAAGAGAGCTGAGACTAGAACCTCAGTTTCCTGGCCCCAGCTTTGTGTGTTCCTCGTGCTCTGTTATAGCATCTCTGATGAAACGGCTTAATAGGAACTGGTATGACCTGTTTTGCAGTAGCACAATTCTCCCTTCACAGAGCTCCCTGAAAAGAGTAGAACAAAGTCCCCATTATTGTTTTTTTGTTTTGGTTTTAGGGAGTAGGCTTATCATTGGGTAAGTGTTCAGTGAGTATATCCTCTGAAAACATTTTGTGCTTGTAAGTGCGTGGGTGGGGAAGGATTCAAACCGGGTAACTTAGGATGGGTGAAGGAAAATGGGTGATGTTTATCATGAAAGCCACAATTGCAAAAATTGATTTCGGTTATGGTACTGGGTGGTTATAGAATTAATGGGGGTTTCATGGATATTCTATGCTTGGCATCAGGGACATCTGTAAAGAATACATTTGAAAGGAGAAGTTGCTGAAGACTACTTTCTGCTTTATCTATCTTGATGCTATCTTCAGTCTTCTTTCCATAAGAAGCTACCTCCAGCCTCATGACACCCTGGAAAGACGAGGGAAGGCCTTAGAAAAATTTTCTGGAGACAGAAGCAATAGCCATTTGTGCAGCCTGACAACATTATTTAAATATTTATTCTGATTCAGGCTTTGAAGTCTCAGAGTTCAGGGTACATGGGGTGAAATGGCAGTGGGTAATGAACATTCTTCTTCTTTGTCTTTTGATGATGTTGCTTTGAAGGGAATTTTATTTTATTTTATTATTGGCTCTTACTTAAAGCTAGTGGCCTGTTTTAAAAATGTTGTGTGTTCTACTAAGTTGTCATGTGCCACACCTAAAAGGATTAAGGGGCTGCTTCTCTATCTCTGAACTATGTATAGGATCTACAGTTGTTCCCGAAGTTATTAGACATCTGGTGCAGGTGTCACCTTGATTCTTTTTTTTTTTAAACATTTATTTTTATTGCATTTCCTTTTTTTTTAAACTAATTATATTGCATTATGTGATACATTTTTTTATGCACTGGGATTCCCCCCGCCCCTCCCAAAACCCTCCCCCCACAATGGATTGATCCACCTTGTTGCATTTCCATAGTTCAAATTCAGTTGACATTCTTTCATTGGAGGTATTTACCAAGCATAAAGTCCAGCATCTTATTCTCCTGGTAAGTTCAATAGTTTCTTGGTAAGACCATCTCTGGTCTGAAGGTAGAGCCGGCAGAGCATCATTCCAATCCATTAAAAGTCCCAACATAATATTTCCAACCATTTACAACATTATGGCATTAATTGACATGGTATTGATTAACCAATATGTTAATAGGAAAATGCAGGTTCTCAACCACAACCTGTGACTTCTTCATAGACATTTCAATTTTGGTTTACTTTCACCCGTATTCTATACACCTTAAAATGGCTTAGATTGCTATTCAGCTGTCTCATGCCCATTTTAATTTTAGTCTTTAGCAGTTTATAGCATTGAGGCATGATTTCGCTGAACCTGGCTGTTTTTCCGGTGGTCTAACTCTATAATTCTAACAGGATGTATGTCAACAGTTTATCACCTTGATTCTTGAACTGATAAAAAAGAAAGAATTCACAGCCAGTGTGAGTCAAGCAGGAAGTGAAGTTTACTGAGCAAAGCACAGGTACACTCAAGAGGACCCAGTAGGCAGGTTCCTCAAGGCACTGGGATGTGTTGCCTCTTTTTTACTTTTGAAAGGTGGGGTACTACCCCGACAGGGAGGAGTTTCTGTTAAACTGGGAGTTAAGAGTGGAAGAACAGATTTTAGTCCCTCTCTGGTGGGAGAAGGTAGAGCTCTCCTTTGGGCAGTGAAGGTCTAACCATGCTTTATCTTGTGATTTTCTTGCTTAATTGCTAGAATGCTGGCATTGTAACCCCCCAACACCACACACACACACACACACACACACACACACACACACACAGTGGGGTGGGGGAGGGATGGAAGAGGAATGGAGTGCAGGGGAGATACCTGCACCTGCCTGAATAACTGCCTGTTTGACCACCAATCCCAAAGGTCTCTCCTCAGTGACACAATCTGATGCTTTACTGGGGATGTTGTTAAAGCAGCTGAGAGATTAAATGTGAAGGATCTCACAGGGCTAAACATTAGCTTAAACCAAGCGATATATAACAAATAACATGCACGATCATTCTCGTCGCCAGGCTCCAGTTTGTCTGAGTTAGGATGCTGCCGAAGTCCTTGGCAGAGTATCTCTGCTCTTGTCTTGCTGAGATCTTCTCTTATGTCTCAGTGTTTCTAGTAATTATTACAATTAGAATGATAAAAGTTCTAGATCTGGTTGGAAATTGAAAGATAAATAGAATTGCAAATAATTGTTAAAAGAGAACAATATTTAGGAGGCTGAAGTGTTATCAGAAAAATTATGCTTTTGCAAGCCTAGTTCTTACACTATAAATTAAGCTATTTTCCATCTATTACTTTCTTTAAATACAAGGTAGATTTCAACATTTTTATTTCATTTTTAACTCTGTTTTTTTTTTTTTAAAAACCTTTTAAGTAAGAAGTACAAAACAGTTGAGTAACATCCTGAAGATAATAATTTTCATGTATATTATCAATCTCTTAAGACTATGGTTTTGATTCATGTTAGGGTTAACCTGTGACCCAAGCTGCAATGTGGAGCATTTCTGGAGTGATTGCTTTTATTTTCAGATCATTATTCTTGATTAACAAACACATCCAAATAACAAAGCTAGAAGTCCACATTAAAAAATCATCTGCTATCTTTGCTTCTTAGCTAGCATACTTAACACAAAACATGTTTCTAAATGAAATGATCTTTATGTATACTCACATACTTCATTTTAAGCGATACATGAATGTCACTTCTGAGAAAAGGGGTCTATTTTAAGAAATGAGTTTGATTTTCCACAATTTCCTAGCTCTTGCACATAATGAAACACAAAGCAATCATTTTAAAGTGTAGAAAATATCTAAATTCTCTGATGTAGAAAGATGTCCATGACGTATTGTTGAGTTAAATATCCAGATGATAGAGAATTCCTACTTCTGAAAATAGGTGATCAGCAGGGGTCGAAACTATCTTCCCGTTATGAATAAATAGTACAAAAACTGGATAAAATATACCAAGCAACTGTTTTCAGCAAGACTGGGATCAGGATGAGAGAGGAAAACACTAAATAAGACAGATAAGACAACATATTAAAACCTTGGCATATTCAACATTTCCTTTCTCTGCAGTTCCTTCTCAACCTCCTGAACCAAGATTATGATCTCCAGCTCTCTAACTGTCCTTGGAATCAGACAAGTCAAGGTGGGGTATCAGTCATGCACACTTTTTCTGTCAGTCAGAAGAGATGACATACATTATCCCTCACGTCACAACCACAGACCAGGGGTCTTTCCAGACAGAGCAGAGTATGTCTTCTCAGCACATTCCTCTTCGAGGATGAGGGTACCGCCCTCTGCATCACTAGCTTCCTGCAAGAGCCTTCCCTCAAAGTCTTCTTTACCTCAATCTTCCTTTGCAAAATGTGTCAGTTTCTCCTGGTTCCCCTCAAATTCAGTTCTAACCAAACTTTTTCTCTTGAGTCATTCAGCTGGTGTCAACGTTGGCACTCTGGATATGTGGACACTGTATTCAGCATACAGTTCAAAGTCCAAAGAATCCAAGCCAGAATGATTGTGTCTGCTCTGACTAGCTGGTGACCCTTGACAAAGTCACTTAATATCACTGTACTTTGGTCTTTGCCTCTGGGAAATGAAAAGTGAAACTAAGGTCTTCTCCAATATTTACACTAGTATTCTAAAGATACTGTCTGCTTTTTAATGACATTCTGGAAAATAGTCAAACATTTCATATGGTATATGTCAAAGTCTACTGCATTTATTCCTATCTTTATAAAAATCACAGTTCAAATATATCATCTTTATTTTCAGGGATACTACTGAATGGGTTCAATTCTCACATCACAGATTCATCATAATCCAGTAGATGGTGACATTTCCTTTTCAGTCTTTTCCCCATTTTCAAGCATATGCTCATTCCCTATCCTCCTCCTCTCTTTCCCCTACCCCTCAATGTCTCCTCCTACCCATCACTCCCCCTCCTCTACTTTCTACCTCCCTTCCTCAGCCCTTTTCTGTCCATACTTCATGTTCTGCTCTTTCTACCTCTCCATTCTTCTCCTCCTCTTTTCACTCACAGACAGGAGCAGAAGTAATAATCAGAAAGCTGTAAGACTGCTGAGCTACATTGAAGAATACGATTCATGACAAAAGTCATTTGTACACAATACTAAATGTGGCTAGATTCCTATATTTCACTATATGTGTGAATAAGCTTACAGTTGGTTAAAGACCCTAATGTAAGACCTAAACGTATAAACTTATATAAAAAATGGGTAATGCTCCAGGAAGTTAGAAAATAAGAAAATTTCATGGATCAGACCCAAAAAGCATAGGAAGCAAAAGCCAAAAAGATTAGCATAGGTGATTTCATTAACTGAAAATTTCTTGTACGGCAAAGGAAACAATCAACAGGGTAAATAGACAACCTACAGGCTAAGAAAAAGTACTTATGAACTATCTGACAAGGGGTTAACAGAATATAAAAGAAACTCAACCCGGTAGCATGGGAGCAATGATTTAGTTTTAAAATGGACAGTCATTTTCAAAGTAAAACATGTAAATGGGCAATAGGGACATGAAAATAATGTTCATTATCATTCATCTTAGGATAACATTAATCAAAAGTCATCGCCTTGCACACACTGGAATCCCATATGGGCACCAGTTGTAATCCCAGTGGCCTCACTTCTCATCCAGCTCCCTGCTTGTGACCTGGGAAAGCAGTCGAGGATGGCCCAAAACCTTGGGAATCCTGCATTTGTGTGGGAAACCTGGAAGAGGCTCTAGGCTTTTGGTTTCTGACTGGCTCAGCTCTGGCTGTTGTGGCCACTTGAGGAGTGAATCAATAGACGGAAGATCTTCCCCTCTCTCTATATCTGCCTTTCCAATAAAATAAATAAATCTTTAAACAAAGCAAAAAAACCCATGATGAGTTAGTATATCATTTAACTAGGTGGTTGGTGAGTCTTACTACCTCTTGACATAGAGACCAAAGCAAGAATTTAAGTAAATATACTTGAAGGTACAAGTTCAGGATTGAAATTAAAATGAAAATGAACCAAGGTGAAATGTCTCATGATGCAAAGAAGTCTTGTGGTACCTGCAGCACTTAATGAGAGGGAGGTTTTCCAGCAACCATGACTCCTGCACAGTGGGGTATGCTTTTGGTACACCAGCTACAACGTTGCTCAGGATGCCTGCATCCATTACCAGTTGCCTCGTTCAAGTCTTGCCTCCTCTTCTTCTGATCCAGATTCCTGCTAATGCACTTTGGAGAGGCTGCAGGTGAAGGGTCCCTGTCACTTACATGGGAGATCTGGATTGAGTTCTGGCTTAGCCTTGATTGTGATAGAAATTTGGAGAGTGAACCATTGGATGGAAGATTTCTCTTTCTCCTCTTTCCTCCCTTCCCTTCGCCTTTCCCACTCTCCCCTACCTTTCCGTCTTATCTCTGTATCTCTCTCCCTTTAAAATAAAATGACAGTAAATAGCCCACTAGAAGAGTTGCAAGGAATACCTGCACCTGCGAAATTTTTTTTTTTTTTTAAAGAAGAGCAGCAACTCAGTGTCAGACACTAATGAAGAAAAAGAAAAAAAAATGAGGGTGAGGGAATGTGAATTGCTACATAAGAAGGAAAATACAGAGAAAAATAGCATGAAAATTTGTGAAGGGTAGTAGGTAGTTATTGCAAGTTATTGGACTTACTGTGGAATAATGACATTACTTTTGGAGTTAGATGTGGATTTAAATACACATCCCATTCTGTAGTAATTGTGTGACCCTAGGGAGGTAAAATTGCTTTTCTAGGCAATATTTTCCTCATCTTTTAAAAACGAAGTGGAATATTACCTCACGGAATATTTTTGAGAAATAAACATACAAAGTTAATTAAATGTGCTTTACTTCACTCTATTCCAATTCTGTTGTCTTATTTTAATTTCACAAAAGACTATAATGCCAGTTCTGCCCTAGCATTTGTTTCTAAGAATTTGGTGGAATTAGGCAGGGAAAGACACACTATTGTATCTCTCACTTTATTGGGAAATAATGGTTCTGAATTCCCCATCACTTATTCTATACCCAGCATAACGATTGTGAAGGGCAAGCTCCTAATTTTATCATTTCATAGGAATAAAAATCCAATATGTCTGTTCTTAAAAAATGATTCACTCACACGTTAATGTCATTGAGTTGTCTTAACCTCTGAAAAAATAATCTCATTCTGGGCTCTATCTTAAAGCAGTGACTTAATTTGCTTACTTATTAACTATTCTCTGATAGTAATATTATGAATGACATAGTTTATTGTGATTTAAAGCTAAAACATTCAGTGTTTTACTGCCCTTGGAAGTATAACTGCAATTTATCGGTTAATGGAGGTGTGTGAGGTTCAGCATTGTCAGATAGCTGAAGTTAGTAAGTAGCCATTTCATTGTTGTGGAATCTTTTTGATGCACCAAATCTGTTTTGATTTATTATTGGTTTATATCTGAATAACGGTTTATTTCTTACTATCATTGGTTAGCTACTTTTTTTTTCTTACCCACTACATTTTCTTATTTGTTGACTATTTTATATGTATTTGGGATGAAAAGGAAATTGGTTAAAGCAATGTTGGAAAATATTTTTTGATTATACATTTAAGGCAAAAGACTGAAAGGACTGCAGACAAATGGTGTCCCCTAGGTAGTAGCTTGTTTTTCATAGGGCACTTTGGATTTCTCAGCAAATGGTACTGCATTGCTTACATTGAAGAAGGAAAAAAGTCCCCCAAATCAAGAATATATAATACTCCAGTAGAAGGTCATTAATTTTCTTTAAAAACTAATTTTTTTAAAAAAGGGACCAGTGTTGTGCAGTGAGTAAGGGTAACATATAAGTAAGACATATTGACACCATGTATCTCTTGTTGTGATAGTGATAAAGGTGCAGTATCACTTCTGTGACATTTTTGTCAAAAATTTAAAGTATGAATTTCAAAATATGTAAACATTAAACAAATCCAAAATGAAGGACACATTACAAAATACCAAGTCAGTGTTTTTAAAAGTTGTCATTCCCTTAAAAGGGGTAAAGTTTGAAGAATTGTCACATATTGGTGGAAACTAATGGGACATGACAGAATGAACCTGAACAGAACCTATGCCAGAAAAACAACATTAGTAAAAGAAGCAGCAGAGTTTGACTAAGGTTTGCAGGCTTATTAAAGATATTGTATGAGTTTTAATTTCCTGATTTGGGCTTTTGTACTATAGTTACTTAAGTGTTAACATGCAGGGAAGCTAAGTGAAGATTTTACTATATTCTTTATACTAATTACTTTAAAAGGTTTATGGAAGGTGGAATTAAAAGATAAGCTCATTTTGTTGCAGAATAATTTTGAAATCCATGCATACAGGGTATCATCAGAAAGTTCATAATACATATATTATGAGAAAACTTTACACAGATTTCAAATTTGGGGGGACCAAAAATTCTTGGAAAATTTTCAATTCATTCATTTAGAGATAAAGAGATACAACTCCCATATCCCAGTCACTTCTCAAATGCCTGTGCCACAGTTGGGGTTGCGCCAAGCCAAAACTAGGAGCCAGGAACTCATTTTGTGTTCCCCACATGGGTAGCAGGAGCCAACTACTGCAACATTTACCTGTCTCTCAGAGTGTACATCAGTAGGAAGTTGAGATCTGGAGCCGACCCTGAATTCAAACCCTGGCCACTTCTATGTAAGACATGGACGTCCCAATCTGCACCTTAATCATTTGGCCAAGTGACTTTGCCTAAACTCCTTTTTAATTTTATTTTTCTTAATTTTTAAAAATTAATGTTGTTCATATAGTAGAGGATACATGCCCATGTGGGCCTCCAATTAGGGTGGGGAGGGGTGAGGTATGGAAGAAGTTGGATGGGATGAATGTGTTATTTTTTTTCCCTCTTGGAACCACAGGGAGGAAAGGAAAGGGAGCTACTCCTTGCTGTCAAACTGTATCAGCATCCAGGGATGGAGGACAGTTACTTGATGATACCTTAGAGATCGTAATGTGGGGAAGTGCTCTGAGGGTGTTACTAGAGTGGACTTGATAGCTCAGAGACATTATTGGCATCATTGTACTAGGATTGTGAAAATCTTTCCAAAGTCAATGTTGACCAAGTCCACCTTAGTTTATCCACAGGCCCATGGACATGTTGCAATGTTTGGCCAGAGTTATCCAACTTGTTCTGCTTTCCATACTCTGATGAGGCATTTGATATCCTCTGCTGGCGTAAATGAGCTGGCTGTCATGTCCTTTGTGTGCATCTGAGCATGCTCTCCACTACACAAGCATCAGCAACTGAGGAGGCCCGATCCTGACACATCCTCCATGTATATTGTGATTTTCCCTGTGGCCTGGGTTTGAGTACAACTATCCTGTAGGGGAATCTCCCAAGAAACCTTGCCTGGGGTGACCTTAGACTTGATTCTTGTGTGTCCAGCCTGTGGAGGGTCTGTTACCTGTACAGTCAATGCACATATCAGTGGATGCAGCTGCTTGGTCAGTTCGGCCCCAGCCCCATCTTTCACATGACCTGATGGGTGCTGCAGCCCAGCCCAGCCCCTCCCACAACAGTTCTAGTATTCATGCATACTAGTAGGTAACAGGCCTACTTGGGTGATCCCCAATAACTCCCACAAGGCCCACCCCCAGCCCTGCTTTTTTTTGTGTGTGCAGGTATGTGCTGCAGCTTAGCCCAGTCTATCGCATATCCCATCAGCTCTCATGTACACCCGTGGGCGCTGTGGCTCAACTCAGCTCAACCGATTGCCAGATCTGGCCCACACTTGAACATCCTGGCCCATCTGCAGCCCTGGCTTTCCTGCTGTACCAGCATGAGCTATAACCCAGCAGCGGAATGCCCATAGTTCCTCTGCCAGTACTGTTCCCAGTCACACATCTTGCACTTGCTATAGGGTACTGTGATCTGCCCTGACATGACTCAAACCCCATCCTAGCACTTGCCAGCAGGTGTCACAACCTAGCTCAGCCAGGCTCACTCCCCAGTCACAGTTCTTACTGGTGGATACAGCAGCTTAAGTCCAGCCTGGCCCACCCCCAGCCCTCACGTGAACTGGTGGGTGTTACAGTCCAACTTGGCCTGGTCTGCATGCCATCCTGGCTGTTGTTCATGCCAGTTTGACTGCTGACTGTCCCATCCTGGCCCAGCCGCAGACCTGGCTCACATATACGCTAGCAAGTGCTACAGCCCTGGTTGGTGTGGTCTGCCCTTAGTCCTGGCCTTTGCATGTGTTGGAGGATGCTGCACCTGGCCCAGCTCAGCCACTTTTCAACCCTGGTTCCTACTAGTCTCAAGGTGAGTTCCTTCATCCAACCTGAATCAGCCTGTTACCATCCCCAGCTCTCTGCATAAACTGGTGGGTGCTGCCGTCCCACAGAGGCATACCCACAAGTGCCCTACAGAAGCTGCTCCCAGATTCAGTTCTCTCATGTTCTGCTGGGTGCTGCAGCTTAGCCTGATGTGCGCCACCCCCTGCTCTGACACTTGTATGGAGGGCACTAAAACAGAATAGAATAGGCAACTATGCTGGCACAGGTATAGTGCACATACAGTTGGCACTAACCAGGCCCAGAGTGCCTGGCCAGCTATTGTCTGCTTTTCTCTCAATAGTGTAACACTTGCCTAGGTAACCTAGGCAGTTTTCTAGAAAGGGAAAATTCCATTTTTTTCATAAACTTAAAAAAATATAGACTTACTTAAAAGGCAAAGTTACAGAGAAAAGAGGAAAGACAGTCCATTTGCTGGTTCATTCCCCATATGGCTGCAACTGCCAGGGCTGGACCAGGCCCAAACCAGAAGCTTCAGAGTCTGCTATGTGGTTGCAAGGCCCACACATTTGGACTATCATATACTTCTTTCCCAGGTGCGTTAGTAGGGAAATGAATATAAAGTGGAGCAAGCCAGGCTCAAACTAGTTCCCATGAGGGATGCTGGTGTTACAGGTAGAGACTTAACCTATTGCACCACAGTACTGTTCTCCCCCATACATATTTGAAACATCCTCATATTTATTAATTAACTAAAGGAGAAGAAGGGAAAAGACTGCAATTTCTAGAAAATTGTATGTCAAAGCAAGTGGTGCTTGTAAAAATCGTGTCTGCTAAGTACCAACATTCTTTATAAGACGATCCTAGTGTAAATAAGAGCCACTTCTATTTCCTTTTCAGGTGCCTTAGTTACCATGAATCAGAAGTTGACTAAAGGAATTAGCTAGTAACATAGTGTTATCTTAGAGCTGCCTTCCTAATCTTTTCCCAGTATGAGTATGAACAGGAACTGATTGAAACCCATGATGGGAAAATATTAAGGAACTGTGTGTGTGTGCATGTGTGTACACATATATTTCTTCTATTCTTCAAAACCCTCAGTATTCATAGTACTTTCACAGTATGGGGGTACTTCCATTACTGCCATTGTTACCCTTTATTGTGCTTGTTGGCCATGTGTCTGTCTCCCTGTCACTCTGTGGGTCCTAATGATGAAGAGTCCCAGAGACTCTTCCTCCACTCCTGATTTATCATTGTAGTTCTTTTGCTCTGCGCTGTGCCTGGCTTACAGTTGCTGCTCTCATTAACGTCTCGTAAATTACAGAAATAGATCTAGGGTGCAGTATTTGTGAATGAAATAGATAATTAATTATCTGTGCTGTGTATTTGTATTAGTGGAGAAATGACCAAAAGACTACACCAGTTCAATAGAAAATAGTAGTTATATAGGAAAGAGGAACAATGATTGAAGAAAGGAGGAGCGATTTTTCATTTAACTTTGATTTTGCCTGTAAAACTTGATAAATTTTACTCTAAGTTAATTGCAATTCAGTGCAGAGGGGTGTGTGGTCTTGGTTTGCCCATGGTGATCAGCTTTTACTATCATATCAAAAGTAGATGATTTCCTGTACTAAAACAATATGCTTAGACATTGGTCAATTTCTGGATTGTTTACCTATTGCCTATCTTCCTTTTGCTGAATCCTAATTTTAAAATACCCTTCTCTTACATGAGTTTGCATGTTTTAAGACCAGTGTTAGCACAATATAAGGCAGGTTGAAATTAGCCCAGGATATTGATTATGTGATTATGTGGACAAGGACTTTCTTGGTTCCTAACATGCTTCAGCAAATTTTCCTTTGTGGCAAGCACAGTTCTGAGTTCTCTAAATAGTCATAGGCCTCTGGACAGGAAAACTATCTTCTATTGCTACTTTTCATACTTAGCTCTGAATATAATGAAGCTCTGATAATGCTCTCTAGTGTTACTCTGTTTTCAAGTTTTTACTCCTTTTGTAGACACATTGACTCCAAGTTTATAATCAAGAAGATCTCTTGCATTTCTGATGAATAACAAACCATCACTTTCTAAGAGAAGAGACATTCCCTACTTCTGCACTTTATGTAGATTGTGTTCAAATAACTACTTCTTAAAGAAGAAACATAATTGTTTGTGTAAGAGCTAGGACAAGGAGGACTTCCACATTTCCTTCCCGAGTAGCGGTAGTCCCACATACAGTGAGTCTGCTTCTGGCCTGCAGTGGAAGGAGCCTGACAGAGGGCATCTTCTTGCCAGGAGGATCTGCTTCTCTCTAACCTCTGTTTAAACCACGGGTTTGTTCACCCTGAGGTGAAATCAGGCACAAGCTTCTTGGCTTTCCATCATTGTGCATTTCTTTTGGTGTCAGGTTTTGCCAAATGGTGTATATATGCCAGAAAGGCAGAGAAGAGATGGAAGGAGTGGCATTCACTTAGCCAAGAGCAGATTGCAGCAGAAACAGCAACATTGTTGGGCATAGTTTAGCAACTCGTAGCACTTTCCAGTCATTCCTGTGTTCTTCAGCCTCTTCCATGGTTTTCAACTTCTGGGAGGGCAGTCAAGGACGGCCCAGAGCTTTGGGACACTGAACCCACATGGGAGATCTAGAAGAATCTCCTGATGCCTGACTTCCAAATGGCTCACCTCCAGCTGTTGCAGCCACATGGAGAGTGAATGGAGGATCTTTCTATCTTTCCTTCTTCTGTATGTCTGTCTTTCAAATAAAAAGAAATCTTTATTTACAAAATAAATAAAATAAATAAATGGTGATTACCAAGTTGTAGGTCTTTGTGGCATTTCTCCCACAAAATTGAATTTTGATTTGTTCTAATTTTTGCTTCTGACATTTTCCCCTTTATATTTCTGCAAATCATTAGCTAAAAATTATCTACCTATATTATTCTGTTTTAGTTTTAACTATTTTTATAAATTTAAAAAATGTATTATCTGAGAGAGTGATAAGTAGGGAGAAAAAGAGAACAGGGCTTGGGAGGTAAGAAGGAGGTGGGAGGTGGGAAGGGAAGAAGAAAATGAAAAAATATTTTTCATCTCTGGCTCACTCCTTTTGTAGCTTCAGTAGCCAAGGATGGGACAGGTCAAAGACAGGAACCAGAAATTCCATTCAGATCTCTCCCATGAATGGTACTAACCAAAGTATTTGGGTGACTCTTTGATTCCTTTCAGGCACATTGGTGGGATGATAGATAGAAATCAGAGTAGCAGAACTTGAACCAGCACTCTCGTATGAGATGCAAATGTCACAAAGGGAGGTTCAATGCACTGTGCTACAATGCCAGCTTCTTAATTCTTTTAAAATGACTTAACACTGACTTGTTTCACAACCTGTTTTGATAATTCTGCTATCTGAAATTTATGGTTTTATTTGTTTCTTTTGTGTTTTGCTGACTCTTGGTCTGGTGTCATGTTTTTGTGTTTCATGATTTGGAGTTGCAAGCTGCTGCTATCTGTGGTAAGGCTGCGTGTTTCAAGTTGAGAATGTGTCTGTCTTTATTTTTATTTATTTTATTTGAAAGGTAGAGTTACAGAGGGGGAAAGAGATCTTCCCTTTGCTGATTCAATCTTCAAATGGCTACAGTGACTGGGACTTGCCAGTTTGAACCCGGATCCAAGAGTTTCATCTGAGTCTCCCACATGGGTGGAAGGAGTCCAGACACTTGGGCCAGCTTCTGGTTTCCCAAGTATGTTAAAAGGGAGGTGGATCAGGAGTGTAGCAGCCAGGATTTGAACTGGCACTCATATAGGATGCTGGCATTGCAGGTGGTGGCTTAAACTGCTGCAACCACAGTGCTGGTCCTTAGGATGTATCTTTAGCAAGAGGCTTCTTGTATTCGTAAGGCAGATCCTTAGCAGTGACAACTGGGGATTCATTTTATTGTCAATTTCTTTGCTAAAGGTCTGCTTTTCCTTGTTGGTAGTATCTCATATTGACAATGTGTCAAGTCTGGGTTATTTCACAGGAGAGATCATTTTTGTTCATCCTGAAATAAAAAAATGTTCCTTGTTGCATTTCCTCTGTGTGTGGGTAGATTTTTTGCCATTCCATTTCTCGATATAAGCATCTTAGTTTCTTTGCTCTACCTTTCGGCCATCGTATGTCATTGTCACCTTTGTTACTGAGTCTGTACTGGCGTTAAGATTTCTTTTTATTTTGGATCTTTGCAGTTTTCAAACTAAGGTTTGATTCAGCAATGTAAAAATTTTGTTTTATTTTTAGCAGCATTTCAAGGTGCTTGGTGATAGGAATATTTCCGGATATTTGCATACTTTTAGAAAACAAAAAGGAGTAAGCATCCAAGAACACTAGCTAGATGTGACTATGTTTGGTCATCTTTTATGCTAAAAAATAAGATTTATTTATTTATTTGAAAGACATCTTCCTTTCTCTGGTTCACACCCCAGATGGCTGCAGTGGCCACTGCTGGACCATTTAGAAACCAGGAGCCAGGACCTTCTTTCAGATCTGCCACAGGGTTTAGGGGCCCAAACATTGGGGATATCTGCTGCTGCTTTCCCAGGCACATTAGCAAGGCACATATGGGATGCCAGCTCTGTAGGCAGTACCTTAACTTGCTGTGCCACAACGCCAACACCTTTTTGGTCATTTTGGAGGAAGTGGTCTCCTTCAATTGCTGATTCCTTGTTTAGCATCATTATCATGATGTTCAAATTTCAACATTAATATTTTGTTCTCATCTAAACTAGTGGCTCACAAATTTGAGTGTAGTATAGTAAGCTAATTGTGCCCCCACTGTGGATGTTTTGACTCAGTAAGTTTCGAATTGACTCCAAGTGCTTGCGTTGTTTTTAGGCATTCCTGGTGATCTGGGGAATCATTTTGAGAATCAGTCATGATAGTCCTATTCTCTCGGGGGCCTCCCACAGGGACTAGGCAGGAAGAGACCCAGGGATGATCTCCCACACTACTCTTCCCACTAAGTGATAGTTTAGGAATGAGATAAAAATTTGCTGGGGAAGCCTATTGGAGGCTTCCAGGAATGATTGCCTCGATCCCGAGAAAAAGGAAAAATTGCTTTTGTTTTTCCTGTGGATATTGTCATGTCAGAACATGATGTCTTGGCTGCCACAGGCGTCTTACCTCCATCCCTAGAATGAAACCTATGTAGGGAAAGGGCACAGCCACGAATACCCCAAGAGCTGGAATCCTGACAGCTTCTCCTTAGCTGGGGCTTGTCTACCTCTGTTATTGTGTCAGGTAATGTATGTGTAGAAAAGCATGCTTAAATGCAGACACAATTTGAGTGGAGGCTTCCTGGACCTTTTTCGTCTCTGAGGTCCTGAGTAGTGCAGAGATTCTATTTCTTCCATGCCAAGTGATAGAGTGCCTAAGTATAGGTATTTGGAGTTCATTTCAAATTATGTGTTATGTCTTTTTTGAACTAATCATTTTCTGAGACATTTCTTCACTTTATCTTCCTCCCTTAAAGCTTACCTAATCTTCTGAGAATATGCTGTAATGCTTCAAATTTGTGAATCCTTTGAAAGGAGGCAACTGTTTCTAACTTGCATCTCATTTGCACATGTGGGACTGCAGAATTTGTTTCTGGTTGACAGCACGATGACAAGCTTTACTGGATGTCTTCTTCCTCATGTTCTGTTTCTATACTTTGCTTATTTCTTGGAAGCCCTAGCTAATTGGTTACTTAATTTGTCTCCCTTCAGACTTCATTCCATTTTACCGAACTTCTCAATCAAGTCAATATTAATTCTACTGGAATTTCAAACTTATCCTTTCTGTGTTGTATTTTTGCTTAAAAAAAAGTTGCAGAGGGGATTGAGGTTGAGTGATGCAAATGCCTGAATCCTGACTCGTGACCAGGATTGCAAAGAAAATAATAGAGAGCACTCTAGGGAGTTGAACCAGCTCAGTACCTCCACATGTAGTCTAAGAAAGAGAACAACAGTTTCCCCCTCTTTTTTCTAATCTCAGTTTGGACAGCTTGTTTATTTAGAACATCTCAAAGACTGTTGACAGCTGAATAAAAAGGGTGGAGGCTCACGGGATTGCTAACGAGATACAAAACCACCTTGGAATCAAATAAATTCCTCTTGGCCATGGGGAAGCAAAATTTAAGAGCTTCTAGCCATTTTCTCTTGACAGGTGTCCTTATCAGGGTTAACAGAGCAACGTGCATTGTAGTTGGCTTCTGAGAAGGAAGTGCATGGGCTTCCTGCTCTGTAATATCCCCCTAGTGAACAGCTGAATGTGGAGTGGGAGTGGGATGGTGACCAGAGTGGTGCTGATACAGCGGAAGGCTCCAACTAATAGCAAAGGAAGACTTTCAATGAGTATAGCTAACAGCATTTTTCATAAAGTTAACATTTTTTGACCAAAAATTCAGTTGTTGAAATGAAGGGTTTTTAAAAAACAGATTCACTTGCCTATTTATTTGTAATGCAGAGTTACAGAGAGAGCTGTTACATCTTTTAGTTCATTCCTTTTCTGTTGTAATTGTTAGGGCTGGACCAGGCTGAGGCCAGGAGCCTGCTACTGGATCTACTACTCGGGTGGCAGGGACCCAAAAAGTTGAGTCATCTGTCAACTGCTTTCCCAGGGCATAAGCAGAAAGCTGGATTGGAAGTGGAGCAGCCTGGATATGAACCAGCCCCCATATGGGATACCAGCGCTTGCAGGCAAAGGATTAGCTTGCTATACTACCATGCCAGCCCCAAACAGTTTCTATTTCAAAAGTTCTTTTGAAACCTAGCCTGAAAACCCCAAGCCTGAAATAATTTCTTTTGAGTACTTGGAGAAGTTAGTGTCCTTATACTTAATCTTGTCTTATTTTGCATATTTGTCTATACAGAACTTTGAAGGTAGGGATTATATGTCTTTTCTCCACACAAGATTTGGTATATTGTTTTGCACATAGTAGTTGCTCAATAATATTGTTTAGTTGATTGATTCTTGTTTCCCAAGAAAGAGCACAGAAGACTCAGAAGTCAGTTAAGATGATGCCGTCCTCACAGAAGGCCTAATACAGGCACTATGTCTTCTTCAGACACCCTGGCATGGTGAAAGTGAAGTAGAGGGACCACAGCTGTCAACACCATCACAAAACAACTCTTGATTTCCTCCCAAATGAGAATCACTGAGCTAGTCCATTCCTAATAAAACTAGATGCCCAGGTGTTGACACTGCTTCATGACCTCACAAATGTTACAGCAATAGGAGGTCTCCCTGCACATCTCCATTCCCATTTCTAGTTGTTCTGAAGGAGAGGGAGAACTTAAATGAAATTCACATGCTGTGTTTCTTAAAATTGCAAACACTTAAGAGGGCTTTGTTTTCAAATTCTAATACCAATGGTTGTTTTGGTTAGATGGCAAGTTCAGAACCAGATGGGCCTCTGTTGGTATCTGAGTTTTGTTACTCACTAGCTTTGTGGCTTTAGCAAAGTATTTAAACTCTGAGTCTGAAAGATTTTTATCTGTAAAATGGGCACAACAATGATACAACTCCTGAGTTTGTTCTAAGGATTAAATGAATCAATGTATGAAAACCATTTAAAACAGTGTCTTGCCCATATGGTAAGTGTTTTTCTAGCTAGAAATATTGCTGTTGCTTTTATTATTGTTCAATATTCAACATTGAATATTTGCAATGATAATCTATCTTCGGCTACCCTTTTCACCACTGAATTCTTTTCTAAGTAATCATAGTAAGACCAGATCAGACTGCTGAATTTTCATGCAAAATTATGCGGGTTTATATTTTTCTTGGTATAAATTTGTATCTTTTTGCTTGAGTTTACTTTTCACTCTGATATACACTTTTCACACAAGGAGGATAGTCAAGTCATTTTAGATATTGCATAGATGCAGATTCAAAATTGTTTGAATTTAAATGGATACCTCTTTTGTTCCCATGTCTTATTAAAAAACATTAATCAAAATATTTAAGAAAACAATTTTTTAGACTTCTTTTAGTCATCATTATATTTGTAGTTATCTTGAAAAAGGTGAAATGCAGGAACCTGAGTAGATTGAAGTCAGTATTGCCTGAAATTGTTTTCATTAACTTTAAAATTGGCCCATTTAAAGGACTAATGGTTATTGGTTAATCCTAGCATGTTAATTAAATTCGGACAGATAGTTTGACTAGTGTGTTCTTGTTCCTGCCTTTTGGGAGAAGCAGGAAAACACTGATATGATGCCTTTTTATAGGAGAAGGGTTGTGCTAAATGAGACATTTTGCCAGATATATTTTTTTATGACTGCAGGCATTTGAACAAGAAGTGTGATTTTAGAGTCTGTGCTAGCAGCAGTAGGTTCCTCAGCTAAGTACACCTGCTGGGATGCTTCCCTGACTTGTTCCTGAACAGGGAAGCTACTAGAGCAACTCTAAGCTACACCACATCATGTTTCTTAGTGCTTATGGAATTAAAATGTACCTATTTCATGAGGATAAAATTTTCCATTTGAGATCCGAGATAATGAGAAGCTGTGATGGGAATTGGAATTGTGAGGAACAAGCATACACATTAGTGTCTCAAGAGGAAGTAGCTGAGACGTACAAGGGTAATTTAGAAAGTTCATAGAAAATAGAATTAAAACATACATCTTTGTACAAAGATTAAAACCTATGCAAGTTTGGTCATCATCAGAGTTTAAATAAAACTGAATTCATAGAAGTATGGACAGGTTAAAAGGGAAGTATAAATGATAGTTAAGGATGAGGTCTGTATCTTAATATCTGACCTAAAAAGAAGGTTAAGCAGTTACCATAATGAGAGAGTGAGCGAATGAATGAATGAATATGTTGAGAAACAGCTTATGGAGTGTGCCTCTACCAGGAGCTGGGAACTCTGATTAAGTCAAAGGATGTTGCCTGACCAGAGAAGGCTGCAGGGAGAGAAAGAGATGAATACGCCCAGCTTGTTCTCTTGTTTCCCTGTATTGGGTGGTGATCGGATTTGGCAGAAGAGGCATTCAAGTGCACCATAAGACAATAACATGTAGAATGTTTATGATACCCAGAGTAGATTGTTTTTATTACCTTTATATTATTAAAATAATCACATGATTTGAAGAGATGAAACTAACAGAAAACAACAAAACCCATGCGATATAGTTTCTGCTGATTTTTGTTGAAGTGTGTCTTCTAGACAATAAATAGATGGGTATTGTTTTTTAATCCAGTCTACTAATCTATGATGTTTGATTTAGCTTAAGCCATTTACATTCAGGGTTAATATGTATGGATGGTACTTTGGTCCTGTCATTTTAGGAATGAGTTGTTCATTGGTTTAGTCTTGTGTTGTCATTTTACTGGGATGTTCTTCCCATTTGCCTTTGGTTTTGGTAGGTGCTATTCCTCTTCTCTGTGAAGAGAACATCTTTTTTTTTTTTTGACTTGACATACTATTCTATTTATTTAAAGTAAAAACCAGGAGGTCAGGGCACTGGCGTAGTAGGCTAATCTTTCACCCAGACACTGCTAGCATTTGTTGTGGGTGCCGGTTATAGTCCCAGCTACTTCACTTCCTTTTTTTTTTTTTTATTGTTAACAATCTTACATAGTTAATTACAGTGTAAAGGTTTAGGGGCTATAAGGATGTGGGTAAGATTTTATATGTTCATATTGTTTTCTTCATGTATCTGAGGTAAAGGGGGATATTGAGGGAAAAGCCCCACCCAGTTTCCCACCCACCCAAAGTCCCAGATTTGGGGCATGCTCTGAGATACCTGCTCAAGTGGATGTAATAGTTCTCCAGTTGTGAATCGCTACCAGTCTCACCACTTCCAGCTCGATGAGGTCATTGAAGAATCCATTGATTGTCATAGTCATCCGCCCAGTATTTCGCTGCCAGCATATAGTTGAGGTGGTTGATAGACTTGTTCTGTCCTCTGTCTTTTCTTGGCTAGGGTTCTGAGACCAGCAGTTCGGTTGGGGAGATGTGAAGAGAACATCTTGAAGTATCCTTTGTAGGGCAGGTTTGAAAGAGGCATATTCTTTTAACTTTTCTTTACTGTGGAAGAATTTTTTCTTTTCAAAGACAAAAGAACGCTTTGCTGGATTTGTTGTCCTAGGCTGACAATTTTTTTCTTTTAGAATCTGGAATATGTCACTCCATTCTCTTCTTGTCTGTAGAGTTTCCTGTGAGAGATCTCCTGTAAGTTTAATTGGCATTCTTTTTTATGTCAATTGATTTTTTTCACATGCACATTTAAGGATCTTTTCCTTATGTTCCTTATGTTCACTTTCTTCTGATTAAATCATTCAGTGACTCGTAGATCATACAGTAGCATCATTTTCTGCAAGAAGGTTCTTGATTTTCATTTCTTCAGCTACACATTAGTCATTCTGTAGCATGTTATTTAACTTCATGGTGTTGTTAATTTCTTTTTTCTCCCTGATGTTGATTTTGTTTTGTGGCTTTTCATTTAAGGGGATGTATAGTAGCTGTGTAATGTAGACTGTCATATCTAATAACATGTCATTTAACTTCATGGCATTGTAAATTTCTATTTTTCTTTCTATTGTTGATTTTGTATTGTGACTTTTCATTTAAGGGGATGTACAGTAACTGTGAAATGGAGATTAACATATTCAGATGTGAGGATACAATGTAATATGCATCTCTACTTCCAGACAAAGATGGACTTACAATGAAACTGTTCACTATTTCTTGACAATAGGATGCTGGACTCTCTGCCATTGTCCATGCCCACAATGATGGACATATGACTGTGTATGAAGAGCTATATTTTAGTAATGATATAGAGGAACTCAGTGAGGGGGAGGGCATTGGGAATGGGATAAGGGAAATGCCAGGAGCCTATGGAATTGTATCATAAAATGATAATAATAATAATAAAATGTAAAAAAAATCTTAAGAAAAAACCAAAACAAAATTGAATAAATTTAAGTTCATCAACATTAAAAAAATAATCACATGATTATTTTCAGTAGTAATAATGTGAGTGCTGATGGTTCTGACTTATGGTGACTCAACTTAATGATTTTTTAACTTTCTATGGTATGAAAATGGTATGCATTCAGTGGGAATTGTATTAGAGTTATGTTCTTTTCCTGGGCTTGCAATACTCAATACAATTATTTTATGTGCTGCTGGGCAGTGACAGGCAGTCACAGCTTTCAGTCAGCCACATTTCCATGAGGGAAATAAGTAATTTTTTTTTTATGAGTCAGTGAAGAATTTAATGAGAAAAAAACTATTTTGAAGAAATGAGACTAAAAACAAAAATACTAAAATAAATGAGATATAGCTTCCACTGATCTTTGTTGATGAGATGTGTTTCCTGTAGGCAACAAATAGATGGGTTTTGCTTTTTGAATCCAATCTATTAATCTCTTATACTTGATTGATGTTTAAACTATTTACATTCAGGGTTAGTATGAATAGGTGGTAATTTGGCCCTGTAATTTTAGCTGTTGTTATTTTACTGGGATGTTCTCCATATTTGCCTTTGGTTTCAGTGGGAGCTATTCCTTTTCTCTGTCAGGATAACATCTTTAAGTATCATTTTTAGCATAGGTTTGGAAGAGTCACATTTTTTGAGCTTTTCCTTACTGTGGAGAAATTTGATTTAATTTTCAAAGACAAAGGAAAAATCTTTTCCTTTTACAATGTGGAATGTCGCTCCATTCTCTTCTGGCCTGTAGAGTTTCTTGTGAGAGGTCTCGTGTGAATCTAAAGGCCATTCCTCTATATGTTAATTGATATTTTTTCATGCGCACATTTAAGCATGTTTTCCTTATGTTTGATTTGAAGAGAGCCTGATTATCAAGTGTCATGTTAAGGATAACTTTTGATCAACTCTGTTCGGAGTTCTGTACCCCTCCTGGATGTTTTTTTCCCAATTCTTTCTACAGATTAAGGAAATTTTCCTTTATTATTTCACTAAATGCATTTTTAAACCCAGCTTTTCTTTTTGTGCCCTCTGGAGCTCCTATAACTCTTATATTTGGCCATTGAATAGTGTCTCTTAATTCCTGAATGCTTTTTTTAAGCTTGACGCAGCTCTGCTTCCAGCTTTTTGATTGTTTTCCCATTGTGACAAGAAATATTTTCCAATTTTGAGATTCTTTTCTTCTGCCTCCTTTATTCTATTATCGAGACTTTCGGAGGGCATATTTTTCATATTCTGGAAAGATTATTAAGGGAACATTATCTCTCTTTGATGAAGAATAAATTATCATGGATACCGCATTACCAAAAAGAATTAAGGACATTGTTTGGTCTTCAGTTTTAACTTCTAGTGAAATATTAGTTTCACACGTTGGGCCATCCTCTACTGCTTTCCCAGATAACATGAAAACGGAGCAGCCGGGACACAAACCAGCAACCATATGGGATCCTGGTGCACGCAAGGCAAGGACTTCAGCCACTAAGCTACTGTGCCTGTGCCAGGCCTGATTAAATTCTTTTTTTTTTTTTTTAACACTAAAGTCTTCTTAAAACTCACAGTGCAATAATAATTTTCCTTATTCTTATGTAGAATAAATAATTAAATTGTGATGATTCAAAATGTATCTAATACTTACAATAATGTGACTATTACCAGTATCCTCTATAGTAAAGGAAGTAATTTAGACAAAATTAAATAACTTAGGAAGGAGATGGGAGAGCTAGGATATAAACCTCAGCCATTCTCCAAATTTTAGTGGTTGCTGTTTTTGTTGTTTATTTTTACTTTAAAGTATTCCAACAGTATCAAAATGTCATCTCTTTTTTGATGATTTTTTTGAGCCAATAAGAAGATAAAATAGCACAGAGAAATGGGAAACTAACCACAGTAAAACTCTTTAATGTTGTGTCTCACAATACCGTCAATTTGAAGATAACAGGATTGGTATTTGCTCCCTTTCTTCTTTGACTAAACACTGCTGTTGAACAGGAATGGTATAATGTTTGTCATCTTTCCTAAGAATCTGTTAGATGAATGCTATTATCACTATTTTATCGCGTTTAGTAAAATTGAATTGTAGACCTGTGGGTGATATAGTTTGGAAACCTACCCTAAGGAGAATATGATAGCCAGAAGTACAGTGACCAAGAGCAAAAGAAGAGACAAAGGCAGGTTGAATGCTCCTGAAGACTCCCCTGAAAAAGAGCAAGAACCCTTGCCAGTCTAAGTTAATACAGAATACAGAATACAGAATACAGAAAACTCATTACAAAGTTTTTTATCAGCAATGGGAACCACATACAGTAGTTCAGGGAATTTAAAGAGTATGTCACACAGGAAATAGCAACACTGAAACAAAATCAAACAAATCTTATTGGAAATGAAGGACACAATCGAGCAAATAAAAAATTCTGTGGAAATAAGTAATGTTTATGATGTACTATCTCAGTGCTGTCATGTTAGTTGGTTGGGTGGATTAAATACATTTTCACTTAGTGCTATTTTACATTTCCATTTGTATGCTTTTGTTGAGACATAACCCCATGCTAAGCAGAACATCTAAACCTGATCATCATTAGTTTCTTGATCCATCCATGTGCAACAAGTATAATGAATTTGAAAACTAAATTACATTTAAAAATTTCAAATTTAGTAGAATAGTGTATAATCTAAAATTTGCTTTTACTGAATAAGCAACACGACCCTTTGAAGCTCAAACTGTTTAACTGTCTAAAGTCTGAAACATGAGTTACACATTCAAGTGGCCACCAGCATGACAGAATTGACATACTTCAGGTGAATCTTCTTCCTCTTAACATTCACTGCTTCTGATCTGCTGTTAATGAATTTGGAGCATTGTGGGGGCTGAAGGCAGAAATTGCCTCTCAGTAAAACTGATGAGTGCAGGTTCTTAGAAATTAGCTAAAAGGAGAGTCTATGGCTACCCTGTATGTGTCAGGGCTTACAGTGTACCTGAAGTTCTCAGAATGAATTTTTAGGTAGACTACAGTGTGTATTAAAAGTACGTTTGAGAGAGAGGAAATGGAGGTGGGATATGAGATTGAGGCCAGTAGCAGTACTTCATTTTATAATTTTAGCAATTGTGTTAATAAACAGCAGGTTGACTTTTGATCATTATTACTTTTCTACCATTTTCTACAACCAAGTTGTCCTCTGACAGAGCAGGACAGAGATTGAATCAGGATGGACGATACGAAAGCATCTTGCCCAGAATGTGAAGTTGTAAATTGAAAACTTTCCAAGTTACTCCTTGTCTATCTTCATAAGATTGCAGGGTGCATTGTCTTTCGGTTCCAATTGATTTTTCAATTGCCTCAGACTTGACATGAGTGCTTATAAAAAATGAAGGAAGATCTTTAATTCCAGATAACAAATGAAAACCGTCTTTTTGCTGTGAGATTGCTTCCTAGAGCGTGCAGCAGAAACCATTCTGGAATTTCTTTTTTTCACCATTCTCTACTTGTAACACTCCTTCTTTGGATACCTCCCTCATTGCCCACCCTTCCCCCTGCACCCTGCCATGCCTTCTTCTTTCACATCTCACCAGGACATGTTGGTGCCTTTTACCCTCTTGGCTTTCTTCTCTCCTCCCCATTCCCAGCCAATTCAGCTTCCTTTCTTTACTGAACCAGACATGAATTTTTTTTTCTGGGAACTTTTGTAATCTGTGGAAAAGGTTGTTAAAAGGCTTCATGTCAGATGATCAGTTGCTTGGTAACTGAAATAACCTGCCAAGTTTATGTTCAGAGACTTAGACAAACTGTTGGGTCCCCACGGTTCTCAAGGCCTGGGCAACATCAGCTCACCAGCTCTGCTGTGTCAGAGATCACCACACAGGCACAGAGAGCAGTCTCGGCTTCCACAGAATAAAAGAGAATAAGGACAGAAGCTGAACCCACACTGCCAGACCTAGAGAGGCAGCTGGGGAGGCCGACATGAACAGAGGTGCAGGCACGTTTGTAGCGCTCCTACAGCAGATCATCACTGCAGCTGAGTGAGGTGGTTTGAGCTTCTCCACACTCCTGCTTCTCCTCTACTCCGCTTTCTTCTATTCTGTTCTTACTCGAATTTGTAATACTTTTCAGGGGACCCCACAGTTTTAAACTTAAGGATTGTCTATTAAATGATACCAAGTGACTGCAGATCAAAGGCCTAGAAGTCATCTGCTGTTGCTAACACCCAGAAAGACAAGATCCCCAAGGATTCTGCAATCAGGCTTTCTACAGTGATAGGTAGGATGCACCTGGTGAAAACATTTGCTTTTGCTACCTGTTTGGAGTTGAGGCACCAGAAACACATCAAAGTCCATCAACAAATGCCTTGGGAGTTATGGACGGATCATGCCAGAAACATGCCAGGGAGACTAGGCTCTTTCTGGGAGCGTCACAAACTCTTGAAATTGCGACTCGCCAAAACCATATCACAGAGTAAGTGCAGATGCTTCTCAAAAGATGGAGACTCATACCATGGGTAAAAATTACTATTTGGCACACCATGGCTAGGGGTTGGAGTGGTTGGATTAGCAGAATATTCTCCAAGACTGGTTAGCTGTGAGCCAGGATTATGTAAGTGGAAATGAACAGGCAAGGAGGGAGAGAAACAAAATGCTACTGGGGGATATAATAAAATGTTTTTTGTTTTCTTTTTAATTTTACCTCTTTTTATTATTATCATTTTATGATACAGTTCCATGGATCATGGGATTTCCCTTATCCCCTCCCTAATACCCTCCCCTCTTGTTGAGTTCCCTTATGTAATTTTTACAGTATAGTTCTTCATACACAATCATATGTCTATCATTTTGGGCATGGGCATTGGTACAGAGTCCAGTATCCTATTGTCAAGATATACTTAACAGTTTCATTGGGAGTCCATCTTTGTCTGGAAGTAGAGATATATACTGCATTGTTCCTCACATCTGGTTATGATAGTCTCTATTACACAATTACTGCATATCTCATTAAATGAAAGCCATAAATCACAATCAACAACAGGAAGAAAAAAAGAAATGAATAACATCATGAAGTTAAATAACATGCTACTGAATGACTAATGTGTTGCTGAAGAAATGAAAAAGAAGGTCAAGAACCTTCTTGCAGAAAATGATGCTACTGTATGATCTGTGAGTCACTGAAGAATTTAATCAGAAGAAAGTGTTTAGAAGAGGTGAAACTAACAAAAATCAAAATCCATGAGATATAGTGTCCGCTGATTGTTGGTGAGATATGTCTCCTGTGGGCAACAAATAGATGGGTTCTGTTTTTTTAATACAGTCTACTAATCTGTGATGTTTGATTGATGAGTTTAAGCCATTTACATTCAGGGTTATTATGAAGGGGTGGTAATTTGGTTCTGTCATTTCAGCAATGGGTTCTTCTGTTGTTTTTTACTGGGATGTTCTTCATGTTAGCCTTTAGTTTTCATGGCTGCTATTCCTTTTCCCTGTCAAGAGAACCTCTTTCAGTATCCTTTGTAGGGCAGGTTTGGAAGAAGCATATTCTTTTAACTTTTCTTTACTGTGGAAGGATTTTTTTTTCATTTTCAAAGACAAAGGAAAGTTTTGCTGGGTACGTTATCCTGGGCCGACAACTTTTTTGCTTTTAAAATCTGGAATATGTTGTTCCATTCTCTTCTTGCCTGTAGAGTTTCCTGCGAGAGGTCTCCTGTGAGTTTAATTGGCATTCCTTTATATGCCAATTGATTTTTTTTCACGTGCACGTTTAAGGATCTTTTCCTTATGTTCAAATGAAGAGAGCTTGATTATCCTATGTCATGATGAAGATTGCTTTTGGTCAAGCCTGTTGGGAGTTCTGTGCCCCTCCTGTATGTTGTTTGCCAATTCTTTCTATAGATTAGGGAAATTTTCTCTTATTACTTCATTAAATACATTTTTAAACCCAGTTTCTCTTTCTGCACCTTCTGGGACTCCCATGACTCTTATGTGTGGCCTTTTAATAGTGTCTTTCAATTCTCAAATACTTTTTTTGGCCTGATCCAGCTGTGTTCCAGCTTTTTGTTTGTTTCTCCCTGGTGACAGGAAATATCTTCCAATTCTGAGATTCTTTCTTCTGCTTGCTTCATTCTATTTTGGAGACTCTCCACTGCACTTTTAGTTTGCTCCACTGTGTTCTTAATTTCTGATACATCAGCTTTCATTTGATTCATTTCCTGTGTGACATATTTCTTGAATACCTTGAATGCCTGCTTTACATGTTTCTCGTTGTTGATAAGAAGTTTTATAACAAGTGTTTTGAATCCTGTATCCACCTTTTTCTCAATGTCTTCCTCCGTGAACTCTGAGGTTGGCAAAGGGTTTTGCTCCTTTGCAGGGGAGTCTTCAGTAGTCTTCATTGTTCCATTGTCTCTTCTTTTGCTCTTGATCATTGTACCTCTGTTTATCTGATTCTTCTCCTTAGGACAGGTTTCTAAGCTGTGTCACCCACACACAGGTCTGCAATTCAGTTTTGCTTATTACATTTGGTACACGGCTCTTTGTTTGTAGTCAGTTGTGCTACTCCCTCCAGCGAGTTCCAGGTCTGGGTTCTTATGTTAGACTTCCACCATTGTCTCCATAGCCCCAGCTCCTGGCTCATCACTCTTCACCTCCTATGATTCAGTGAAGCTAAGGTTGCATGGTTGTCTATACAACCTTTTTACCCACTTCCGGTTGGAGCAGGTCTAAGGATTAGGGAGATACTAGGTGTCCTATATAGCTAGGTTGTTGGTGGTACTGATCTTACTGGAACTTGATGGCTGTTAGGTCTGAGGGCCACACAGACCTATTTTGATCCATATGATGCCATAGTTGGTATTATTTTTTCTGTGGGACCAGTGCAATGCACTGAGCTGGGAGCTGGGCAAATTTTTGCAGAGCTCAGCGCATGTGCAACTCACTTTTGTCTCTGCAGTCTTAAATTTTTGTCTCACTGTAAGAAATGTTGCCCGATGTGCCACTACTAGAGTTCTTGATCTGCTGGCTATCAGATCTGAGGGATACCTGGACCTTTCTTGGGTGGGACCTGTAGGATGCCACGTTATTGCAGTTCACTGTGTCAGAAATAGTTCACTCCCATCTCAGTGAGTGCACAGTCCTGCCCCATTGCCCTTGCCTCCTTAAGCATAATGGCGCCCGATATGTCTGTAGAGGATGGACTGAGCTATGAAATCTGCCTGGTCTCGAACCATCCATCTGGGATCTGCTATTCTGTCTCTGCTCCTGGTGAAGTCAAAAAGACCAGCAGGATGGGCAATTCTTTGCCTGGGTTCACCTCTGGAGCTCCTGGTTAACGTCCCTTCCCACCTTGTTGCTGGTGGTGTTCTGGCTGGTGGAGTTCAGATCACCTTCACTGAATGCTGCTGGGATATCGGTCATTGCAACACCACACCATTGTTTTTTTTTGCTTTCCTGTGTCTATCAGCCTCCAGGTACCCCTCTGCTGTTGTTTTGTGTTCTTCTATTTCCTCGAATGTGCCCTCTCTGCTTTACACTGCCTAATATTTCTCTGTTTAAATGTGTCCTCACCCTATTCTGCCATCTTGATTCTCTGATATAATAAAATGTTAATGAGTAATCAAATGTTGTCTTATATTACGGAAGTAATCATTGCGTCATTTGCAAATTCAACTTTGAAGTGATTTACTCAGATTGGACTGAAGATTTAAAAATAACTAAATTTGAACAAGGTTAAATAAAAATCTTGTTGTAAGGATATGAGGACCCTGTGAGAGGTAGACATCTTTATGTGTGTGTGTGTGTGTGTGTGTATATATATATATATATATATACACATATGTATACACACACCTTTATATGTATATATATATACACACAGAGAGAGAAAGTTGTTTTAAAACTACAAAATTTGCTTTTTAAACCTAAGTGTCAGGTTTTTTTCCAGCGTATTTCTCTTTATAGTTCAGCTGATAAATAAATACACATGATTGCTACCAGTTATTTCTTTCTTGGACCTGCAGTCTGTGGGAGGTCTCGGGCCAGTGAATGTTGAGGCACCCTGAGATGGTACCAAACAATAAGAGTCTCAGTTACTCCCTCCTAGTTCTTGTTTAATGTATCTATTTGAAAAGCTAGTCGGGGGAAATTGTGATTTTGTACTTACTGGTTTACTCCTCAGATTGCCGGGAAAGAGATTGGTTGATCTTTCATCCACTGGCTTACTCTTCAAATGGCTGTAAATGTCAGATCATGGCTAGACCAAAAGGCAAGAGCCAACTACTCCTGGTATCCCATGTGAGTGACAGAGGCTCAAGCGCTTGGGCCATCTTTCACTGCCTTTTCAAGTATATTAGCAGGAAGCTGAATCAGAAATGGAGTAGGTGGATCTCAGTACTCAGATATGAACGTTGCCAACTACCTTTTCATTGTTTTGAATTATAGTGTACAGAAAACTGTTGTATAAAATATTCCTTTGCTTCCTTATATGTCTACATGTATTTTTTTCTTTAAAATTTTCATGTTGCTTGTTTGTTTATCAAAGCAGAGAACATAACATCTTACCAGTTGTGTTTCACATGGTATAAAAAATAACTCTAAATTTCATCTGGTAGACTCTAGCTTAATTGAACATCATTCTAAATTTCCTTATTTTAAAAAGCAATTCTACTGGAAGTTAATAATATATTCTAGGTAATTCATTTTTCAGGTAAATAAGATATTGTTTCTTCTTAAATAAATTCAAAGTCCCTTGAATATTCAAATCACTATCTGAATCATTCAGAAATATTAAGAATTATAGGATAAGGGCAAAGAGCACAATGAACAAAGGCCATAGTCACAGAGTTGTCTGAGATTCTGTTGTATTGGACTGTAAATGACTAAGTGAGACCAGAAGTAGCTCTGTCATGTGAAGCCTACAATTATGACGCATTAGTAGAAAAACTATAAATAGATGACTTCTAGAGCCTATTGAAGAGGACCAAACATTTCCATGTGTCACAGGGACTATAAGATACTATTGTTAACACAAAGAAATGAAAACTTAGAGTGAAAATTTAGGAGCAACCAGCTTTTAAGCATGTAAATTCTTTTTGAGTGGCACTTTATATGTGCTTGGACATTAATGCCTTACCCAGTACTTAGCTAAGGAAAACAAGAAGAGGGAAGCTCAGAAATCATGACTGCTCTTGGAAACTACTGTTCCTTCCTTCCACACCATAGCTGAACTTTGATCAGGGGTAAGTGATAAAACAAATGGCCGAGGAGTGTTTGCATTCTGATGTTGGCCTTAGTACTCCTAGAGCTGAGGCAAGTCAGTATGATTTAGCTTGTTCTAGCATTCAGCATTTTAACTTTATGTTCCTGTGGTTTAGAAGGTCCCCTAAACTTTAAGACAAAAGCAGTTTTTCTGTCTTACTGAGCAGTGTTGACAAAATGTCTGGTAAAACTCGGGATCTATACCTGTTTTTTTAGGGTTGATGAAGAATCTTGGGTTATTTTTAGAAGTTTTAACATTACTACCTATTATTCAGCAGTTCCTTTTATTGCTATTTACTTTCTTAGGCAAGAGAATAAATAATTTATTAAGAAAAAGATCAATGAAGATATTTATTCAGAGCTGGTTTACCAGCATAAATAGAATAAATAGAGCTTGTACTATCTACTTTTCATTGGAAAGTGTGTATTTTATTTTAACGGGAAGTTTTATGATGTGCATCTTTTGGTTGGTATAGGTATTATTTTTCAAAACACTAATTCATTTTAGAACAAGTCAAATTTATCAGATATACCTTTAATTTAAATGGTTGATTGGGTAAAATACCTGCCTGTCCCATGAACTTGATGTATTTTCAATGAAACCATTAAGTATAGTTGAAAATTATTTTTTCCTTGCTGCCATTGCTTCTTTGAAAAGTAAATTCTTTCTTTCTGTAATCAAAAACAAAGGTGGGATCTCTGAAAACATCAGAGCAGTGGAAATATTGCTGTCCCATTAGTTTCTAATCTGGAAGCAGATCTTCTAAAGAAAACACTCTGCATATCTGGGAGGCTAGGTTGAATAGGAAACAGCAGTGAATAGGAACAATGCTTTAGACAATCCTGGTCTTTGTGAAAATTCATTACTCTGTTAAATGCTTTCTGTTTCAGAAAGAATAACAACATGGGTAGTTATTTGATGTGTGCTCACGTTACAGCAAGAATAGGGAAAAACACATGTAATATTAGTTGAAAGATTTGGCTTACTTTTGAAATCAGTCTGATTCATTTGACTTAAAAAAATAAGTTATTTACTCCACAGTGGATCTAGTCGTGGGATAAATACTGAAATAATCCTCTCTTCACTTGATCACTTAGTCACCTTTACTTCATAAGATGATCAGGTTAAGTTCATAGGAAGCACTTATTTCTTAAAGGGGTTATTGAGTATAACATATGTAACCTTATTGAGTTGGGTCATAAAAGTTTGATTTGATGGGCCAGCATAATGGTACAGTATTGCTAATGCTCTGCTGGTTCATGTCCAGGTTGTTCCTTTTCCAACCCTGCTCTCTGGTTGTGGCCTGGGAAAGCAGTGAAGGATGGGCCAAATCTTTGGGATCATGCACCCACCTGGGAGACCTGGAAGGAGCTCCTGGCTTTGGATCAGCTCAGCTCTAACCATTGTGGCCATTTGAACTGGATGGAAGACCTTCTCTGTCTCCCCTCTCTAGCTAAAGTCTGTCTTTCAAATAAAAAGAATGAAATCATTAAAAAGGCAATTTGGAATGAAATGGCACAATTTGGAACTTAGTATTCTAAGGTGAAGGTCAACCAATTTGTGCCGTCTGCCAACTGTATCAAAAACAAAACAATGTAGCACCTTATATTTTTATCCCTTATGCTCGATGCACCTAATAATACTATTTTTCCCTACGTATCCCTTCATCTATGCTTCTAGGGATACCTGGTTATACCAACTTAGAAATATTTCATGGTTCTGAAGGAAAAATCAAATTGATCTTTGGTTTCTGCCTGAAGTTAGGATTTAGTTTTCATGAGTTGGTTCAGTCATTTACTGCTCTTCATTTCACTTCTAGCTTCTAAAATACCATTTCTCCTCCCCTTCTGGAGTGTTTACACTTAACAGAAAATCTCTTTCAGTAGTGTCAGAGGTATTTGGAGGCAGCAAAATTAGAATTTTTTTTTGAACATCACATAAGTTTATTTCAGATGTAACAGCAATGCTAAAATTGACAAATTTAATCTTTTCTGCACCAAGTAAACTTAGCCATTAGATTTTTAAAGTTATCCCCATAAAACTGAGGGAGCTTTTGTTTTTCTACCACCACACATCAGTTTCCTAGTAGTTCTGTTTTTGGAGGGCTTTCAATTGAGGAGGAACTGCCTCTGAGATATATTTTAGAACTTCTTTCCCAAAATGAAAACTTATCTAGACAAATTACATATTGCATAGATTTCTCTACAGATGCTTTTTGTTATAACCCAAATGGAAATAATCTTAAGTAAAATTTTGATTTTGCTCACACTGGTCATCCCTACTTACAAACTGCCCAACATTCTTTGGACTTGTTTTCAGTAGGAACTTTTTATAGAATACCCATTGACACCTGAATTAGCAAACACTTCCATATCACTAAACTAATGCATGTAACTGTCTTATTTAGGTTTTAGATCCTTTAAAGGTTGGCACTTCCTGTGGGACTCATTTCCTTTCTACTTTATATGCTGAGATTCCCATAAAATAGGTAACCTCTCATCACTTGTTGACTGAGGGTAAGAATGTGAGGATAGAGACTGATCTTTTGTCTTCATTATATCTATTTTCAAAATGTCTGAATTTATATATATTACATTTGATTTAATCAAAAATGATTTTATAATAGAAAAAAGTGAAAATATTGCATCTAATGATTCTTAAAAAATTTCCGCTTCAAATCTCTGCTGCTAAGATTGTGAATAGGGTTAATGGAAAACTAAAAATGGAGAATCCTTTTTATATTTCATGGAGTAGGTAGGACAGAGTACAGAGCTCCTTTAATCATGCTGATCCAAAAGTAAGGCTTGTGGCTTCAATTTCTCTCTCTTCTGGTTAAAAAAGATCTCTAAGGTTGTATTTTGTGCTGATTTTTGGAAAAGTAGGTGTTGGTGTTCTCATAATGCTGCTTTCTCATTTTATTTTCTTGATAAAAGTGCACATACTAACTTTTCTATTTCATTATAGGATATAATTACAACCCCAAGTATTTCATTCCCTCCTTAAAAAAAAGCAGGGTTTTTTTTGGTAAGATTTTCTGCTGCCTGTAAGAACCATCCCAAACTCCATAGTGTGATGTTCACAGCCCTTTTCAATATGGCTGCAGCTTACCTTATAGCCTTATCTATTTGTGGGCCCCATCAAGATGCTGGTTCCTCTCAGCATTGAGTTACTAATATTTTTTAAAGAAGTTGGAGATTTTATTTGTTATGTTTCATATTTTGCTACTGAGCTGTGTGTCACTATATGAAATAGCACCAGCAAATGCAGTGCGTTGCAAAATTAAGATTGTGTCTTCATCTGAGTATATAACTACTCTATTTCTGGTAGAAAGATCATTGCACATTTTGACCCCAAAGTAGGGAGAATGTATACAAGTTACAATATCCCATAAAGCTTAAGATATGTGTATTATCCCTGAATTACATTACTGACAGAACTAGTTTTTACCACAACTAACTTTATACATTCTGAGTACTAGTACTTGGAGCCCACTGTAAAAATTGTGAAGTGTTTTGAAAAAGTTGCATATTTATTTGCAATCATTACAACTTTAAGGGTATTTACATCTGGTAGCAGAGTTGAAAGTAGTATCTCTTCCCATCGGCGTTGCTAAGAGTTGATGTCTGCCACTAACTTAAGACAACTGTGCTAGATTGAGTTGTTCTGTACTGGTTCATTAGGGGTTTTGTTTTCACTCCTCAGTAGATGCTACATATTTCGGTTAGGCTTTTTCACTATGGGTTCAGTGTCTTCTTGATCTGCCAAGCACCTTCATAATAAGGTTTTCTTCAAGGGCTTCATTAATTTCGGTTACTTTTGACAGAGGAGAATAGAGTTTTCTGTAGCAGCTTGCACACTTCAAAAGCACCAAACTCATTTCATTTTTTTCAATTTTAACCCATCTTTGGACAGAATAAACAGTATCTCTCAAATCTTCCAATGCAAAATTGCCAGTTCTCACAGTTCAAATGCCATTTTCTGTTACCCATTTGTGTTTTCCTGTGAGTGTACAGAGAGGATCCTGTGCCCAGAGCTTGAACACTGTCTCCTGGCAGCCACCAGGACTGAGACAGGCAGGTGCAGCAACAGTCTAGACCGTGCCACTTGGAGCACTATGCCCAACACTGAGTCATTTTTTACTGATTCTCCTGGATTCTTGCTGTTGTGGTGTCTCTGTTCAGGCTGTTCTCTCAGCCTAGGATTCCTTCATAATCTCTGTCTCTGAATACCCAAATCTCACTGGTTTTTATAAGCACGCCTTGGTTGTTGCCTTTACTAACCAGTAAAGGTTACATTTAACTTTTCCTGCACTCAGGATTAATGCCACTCCATTGGGCACCCTTTTTTTTGCCTCCAGTCTATTTGAGTAAAGCCTACCTGTGTGGCAGGTATTCGTGTGTATGGGACGATTTGTATCCTAATCACCGGATCACCTGGGAGCATCTGGAATATCAGTGACAGAAGTAAATGTTATTTCATTTCTTTTGCAATTAATAGCATTGACAAAAGCAGTAATTGTGAAGTTCATACATCAGAGTATTACTAGTCCAGTCTCTCAAGACAAAAAGTGGTTGCCCACCTACGCCCACACCTTGCCAGGTGCTGAGAGGCACTGGTGGGTTCTTGGGTCACACTAGGTGTGCCAAACAGGAGCTGCATACTCCCCAGCAACATGTAGTGGTGGCTGAGGGGAGGTAAGGCAGCCTAGGCCCAAGACCAGGGACTTTCACCCTGCTATGTGCTGAGAGACACACTTTTGAGTCCTTGGGTTGTGCTAGGCACACCCATAGGAGCTCCACCTCCACCCCCAGCAGCATGTATTGGTGGCTGGGAGAGGTAGGGCAGCCTAGACCCACACTCTACCAGATGTTGAGAGGCACTGGTGGGTCCTTGGGTCGAGCTAGGCGAGCTCTGGGTACTTAGAGGTATGGACCTGTAAGTGTCCGGCAGAACAAATTGGAAAACAGCCCCGGCCAAACGATGACAGCAAATATCTGGGCAAATGGAGACTCTGTCAGCCAATGAACATTGAAAGGGATCCCTCATCCTGGGACCCACCAGGTCAACAACATTTGAGAACTATCAAAACCACTTAGGCAGAAACCTGAGAGTATGCACCCTGTCTTGATATTGGGTGAACATTCTCAATCCCTGGGTACTGGAGCAGTTGCGAGGCTGGGTATGGCTTCTCCTCTTCTTCCTCCTCAACCTCCACCCCCCAAAACAAGAAAGATGAACAGAAAATTTGGAAACAATCATCACAACCACTTTTCCTTAACCTTTGATCCATCCTACTCTGATCAACTAAAATTATCTAAAACCATCTAAAATTAAAAATAAATAAATAAATAAATAAAAAGTGGCTGCCCAATGATGAAAGTCAATTTGTAGCAAGTTAGGGTGAGAAAGAGGAGCTCTCATCAGTGTTCACAGTATCCAGGTCCTCTGCCCCTGCAGCTGACCATTGCGGCCACATGCATCTGTTTGTGACAGGAACCGATTGCTGTTGTAGAAGAAAGAAAATACAGGCATAATGACCAGCCCAGCTGTTCAGGGTGTCCCTGCCACAGGAGAAGGATATGAATAATCAGGGGGAGGGGGGAGGAGATGAGGGAGAGGGGGAGCAGGATGATTGATGAAGGGTGCCGTGGCTGATAGAAGACTGTGTGCCCTGGGCGGAGGAGTTAGTGGGTGATTGAGGGGAGCACTGGGAGAAGGTGCAGGGTCTCTAAGTGATTAGCAGGATGTAATGAGCCATCTGCCCAGGAGCACAGCTGTACACAAAGGAAATATTAAAGGGGCAAAAGAGAGAGGAAACACCACTGATAACCCCAAGAAGGTCTTTGAAATTGTAGAAATCTGTCAGGGCACCCTGAGGCCTATGAAGCCCTGCTCCTCACTGCTGTCTGCTTGCAGTCTAGCCTGTTACTGCAGATTAGAAAGAGATTAATTTAGTATAGCTGGACTGGTCTCACTAAACAATGCTTCTCCCAGTGTGTGCTGGAGGACCAAGGAGAGGGAAGCATCAGATAAGCATGACAGAAATTTCCTTAGAGCATCTTACAAAAGCCACCTTCTCTTTTTTCTCTAAGTATGAATCTAACCTAGTAGTTGGCAGAGCTTCTTTGGCTCTCCTATTTAAGAGCTCAAAACTGTTTAAAATTTTCCAGTTCTTGACCTCACAAGAGTCCACGGGGGCAGGCAAACAAGATTTAAAACTGGGTGATGAATTAGAACTTTTTTCTTCCAGGTAGGGAGTGACTTTTAACTAAGCAATTTATTGAACTTGTTTTTGTGTGTTATTTCTGGTGTCCAGTTCTGGTATTCTGAAATTGGATACAGGCTGCACCTCTTGAGTTAATCTATTTTTCCATTATTAATGCGATCGAGTCATGAGAGCTAATCTTAGGAAAAAATTGAGACACTCCAAACTAATTTTTCTTTCTTTTTAACATGTCTATTAAAATAAAGAAATTAAGGGGTGAAAAAGGACTCTTAGCAATGTCTAACATAAGTTTTCTTACCTCTATTTTGTGAAAGTCTATTTAATAAGCCAATCAGTTGATCTGGCTAGAAATCCAAAATAAGGAGTGAGCAGGACAGAGAAAGATTTTAAGTATTCAGGTGTAGGATTGATTTACAAGACTGCCTTTCAAACTGTGCACAGGAGGATGTTCTCACTTGGAATGAACAGCTTCTTCCCAGGTTGACCCTGTCAGCTGGCTGTTTGAATAGTAATTCATCCTACTTAGGATTGCATGGTGTCCTTATGGTATGGTCGTCATCTCTGACCAGTGACTAGGTGTTCTGTGTCCACAAAACACTCTTTTCCGGAGTAATCCTTATTTTAGCAACTGTATCCTTTTTCTCAGCTAATTTATCCTCTTTTGTTTACAAAAGACCTGCTCATTACTGCATGGTCCTGGAACTTAATATGTTAACTTCCAAATAGAGGCTGTGTGGAAGCCTTCTCTTAGCGAACAGCTTAGGCCACTAGGGGCATTTGCAGCTTATGCCATACTGGCACCACTGTCCTGCTAGCAAAAAGCACTCCTGACACTGACCTCTATCCTGTTTGGCTACAAGAGAAGCAGGGGGAGGAGAGAAGGAGGAGCCAGATGCTTGATTCTGAGGCCACTGGGAACAAAAGCATTTACAGTGAGTACCTTTGGTAGATGCTGGCTCTTCTGTCTGTTTGAGAGAACACTGAAGGAGAAAGATATGGCCAGTTTAGATGGCTGTGTGGTTGGATTCTCTTGCTTCCTGAATTTGCCAAAGTTCACACACCTGATTTGGTTATGTCTGTTTATTCAAGTCGAACACATTCAGCTAACATTAGCTTGTGGACTGATAGCAGAATTAGTTCTTGTTCATAAGTAAGCCATGGTATGTTTTCTGTTTTTAAAGGATGTTAAATGGAATAAGATGTGGGGGGGGGGGGGGAGGGCGGCAGGGGAAGCCCTCCCACAGATTGAGAAAGAACTCTAAAATGTTTTCAGTTTTTTCAGTTTGAATATTGCCTCTTTTTTGTATTGGTAGGAAGCAAAGGATTTGATGGATGTTATTTTTAACAGCAGCTGGGATAAAGGTGGTATTATCTCTAAAGCTGGAAAGGTGGCCATAGACCTGCGCTGAAGGGGAGGGAGGGGAGGCGAGGTCACTGGGTCCCAGAGCCTGGTGGGTTACTCCTTTCACACTGTCTGGAAGCTGGAGTTGTAACTTGGTGGGCACAAATGGGTGCTTAGCCTAATGCTTTGTGTTTTTTTTTTTTTTTAGCATTGTTAGTCCTGTCCAGTTGCCTTTTTTTTTTTTTTAATCTCTGACTGGAATCTTTCTGGCACAATGACTTGGAGAAGAAGAAAACCAAACTTCACAGTATTTAGAAATGCAAACTTGTGCTGAATTTCCTACTGTTTGCATTCATGTGGGCTAATTTAGGAAAGCAAGCTTGACTAGTCATGATAAGAACAGGGAAATATGCAGGAACGTTTATAGTTCTCCCAGGCTTGCTGTGCTATTATGAAACAAAGCATTCCTTTCCTAGTGTAAAGGTATATGTGAAGGAAAGGAAATAGGCAAAATGTGAAGTGAAATTTGAGTAAATCAGTTAAATGTGGAAACATGACATCCAGGTTGAGATTTTTCAGATGCAGGAAAATTTTGCCTTGGCAGCTTGAATATCCAGCTTCTAGGCCCTTTACTCACTGTCCTCTCTAGCTGCATCTTGGTTTCATTTTTTATTCTGTTTGTCCTACACACACACACACACACACACACACCCAGAGGTAGGGGCCTCTCCTATGTAATTTCTCCTGAGAAGAACTAACACCATCTGCTGTGTAAGCAGAAAGTACTTTCTGTCATGATGATAATTTATTTTTTTGTATTATTTAGGACAGTCTGTTGATACAGACTGGCCATGATGTAATAGTGCCATAGCACTCATTATAAGCAGGAAGTCTCTAAACACTTTGAAACCTCTGAATAAATAACCCTATGCAATCACAAATTATTAGGATTAGATGGGGTCTTACGGATTATTTCATTTAGCATTGTCATTCTGCAGATGAGGAAATGGGCCCAGAAAAGTGGAGCATTTTGCCCCAAATCACATAAAACTGTTTTGTGCTTACTTAATGTACAGCCTGATGATGTATTTAGACACATTTTAGGACAGTGCATAAATTGCTTTGAGCTGATTCTTGTTTATAGTAGACTAAATGTTCTTTTATTGTAGTGGAAAGTGTATTCCAAAGAAGGTCTTGTCTAGATATGGAAATTTCACAGAAAATACAATGACTAAGCACCATTTTTCAGATTTATAGAGCTCTTGGGCAAGGGTCAACAGACAAGTGAGTGTGTTTGGGTGTTGCTGAAAATATTTGGTGTTAATTGCCCTGCTTCTTAAGATTCTGGTTCCAGTGACTCTGATTTTTTAGAAGGAAAGTTCTGTGACTCCAGTGTTTTATTTGTAGCCAATTCTTTGTCCTTGAACTAGAAACCTTTATTAACTTTTATGTATCAGGTTCTTTCCCTAAGATTGTGATTTTGAATCAGTCTCTCAGAGGACAATGGGCTGATCACTAATTTAAAATTGTTTTTGGGAAAGTTGGAATAGAGCTTGTCTGCGGTTGGGCTACAGTTTAGGAACAGATGTCAAGGGAGCTCACTCTCCTTGTAATCCTATTCCTCCCAGTAACATTTTGTTCTCTTCTAATTGGTTTATTAAAAATAGCCAGGTCTAGAGTATTATCAACCTGATCATTTAATTCAAAAATTAGATGCTTAAGAAATTGGAGAAGAGGTTTATATTATAGTATTGGGAAGATTTTGAAATGTCATAGAAGTAGCTTGTTAAGACTTATGTAAATTTAGACTGTTTATTCCCGGTTCCTATTTTTTTGTGGAAACTTACATTCGTGGTAAAGTTGTGGACTTTTTCAATCCTTACCCCTCTAATTTTGTAGGTTAAATTGATTTATCTGAATAAATAATAAATCTGGGAGTGCAGAAATATCTTCTGAGATAGCTTCATTTCCTTGGGAATATACCCAGTAGTGCCATAACTATATAGTTCTATTTTTTTTGTTTTCTAAGGAACTTCCATACTGCTTTCTGTAATGTCGGTTCTAATTTGCATTCCCATCAACAGCATATCAGAGTTTTCCTTTCCATATATACTCATTAGCATTTATTAGTTTTTTTTCCTTTTGGTAACTGTTCTGACTGGGTAGGATGCTGTCATTTGGTTTTCATGTATCTGTTGGTCACCTGTAAGTCTCTTCATATTCTCTTCCCAATTTTGAATGTAAGCTACTATTTCTATTTTTGTTGCTGAGTTGTTTGAATTCCTTATATGCCCTGCACATCAATCCTGTATGGGATGAATGGCCTATGTATATTTTTTCTCTAATTTTGTAGATTTCCTCTTCACTTTCTAATTTTCTTTTGCTATGCAGAAGCTATGCAGAAGTTTGATATCCTTTTTGTTTTTGTGCTTAAGTTATTTTTTGACTATCACATTTAATATCTAATCTTTTGTTCAGATAGCTTTCTCACCTTTGTAAAAAAAATGGATATAAGCTACCTTGAGTGTGTAGAACCAGAAAAACCTTAAAAAAAGAAATTCCTTATTTGGGGTAGAAAAACTGATCTTAAGGATGACAATGATATGTTTTAAATTTTTTTTCCATTTTCCATGAATTTTGTTAAATAATTTCATATGTAATTTGTACATATGAAACACACATAATATGCATAATACACACATATTACATATGCATCTTATATATTTATGCATTTATTTTTAAAAGTACTGTGAGCCAAAAGTTCAGGAGAAAAATGAATTGCTGATTCATTAGTGAATTAATTAACTTTATCTTTAAAAAGCAGCCTTTATTATGACTTACATTTTATGTTATTTCCATACTTGATATTCATGTGATTTATTACTTTTAAATTCCAGAAGTCTTTTAAAAAATTCAATGTAACCAAATACCAATGCAATCTAGGCTGGGAGTTAATTAAATGTATCGAATATGATTTACACTTTTCATGAAAGTGAAGATTTGGAGTTGTCACATGGCATCTACTTACCTAATCAGTCATAGGAAGGAGCAATATCTCCTTACGACAGCATAATGTGTTTTGTGCCTCTTTAACTATTTCAAGTATTAAGTATATTGGTGATAGTCAAAATGATGTGCAGATACTTATACTAGAAACCCTCAAATAATCATGACTTATATAGAGTAGATGTTTTTCCTTGCATAAAAGAAGTCCAGGGCCACAACCAGGACTGTTAATTTCTCATAATCACATTCCTTCCATTGTAATCAATTGTCCTTTACTCAGCACATCCAGTCTCCATTGACAGCTGGAGTTCCAATCTTTAAGTCAGTAAGAAGGAGCAAAAGGAGGAAAGGCCAAAAGGCGGGGGGAACCCCTTCCTAACTTAGGGAGCCTTGTTTAAACAATTGACTCAGAATTCCTACATGGCAATTCCATTTTATTGGCTAAACTGAGTCACTTTGCCATACCTAGCTGTGAAGGAGATGGAGAGTGTAGTCTTAAAATTGGGGCAGGAAAATGCACAATTAGAACTCAGGATTTTGTTACTAAGGGAAGATGAATGTTTGGGTAGACAGTTCCAGTAACATTTCATGTTCCTGTTTTGTGCTTGGTCTTAGGGCCACTACACAGAAAATCAAAACTCTGGTTTTGTTTTTGTTACGGGCTATGGGTTCTTAATTTAGAAATCTGGCTTAATTTAGAAATCCTGTTTCTTCTGTGAAATATCATTTCTTTATTTGGCAATTCTGTCTGACTCTTGCTTTCTTCTTTCCCTTTGCCTTTCAGCTGTTTTGGAAAGAAGTGAGATTTAGACTTCTCCATGTTAACCATGAGTGTGACACTTTCCCCCCTGAGGTCACAAGACCTGGATCCAATGGCTACTGATGCTTCACCCATGGCCATCAACATGACACCCACTGTGGAGCAGGGTGAGGGAGAAGAGGCCATGAAGGACACAGATTCTGACCAGCAGTATGAAAAGCCACCTCCACTCCACACGGGGGCTGACTGGAAGATTGTCCTCCACTTACCTGAGATTGAGACCTGGCTCCGGATGACCTCCGAAAGAGTCCGGGACCTGACCCATTCAGTGCAGCAGGACTCAGACAGCAAGCATGTGGATGTGCATCTTGTTCAACTAAAGGTAAGGCAGGTCTCTCGGGGCAGAAGTCTCAGAAGGGCTCTCACGACTGGAGCTGAGGAATGTCTAGGAAGAAAAACAGTTCATCAGGTCTGAAACCACTATCTTCGTAGATAAACATGGGCACAATTTTTTGATTTTTACTTCGTGTGCCAGTAATTGAAAATAAGACTGGCATTGGGGATAGTTCAGAGGAATGGGCAAAGGAAGGGACATTCTCATTCAGTGTCATAGAAATCAGTTATAGAGAACCAAAACATTTTAAAACTATTACAAAATGTTTTGTGATAGACTGTCATAGGCAAGCTGAGCTGTGGTTGTGAGCCTGTGTGTGTGTGATTGTTACCTTGTGTTGAAGCTGATGCTGCCTAGGTGGCCAACAGTCGATTGTGGCTTGGTGGGGAAAGGGCACTTTGGAAAGGGTCCTCTCATCATACTGAACAAAGATGCTTTCGTAACAACTCATGTAGGGTGCAGATACTTATGAAAGATCTGTGCTTCTAGAACCTTCAAAAAAAATCTGACTGTTGACAATAATGACAATATCAGTAAAGATTGCTATAATAGCTTGGGGTCTATGGATCCCGTAGTACTGTGACTCCTGTTCCGTGGTAGTATTCCTCTCCGCTAGTCCTTGAATGAAACACGCTCAGGTTAATGGTTAGCAAAGGTAGATTTGTAACCAATGAGAGCATTGACTTTAAACTCCAAGGTAGGTTTCCAGTTAGCTACTTGGGAGCCTAAGGATAAGTTGTTTTTTTCTTTTTAACGTTTAAGCTAATTCATTTTATTTTATTTCATTTGTATATTTTTAAAGATTTTATTTTTTTTATTGGAAAGCCAGATTTGCAGGGCGACTAAGCTAATTTATTTGAAATGACCTAAAACAAAAGATTTAAATAAGTGTTTGGATCTTTTAACACTTAAATGATAGGGTGCAACCATTTGCTAAAGAGGAAAAGATAGGCAGTGAAGCCAGATCTTATTTCTCGAAGCCTGGAGCAGAGCTAGCTCAGCCTTCTCAGCTGCCTTAACAAACTGTGGGGTTAAATGGAGATATCTTTAGAAAACAAAGCTGAAAAATGCTGGTCAGAGCTGTTAAAAAGTTCTAGTGTCATTTAACTATATCAATGATGAACTGAAAATTCTATTAAGAATGTAAAATTTTTGTACAATTACAGTTATATTTCATGTCTGAGAAATCACCAGTAGTGCAGTTTATCTTTTTTTTTCTCATTGGAACTGCTCATTTAACCTTCTCACTCTGGAAACAATGGAATATAGGAGTTTTTATTGAAAGCCTTATCTTATTTTTTCTAAACTGAAAATATAATCCACATAATTTTGCTTTTTGGCTTATAGTCTTTTTTATTATTTTTTAATAAGCATGAAAAACCACCTGAATCATTTTTAGAACTCACTCTCTTTGGATTTGAAAACTGTGCTGTACAGGAAAACCTGACAAAAACTGAGGTCTCTGGCCTGGGTGAATGTTTTTGGGTGCTAAACAGGCAGTATAGGTGTCTTGACTTCCTGATTACCAATATTCTTGGAGGGGATGGGGGAATATTGTTTGTGTTTCAGAAACTTAGCAGTAGGAAAGAGGCAAGGCTTGGATTAGCTGGCATGGGCTGGATGATGTAGCTGGATAGAAGATGAAAGTATGAAATAACTTAGTTGGAGTTAGTACCTTCAAAACCTAGTTTAGATAAATCCTCCTCCACTAACATTTGGGTTTGTGTCTCACACTTAGACCTGATTCCTAAAGTTAGAACACCTAGTAGAGACTCTGTTTATACAATGTCCTAACTGAACTGTACCCGGACTGAGATGTGTCTGACATCTGGAGTTTAACTAAGATGTGTGTGGCTTACGTGGGCCTGGAGGGTCTGCTGGGGAAAAGGCTTGCCTCCTCTTCAGAGTTGGGCTTTGGAACACAAGATGTCCCTGATGGGCTGAAGACGATGAGGTTCCTAGGAGAGGATTCTGGGACAGGAGTCTGCCTCTTGTGTGAGGGGAGGAGAAGATGGTAGGTTTTGTAACAGTGCATTTATAAAAGTATTTGAAAGTGAGTTCAATGGGCAAAGTCTAAAGGAACTAACACTACCTTGATTGGAGATGTATTACTGGTGTTTGTTGCTTAAAAACATTAGTATGAATTATCACTGAGCAACTGTAACCATCAGTTTTTGTGTGTTTAGGGAGTAAGTATTTAGAAGGACAACCATAGAGGCAGTTTGCGAATTAACTCTTTCCTTGTTTAAAGAATTTCTAGTTTAGTAGCATTTGCAGAACGCTACTCGTGGTTTTCCTACAATATATTATACAACTTTTACAACAAGCCACCATTGAAAATGAGGAAATCCAATCTCCAAAGTTTAGTTAACAGTCTTGTTAGGGTCTCAGACCATACATTTTGAGCTTCTTGTCTAATATTCCTTCTATTTCAGTTGTGATAAGACAGGCAAAATCAGTGGGAGGATGGGGATTTGGGGAGGGGGAAAGGAAATCCAAGAGCCTATGAAGTAATATAAAATAATGAACTAATTTAATTGACAAAAATAGATGAATGTTGAGAGTGAGGACTTGATATGGTTGGTATGTGGTTTATTGCCCAAGGATGCATGTGTTGGAGTCTTGCTTGCCAGCATGGCAGTTGTGGGGTAGTGTTGATGGTGGGATCTTTAAGAGGGAGAACCTAGTGGGAAGTCATTATGTCACTGAGACTCATGCCTTCAAAAAGGAGTTACGTGGTTCTTGGTTGTGGGACTTCAGTAAGTTACTGTGAAAGTGAGTTTTGAAAGAGGAGGCCCTACCTTTGAATTGCTCTCTGGTTTGCTGCTCTTACTGTGCTTATCTGTCTGTCGCCAACACCAAGGACATGTGCTTGTTACGTTGCATCTGAGAGAATCCTTATAAAAGTGGGCACTGTACAGTTAGCTCACTTCAATCTGTGAGCTAAATAAGCGTTTTTCTTTTATAAGTACCCTCAAGATATTTTGTTCCGACATTAGAAAAACAACTGGTATAGGACTTTGTTATTTTTGATTTTTAATTAATAAAGATGTTTTATTTGTCACAATTAGAAACATGGAATGATTTGAAGTAGAAATGTAATTAATGCCCTGTGGTTCATTTGAGTTAGAGGATAATAGCTACCTGATTGAGCGAGAGAACCTATTTGCTGCTTTCCATTTGTTGATATTTTCAAAATTTCGCATCTCAGTAGAGGGATGTTTGATTTAACTAAAGCAAATCACACCAAGCTGTGAATGACTGGTATCCTAATGTGGAGGTGGGTAGAGCAAGAGATGAGCATCTTTAATGAGAAATGTTAGCAACAACAAATATATCAATTGATTTCCCAGTGTTGCAAGTGTGTAAAGGTGGTGCTTTGTATCCTTGGCCGCAGAGCAATCTCTAAAGCTTTCTAAGTCCCTTGCCCAGGCTGTGTTCTCAATACCTACCTCAGAAGCTGGTTTGGACATATGCGTTAGTATTTGTCAACTCCAGATGATTGCAGTGCACACCCAAGGAAGGAGACGTTTTTGAGCAGAGTTTCTGATACATCTCATTCCATGCATCTTGTCTTCCCTCCCCAGTGGATGCCCAAGGATTCAAAGTCTCTATTTTAGGAGCAAGGGCTTCTGGATGAGTTGTTTGAACTTCTTCAATTTTTAAGCAACCTCATATAGTCAGTATCAGCAAAAGGGAGGGAAGGGCATAAGCATATGCTAGACATGAACCTGGTGCTTTAAATGTACTACTTTTAACTTATCCTTTTACATTTTAAAAATATTTTTTGTTGGAAAGTCAGATATACAGAGAGAAGGAGAGATTGTTTCTTTACAGGCTACTCTTGAGTCCTTCAAATAATATCATACAGGAGACTACCTTGTTTGTCTGTGCCCATATCTTGGAAATAATCAGCATTGAAACATTTTAAAAAAAAGTTTTATGGGTAGACATTTCACTTAGTGGTGAAGAATTTGCTTGGGTGGCTGCATTCCTCATCAGTCCCTCAGTTTGATCCCCTGCTCCAGCCGACTCCAGCTTCCTGCTGTGGACTCTGGGAGCAGCACTGATAACCCATGGAGCTGGGTTCCTGCCACCCATGCACGAGACCTGGAGTGAGTGCCTGGCGTCTGACTTTGGCCTGGTGGGAATTAAGGGATAACTTTCCTTATATTTTGCTTATATTTCTCTTGCTATACATCAAGCACACACTTTGAAAACTCCACAGCTTGAAGTTTTGTTTCCTCTCCTTAGGAAATCCTCTTACACCTTGCCGCAAGTTTTTTCTTTTTTTTTCCCCGAGGAGCTTGCTCTATATCCTCTGCATTGCACCTGAAATGTTCCTGACTTGGTGAATGATCTTGCAGGCCAGGCTAATCAGTCTCCTCATATTTGAATATGGGGTTCCAATGTGTAGTGGTCTTGAACACAGCATTTAATTTGAGATAATATTATTCCAGCTAGTTTGAGAAATCTGTTATTGCTATTCTAAAACTGTTTTTATGCTAATACATTTGTTCATGTTGAAATGAATATAGGAAAACAACACAAACACATCTCCTTTGATTATTTTGCATAAAGAACACATTTTTGCATATAGACCACTATTTTTACACTTATAAATAATTGGTTGCTCTTCCTTAGGAAGAATTGTTTTTTGCACCCGTAATAGCACTCAAAGGGAATGTAGTATGTTCATTTTAATTGTCCTAAAACAGTACATCCTGGACACTTAAATTTTTGGGGTAGGACTTTGATGAGAAATCCTCACCTCAAAAATGCTGTTTTAAAAAGCTAGTGCATTAGTGAACATTTAGATGTCAGTCATGCGGGTGGTGTAATCTTGATGTCTTAAAAAAACAGTGTTATTGCGGGCCCAGCGCAGTCGCCTAATGGATAAAGTCCTCGCCTTGAACACGCTGGGATCCCATATGGGAGCCAGTTCTAATCCCGGCAGCTCCACTTCCCATCCAGCTCCGTGCTTGTGGCCTGGGAAGGCAGTCTAGGACGGCCCAAAGCCTTGGTACCCTGCACCTGTGTGGGAGACGCAAAAAAGGCTCCAGGCTCTTGGCTTTGGATCAGTGCAGCACTGGCCGTTGCGGCTCACTTGGGGAGTGAATCATTGGACAGAAGGTATTTTTCTCTGTCTCTTCTCCTCTCTATATATGTATCTATCTGACTTTGCAATAAAAATAAATAAATCTTTAAAAAAGTGTAATTGCAAGAAGACATCCAAAGATGATGAAGTATTTTAGCATATTTTAATTTTTTCTGTTCTATGTTTTATATAGACAAGGATAGAGTTTGTGTAAGTGGGTACACAGATACCTCATTAGCATGGCAAAAATATTTGTTAAACAATAGAAACTTACTGCTTTTCTGAGTTCTATATAAATATGTTAATTCTACTGTTTCTCTTTTGTATATATACTTGTATGTCTATTGGACTGTGGCCTTTTACAGTGAGCAATGAGCCAGATAAAACTAAGGGGATCTGATTTCTGGGCTAATAAAGGAGATGGTACTACATTGTATGCATAGGATTACATGCTTCCTTTGTTTTTTTTTTCTTTCTGCTTCTTAAAATCCACTTGTATCTCTTTCTTACTAGTTATGAACTTGGGACATTTTATAATGGAAAAATAAGATGCCTTTAAAAATTTTTGTTAGTTGCTGATATTTAAATATATATTGTTTGAAAAAATGATAATTTTTTTTTCCTCAGAGCTGGTAGACATGTTTTGTTATTGTCATTTGCTCTACGTGTTTAAAACTGTTGGGCCTAGTTTTTCCTGGGGATATGTGAGCAATTGTGTTTTTTGCCTCAGAATCATACATACAAAATTTCATTACTGTCTAATGTGGTTATCCCAAAAGTAAGTACTTCTTTTGAATGCATTCCATAAATGTATCACAATTTTCCAGGATAAATTTGTTGACATATCAAACAAATAGCTTTCTAAAGACTATACATTTACTTAATAGAATTTTATGGTTTTACTTTTATGTTAAAAAGCATAAAAGCATATCCCCTTCAAACTTGAATTTTTTGTTTGTGATATTTTATTGATATTTTTGTAGACTTATTGGCCAAAGATAGCAAAAAAAAAAAAATCTTATGCCAAATTGAAGCTCCTGAAGATGACCCAGTTGGCTGTCAGAGGCTGTATTCTGTATGTGCGGCTGTTCCTTAGCCATGTCTGACTTGAAACCTAGTGATCCAAGCATGCACCAGAAAGCCTTCCTGCCTGCCAAGGCCACTCTGCGCTCAAGGTGCTTGCTCTACTGGCCCCAAATTCAGCAGTCTTCATTGCTTTTCATTCTTATGTGATTTTTAAATAGGTTGCTTTTTATTCTCAAATCTAAAAGCTTTGTGAAGGTGGGGCCTCCTAATTCTTTAAAAACAATTATACATTTTTTTCCTAGTCACCTAGAGGACTGAATCCTCATATTTACATTTTAAAATGTCCTTTCTTCTGTCTCTAAGTGGCATTAGTTACCAGGAAAGCAACTAACTTTTCTAAGATATTACTTCACAGAATTAATACATATTCTGAAGAATTTTAAGCTTTGGACGAAAGCAAACATACTTTTGCTGGAATTAGCATAGTTTGACATTTTTCTTAATAAAAACAAAATACTAGATAACATTAAGTATATTAAAAGACAACAGTTAATATAATCCAAGTTAATATAGTCCAGTTAATATAATCCAAGTAAAATCTTTTAACCTTTAAGACTTACTTTATTTGTTTGAAAGACAGTATTACAGAGAGAGAGAGACAGAGATCTTCCATCTACAGGTTTACTCCCAGCAATGGTGGCAACAACCAGGGCTGTGCCAATGTCACAGGGTGCAAGAGAGATAACGCCAGACAAGTCTAGAATGTATTAAGGAATCTTTATTAACCAAACTTGGTCATTGCAAGGCCTATTAGAAATTAGCAAATGACAGGCTTGGCACGGTGGCCTAGTGGCTAAAGTCCTCGCCTCCTACATGCCAGGATCCCATATTGGCGCCGGTTCTCTGGTCCTGGCAGCTCCACTTCTCATCCAGCTTCCTGCTTGTGGCCTGGGAAGGCAGTCTGGGACAGCCCAAAGCCTTGGGACTCTGCGCCTGCATGGGAGACCCAGAATAGGCTCCAGGCTCCTAGCTTCGGATTGGTGTGGCACTGGCTGTTGCGGTGCACTTGGGGAGTGAGTTATTGAACAGAAGATCTTCCTATCTGTCTCTCCTCCTCTCTGTATATCTGACTTTGCAATAAAAATAAATAAATCTAAAAAAAAAAAAAAGAAATTAGCAAATGACAAGTCCTGTGGCAATCCAGTCTGAATTAAAGCCTGGAGAGAAACAAATGACCATTGCCCTGAAGCCTGTCCATTAAACTGAAGACCTATGTTCCAGCTTCCCCAGCAATGCAAGTTATCCTGAGACATGGCAGTGAACAACCTGAACACACTTAGAAAGCTGCAGACATTCCCCTTTCCCTGGCTTCTCTGTTCATATTCCATTACTGCTAGGCCTCGCCTCTCCTGGAACTCTTGAAAGTATGCAAATTAGAAATACAAAGCATTGTAACATTAACATCTTTACTGTCCTGTGCAAGCAGTGAACCAAGGGTGAGGAATACAGACATACAGAGGCCATGCTCAGGGGCTACCTGTCCATCCACGAGCAGCCAGAGAACATGTGGGTACTAGGGTGGCCAAGAGTTGGAGTGCCAGAGCAACGGAAGCACGTGACCAAGGAAGATGGCCCCTCCCCATCATGGGCCTTTAAGGGGGCTTGCGAGGGGAGTGGTTATTGCAACAAATGCAATACCGCCCCCTTTCAGGTTCCAGGTGGTGATAGGTGAGTGTCACTGGTGGGCAGAAGAGACCACATAGATTGGGGGTGTGGGGAGAGTGACTTCCAAGCTCTTGAACCTGAACTAGCTGCCTAGGACCATAACACCAGGTGGAAGGCAGGAGCCATCCTCTGCTTTCCTCTCTGCCTGCGAAAGGAGCTCCTGTTCCCACTGACTTCTAGTGCTAGAATGGGAGGTCTTCAAACGAATGACTGTCAGTAGTCATCCCTCTTTTGCTGCCTTTTCCCCTGTGATGCTTACTTTCTTAGGAGTAAGTATCTATCTCTAAAGACTTCTAAAAATCAAGGTCATTCCTTAAAATCTCTCATATGCTACACAGACGTTCTGATTATTACCCAGCCCAAATGCTGCATGTTTTTTTATTGTGACTGTGATATGCAAATGAGCTGAATATGTGTTCATGTGTATGTTAGATTTATCAGTTATATATATACTATCATTTATATATATACTACCATATACTATCAGTTATATATATATCAGTTATATATATACTACCAATCATAATATACTTTTCTGTAATTTGCTTTTATCCATTAAAACATGAAAAATAGCATTTAATTAATCTTACAAATTGTAGTTTATTTAATAAGTCCTATAAATAGTTTGAAAATTTTTTTAAAAACTAAGTTTGATTTTATATCATACTAGAAGCATTCCATGTGCAAATACACATTCTCGTATAAATTTCAAGTGGATAGTGCTGAACATACAGTTATTTCTCAGGAGTAAGGACATTACAGTTTTTTTTAAAAGAAAATTATTCATTTATTTTTATTTAAAATGCAGAATTATATATATAGAGGGAGAGACAGAATGCAAAATCTTTAATCAACTGGTTCACTTTTCAAATGGCCACAGTGGCCTGAGTTGACCTGGTCTGAAGTCACAGCCAGGACCCTCTCCCCCAGGGTGCAGGGGCACAAATACTTGGGGCTTCCTGCATGGCCTTCTTAGGCCACTGTTAGGAAACTGGATTGGAAGTGAAGCTGCCATGACTCAAACCATCCTAGAAAGAGGCTCAGCCTACTACTCCATGGTGCAGTTCCCACCACTACGGCTTTTAATACTAACACTTGGTGGGGTGTTGGGGTGCCACGGTGTAGTAGGTTAAACCTCTACGTGCTGTGCTGGCATCAATGTGGGTACTGTTCCACTTCTAATCCAGCTCCCTGTTAATGTACATGGGAAAGTAACAAAGGATAGCTTCAGGTTTTAGGCCCTTGCACCCATGTGAGAGATTGAGAAGAGGCTCCAGGCTCCTGGCAACTGGCTTTGGATTGGCCCAGCATCAGCCATTCTAGCCATTTAGAGTGAACCAGTGAATGGAAGATATCTCTCTCTGTAAAATTTGCTTTTCAAATAAAAATACATTAAAAATTTTTATTATTTTGTAATATTTATCTTTGAATATGTTTACATAGTTGGTCGGGGTGGAAAGAGTCTAAGACTAAGGGAAAGTGGGTGAGACCATGGTTTCCAAATTTTCTTCCTGTATTTGGGGGAAGGGGGTTGAAAAGGAGAGAAGCTGCACCCAGCTTCCCAACTGTCTCAGTACCCAGGGATGGGGAACAGCCATCTGATGTCATCCCAGGGTCCCCTATATGGAGCATGCTCTGAGGGTTCTGCTTAAGTGATTATGATAGATCTGAAATGCTGTCAGTCTTGCTGATCCAAGGATGAAGAAATCCCGCCAATGTCCATTGGCTGACATAGTCAACCTTAAGATTTTCCATTTGCCCAGATATTTGCTGTCATTGCTTGGTTGGGGTAGTTGTTCAGTTTGTTCTGCCTTCCATCCTCTGCTGTGGTACCAAGCATCCCCTGCAGGCTCCAGTGTATTACCATATCCTCCAAGTGCATCTGGGCACGTCATCCACTACTGCCTTTTTCACTGCAGAGGCCAAGTTGTGACACGTCCACTTTACAGTCAGAGGACCAATCCTGGACATGGGCCCTCATGTCCCTGCACACCCCGCCTGTGCCATTCCCCAGACCCCCTGCAACCCTACACACCAAGTCCCCACAAACACGCTGCTGGGTGGCCACTGGGTTTTATCCAGTGCTACTGGGCTACCTGACTAGAGCCCTTCCAGACCCCCTGCCTCCAGGGATCACAGACCTGGCACCTACCGTGAGGCGGGCCTAAGAACCCAGGCCTTGCCATCCCCTGCAACACACACACTGCCCCTGGGATTCATGGTCCCAGCACCTCCCCCTCCACACATATCTTTACAAAAAAATACGGCATAGGTAAGGCAACTATGTTGGCACATTGGTATAGTTAACACAGATATAGCATTAACCGGACCCAGGATGCCTGCTAGCTATTAGCTGTTTTTCTCCCATCAGTTTAACAATTACTTAGTTACAATGCAGCCTAAATAAATTTTAAAATAAAACATTTGCATTATCATTTTCATGTAATATATTTGTATAACAGACAGTGAGAATTTACACCTTCATTCTATATCATTGCTTTGGACTTGCATTTTTTGCTTCTGAGAACTGTAATGTGGGGGATTCAATTAATTCAGGACCTTTGTTAATATTTTTATTATTAACGATAATTCTTTTTTTTAAAGATTTATTTATTTTTATTAGAAAGGCAGATATACAGAGAGGAGGAGAGACAGAGGAAGAGCTTCCGTCTGGTGGTTCACTCCCCAAGCAGCTGCAACGGCTGGAGCTGAGCCAATCTGAAGCCAGGAGCCAGGAGCTCTTCCAGGTCTCACACGTGGGTGCAGGGTCCCAAAGCGTTGGGCCATCCTTGACCAGAACCGGCAACCAAATGGGACCCTGGCATGTTCAAGGCGAGGACTTTAACCCACTACGCTATTGCACCGGGCCCAATGATAATTCTTTAAGAAGGCTTCTTCAAGTCCCACAGGCAGAAAAAAAAGCCTTTTATATAAATAAGTTTATTTTGTTAATAGTAAAATATGGAGAAAATGCTAATGAGGATAGTATTTCAGTATTGTGCTTCTCATAATCTACAATGGAAAACATTGTTTGGCTTGGGAAAATGTTTGGAAACATCTGAACACACAGCATGCCTCTTATTGTACAAGTAAGAAAGTTTAAGTAGCCACTGTAAAGTTTATGTGGTTCACCAAGACTAAATTTTATGGTGGCTTGTATCTAAGAAAATATACTATGTTATTGCCTCTTTCGATTTTAATACAATGAAAACATTAAATAGAAAACATGAGTATCCATCCTAATCAGTATAAATCCATTTCAATGAATTGAATACTTTATCTTTTTTTCCCCCAAAAAAATTAAAAAATACTGCTTTTACTGCTGCATGTTCACATTTTTTGCTTTATTCCCTTTATCACTTTTTCCTTCCGGCCTGTTTTGCAGAGTTAGCACAAACGCAGCTTTCTTGACATAAAGCAATTTGCTCAGTATAAGCATAGTGTTTCTCACATATGTCAAGTGTGTGGACAGATTTCTAGGAAACTTGCCAAATTAGCACAGTTGTGTCCAGATCTGGAAGCCATGTGTATACAGTCTGCACCATGCCTTGGTGCTGCAGACACAGTGGCTCTGTACAAAAGGCTGTTGTTGGCCAATTTATTCCTATTGGCTTCTGCTTGTTTACAGGTTGACTTATTTTGTTCTTACTATTTAAATGACATTTTATTTAATTTTTTTATTACAAAGTAAGATAAGATGACTATATCTATTGTGTTATCCTAATACATTAAACACTAGTCACATGTTTATTTTTTTTGAAGTTTATAACTTAAGTTTAATTTTAATAACTGTTTTTTTTAAATTTATTTTTTATTGTATTTTTGTTGATAATCTTTACATAGTTAATTATGGTAAAAAAAAAGGTTCAGGGGGTATAGGGAAGTGGGTAATAGTATTATGTCCATATTTTTTCCATCATGTATCTGAGGTAAAGGGGGATATTGACGGAGAAGCCCCACCCAGTTTCCAACCCACCCCAAGTCCTGGATGTGGGGCATGCTCTGAGATCCTTGCTCAAATGGTTTTAATAGTTCTCCAGTTATGAATCACTGCCAGTTTCACTCGATGAGGTTGTCCACTGATTGACACAGTCCATCATAGAGTCTTCATTTGTCCAGTATTTCGCTGCCAACATATAGCTGAGGTGGTTGACTGACTTGCTCTGTCCTCTGTCTTTTCTTGGCTAGGGTTCTGAGTCCAGCAGTTCGATTGGGGAGATCTCCACAGAAACTGTGAGGTATTCCCAGACCAGATTCTTGTATGTTCTAGCAAGCACAGGGCCCGGCACAGTCCATCACCACGATCAGCTGGTGGTTGCAATTGCTGGGTTGGTTCTGTTTTCAGTCCTGACTTGTACTGGAACCAATGGGTGTTGCAGTCCAGCCTGGTTCTGCCCAGCACATACTCGGCTCTTGCATCAACCAGTGAGAGCTGCAGCCTAGTCGGGGCGACCCACAATAACCCCCACCAGGCCCGCACCCTACCCTGGTTTGCCAGTTTGTGTAGCAGACTAGTCCAGTCTGTCCCACATCCTATTTGGCTCTTGTACTTGTCAGTGGGTATTAAAGCTTAGTTCCATCTAACCAGTTCAACTATCCAGCCCTCACGGATGTTGTTGAGTGCCTCTCTGTCTAGCCACCCCAGCCCCCATCTAAGTTTTCATGCTCTCCCGCAGGAGTAGTGACCCAAGAAGGGGGAACCTACTATTTCCCTCCCAGGTCTCTCTCAGTCCCAGTTTATGCCCTCTTCGGGTGGTTCTGTGGTTTGACTCGACAGAATTAGTCCCCCAGTGCCAGCTTCTGCCAGTTGATGCTGTGGCTAAGCCCCAACAACCCTCACCCACTCTAATTTATGCTTGCACCAGCAGGAATAATCCGCCTAGCCTGGCTTTTCCCTGATCTAGGCCACATGTAGCGCACAGGTGTTGCAGCCTTGTTTAGTCTGGTCTATCCCCATCCCAGTCCAAGCTCTCCAGTGGGAGTAGCTGTCTGGCGAGGGGACCAGCCCCTTAATCCCCCCGCCGGCTCTGCCCCTCCCTTCCTGGATCTCGAGCGTGCTGGTTGGGTGCTGCAGTCAAATCCAGTATAGGCAACCTCATCCTAGCGTTCCATAGTGTGCACTGGTTTTGTCGCGACCAGTCCCAGCTCAACCCACACTCTGTTCTGGTGTTCAGATTTACCAGTGTATGACATGAACTGATTCAGCCTGGTCTGCCCCTGACCCAATGCCAAATGTATGCCAGTGGGAAACTTTCCATGGCCTATTCTGGGCTGTTTCCTATCATGCTTCTTGCGCTTACCTGCTGGGACTGTGTCATGCCAGAGAAGTTGCCCAGGCTCCTCCAGCAGAACCTCTCCCAATGGCAGATTTTGCGCATACCAGGGGGTCCTTGAGCCAGCCCTATTCAGTTCACCTCCTGTCCTAGCAGGAACAGTGGCTTTTCCTGGCTTGCTTTCACCCCGTTCTGGTTCTTGTTGTTGGATGTTTCAGCCCAGCCACAGCTCGTCCATACCCACGTACAGCTCACACATGGCTCAGTATGGGGTTGAGACCCAGCCTAGTCAGTCCCACATCCACCCTGGTTCTCCAGGACACCAGATGATGTTGGGGTCTGGCCTGGCCTGGTGCATCCAATCCCAGTCCACACTAGTGCCTCAGGAGATTGCAACTGTTTCCTAGATAGAACGCAACCCCATTCCAGCACACACACCCCTTGGTGGGAACCTCAACCCAGTTAAGGTGTCCCCTTACCTCCCCAACTGGGCCTGTTCCTAGCATAGATCATGCGCCTGCCAGTGGTTGCTCTGACTCAGCTTGTCTGAGTCCCTCACTTGTCCTGGCCTCTGCCTTAGACAGTGTGACTTAGTGTCCTTGACTCAAGTAGACCAGTAGGTGAAAGAGCATGGCTTGGCATGACCTGTGCTCCATGCTGGTTTCTAGTTTTGCTTGTAGGCTAAGGTTTGCTCAGTCCTGCCCAGTACATTCTGTTGCGTTACCAATTTCTTCAAAGGAGGAGTTACCGCCATTGGGAATGTTAAGGATTGACTGAGATCCCAGAAATACAGTGGGATCAACCTGGAGCTACCTAAGCAGCAATTCAGACAACCAATACCCCAGAGCTCCCTGGCCGGGTGGCCAGCAGGCAGAGCCTGGCACCACATGGTGCACTGGCCGCCCTGGGGGAGGCCGAGGACTCATTCACTGCCTTGCGGCAGTGTTTTTGGCGTGAGCCCCCAGCATTGGGTCCGACCCAGCAGAGGCACCCCCCACAGCCGCCACACTGTGAGGAGCGGCACTTGCCCCCAAACCCAAGGCCCGAACCCCTCCCAAACTCACCCACACACGTTTATTTTGATTTAAAGCATTCAAAACAGAAGATAAATTCTGTACTATAGTTATGTTACACAAACTTTTTTTTTACTTTTTAAGCTTCATTTTAAGAAAATTTTTATTTTATGATACAGATCTGTAGGCGCTAGGATTTCCCTTCCCAACTCACACCACACATTTCTTTTTAAAGATTTATTTATTTTTATTGCAAAGTCAGATATACAGAGAGGAGGAGAGACAGAGAGGAAGATCTTCTGTCTAATGATTCACTCCCCAAGTGACTGCAACGGCCGGTGCTGCGCCGATCCAGAGCCAGGAACCAGGAACCTTTTTCCGGGTCTCCCACGCGGGTGCAGGGTCCCAAGGCTTTGGGCCGTCCTCGACTGCTTTCCCAGGCCACAAGCAGGGAGCTGGAGGGGAAGTGGAGCTGCTGGGATTAGAAACGGCAACCATATGGGATCCCAGTGTGTTCAAGGTGAGGACTTTAGCCACTAGGCCACGCCACTGGGCCCCACACCACACATTTTAAGTGAGGTTAGTGGCAACTGCATTTGATTGCAAGAATACCATTTTTTTTCTTCTTCTCATTTTTTAAAAAGTAATTGAAAGGCAGAAGGAGAGACTGGAAAGCTTTCCCATCTACTGGTTTATAGTTGCAATAGTATGGCCTCGACCAAATCAAAAGCAGGAACTGGGAACTCAGCTCAGGTCTTCCGAATGACTGGAGCCATTGCCTGCTGCATCCCCGGCTGTGCTGGAAGCTGTATATGAACCCACACACAGCAGTCCTGGGTACTGGGTGGCAGCTTAATTGCTGCGCCCAAAGCCTGCTCCTTGGAGACCAACTATATATCTATATAACTATATATAACTATGTAAGTGAAGTTCTGTCTTAGCATTATTCCACTGGCTTCCTCTAACTCAGATCTAAGTTATGGCAATATTTCGATTTTATTAGTTTTAGTTCTGTGTTATACCTTTTTGTACTAAAAATTACTCCATTGCCAGAAAGTATCTTCATTTATTTTCCTAGTCTCCTGTTGATGCACATATGGATTACTTCTATTTTGTCACTATTGTAAAAAACATTGATTGTTAACTTGAAGGGTACATCTGTGTGTATTTGTGCAAAATATTTAAAAGTGGAATGGCTTGATCAATAGCTGCCTGTGTTTTGCAGTTTGGATATGTGAACATTGCTGGGTTGTCCTGGAGAAACTCAATCTATGAACATTTTCCTTAGCTGATCATGAGAATATATTCCTGCATACTGATGCACTCTAATATCACTTAATTATTTTATTGAAAATAGGAATAATATTACCTGCCACTTACCTTACTAGATAGTTTTGAGTTACATACAAATATGTAAATACTTTACAAATTTGAGGGAAGATGTCCTGTCATCATATTTCAGATTATTGAGCTGTTGACTGAGGACAAGTTGGACATCAGGGACGCTGAAGCCTATGTGATCTAGGGGTTGGTGGTTGTGCTGATTATATTTGAAGACCTCCCAAGGTCTGCATTGTGGCATTGCCACCTGCCATGTTGGCATCCCATATGGGCACCATTTGTGTCAGATTCTCTGTTTCCAATCCAACTCCCTGCAAATGGCCTGGGAAAGCAGCGGAAGATGACTCGGTTGCTTAAGTCTCTGCCACTGCCATGGGAGACCTGGGCAAAGCAAAGTAGCTCTTGGCTTATGCCTGGCTCAGCCATGGCAGTTATAGCCACTTGAGGAGTGCACCAGCCGATGTTTCTTTGTCTTTCTCTTTTTTTGATACTCTGTGTTTCAAATAAATAAATCTTTGTGGAAAAGAAGATTTTCATATAGGAAGGAGTTTCTTGGCTTCAGAAACATTGTTTATTATTGTAGGTATAGGCATATCAATGTGAAGGTAGAATTTCAATATAAGAATATTTAGAGAAGTGGGATAATTTTTATTTTAATATTAGAATAGGAGGAAGTGTTATGAGGAATCAGAAATCATCTAACTCTACCTCCATTCTGTGAGGAAATGATAAAAACCATGAATCAGACAAGTGAAATGATTCATACAGAGTTACAAATGGTGCTTTCCTGAATTATATGACATATATGTATATATATAGCAATATGCCCTTCTTTTCCCCCACTTTTATGATCATTGTCAAAAATGCCACATCTTCTGATATTAATGTCCCTGTTTCCCATGAAGCAGTAAGTCACATGGTTAACTAGTTTTTCCAAACATGTTTGTGATTCCTTTCTGGAAAGACTGTTTGCATGCTCTAGTGAAAGTGTTCTAGTGGAGACATAAACAGAATCGGATGGTGGATTGTTAGGGATCTTCTGTTGCATCAGACTACATGCTACAATATGAAGTAACTTCATAAAACTGTTAGCAAAAATACCTAGAAGTTTGCACTGATATGAAAAGAAAATTATGGTAACATTCATGTTTTCTACTTCAGGAATTACCAAGTAATACTGTTAAGCTTTTGTCCAGTATCAAGAGTTGATTCGTAAGGGATATGATTTATTGCTTTTTTTTAAACTATATGCCTCCTCTGTAATTCAGAATGACATTGAAATAATGTGTCTCAAATATGAAGCACTATTTCAAGTGGTATTGGAAAGCACACTGATTGATATGTAATAATAAACATGTTGTTATAAAATTCATTTGGGAGAAAAAATATATGTGACAATATCTGTATATGAAGTGAACGTAGCAGAAAATTTAAAATTATTAAATTTTAAAGTTAGAAGTAAACACAAGTAGGAAACAAATAGAATGGACAGCTGTGAAGTACATGGAACTCTGCCAAGTCCCAAAGTGCCCTTAGGACTAATGGCAGGAAAAAGGGATGAAAGAGTCAATGGAGTCTCAAAGATTCTGACAAGTGGCAGAACCTAAGTTAGACCACAGTCTCTGGCCCTCCCCCAGTGTGTCCCTCATCCCACAGCCTTAATGGGGTCGTGAGGCAGTGGCAGGGTTTTCACTATCAGATGAAAAGTAAGCTAATGTTGTAATCTAGTTCGACAAGTAGGACTTACCTAGACATTTATTCTTAAAATAAGTACTTTTCTAGGGTAACTGCAGCATTTGAGAGTCAGGCTTTTCAATTCTTATTAGGCACTTGAAATTCTTGTAGTGATAATAAAATTTTTCGGATTGTTGAGGCTAAGTTACAAACAGAGTCCATTTCTCATGAATAGCATGCAAGTTAGGCTGCATTCCTTAGAAACAGGTTGTTTGGTGAAGCTCTCCAGATCTTTGTCTTTTGCTCACCTCTGGACTTTAATTTACTTTTTGACATTATATATAAAGTTGTGAATGCAGACAGCCCCAAATTATGCAAGAGATTTCATTCAGCCTATAAAACCCAACTGGTGGCCGGCCAGATTTTCTCAGGACTATCTGAACGTGCCTCGGAGAAAGTGCTTTCCCTGAATGTCTCCACTAGCCTCTCTCAGAATTTCCCTCAATCTTTTAAAGATTTGTTTATGTGCCTGAAAGGCATAGTTACAGAGAGACAGAGATCTGCAGTCCACAGGCTTTAGGACTCAAAATTCAATAAATTTATAGCAGGTTCTTTTGTAAGTTGATCATTTTGTGTGGCTGCTAATGATATAAATAGGCAAAAGGCTCTTGGCAGAAAGGTTTCCCAGTCCTATTCTACAGAAACCAAAGGCTAGCAACAATCTGGGGCAGAGTACAGCTTCTCATGTGGCCATACCTGACTCCCATGACACAAGGCTTCATGCATGGCAGTACTTGGTCTTGTGCTTGTTAATATTTTAAATCATAAAGCTGTAGAAAATGATGCATCATGATGCCGGAATAATGCTTTGCTGTAACTGGCCAACAAGAAAGCAAACTATAATGGAAGGTATATTGTATGATTATTATAGAACATAATAAGCATTTTTTGTAAAGAACTCTTTTCTAATTTCAGATATGTCTTGTTATATTGCTTATTGCTTAAATTCTTCTTAAGATTGTGTTTATTTGAAAGACAGAGTGATGTGGAGACAGGTAAAGGCTCAGAGTGATGGAGAGATCTTTTATGCACTAGCTTACTCCCCAGATGATCATAACAGCCAGGGCTGAGCCCGGCTTGATTCCTGGAGCCTGAAACTCTTGTCTGGTCTCCCATGTGGTGGCAGGGCTCAAGTACTTGGGTCATTGCTGCTTTTCCAGGCTCATTAGCAGAAAGCTGGATGAGAAGTGATGGAGCTGGTACTTGAACCGATGCTGCTATGGGATTTGGTGACCTGACCCACCATGCCACAACACTGGCTTCATGCTATATTGTGGCAAAGGCACAGAATTATAGATTTGGAATTGATAAGGTTACTTTGCTAAGTGTTTTTTATGTTAAATTGTTTTCTTTCTTTTTTTATTTAAATTTACGTGTATTTCAAATATGGGGCAATTGGATAGTGTGATAATGAATATATGAGACTTACCCAATGGAATACCATCTCAGTTTATTTGCTAAATTGTCATCAAGCGTATTTTACTCAAATACCTCAGAAAATTCTTAGAAATTAAAGCAAATGTGTTGTCTCCCTACTTTTCAAAGTAGAATTGGTCCTTATAAAAATTTTCCTTTCTGAAATTGATACTAGAGGAAAAAAATACGGTCAGCTTTGTAGTTCCTGACCATTTTGTTTCCATTGGATGCTAAGGGAAATGAGCCAATCCCAAAAGGTTAGATACCACATGTTTGCCTTAATTTAAGATGAAATGATGTCAATATGAAAAATAGTACCTGTAAAATGTAATATTATCTCAACCTCAAACAACCTATCTCACATGCAATCAGATATTGTGAAGTAACCAACGAACCAACAATCAATGTGAGTCAGACTGCTTATGATCTACATCAAAGAATTGTAAAACCTAATCTACTTTTAATGCCCTATGTTATTCTGTAATGGGGTGGGAGAGTGGAGAAAGCTTCCATCACCTTAGAAGGTGTGTGGAAGACGTGAAATATTAGTTACTCCTCACTAGGGTATTGAGGATTTCTCTCCACATCCCTCCTAAAACTGTTCTGCACCTAAACTGTTGACATATGTCTTGTTGGAGTTATAAGCCAGTCTAGACTACCCGAAAAAAAGCCAGGTTCAGCAAAATTATGCTTCAATGCTATAAAAGGCTAAAAATTATAATGAAAATAGACACAAGACAGCTGAACAGTGATCTATAGCTATTTTAAGATGTATAGAACCTCGGGCCCAGCACTATGGCCTAGCAGCTAAAGTCCTCGCCTTGAACTCCCCGGGATCCCATATGGGCGCCGGTATAATCCTGGCAACTCCACTTCCCATCCAGCTCCCTGCTTGTGGCCTGGGAAAACAGTCGAGGACGGCCCAAGGCTTTGGGACCCTGCACCTGTGTGGGAGACCTGGAAGAGGTTCCTGGTTCCTGGCTCTGGATTGGCGCGCATTGGCCCGTTGCGGCTCACTTGGGGAGTGAAACATCGGATGGAAGATCTTCCTCTCTGTCTCTCCTCCTCTCTGTATATCCGGCTTTCCAATAATAATTAAAAAAAAAATCTTAAAAAAAAAAAGATGTATAGAACCTGTTGTATATAATCTAAAATTGAAATGTCAATGAAGTAGTCACAGGATGTGGTTAAGAACTCGCATTTACTTTTAACATATTGGTTACTCAATACTATGTCAATTAATTCCATAACATTATAAATTGTTGCTGATGTTATGTTGGAGCTTTTAATTGGTCAGGATGATACTCTGCTGGCTCTACCTTCAGACCAGAGAAGGTCTCCCCAAGAAGCCATTGAACTTATCTGGTCAATAAGATGCTGGACTCTATGCTTGGTATATGCTTGCAATGAAGGAATCTCAACTGAACTTGAACTGTGATTATGCAACAAGGTGGAGGAATCCACCATGGGGGGAGTGTTAGGGGAGGAGTCGGGGGGGAATCCCAGTGCCTATAAAACTGTGTCATATAATACAATGTAATTAATAAATAAATTTTTAAAAATCATTCTTTCCTATTTTAAATTCCATAAGATGCATAACCTGCTCGAAGTTACTTTGGAAGTGCATAAAGTATAAATCCTAAATCTGTGACTAGATTTGATAACCATGCATCTTCCTAGATAAAATAAATGGATTGCTAGGTGTGGTAACAGACAAAAAAAGGAGTTTCTAGAGTGGTCACTTTGATTGAGTGACAGGTAGATGCAGGGGTTTTATTGTAATCTATAGGTTGTGATTTTTTTTTTTTAAGGAAATGAAGCTGACAGGTTGTTTTGGCTGTCTTTTTTTTTTTTTAAAGATTTATTTATTGAAAGGCCAAGTGATGGAGAAGGAGAAGAGCTGATAGAAGGGAAAGAGAGAGAGTACCTCCTTCTGCTGGTTCACAACCAAATGACTGTAGCAGCTCGTGTGGGCCTGGACAAAGCCAGTAACCAAGAATTCCATCTGGATCTTGACCTTGTTAACAGGGACCCAAATACTTGGACCATCTTCTGCTGCCATCCTAGGTGTATTAGCAGGGAGTCAGATTAGAAACACAACAGCCATAGAGTGCTAGAGAGCTACCAGAACTCTGATTTGTAATGCTGGCATCATAAGCCGTTGTTTAAACAAAATGCCAGCCCTTGTTCTGTGTTTTTAGTGGTGGAGAAATATATGTAGAAAGAGCAGTTACATATGCATTTGAAAAAATTGTGACTAGATTTTGATCTTGAGCCATCACCTTGAATGCCATCACTCTTATCATATGTAACTTGATAAACTTTTCCTTTTTTTCAGTATTTTGGAAGAGTTGTAGAAAGAGGGACACACACATAAGGGAGAGAGAGAGAGAGAGAGAATCTAACTTCTATCCACTGGTTTACACCTCAGAAGGCCACAGTGGCCAGGACTGAACCCTTCTGAAGCCTACAGCCAGGAACTTCTTCCAGGTTTCCCACACGAATGAGGGGATCCAGGTACTTGGGCCAGTTTATGCTGCTTTCCTAAGAACATTAGCAGGAGCTGGATCGGAATTGAAACAGCTGGGATGTGAACTGGCATCCATATACAATGCTGGCATTGCACATTTTTGTTTTACCTTTTATGCCACAATACTGGCCCCTCATAAATCCTTCAAAATAAAGAAAGTAGAAATACCACCTTTATAATACAGGAGAAATAATTTAATACTAATTTAGTGATTTAATATGTAAATAACAAGAACTCTTGGGATACACAAGTAAGTGTGTTTAATCCACAAATGTTCTGACACAGAGTGGCAGCAGCTCAGAGTTAGAAATTTGCTTTGGGTAGCTGAGAGTTCTTGATACAGAAAATATGGTGAAAGCATTCCCTCCCTATTGTACTCAGCAGTGTGCTGGGGCAGGCAGGTCTGAAAAAAATGTCAGGCTTCTTAATAATGTAGGAACAAGTTCATGACTTCAGCACAGTGCTAGAAGAGAGAGTGAATCCAAATACAAAGATGGTTGTGTGATGACCACACTGGAAATTCCTCCCAGTGGACCGCTGGGGCTGACATTCTGATAGAGTTCAGGCGCCTGGTGAAGCTGCACAGACAGGGCCTGGTCTCTGGGCTGCATGCTTTTCATTGACGTCATAAACATGAAATTTCTGAAATATTCTTGTTGGCATTTTCATCTCAAGTTAGAGGACATAAACCTTCACTGTGTAATTGGGTCTCACATCATGCCAAACAGAAGATTTAAACATTTCTCTTCTGGTCATTTGCCTGAGACCTTCCCTCCACATCTTTGCTGGAACAATCTGTACACCATCGGCTACAAACTGTTATTTTCTTTGCCAGTTAGAGAATCCAACTGTTTGGCTAACGTATTCCCTCTACCCCGACAAAAATTATGTCTCTCTGTCTCCTTGATAGCCAGTTAATGTGAGTGAAAACCTTGGAAAATAGAAACACATAACCAAACAATTAGCTTGTTTAACAAGGTAGTTCTTTTAAAGTAATATTACTAATTAGAAATAACTTAAATTTGCTTTCATTTATAAAAAAATGAACCTTTGGCAGGCATTTGGTATAGCTGTTTGGCTTGGTCACATATTTTGTCTGAGTGTCTGGGTTTGAGTCCCAGTTCCATTTCCAATTCTAGCTTTCTGCTAATGTGCATCATGAGAGCCAACAGGTGCAGGCTCATGGTTGAGTCCCTGCCATCCGTTCCTAAATGGAGTTTTAGGCTTCTGATTGTTGGCCTGACCCAGACAGGCATTTGGGGAGTGGCTACAGAATGGAAGATTTCTGTCTCTACCTCCCTTTCTGCTCCTTTCTTGTGGCCTGGGAGAGCAATAGATGATGGCCCAAAGTCTTGGGACCCTGCACCCACATGGGAGATCCAGAGAAACACCTGGCTCCTGGCTTTGGATTGGCTCAGCTTCAACCATTGCAGCCACTCGGGAAGTGAGCCAATGGATGGAAGATTTCTGTCTCTTCTTCTTTCTGTAAATCTGTTTGGAGAGAGAGAGAGAGAGAGAGAGAAAGAGAGAGAGAGAGAGAGAAAGAGAAAGAGAGGAGCATCCAGGACTCAAACTGGTGCTACAAGCAACAGCTTAACCTGATACACATAGCACTAGCCTGTATTTATTTCTTTAAAAAGAATGTTGGGGGGCAGTGCAGAGGTCAGCATGGTGTCATATCAGGCTAATTCTCCACCTGCAGCACCCACATATATAGGCACGAGTTTGTTTTCTAGCTGCTCCACTTCAAATGTAGCTCCTTGCTTACTGACCTGAGAAAGCAGCCAAGGATGGCCCTAGTCCCATGTAGGAGACCCAGAGGAAGCTTCGACCCAGCTCTGGCCATTGTGATCATTTGGGGAGTGAACCAGCAGATGGAAGATCTCTCCCTCTCCTTACATCTGTAAATCTGCCTTTCAGATAAAAATAAATGAATTTTACTGGGCCCGGCGGCATGGCCTAGCAGCCAAAGTCCTCGCCTTGAAAGCCCCGGGATCCCATATGGGCACCGGTTCTAATCCTGGCAGCTCCACTTCCCCTCCAGCTCCCTGCTTGTGGCTTGGGAAAGCAGTCGAGGACGACCCAAGGCTTTGGAACCTGCACCCGCGTGGGAAACCTGGAAGAGGTTCCTGGTTCCTGGCTTCAGATTTACGCGCATTGGCCTGTTGTGGCTCACTTGGGGAGTGAAACATCGGATGGAAGATCTTCCTCTCTGTCTCTCCTCCTCTCTGTATATCTGACTTTGTAATAAAAATAAATCTTTAAAAAAAATAAATGAATCTTCAAAAGATTGTTTTTAAAAAGATTGGTTTATTTACTTAAAAGGCAGAATTAGATGGAGAGTTAAAGCAAGGAGATGCAGGAAGAAGGAGATTTTCATCCTTTTTTACTTTTAGATTTTCTTCACTCCTCAAAAAGCTGTGACAGAGCCTAATACAATGGCTCAGTGGCTAAATCATTGCCTTGCACATGCCAGGATCATATGGGGGCTTGGGTTCATGTCCTGTTTACTCCACTTCCCATTCAGCTACCTTCTTGTGGTCTGAGAAAGCAATAGAGGACAGCCCAAAGCCTTGGGACCTACAACCACGTGGGAGACCTGAAAGAAGCTCCTGGCTCCTGGCTTTGCATCAGCTCAGCTTTGGCAGTTGTGGCCACTTGGGGAGTGAACCAGCCAATGGAGGATCTTTCTCTTTGTTTCTCCTTCTGTATTATTATTATTTTTCTAAATTTTTTCCATAATAATAATAATAATAATAATTAAATCTAAAGAAAAACAAAAGCTGTGACAGCTATGGAGCCATGTGTGAGCCGATCGATTGGATCTCCCACATGGGTTCAGGAGACCAACGACTAGGCCCATTGTCTGCTGCTTTCCCAGGAACATTAGGAGGGAGCTAGATGTGAAGTGGAACAGCTGGGACTCAAACTTGTGCCCATATGAGATTTCATGGACTAATCTGCTGTGCTAGGACATTGGTGCCAAAAGAAACTTTTGTCTATAAAAAAATAATTCTACTTAAAGGAAACATCAAACTACTTATACATGCAAAATGAGTAAACCTCAAAAACGTTATGCTACATGAAATAAACCAGACACGAGAATGACTACCTGGTGTGTAATTTCATTTACATGGCATTCTAAAAATGGCAAAAGAGAGACAGACCCCAGACCAATTTGTTAGAATTGCAGTATGTGTATGTAGGGGGAGATCATTGAGAGCCTTTTGGAAGTGAAAGAAAGGTTTTGTATTTTGGCCATACTATTTACATTTGCCAGTGTTTGCCAAATTATACACTTACGGAGGATGAATCTTAGCACATACCAACTACCCTCAAGAACAAATAGAGGAGAATTTGAGAAAAAGTGATAGGTATACACAGATTGTTGAGAATATTCAGTAGGTTCATGGTGGGAATCTCCAAGAAAGAAATTCAGAGTTGAATAGACTCAATATTAGCATCTTTATTCAAGTTATTGTGTGATAGATTTTAAAATTACTTCGAATTACTTACTAGAAAAAGATACTACATCTAAGAGGAAAAAAAGCCTATCCAAAAAACTTAAAGCCATTGTGTTACAGGAAAAATAGGAAAATAATTTTGTAGTCATTCATTATTAGTAAATTTTATGGTCATTCACTCACTAAAAAATGAAACTTTTAGACTGTAACTAGAATGTTTTGTCAGATTTTTTTATTTTATTGTCTGAAGATATTGCAGTAATATATTTGGGGTACTTGGAAAAGAATATGAGAAGAAAGTATTCAGTCACATAGAACTTGAATTATAAAGGCCCCAGACAAACTTGCGAGAAAAGATTGTTTTTTATGAGTGGTTACTAAAAAATCTCCGGGAGCACTGGTGGTAGGTTATTGAAATGACTAGAGAAACATCCATGTGTGGACTTCTGGTAATGATTACTACTGGCTGATCGAATCACAGAAATAAAGACCAGCATGTGCAACTGATAAAGTCACCCAACACCTTCCATGAGTTAGTCTTATTGCAAAAAAAAAAAAAAAAAAAAAAAAAAATCCAAAAAAACCCAAACATTTAAATTTGTCAGCTTTTAGGAAAAAAGAAAGGTGAGGATGACTGTATAAAAAATACCATTGTGTTGCAATCAGCAAAATCCAGACTGTGTGAAATAACTGAATTTCTTCAATAAAATTCCAGAAGGGGAGAATGCCTATAGAATAAAAATGATTCAAGAGATACTGTAGTCAGTTCGTGTGTTGACATTGTTTGGAACCCATTCAAATGTAATTTGTAAAAATAAGATATGAACATAGGGCAGTTGAGAAAATCTGGACCCTGACTGGATATTTAATTATATTAATGAATTGATTTTTGTGAATATATAATGGTATTGTGTTTCAAAAAGGAGTCCTTGTTTTTCTAAGCAACATGTGCTCAAATATTATTTCAATGAAATGGCAGAGTGTCTGGAGTTTGCTTCAGTACACTTGAAAGTCACTGAGCCTGAATGAGGGCATAGAGAAAGCAAGATAAAACAGATAATTTCCAAGAATTGATAACTGCTTTCTCTGTGTGGTAGGTACATGGAAATTCATTATCTTGTGTTCTGTGTTTCTGAATGTTAGATAGTTCTCCTTAAAAATAAAGGTCTGAGTGTGGACATTTAGCCAGCGGTTCAAATGCTGGTTTAGATGCCCATATCTGTCATCGCCGTCGCTAGGTTTGGTTCCTAGTTCTTACTCCTGACTTAAGCTTCCTGTTAATGCAATCTCTGGAAAGCAGTGGTGGTGATAGCTCAAGTAATTGGATTCCTGCCGTCCATTTGGGAGATCTGGATTGAGTTCTTGGCTCCCGATTTTGACCCTGGGCCTAACCTTAACTGTTGTGGTCATCTAAGGAGTGAATGAATGAAGGAGATCTCTCTATGTCTCCCCAAGATAAAATTAAAGTTAAAAAATAAAATGACTAGCATGTATGTAATATTTTCCATAAGCCTCTAGCAAAAGCATAATCACTGTTAGGGATGATAAATGAGATCTTGGGTGATGATTTGTCTCAGGATGTACAATCAAAGTATCAGAACCAGGAATCCAGTCTTATCCCTCAACATGGTATCTTGCCCCTTTTTTCTAAGCCATGTTCAGAGATGGTTCTTTTCCTTGATTCTTTGGATAGCTCTTCCGTTTTTTGATCTTTTTGATCTTTCGCGTGGGAGATATCAGATGCTGGCAGTATCACGCTTCGCTTTTCAGTGAGGTTCCCCCTCATAATTCTCCATTCTTTCCTATGTTATTATATATAAAATGTTCTCAGTTTTGTTTTCTCTTCTTTTTCACCTTCTTTTCTCCCTCAATTCATGAGGTGAGTTTGCGCCTGCTAGTGACAGCCCTTCTCTTCCCAGTGCGCTGTAGATGGTAATACTTGGCCCTCTTCACACTGCTCACCTCCCTTGGAACAAGTTGGATTTGGGTGAATTTGATAAATTAAACCAGCAAATGAAAGTCTCATAAGGCAGTCTTGGGCTTGGAACCTAGACATTCAGAATAGAAGAAGACGTATTTTTCTCCCCTGAAATTAAGAGGAATATTGGCATCTGGAACACAGGAAGTACTTTAGTAATATATAATGATGACATTAATAAAGAGGAAATGGAATGACACAGTCACAAAAGCTAGTTTCATATAAAAATATAGTTGCCTATTCTAAGCCTTTTGAGGTATTGGACTTAGTTTTCATTCCTGCCTGCTTCATTTTCTGTCCAGGAAGTGATACCAAAGCTTGGTGAGACAATGCCTTGCTTTTCCACACAGTCAAGTTTAGTTCACCTCGGTCAATATAGTTCCTGGAGGGCGGAGTCGGTCCAGTATTGGAAAGAATCTCATGGTTACGTCTCTCCACTACTAGGACTTAGGGCACAATCGCAAAATGGGACTTTAGTTATTGTTCTCCCATCTTCATCTCTCCATTTCTCTGTCCCGGGTAATCCCTTGTTCATGTTGTTTTCTTGTGGTTAAATGTTGCCATCACAATAACCTGCCATCACTTGCCAATCCCCAAAGATCTGGTGTTCTAATTGGATTTGCCCTCCTTTGCCCCAACAGCCTTGTCCCACCTTCCTCAGCAGCATTTATTTCTAGGACACTGTTCTTACATGGAATGTTGGTTTCAGGTGGTCATTCACAAAAAATGAATATCACCTCACTTATCTCTGTTTAGTAGGGTGTTCAAAACAGACCATTCAAAACTCAGTGGCGACAGTATTAGAAGAGGTATTAACCAGGCTTCTACTAGAAAGTTTTCTGATCCCTTCTCTGTTTCGTCACTCCTCCCTGACTCATGCAGTTTACTGTGAGAACTAATGCAGCTTTGGGGAAGTGCCTTGCTGTCCTGCCATGAAACCTGGTGCCAGGAAATTATTTCAAGGCATTGTCTGGTAAAGTTCACCAACTTGCTTTGAAGCAGGCCTGTGAAAGCAATATAGGGTTTTATGTAGCTCTTAATCTCCAGCGGATGGGAGAGCGAGGGAAGTGCAGTGTATGGGGGAGATTTTTCACAATGTCCTTTGTATGCAGTGTATTAAAAATATCCCACAAGTGACCTAAGAAGAATTTAAAAGCATTCACATGAATGTTCATACGTTTTAAAAGGTGTCAGGTTATGTAAATGGCTAGTAGATTCCTGATGTTTTAAATAGTAAACTTTAAAAAAAGGATTTGTTTTATCTTTATTGGAAAGTCAGATATACGGAGAGGAGAGACAGAGAGGAAGATCTGTCTGTTGCCTCACTCCCCAAGCGGCTGCAATGGCTAGAACTATGCTGATCTGAAGTCAGGAGGCAGGAGGCAGGAGGCAGGAGCCTCTTCCAGGTCTCCCACGCAGTGCAGGGTCCCAAGGCTTTGGGCCGTCCTCGACTGCTTTCCCAGGCCACAGGCAGGGAATTGAATGGGAAGCAGGACTGCCAGGATTAGAACTAGTGCCCATATGGGATCCCGGAGCACATGCAAGGCCAGGACTTTAGCCACTAGGCTGCTGCGCTGGGCCCTAAATACTAAATTTTTAAAACATGTCTAGTAACCTACAGAATAATAGTCTAGACAGCATTGGTATTTATGTGTAAGAGAGTAAGTGTGCAATAGTTGGTGATTGATTAATCCAGTGGTTGAATGCTGCCAAGCTCCAGCCTTTAATGTGCCTTTCCCATTTGCTTGCACGCTGGCACCATCTAGTGTTAACAAAGAAATAAGCTTTTCATCGCTTTCTCTTGCTTTCCTTCCCTTTCCTTTCCTCCCTGCCCCGCATTTCTACTTAACCGAAATAGCATCTTGGCCTGAGAGACGTTAACAAATACAGATTGAATTATATTCGCTTCCAAAATGAAGAATTATGCTTTTGGCCACCTCATGATGAAAACTGACATTTATTGACAGGCACATGTGATATACTTTATCACTTTTCAAGTCTTTTTTCTTAGTAAAATAGTCTGCTAGAAATTGCTGATTTTATTTTCAGTTGCTCTGTCAATCAATATATCTTCTAATGACAAACATTAATTCCTCTTAATAACTAATATTAAATGTCATGTTAGGTCCACGTTAATATTTACATATTGTCACTTTCTTTCTGCCACCACTGACAGATATATTACTATTAATAAAAACCACCAAGTGGTCGTGGGATACTGATGCTTAGAGCCTTGCAATCCAAAGTGTAATCCTTGAACTGGAAGCTTAGCTAACACGTGAGGACCATTAGAAAGGCAGGGTCTCCTGTCCCCAAACTTGCCCCGTCCTGACCCCAAGAAGATGTCCAGGTATTCAGATGAACATCAGAACGTCAGGAGCACAGTTTTAGGGATTTGTTACCTGCTCCATCCAGTACCCAACCCTGCCCCCCTCTGTCATTCCAACCCCCTCCCAATGATTGAACATCAGCCAAGCCAAGACTAAGGGCTATGATTGCAATTTTGATTTAGTTTCTAATATTTTATTCTTGGAAAAAATTATGCAATTTTCTTCTCTGACTCACAGCTTACTACATATAAATTGTATCACTGCTGTTGAGACACACATCAGCAACTGAACAAAGAAGGCACAGTTCTTTGCTACCTGATCCATCAGCTTTGTGTCTGGAGAGGTATAATGAGTCAGCCATTTCGATTAGCTGAGGGGAAAATTGCCAACTCTGAAATTTCAGGACTTACAAATGCTAAGAAACATATTTAAGTTTGCTGTGTTAGAGTCACCATTGGAACAGACAGCAGAAAGTGAGGCTTAAATAATTTCTGGCAGTTGAATTGAAACTGAACAATTACGGTCTGTATTATTGAGTTTGAAATTTTAAGATCTTTCTCAGATGTGAACTTTATATATTTATAAATCTTGTAAGTTTGTGATGAAAATGCTGGCTGTCACAGCCATTTATATTTTGGTTCCTGGGCAGCTCATCAGTTTAACAAATCAGTAGCATTCTAAATTTAATTAAATTTTGGGGGACATTTACTTTACCTAATGATCTCAGACACTTTAGATGAATATTGAGATAGACTTATAAGCATAAAACGTGTCTTTCTATGGACCTAGGCAAGTTTAAAAAATGGAATAAACTGGTGGCTGGCAGCAGACTAAGCCACGGTCTGCAGTGCTGAAATTCCATTTGAGCACGGGTTGGAGCTCCAGCTGCTCCACTTCTAACCCAGCTTCCTGCCAATATACCTGGTAAAACAAACAAAAAAAAAAGATGTATTTGGACCCTTAGCAACCTGTGGAAGACCTAGATTCCAGCTCTGGACTTCAGCCTACATCAGTCCCGGCCATTGCAGCCATTTGGGAATTGAAACAGTGGGTAGATGATTTCTCCCTGTCTGTCTCTCTCTTCGTGTATGTGTGTGTGTTTCTCTCTATATCACTCTACCTTTCAAATAAATATAAAATAAATATTAAAAAGAAAATGTAATAAAGTTACAATTATGATAAACAGAACTATTTTGAATTATAAAATTAATCAAACTTTTTAAAATGTTTAAAATGAATTTTCATTTTATTTCAAACACAGAGAGAGACAGATAGAGAAGGAGTTCTTCCATCCAATGTTTCACTCCATCAGTATCTGCAGTAGCTATGACTGGGCCAAGCTGGAGTTTGGAATCCAATCTGGGTCTCCCACATGGATGGCAGGGACCTGTGGACTTGAGCCATCACCCCTGCCTCCCAGAGTGTACTGGAGCTGGAGCTGGAGCCAGGATTTGAACCAGGCTGTCTGTTTGGGATGCTGATGTCCTAGGGGTGTCTAAAATACAGTGTTAAATGCCTGCTCCTCAAAGTCTGACTTTTATTAACGTCTCAGCTAATGTCCGTGAAAACTTCAAGGCAGGACCACAGAATCTTTAACATATTTAGAAAATCTTACCTTCATAATCACAAAACTTACCACTAAAATTAGGATAAAGTATCAATTTTAAGCTTATGTCACTGCATTTCTTCATTGTTCTAGTGTTTCATGATCACACAACTCAAGACAACGGTATTTGATGCATGACCAGTTCTGCATTTCTCATATTGCAGTGTGTCAAGCATTTTGAATTATGGTTTTTGTGTTGGCACAGTTACAAGTGTAAATCAAGAAAACTAGTCCTTTTGACATTTCTCTCAGATTTTAGTATACAGTGGATTGTTGCTAAAATAAATGAGAAGCTAGAGAGTTTGCTTTCGTCCAAGGTGGGACTCCCTGATTCTGAGGCTCTAAGACCTGCCTGCTGGGGGTATGCTGGGTGAACCCTTGAGTAGGGAATACCCACAGGAGGTGGGGGAGAAGCGGAATCCCTGTACAGCTGTGACAGAAACTGTGCTCACTCATACCCCCAGCTCTGCAGTGATACCCTGTCTCCCCCAGCTTCTGTGCCCTGAGAGCTAGGAGGTATTGGCTGGGGGAAGCTCTCAAGGGAGCATGTGACCCTGGTTGAGGCAGCTGAGGACAGTTCCCAGGAAAGGTCTCAACTGAGCGCTGTGGACAGCCAACACCCCTGGCAGCTGAGGGAGTAAGTGCGTTGATCAGAAGGCGGGTGGGGGAGGAGTATAAATGCCACCCTCAGCCTTCACTGCAAGTACTTTCTCATTGTTATTATTAAAGGAGGGGTTGTCCCAGAAGATTGCCAGCTTTAGCCATGAAACTTAATTCCAGGAGCGGCAATATTACAGCAGGCTGATCCCCATAATACAATGGCAATGCCACTCTTTGCTTAAAGGCTTTTTAGAGAATGCATGAAAACAGGGCCATGATGTTGGCAGGGAGATGGCAAAGAGGTTCTCTGTACCAACTGTCTCTTGCAGCTGTGAAAAGACACACACAGCCTGGCTGCCAACTGGGGCTCATTGTGCATAGGCTGAATTTAGTTCCCTCTCCTGTCAACTTGCAATTCTATGTTGAAGAAAATTGGTCTGATCTGCCACCATCTCCATCTCTTAGCAACTGAGAGAGATTAAATAACAGCTGGGTATTTGGATATTGAGAGCTTGAAGGTCGTGAAAATGGAATATAATGGCTGTTTGTATTGGCGGGGGTTGAGGGAGGCAACCCAAATGATGTAATCCTAATTCCTAGAGATGTTTGGAATGCTACATGGGTTACAAAGTGAAAACCAGTTTAAACTGGTTGAACTATATCTCACCAAAATAATCCGTTTGGTGCAGAAGTCCCTTCACACACATGTATTTGCTGAATTTAAATCTCTCTGGAATGTTGGAACTACAACGTGGAAAATAGCTTTATGTTCTGCATTATATTCTATAAGATTGGCCTACAGCTTTCTTACCACAAATTTTAAACAATAATTCTCATATAACATAGATGGCATTTTGGAATCAAATTTTATTTTTGTTGTTATGGGCAGTGGGGAAGGAAACATGAGGAAGAGGAGAGTAAGTGAGGGTAGGCTCCCAAGTCAGTGATGTGCTGAAAACTGTTTCCTAGGCAGCTCACTCTGTCTCCAGGGAGCATGCACATCAGGTAATAATGGCATTGCATGTTTGAAAACGAGAAATTGAAAAGTGGAAGCCAAATGAAGTCGTTGATAAGTTGTTTTCCTTCTTTCCTGGGGCCATCTGGTTTTCAAATTAGGAAGATCAGAAAATGTTGTGTTTTTTCTCTCAGAATGAAACCAATGTCAGTTTAATGGAAATTCTAAAGCAGGAGAGAAGTGGAGAGAGCTGGATGGGGCAGAGAGAGCTCCGCATGCGTAAACAGTAGGGTGAGCTGCTCACTTCTTGCATTCCAGGGTTCATAATCCAAACATTTTGCAACTATTTAGTAACTTGTCTGGACAAAGTTTGTTTGAAGGGGTGTGGATTAAATGGGAGAGGACTGAAGATCTAGTGCTACACATGGTAGGTAACCGCCTGGTCTTGTTTTTCAGAGCCTGTTTATTCACCACACACGTAGCTTCCAGCCCAGCATGGTGGGCAGAGAGCCATTGTTGTTGTTTTGTTTGTAGTTGTACTTCCTTGACACCTTGTACAGGTAGGTCTTGGATTCACTGCTCTAGTCAATATGGGCTTCCATTTTTTTCCCTTGTTGGTGCTAAGAGATTTTAATTCCTTTCACTTGAACTGGTTTCAGTTCCACAGAGGTGTCTTGTTTATGACATAACAACTTTGAGGTGGTGAAGTACAGCTCCCCCAAGACTGCATCCATCCAATTTACAAGTGAATCTGAACTGAGTGAAATTGTTAACTTTGTGGGTCAAAGGCAGTTGAATATAGGTGCTCTCATATGGTTCGGCCTCTATGTATACAGACCACTTCAGTTTTGTAAGGAATGGTTATTATTAACACCGTACTTAGGATTTCCTGAGAAAAGGAGAAAAATTTCAAGGTAAATAAACTAACTTACTTGTAACCAAGTTAAATTCGGGGGAGGGGAGACGGCTGGTTTATAGTTCATGAACACACTAAAGAAAGAGGGATTGCATATCTCTGGAAACTCATTTCACAGAGAGAGATGAGGATTTGTTTCCTTTGCAGAATATGTTTCCAGTTCATTTCATCTAGCATTGATTTTTTTATATTTGTACTTCACTCATTTTCAACAACTGTGTTAAGTTTCTACAAATTTATAAACTCTTTGGAGAATAGGAAGTATATTAGCTTTTGGAAAACAGATGAAAACTTTAACCTTTGATCCATTTGGTAAAGAGGTTTATTTTGTTCACTGTCACAGCCCTCACATAGTCATTCTCAATTTTATGTTTTTATTTCAGACCTAGGTAGTACATTTCTTTAAACTTCCCCACTGGAAAAGAACACATGGATCTATGCCCTGACAAACATTATAGACAGGGATGGCAGGCTCAGTGCAGTGCTCTTTTAGACTTCCAACAGATTGTGAATGTGTCATAGTCACAGCAAACTGGCCAGGTATGGTGGCTCAACAGGCTAATCCTCAGCTTTACAGCATCCCATATGGACTACAGGCACTGCTACACTTCTGATCTAGTGCCCTACTTAATGGCCTGGGAAAAGAGCAGGGGACGGCCCAAGTTCTTGGACCCCTGCATCCATGTGGGAGACCTGGAAGAAGCTCCTGACTCCTGGCTTTGGATTGGCTTAGTTCTGGCCAATCCATTTGTGGGAGTGAACCAGTGGATGGAAAGTCTCTTCCCCTCCCCCTGCCACCCTTTTTCTCTCTGCCCTTCGTAGTCCTAACTCACTGAATGAAGCAATGGAGTTGTAAAGTCGCGCTGCTCTCCTGCAGTTGGTATTTGCAGTGCTAGGGCCAGTCCTCCAGTCTGTCATTAGAGTTGGCTCCTTTAGTCTAGTTACTGCTCTGCCTTCATGCTGACTCCAACTGGTTAATAGCTTCCCAATGTATCATTTTTAATGAATGTTTTTAATTGTTATTCTTATTTTGAAAGTGACATTTTGCAAGGTGTCTTGATAGACTGATGTTGGCAGTTCTGTCAGTGGGCTGGATGGGGGGGTCCAGGTCTTGTCATTGATTCAGGAAGGATTCAAAGAAAGGAAATAAAAACCAGTAGGAAGATGTTATTTATTGAAAAAGCAAATATACCCATTTGAAGTGGATGTGGCATGGTTCAGAATGAGCTGCCCAGCCAGGGGATAAGGTCTAATTCTCTCTTCCTCTCCCTACTTCTCTCTACCCCCCTCTGTCTGATGAATTCTTTTTTTTAAGATTTATTTTTTTTTATTACAAAGCCAGATATACAGAGAGGAGGAGAGACAGAGAGGAAGATCTTCCATCTGATGATTCACTCCCCAAGTGAGCGCAATGGCTGGTGCTATGCTAATCCGAAGCCAGGAGCCAGAAGCTTCTTCTGGCTCTCCCACATGGGTACAGGTTCCCAAGGCTTTGGGTCGTCCTCAACTGCTTTCCCAGGCCACAAGCAGGGAGCTGGATGAGAAGTGGAGCTGCCGGGATTAGAACCGGCACCAGTATGGGATCCTGGTGCGTTTAAAGCAAGGACTTTAGCTGCTAGGCCATGCCAGCGGGCCCTCTCTGATGGATTCTTATGGCAGCTTGGAGAGTCACCCTTTATCATGTTCTAGTAGGTCTTTGCACAGGTGCAATTGGGATTATATGTTGTAACATACATTGTGTGTTTTATTGCCAGCTTGGGTCTCTTCCCAGGGATGTGCTTCTTGCTATTATAATGAAGCAGTGGTTGGTGAGTGGTAAAGATTGTTGCTCCCTCTGGTAAAAATGATTGCTCTTCTGCTCAGTGCAGTGCAGTGAAGTAGTTGGGACCTGGCAGCTTGGTCATCCTTAATCAACAGGTTTTTTTTTTTTTTATCAGGAGGTGCTTGTAATATTGTTACTACTTGCCATATATTGATTTGCCTGCCCCAGGCAAAATCTCAGTTCTATGAAGAGCAAAGCTTCAAGAGAAACATCTGAATCCTGTCCCTGTGGAGAGTCAACTGAGAAACTAAAAGCACCTTCTGTTTGCTGTGTTAGGACACGGCCAACCTGCTCACCTTGCATTTGAGTGTGATGAGCAGTCTTGGAAGCTATAAATTATTTTCAGTCTTTTAGCATAAAAATATTGTAAGTCAGTTTTTAACTACCAGTACTCATGTTATATCATTTGGTTAGTGCAGTAAATTTTTCTTGTCTGTATGTGGAAGAATTTAATGTGTTGTTCTTAGATGTGTTTGTATGGTATTTTTTCTAGGAATACACTGCTTTTTATTAATTCAGTACATACTTATTAGGCACCTAACGTACTTCAGACACTGTTCTCAGCACAACAGTCAACAAAATGAACAAAAAAGTCATGCACCTAACATTCTCATGGGGCAGGAGGGTGGATGGATCTGTAGAAATAATTCCTTTAATGGTTTTAGAGGCCTAGGGAGAAATATGCAGTACTTCCTCATTCAGGAACCCCCCAAAGCCATTTTACATCTTCATCAGATAAAAACAGACACAGAATTGGAGGCTGAAACTGCTTTAAGTTGAACTTCCCTGTGTGAATCATCATCAGAGATGCGTTAAATTAAGAACTCTGTATGAGAATCTAAGTTTCCTACTAGACCTTATTTCCTGTATGTAGACTTTTATCTAACCATATTTTGTGTCAGTAAAATTCTCATACAGTTGAGCTATAGTGAATGTTTTTCTGAATCATAAAGTTGGAAATATTTGGGGAGAAGGAATAGGGAAAGGAAAGAGGTAAAGAAGAAGAAGGGAAAGAGAGAGGGAAGGTGAGATAGCAAGAGAATCCATAAGCAGAAGCAGGTTAAGAGCGATGTGGAAGGTGGCACCCACAGTCCTCCCAAGCAGTGACAGCTGGCTGCATCAAAGCTCATCTGGGAGGCTTCCATGTGTGTTTGACTGTCCTGACAAGATAATTAATGCTGTGACTCCAAGACTGGTTTTGTATCACAGATTTGCAAAAAATGCCTTGTGATATATTTATTACTTTGGTCCCCAAAATCAGACTTAGCCATATATTTTCAGTAGTGAAGCATGTTTATTTAAAATATGTTGTTATGCTGGAGGGGCAGTTTAGAGTGGTGGTTAAGATAGTTGATTAAAACCCAGCTATGTATATTCAAATTCCAGCTCCACTTCTTACATGGGGATATGAGGCAGAAAACTGCTCCTCATTTTCCTCTGCTGTAAGATGATTCTCATAACAGAATCTATCTCATGGGACTACAATGAGCATTAAATTAGATAGCAGCTGTGAAATGCTTAGAGTAATGCCTGGCCATAGAAAGCACTATATAGTGTGACAAGAGTAATGAAAAAGTCTTGGATTATCCTGTCAATAGGCATTGTGTGGCTGAAGTTTATGGAATCTTCTAGGCATCAGTCCTAAATGCAAAAAGTAGACTCCAAGTTTCAGAGAAAAAAATGTGTGCTGAGCATTGCCATGTAGGGTGTTTTGAGTTCTCTCATTCACTGGTTAAGAGCCAGCATCACAGTGCTTTTGCCAAGAGGCATCACAAACATGCATGTGTACCCACAAGGCAACTCACTGTGTAATTGCCATTAAATGTGTTAAGAAGGCATCATGCTGAGATCTGTGAAACGATAGAGTGGATGTCAGGGGAGCAAGTCTTTCTGCTAGACAGATGACAGAGTGGTTAAGAAAATGAATAGTGAGGTGGAAAATTCCAGCTCCATTTGCAGTGAAGATGTGAAGTAGCAGCAATGCTAAACAAACAGCCTGTGGATGACAGGATAAAAGACCAGTTGTCCTTAGCAGGCAAAGTTAGAAGAGGTCGAGGAGACAGCAGAGGAGACCTCTGGCTTCTGAAGACACAAGAAGTGTAGTTTGATGCTAGAAGGAGCTAATCAAGTTGATGAAAACTGAGTTCAGCCTGAAGTATACATCTGCTCAAGGTGCCAATCAGAGGAGAGAAAGTCAATACCCTTGTAAGTTTTATGAGGAACTCCTGAAACTATAAAGTTATGGCTTATGCTTTAGGGAGTAATGATTGGCTATGAAGAAAGATGATGCTGGCTGTTTTTGGCAGGAAATAAGTGTAGAGGCTGGATGCATAGGTCAAGGGCAGGAGAATGGTTTAATTATGATACAAAATTGAAGAGATTTCTTGGTGTAATGGTCAGCAACTTCTGATTTCTACTGTGTTATCTTTGGCTCAGAATTAAATTGAGGTGGTAGGAGATAATTTCAGGTCACACAGAACGAGTTCAGGAAGATAAATTGGGAGAAGATGAGAGGATGGAATTGCCCATGTCTATTGCCATAATAAGGGAAATATGAGAAGGATGCTATGTGAGTAAGAATTTTATTGGCTTTGAGGTTTTACACTTAGGAACATGAAAGCACTTCTAACATTGGTGGATTTTTGCCATTGTATAAAATTGTTTTTAAAATAATTTCAACTGTTGTCTCCTGATTGTATGAAAAATATGTATTGTAAAATGATGGCAAGTAAAAATTATCTGTGGTTCTCTAGGAATATCCAGAATTACCAGTTTTGATATATATATTTTTCAGTTTTTATATACATAAGTAGAAAAATGCTTCTTCCAGTTCTCCCATGTGAGTGCAGGACCCTAGGCAACTGGACTGCCGTCCAAGGCTTTTCCAGGCACATTAGCAGGGAGCTAGATTGGAGGTGGAGCAGTGGGGACATGAATAGGTACTCATATTTGATATTGGCATTGCAGAGGGCAGTGTAACCTGCCATGCCATAGTGCTAGCCCCATCCGTCATGATTTTGTTGTTCCTTTAATATATCCTAAACATTTCTTTGTGTGCCATGTACATTAGTCCATCCACTTAATTATCTCAAAACTCATGTGCTCAGGGAATTTCTATTAAGTTAAATACTGAGGTATTTTGCCATGGTCTGAATGTTTTTGTTTCCCTCAAAATTTTTCTTTTTTTTTCTTTTGTAATTATATTATTTTATGATACAGTTCCATAGGCCCTGAAATTTCCCTTACCCCCTGCCCCAAATCCCTCCTTCCTACTGAATTTCCCTATATTATTGCTATAGTATTGTTCTTCATAAATAATTATATGTCCATCATTGTGGGGATGGACAATGGCAGAAAGCCCAGCATCCTATTGTCAAGATACAGTAAACAATTTCATTGGGAGTCCATTTTTGATTTGTAAGTAGAGATGCGTACTGCATTGTATCTTCATATCTGGACACGATAGCCTCTATTACACAGTTGCTATACATCCCCTTAAATGAAAAGCCATAATACAAAATCAACCACAGGAAGAAAAATGGAAATTTACAGCACCATGAAGTTAAATAGCATGCTGCTGGATATGATAGTCTCCATTACACAGTTACTATACATCCCCTCAAATGAAAAACCACAAAACAAAATCTAGAGCAGGAAGAAAAAAATGAAACTAACAACACCATGAAGTTAAATAGCATGCTACTGAATGATTAATGTGTTGCTGAAGCAATGAAAGAACCTTCTTGAAGAAAATGCTGCTGTGTGTGATCTATGAGTCATTGAAGAATTTAATGAGAAGAAAGTGTTCTGAAGAGGTGAAACTTAAAAAAAATAAAAATCCATGAGATGTATTTTCTGTTGATGTTTGTTAGTGAAATGTATCTCCTGCAGGCAACAAATAGATGGATTTTGTTTTCTTAATCAAGTATACTTATCTATGGTGTTTGATTGATGAGTTTAAGCCATTTACATTCAAGGTTAATATGAATGGGTGGTAATAGGGTCCTGTCTTTTTAGCAATAGGTTGTTCATCGATTTAGTCTTCTGTTATTTTACTGGGATGTTCTTTGCATTTGCCTTTGGTTTTGGTGGGTGCTATTCCTTTTCTCTGTCAAGAGAACATCTTTAAGTATCATTTGTAGGACAGATTTGGAAGAGGCATATTCTTTTAACTTTTCTTTACTGTAGAAGGATTTTTTTTTTTTTTTTTCGTTTTCAAAAACAAAGGAAAGTTTTGCTGGGTATGTTATCCTGGGCTGACAATTTTTTGCTTTTAGAATCTGGAATATGTCACTCGGTTCTCTACTGGCCTATATACAGTTTCCTGTGAGTTTAATTGGCATTCCTTTATATATCAATTGATTTTTTTCACGTGCACGTTTAAGGATCTTTTCCTTATGTTCAGCTGAAGAAAGCTTGATTATCCTATGTCATGATGAAGATTGCTTTTGGTCAAGCCTGTTAGGAGTTCTGTGCCTCTCCTGCATGTTGTTTCCCAATTCTTTCTCTAGATTAGGAAAGGTTTCCCTTATTATTTCATTGAATACACCTTTAATTCCAGATTCTCTTTCTGCACCTTCTGGGACTCCCATGACTCTTATGTGTGGCCTTTTAATAGTGTCTTTCAATTCCTGAATACTTTTTTTAGCTTGACCCAGCTCTGCTTCTAGCTTTTTGTTTGTTTCCCTATGGTGACAGGAAATATCTTCTAATTTTGAAGTTCTTTCATCTGCCTGCTTCATTCTGTTTTGGAGACTCTCCACTGTACTTTTAATTTGCTCCACTGTGTTCTTAATTTCTGATACATCAGCTTTCATTTGATTCATTTCCTGTGTGACATATTCCTTAAATTTCTTAAACTCCTATGTTAACGTGCTTCTCGTTGTTGATAAGTCTTATAACAAGTGTTTTGAATTCTGTATCCCCCGTTTTCTCGATGTCTTTCTCAGTGAACTCTGAGGTTGGCATAGGGTTTTGCTCCTTTGCAGGGGAATCTTCAGTAATATTCATTGTGCCTTTGTCTCTTCTTTTGCTTTTGATCATTGTACTTTTGGTTAGCAGATTCTTCTCCTTGGGGCAGGTTTCTGTAAACTGTGTACCCACAGGTCTACAATTAAATTTTACTTATTGTGGTTGGTACATGGTTCTTTGTAGTCACTTGTGCCACTCCCTCCAGTGAGTTCCAGGTCTGGGTTCTTATGTTAGATTTCCACCATGGATCTCCTTAGCCTCGCTCCTGGCTCACCACTCTTCATCTCCTGTGATTTTGCGCAGGGCTGTACCATCGTGGTCTACAACCTTTCTGCCACTTTTGGTTCGAGCAGGTGCCAGGATTAGGGAGACAGCAGGTGTCCTATAGAGCTAGGTTGATGGTGGTGCTGATCTTGTCAGAACCTGTTGGCTGTGAAGTTTGAGGGCCACACAGACCTATTTTGATCCATACGATGCCATAGTTGGTATTATTTTCCCTGTGGGACCAGTGCAATGCACTGAGATCAATGAGTTTGCTCCCAACTCAGTCATGTGCAGCTCATTGTCGTCCCCTGCAGTCTTTTTTCTTTTTTTAAGATGTTATTATTATTGGAGAGACAGAGAAGAAGATCTTCCGTGCGATGATTCACTCCCCAAGTGAGCCGCAATGGGCCAATGCGCGTAGATCTGAAGCCGGGAACCTGGAACCTCTTCCAGGTCTCCCACGCGGGCGCAATGTCCCAATGCATTGGGCCATCCTCGATTGCTTTCCCAGGCCACAAGCAGGGAGCTGGATGGGAAGTGGAGCTGCCGGGATTAGAACCGGCGCCCATATGGGATCCTGGGGCTTTCAAGGCGAGGACTTTAGCCGCTAGGCCACGCCACCAGGCCCGGTCCCCTGCAGTCTTAAAGCTCTTGCCACACTGCGAGAAATGTTGCCTGATGTGCCACTACTAGAGTTCTTGATCTGCTGGCCATCAGATCTGAGGGCTACCTGGACCTGCCTTGGGTGGAACATGTAAACGCCACATTGTTGCAGTTTGCTGAGCCAGAAATGAGTGCAATCTCAGCTCAGTGCATGTGGAGTCCTGTCCTGTAGCCTTTGTCTCCCTACACAAGATGGTGCCCAATTCGGCTCTGCCGGGTAAAGTGGGCTGTGAAATTTCCCCTGTTGCTGCATCACCTATCTGGAACCTGCTACTCTGTCTCTGTTCCTGGTCAAATCAAAAGACCAGCAGAAGGAGCAGTTCTTTGTCTGGGTTTACCTGAGCTCCCAGTGAACACGCCTCCCTACCTTGTTGCTGGTGGAATTCTGGCTGTGTTTTCAGTTCAGATCGCTGCTTGCCGAATGCTGCTGGGTTATCGGTCACTGCAACACCATAACTTTGTGTCCGCTGCTTTCCCGTGTCTGTCAGTTTCTAGGTTCCCTTCTGCTGTCATTCTGTCCTCTCTTATTTCCTGGAATTGCTCTCTCTGCTTCATACTGGCTAAAGTTTCTCCATCTGTTTAAAAATGTTCTTACCCTATTCCCCTCAAAATGTTTAAGTAGCAAGATCTTCCTCTCTGTCTTTCCTCCTCTCTGTATATCTGACTTTGTAATAAAAATAAGAAAATCTTTAAGAAAAAGATGTTTGTCTCTCCTATTCTTGGTATATCTGCCTTACCAGTATAAATAAATAAATCTTAACAAAATCGGCAACAACAAAAGGATATGGTTGCATTTGTCACTTGCTTGACTTTGTTGTCACTGCACCATGCATGATCTCCATGTAAACCACAGTGAAGACACACTCACAGCAGCCAGAATTCAGTATGCTTTAGTCAGCCGGCATGGATTCTTCCTAGTCCTCGTCAGCCCTCACTGCTGTTCACACAAGCCCCAAGATCCTTCTGCTCCAGGGAAATGTCTGGTTGGTTTCCTGACTGCTTCAACACACAGAATTGAATCATATGGCAGACTCATACAACAAAGCGACTTTGAAATTTGAAATCTGTAATTTTCTGATGCCTGTCTGTCTATTTATCTATCTATCTATCTTTCTATGATTGTAAAAATAAGCAGTAGATAAGTAAGAAATTTCTTTTCATATTCTGCAGAGGTAACTCTGGTTGGCAGCTTGGTGTATTGATAGGTTTTTAGTCCATATTTACATTCATACTATGAAGATGTATTCCTTACTGCTGTTATCTGTTGGTAACTGTCTTGTTTCACATTATATTTTAGGACCTCTATCCATATCAACATGTAGAGATTTACCTTTTAATTATTGATTGATCAATCAGTAGTTGTTAAATGTTGTTGATTGACTAGTTGTCAGTAGATAATCTATGACAAAACAAAAAAATTCCAAAGATGATTAATAAAAGAATAAACATTAAAAGGAAAGCCTCTCCTGCTTTTGTTTATTCTTTTGCCTGACAATTCATCTCTCTGAGGCAATCATTGCTATAATTTATGTATATATTATTTCAGAGCAATTATGAATGTTATTATTCCCTGCAGTACATAGCAAATTGTAACATCTTCCAGCCTGAAAAAGAAGAAACTTCCTTGGCTCTCCATTCCCTTCCAGCTACCCAATTTCCTTATTGCACTTACAGCAATAATCCGTAAAGAATTGATTACAATAGCTGTTACCAATCTCTCTTTTCCCGCCTTCTGATCATCTTACTGCAGTCTGTTTTCATCTAATATGTAAAGATCCATTGTGTGAGGATTTAAAATCATGAATTTAAGAATAAAGATAGAATGTTCCCGGGAATATAGACACACTACATATCTCTGGTCGCACCCTTTCCATCTCTTCAAATGTAACTTGATTTTATGACACTGTGGTCATTTCCTAGCTTTAGAACTTTACTACCCATGTAAGCATCTCTAAATATTACAGTTTACTTTGCCTGTATTGTATTTCAAATAACTTTGTTTGATATAGATATATCCTTATGGCTTATTTTTGCCCAAAGTATATTTATGAGATGTATTAGTCAGTTTTTCATCTGTGTAACACAATACCCATGGAAATTAACTTCATAAAGAGAAATAATCAGATTTAAAAAATTTGGGAGCTCCATTGGATTAGTGTTGGATGGTAGTGCTGGAGCATATGCAATACAAGGATCATGTGATATGTCAGGAAGCAGAATGGGTGGGCTCAAACTTAGGCCTTTATAACAACCCTCTCATGAGGATAGCTCCTGATGGCACATACCTACCAGCCTAAGGACTTCCCACCAGGTCCCATCCATAGACAGTGTAATTAGATTCAGTTTCGATCTTTTTAGTACCTTTAACTTATGCTCCTGTAGTTTAAAGTTCTGTATGAGTTCAGAAATCATAGCATATTCAAACTGTACCATGAGGATTTTTTTCCCCAATGAATATTGCTTTTTTATCAAATGCTTTTTTTTGTTAAAGATTTATTTTGTTTTTATTGGCAAATCAGATATACAGAAAGGAGGAGCGACAAAAGAGGAAGATCTTTCATCTGCTGACTCACTCCTCGATGGCTGCCATTGCTGGAGCTGAGCTGATCTGAAGCCAGGAGCATCCTCTGGTTCTCCCACGTGTGTGCAGGGTCCCAAGGCTTTGGGCTGTCCTCGATCACTTTCCTAGGCCACAGGCAGGGGGATGGTTGGCAAGTGGGCTGCTGGGACACAAATTGGTGTCCATATGGGATTCTGGTGCATGCAGGGTGAGGACTTTAGGACTTTAGCCACTAGGCTACTGTGCTGGGCCCTAAATGCTTTTTTCCTGAATGTGTTGAGGTCATCTTATGATTTTTATAAACATTTACTTTTTAAAAACAGATTTATTTCATTTTTTAAATTGGAAACGCAAGTATACGGAGAAAAGGAGATAAAGAGAGAAAGAGCTTTTGTCCACTGGTTCACTCCGCAAGTGGCCACAACTACTCGAGTTGATCTGATCTGAAGCCAGGAGTTTCTTCTGGGTCTCCCGCGTAGATGCAGGGTCCCAAAGCTTTGAACTGTCCTTTTCTGCTTTCCCAGGCCAGAAGCGGAAAGCTTGATGAAAAGTCGAGAAGCCAGATTACGCACTGGTATCCATTTGGGATTCCAGTGGATGCAAGGCGAGGATGTAGCCACTAGGCTATTGCTCCGGGCCCATAAACACTTAGTTTACAAACATTAAACCACTCTTGTTTTTCTGGACTCCACCCAACTTGGTCATGATACAGAAATATTATCTGGTTTATATATTGTTAGATTTATTTTTATGAAGGCTGTCCTGTTTCTGGTTTACTCCAAGTCCTTTGGTGGTCCGTTTAGATCCTCTCTGATTGTCCTCACTTTCACCAGGCCATCATCCCTGGGGAGGGGAGGCTTCTACTCATTTTTGTCCTTTGCATGCTGAGGACTGGACTGACATTCAGCTAAGCTTCTTCACGTCACAGCTTCTCTTGCCTATTGGTAAGATCCTGGCAGAGAAGAACGGCGTCAGCTTTCTTTTCCAAGTTTTCAATGTCTCTGAGATTGAAGATCCAAATCCCTTGTGTTTTAGGAACCCTGATGCCTTCATATTGATCCTGTTCTCCCCATCTTGTTTCATCATTCTCAGTGAAATGAGTGTTCTGTGTAAGCTACTCTGTTTTAACCAGAAGTTGAAGTTAAGAAATGATATCAACTGGCAATCATTTAAGTAGCACAGTATTATCGAGGAATAGTGATGATAATTTTACAGTCATGTTTTCACTACCCGGTTTCCCACGTTTAGTCTTACTTAGTCCCAGTTGTTGAGTGCATTTGGCAGGAAACTAGTGGATAGAAATGGCTCTTTCAAAGAAGACGAAAATAAGCAAATTAAATATTTTTTTAAACTATGAGATCTGAGTCTTAAAGATACTAGTTATTTAAAAATTTTAATTTAATTGAATGAAAATATTTTATGATGAGAAGTATTGAAAAATTTGTAATGCAAGTCCACTAAAAATAATTGTGTAATACTATCTTCAGGCTATGTATATAAAGTGTATGTAAAACAAAATGAATTGCTTAGTTTTAGGTCTCATCCCCATGGTATCTCATTATTAAATGTTAAATAGTAAAAATCTGGGAAGTATATGAAATCTGACTCACTGTCTCAAGCATTTTGGATAAGAGATTCTTAACTTGGGGGCCGGTGCTGTGGTGTATAAGGTTAAGCCTTTGTCTGTGGCAGCAGCAACATCCCATTTGGGCTCCTGTTTGAGTTTTAGTTGCTCCACTTTCAATCCATCTCCCCGCTCGTGGCTTGGGAAAGCAGCGGGGGATAGCCCAAGGCCTGCTATTCAAGTCCGTACACTTGGGATACCCAGAAGCAGCTCAGGCTTCTGGCTTAGAACTGGACCAGCTCCAGCCAGTGCAACATTTGGAGAACGAACCAGTGGTCAGTCAGTCTCTCTCTCTCTTCTATCTTTGTGATTCTGCTTTTCAAATTAAAAAAAAAATTTTTAAAAAGTACTATACCTTGGGGAGAATCCCAGTACCTATGAAACTGTGTCACATAATACAATGTAATTAATGAATTTAAAAAAAAAAAAAAAAAAAAAAGTACTATACCTGTAAAAACTTTGTGTCATAGTTATAGAGCCTTATACTTAGATATTCCTCAAAATCGCGAAGGAGAATGTAAATCCTCAAATATGTGTAGTTTTCCAGACTAATGTTAGTGTTTGGTTCAGATAAGAAAAAGCTTGTCTTGATTTTATCATCTTTCTTCTGTTGTACTGAAAAGAGCTAACAGCTATTTAAATAAGAAGTAAAAATAGGACCTTGTGAAGTGCATGTTCCTTTTGTTTGTGGTTGCTGCCAGGATATAAATGACCACAGAACTGGGCTTGTGTATCTCAGACTTTAAAAATAATAATCTTAATAGTATAGTCTGTGGTAATTATTAAAGAGAACAAAGCAGTGATCAAAAAATTAATTCCTAAGAAATATTCAGGTGGTTCAAATACTTTTATCACTTAAAAATTTACTCTTTTTTCATTTACTCTTGAAATATATTTACAGGTTAAAGTGCCACTAGTTTATAGTTGTGGTACTCTGGGATTAACCCACATTGTAGTTGGCTTTGACCACTGGCTTAGCTCCTTTTACTCTATATTATCAAACATGGGAGAAACTCAGTTTATAAAACGTGGTAGTGGTCAGCACTGTTTCATAATGTGGCCAGCTACGGTGTATGTGGTGCTGGCCTCCGTATGGGTGCTGGTTTGAGTACTAGTTGCTCCTCTTCTCCAGCATCCCTGCTAACTTAGCTGGGAGGCAGCAGAAGGTAGCCCTGCACCCCCATGGGAGATTCAGAAGAAGCTTCTGGTTCCTGATCTCGGTCTAGTCCAGTCCTGGTTGTTGCAATATTTAGGGAGTGAACTAGCAGATAGAATATTCCCTCTCTGTCTCTCCTCTCTCTGTAACTCTGCCTTTCAAATAAATTTTTTAAAAATCCCTTTTTTTTTAAAAGTGGGTTTTGGGATGGTAAAAGAAAGGAGGTACCTGTGTGAGAAATCCAAGTACTATTTATTATCGAAACTGGCAAGAATAAGTCCTAGCTTTAGATTAGGACTGCGGATGGGCTGTAAGTCATACATTTATTAAAATCTTTGCATGTTATTGGTTAATTTGCTTGCTCTTTCATCAGATGTTCATTGAATTTTATAATGTATCTTATGAAGAAGACTGTTACATGCACTGAGCTGCTGCAGAGCTATTGATCACCCTGAATTGACAAATGTCATAAGTGTAGGAGTTGAGTGGCTGTAGTTTGTAGAATCCAGAAATGGGGCACTGGTGGCTCAACAGGCTAATCCTCCATCTTACAGCAGCATCCCATATGGCCACCAATTCTAGTTCTGGCTGCTTTACTTCCAATCCAGTCCTCTGCTTGTGGTCTGGGAAAGCAGTGGAGGATGGCTCAAGTACTTGGGACCCTGTGCCCATTGAGAGGCTCAGAGGAGACTCCTGGCTCCTTGGTTCGGATCAGCTCAGCAGTGGTCATTGTAGCTATTTTGGCAATGAACCAACAGATGGAAGTGCCCTCTGTCCTCTCTTTATATAGTACATACATACATGCATGCTTACCTACAAACATACATAAAGAGATTAAAGAACCCAGAAGCAGGCTGTATTACAGTGATTCTGCAACATTCCAGAGTTTGTTCATTCAGCAGATGTTTGCCTGCTGAGGGTCCAGTACTTTTAAATGTTTTTGAATTATTTTTCTAAAAATTTATTTTTATTTGAAAGGCAGAATTAGGGAAAGAGGAGAGGCAATGAAAGAGATCTTCTATCTGCTAGTTCCCTCTCCAAATGGCTGCATTGGAATGAGCTGATCTGGTAAAGCCAGGAACTAGAAGCTTCTAGGTCTCCTGTGTGAGTGCAGAGGCCCAGGGTCTTATACCCGCCTTTGCTTCCTTCTCCCGCTATTAACAGGGGCTGATTTGGAAATTGTGCTCCTGGGGCTCAAACCAGTGTCTATATGGAATGCTGGTGCTGTACATGGAAGCTCTGATCCCTGCTTTTTACTTTTTTTTCAAAGGCTTATTTATTTTTACTGAAAAGGCAGATATACAGAGAGGAGGAGAGGCAGAGAGGAAGATATTCCATCCACTGATTCACTCCCCAAGTGGCTGGAGCTGACCCAATCCAAAGCCAGGAGCCAGGAGCTTCTTCCAGGTCTGCCATGTGGGTTCAGGGTCCCAAGGCTTTGGGTTGGCCTTGACTGCTTTCCTAGGTCACAAGCAGGGAGCTGGATGGGAAATGGGATGCTGGGATTAGAATTGGTGCCCATACAGGATTCCGGCACGTGCAAGGTGAGGACTTTAGTCACTAGACTACCATTCCAGGCCCTGATTTTAACTTTTAAAAATTTATTTATTTAGTGGCCAGTGTTATGGCTCAGCATCTTAAACTGCTGCTTGGGAAATCTACATCCCATGTTGGGATGCTTGGCTTGAGTCTTGGCTGCTTGTTTCTGATCTAGCTTCCTGCTGGTGTACACCATGGGAGGATGCAGATGATGGCCCAGAGACAGAGAAATCCATCTGCTGATACCTTCCCCAGATGGCTACAGCAGTCAGTTCTCAGCCAGGACAAAACCAGGAGCCAGGAGCTGCTTCTGGATGTGGGTAGCAGGGCCCCAAGTGCTTGAATCAGTGTCTACTGCTTTCCCAGGTGCGTTGGCAGGGAGCTGGATATGATGCAGAATAGCAGGCTTTCAAACCAGCAGCACTCTGATATGGAGTGTGTTTGTCCAAAGCGGTAGAAAAACTGATTTGCTACAATGTCTGACCCACGATCTTGGCTCTTAATTGAAACATTCAGACCATTTGTAATTTTAGAATATTTTTAAATTCATTTATTTTATGAGTTTATTTATTTTATGAACAGTTCCATAGGCTCTGGGATTTCCAGCCTGCCCTAATCCCATCCCTGCAACTTATTTGCCCTGTACTATTGCAATAACATAGTCCTTCAAAAACAGTCATAAGTATTTAAATGTATGCTCACATTGTAAGCATGGACAATGACAGAGAATCCAGCATCCTATTGTCAAGATGTATTTAACAGTTTCACTGGGAGTCCCTCTTTGACTTGGAAGTAGGGGTGCATACTGCGTGTGTCTACTGCATTGGATGTTTGTATTTTTAGTAATAACTTTTTTGAGACTTACTTTATATACAGCATTCATTCTTTTTGTGTTCATAATGCAGTAAGCTTTACTGTGGTAAAAATATGTGACTATAACTACTATCTAATTTTAGAAAGTTTTCATAAGTTTAAAAAGAAAAAAAATATGGGTAGCAGGTGTCCCAGGCATCAGCTTTAATGCAGTGTGCTACAACAAACACCCCTTCAGTGCTGTTTTACAATAGCCTTGCAGAGATGAACCTAGTGTAACAATGGCTGCTTAGAGATCTCTGAGAAGTGAGCAAGGAGGCAAACAGAACATTAAGATGCCAGGCACGAGCAGAACTGGAGAGGAGCTAAGGGGAAGTAAGCCAGCCCAAAGGAATCATGAGGCTTCCAAAGTGACCACTGAGCTGTTTGTTGAGATGTTTCAGAGAATGGCTAGCCAACCGAGGAGGAGAGACTTTGAGCACTTACCAATTTTGGTGTTCTCTGTTTCAGTAGACCATGGCTAACCACTGGCAACACATTTATTCACATTTTTATTAAAATTCTCTAGTAATGAGATTTGATCAGATTGAATTGAATTGCTTCTGGTAGCAATTCTTAGCAAATCCACAACCCAGGGACTTCTTCCTTATATCTAACTTACTCCCACTGCCTCCTGGGAGCTTATGCTGTCTCATGGAGGTCTGACTTCTGTGGAAACCATGAGTGGCCTGTTGATGAGGAAGTTGGAAAACCTGTAAATTTATCCTGTGTTGGCTCTGGGAGTCCAAATGCTCAGTGCTGGCCTGGGGGAACTTGCTGGTAAGGAGCTATGAGGCACTTTCATTCCATTGCTTCTTTTTAATGATTTTTCTCTTGGGTTAAATGTCTATAAAACAGTCACATTAGCCAGTATGTGGAATACTTACTTCATTAGAAACAGCATTCCTTAGTAAATATGTGTCAAATTGTAGAGGGGAACTAACTTGTAATTATGGAAGATGTTTAGAGAATTTTTATATTTACAGCTTTTTCTGTGAAAACTTCGAAGGGCAAGTCATGGGTAGTTTGTTTTCATTGGGGCATCTAGTGGAACAGTGCACTCACTCTGTGGGTGGGTACTGCCAATCAGCATTTAAAACTGTTTTTATAAAACAGCTGTGCTTGCCACTTGCATACCTTTCTTGAATTCTATGCTCCCTGATAGTCCATATCTTGACTGAAGCTGTTACTCCTCTGTGCTTATGCAAGAAGAGGCTGAGCTTTCTAAGGGTATTTAAAGAAAGGTGTACAATTTCAGTATTTCTTCTGAGTGAAAGTAAAAGCCAGTGTAGTGTTGAGGAAGCACATGGACTGTAAACTTCACATATGAGCTTTTGACTGTAGCCAAGCAACTGACACTTTAGACTCCCCTTTGCCATCAGCTTACATTCTCTGGGAACTTAGGTCACTGCCTAAAATAGCCTTACTAATTGTGAGGGACACATGTGCATTGACATTCCAGTTAGTAGTCTGGGAGCTGAGTGACTGAGCATTGGAAACCTTAGCCTAGTTACAGTTCTTGAGTGTCAAGGCAGTGAGACCCAAAGCCCCTAGATGTTCAGGTCTGGGAAGTAGATTGGTGGTCGTGTTTTAGATTCTCTGTTTGCAAAGCTGTTTAGCAAGTGACAGCTGATTTGAAACAAAATTGACTTGGGCTGCAAGAGCTAGGCTCTCTAGTTCCAACCTGTCGGTTGGTGGTCGAGTAACTGCTGGAGAGGATGGCCTGACTGAGGAAATTGCAGCAGATTCTTTAGGACCGCACTGTGCTTTGGATGTCTCCTGGCTGTGCACTCCAGGTAGGCTGTTGCTTATGTGGAATTCTAAGATTGGCAGAAGTCATTCAGCTGTTTAATTTTGCAGAGTTGGGCATATGAATTTCAGGTTGTTTCTGTGCATCCAGCATGCTTAGTTGGTGGGCATGATATTTTATTCACAAGTAGAAGCTATGTCTAACAAAAATCTGCATTGCTGTTACACAAGTGCTGTGAGATTCTAAGACCTGGTGGGTGGGGGAAGGGAGTTCACACAAAGTCATGATTTATCTGGAATATGGTGAAATGCTTCTTTAAAACTGATCTTCCTCTTTTGTATTTTATTTCCATTATTTTAACTGCAAAAATGTTAAGCTATTTAGTGAGTTCTAGCCCACATGATTTTTGTATATTTTTCAACTGCTTAATAAACAGGGTCTGACTTTTATCTTCACACTGAAATGAAAACCAGCACAACTCTTTTGCAAATAACCACACTTAAACTATTATTTAGCCTCATCTAAGTGGAATTAAGATAAAACACTGCAGTATTGTTGCAAAGGTGGCTTATGTTATGCCGTATCAAATTTAGTTTTGACGGTCAGGTCTCTGACACAGAGGCTCAGTGTGCAAAAGCAGCAGGTGATGCTTGTGAACTTCCACCTGAGTGGGTGATTTACTCTGAGTAGATTATTCAGTATTTCTTCAACCTTATATATTATGCCTCATATCATGTGACATATTCCTGAAATATATGTGTAAACAGCCTTTTATAATTGGAATGATTAACACATACATGGAGAGCTGAACGCACTTTAAAGAAATATCTATGTAAAATGAATAGGAAGTTTCAACCTCATATTTTAAGGTTTTGCTTTACATGTTAGATTCCTACATTGAAATTCACTGATATGGCATAAGTTTATATAAGTTTCTCAGGAACAAAAAGCTTTTTTTTCATTATCAAGGCACATGTATGTGTGCATATGTATGTATGTGTGTGTATTGTATATGATTACATGAAACTCTTCTAAGGGCCTTGAAAGTGTTTCTTTATGGGAAGATTTGGGGTGGCTCCTTTGATATATTGTATATCAAGTTTTACCTTAGTGAAGTAAGACTTTCTTAAGACAAGGGACATGGCCCGAGATTTAAAAGATGTGAAAATACAAAATGTGAAATTGCCAATATGAAATGAGTTTGGACCTGTAAAATGGCAATTTTATATGATTCAATCTAATTTTTTAATGAACTTTAGATCATATTAGTGTAAGGTTAGATCCCAACAACAGTAGCAAGAGGCAGGTATTCTCATAATTAAACTATGAAAGCAAGCTAAGTTATAAACAATGTCACCAGGTGTTACTTCCTGTGAACAAATCTAGAATGTATGTGTTATGTCCTTTTGAGTCTTCTTTGGTCTTCTAAAAAGAGCTTGGTGATTCTGCCAAGTGCTGCCTACCGTTTTTATGAGATCCGGTGACACAGTCCCAATGGCTGAGAGATGACATTTAACAAGGTTTGGGATATCTTTGAGAAGTTTCATCTTTGAGAGTTTGCCAGTGACCAACCATATGTCACAGTTTTAGGGCTTCCATATATGCTTTCTCAGGGGTCCTTGTTCTCCATTTTCTTATGGCAGATTCTGAGATCATTGATTTGAGACCTTCATGTTTTATATAGGTGTTTAATTCTATACATTTTTTCTATTTACTGCTTTTAGTCCTTGAAAGATTTTTTTTTCCTTTCAGCTTTTGCTTATTTTTTTTGAAAGATTTGTTTGTTTATTTTAAAGATACAGTCTGAGAGAGTGAGAACGAGAGGGAGAGAGCAAGCTTGACCTCCTTTCTGCTGCTTCACCCCTAAATGCCCACAAGAATCAGGGCTGGAGCAGACCACAGTCAGGAGCACAGAACTCTGTCCAGGTCTCTCATGTCAGCATCAGAGAACCAAGCACTTGGACCATCAACCAATTCCCTTCCAAGCTTATTAGCAGGAAGCTGGATTGAAAGTGGAATATCTAGGACTTGAACTAGCACTCTGGTATGGGGTACCAGAGTCCCAAGTGGCAGTTTAACTGCTATTTTTAGATACTTTGTATTTGTTTTCTTTCATTTAAAAATACTCTTTTTTTGCTTGCTTGTTGACTTGTAGATTATTTAAAAGCATGTTACTTGTTCTTTACAGACTTGGCAGTTTCCCATAGGTCTTTCTGCCACTATTTTCAACTATAATTTAATTTAATTATGATCAGAAACCATATTTCTTGTGACTTTAATCTTTAAAAATATTTTAAGCTGGTTGTACAAGTGTGCTCTGTCCTGGACACTGTTAGAGGGGTTCTTGAGAGAAATGTGTGTTCTGCTGTTTGAGAGAGCATTGGCTCTCTACATACACCTGTAACGTCAGTTAGGACGTAATGGTTGCTAATATTACTCAGATCTTCTCTTAATCTGTTTCCATACTAGTGAGTATTATGTTTGTTTATCATCTATGTATATTTATCATTTATGCATCTAACAATCTATCAGTTATTTGGAGAGTGGTATTAAATCTCCATTTATAATTGTATGGTTTTGCTTCTCCTTGAAATTCTTTTTTTTTTTTTTTCGTTAGTGTTAATACTTAAAGTTGCTGTGTCCCTTGCTAAACTGAAACTTTTGTCACTATGAAGTAATACTTCTTGACTCTTTGTTCTGAAAGTTGCATTTTTAAAACGATTTATTTTATTTGTTTAAAAGGTAGAGTTTGAGCGAAGAGTGAGGGAGAGACAAAAAGATCTTCCTTCTCCTGGTTCACTCCCCAAATGGCCTCAATGGCCAGGTCTTGACTAGGCTGAAGCCAGGAGCCAGGAGCTTCATGGAAAATTCACATTATCATTCAGTTTCATTTCCTAAAAATTGTCTTAAGCTCCATACATTCATTTAATTAAGCTATAAGTAGAGCTCACTGATAGTTTCCAGATGTTTTTCTGCAATTTCAGTTTTGCACTGTTGGGATTTTTTGACTACTGAGCCATTCTTCCTCAACTGTCATGTGATTATTACTTTACAGTGAGTTACTCCCTTTATACACAATTCCTGCTAGGATAAGAGCACTGGTCAGCAGAGTGCCTGCCAGCACTAAGTGACCGGTGTGACCTTTCTGGTGCATGTAGGCGGAATATTAGTCCTTGGTTTTTAACTGTAGATGTCTCCTGAGTTAGGTATAGAAAGGATTTCTTTTTGGTAATTCATGTAAAAGCTTTGGCTTTTATAAATCCCCTTTTCAAAGAAAGAAAAAAAACCCTTTGACTATTTAGTATCTTTGGAGCTGTTTAATAATCAGGTTATCTGTGTATATCTATATCTATATGATATGTGATATGTATGACATATATATGTCAACATGGTAGGACCAAATGAGAAAATTTTGAAATGGAGTTTAAAAGTGTTTAGTTTGGATTTTGTATGATTTTCTGGGTAGCAAATGTTTGTTCATTGATTTATCATTTTCATTGAGGCTCTCCAATGTGATAGCAATTAGAAATCTGAGGATGGAGAATACTACCCAATCTCACTTTTAAGAAGCTACTGTAGTGATAGGCCTCTTCTGGTGTGATATGCTTAGGATGTGGTGTAGCAAAGAGTAATATGAGAGGGGATTCTCTGATCTGTTGGGATCCCTCTTTGTGAAACAGCCAAAATTCAATCAGTTCACTTAGTTTCAGAAAGGTAGTAAGTATTTAACAATATGTACCTTATTTCATTCTTTAAATTTCATTTAATTTATAATCAGTCCACTTTCAATGTTGTTGCTTTGTCTATGTGTGAGGCTTTCCTGGAATTCTTGCTCAGCTTTTCACACTCTGTTTAATATTTATCACTAAGTGGGGTGCCTTATTCACTGTTGGTGGTCAATAAATAACTTGCCAAATGAGTGGGTATTTGCCTCTGAGTACTGTAGAGCAGTAGGAAGGATGTGGAGCTTCATTCAGTCATCTCATGAGCTGGGTGTTACCTGGAGGAAGTGGGTAGCAGCAGATCTGCAGCTGTGCAGGCAAGGCATTCTCAGGGCCCCAAGGAATATTGTGGTGCACCTGTAGGATTAACATCAGAGTTGCATAAGATTTTTGCCTTCTGCATAGTGAGAGTAATGTCAGCAGTGTAGAAAAAAGCAGCTTACAGCAGCACTTCAGGTCCTGTTGGGATTTACACGTGCCACTGTTCGTTTCTATACAATTGGAGCCTCAGCAGCCTGGGCCACACGGATTGCGTAGTAGCGGTCACTAGGTAGGTCTGCAGTAGCTCTGAACCACTGGAGCATGTAGGAGCCATTGCTATTTTTGTATTGTATCAGGATGTAGCCATATTTCAAGGATCTAAACTACTAGGTCAATAACTGATGGTTAAACAATCCTGCACTTCTTCTGTCTTTTTTTCTAGTTTTCTGTGAAAAGATACTGGAAATTGTTGGATAAAACCAAGTTGAAATTAGAGAATTTTTTTAAAGTGGAGTGATACATACTCATAAGTCTTTGTACTTGGTGTACAAATTATACATTATCCTGTAATAGATATTTTTTATTATAGGAAAGCCTAGGATATAAGAAAAAATTCAGATATAAAATTAGTCAAAAGGAGCAAGAGAAAAGAATTCATACTGTATGATTCAGTCTAACCAAAGATCAGAAACAGAAAATGTAAGCTATTTTATTTGGGCAAGTGTACTAAGAAGTGAGTACCAGAGAATAATTTACTTGTTCACTTCTAAGCAAAAGGGCATATTCATGTGCTTCAACAGTTCATGTTAGAATTATTTGTTATGATGGGAATTTGTAATTAGCAAAATTTTAATTTCATACACAAAAATTTAAAACATGAGAAAAATGAAAATTAGTGCTACAACAAAAAAGGATTTTTAAACTTATTCATTTGTTTAGGGCTGTCATTCTTTATAAAATTAGGAAAGTTGCCCCTCTATTGAAGTTTATGATAGAACTTAGCATTCTGACATAGTAGAAATCATCTTTAAAAATATTATTATTATGTATTGAGACATTACTGCATAATGTTTTCTAACAATCTCATCGTTTACATTTGATATTATATATTTATAATAGCAAATATAATAAATTTCACATTTTATATTTTTTCAAGCACTAATCACTTGAAAGGTAGATTAGATGCAGTATTGATTTATTTTGTGGTTTTTAAACTTTAAAAATGTTCACATTTGGAATTAATGAAAACTCATTCATACCACATATCTATTATTAAAATAAGTTACTTATTCTTTAGGTCTATATGTAACTAGTAAGAAATGAAAGCTTTTCAGTAAAAATCTTTTAGATTTGTTTGAACCAAAACCATTTATAACTATACTTAGCTGTCATCCATAAAAGTTAAACTATATTTGATGTGTCCAAAAATACTTGAAACCAGATTTTTCTTTTTTTAGCATCTTTGTGCTTGGCCTACTTAGAGTAAGTCTACACTTCCAAAAAGAGATGAGAAAGGAGGAAGGAAAATTGGTTAACACTTTTTCTTGATCCGTTGAATTACCAGTTTTTCTTTTAGTATTTACTTATTTTACTTGAAAGATTGAACTAGAGAGAGAGAGATGAGAGATAAAGGAAGAGAGAGAGGTTTTCCATATGCTAGTTCATTCTCCAAATGACCACAGGAGAGAGACTGGGCCAGGCTAAAGCCAGGAACCTGGAACTCCATCTGGATTTCCCACTTGGATAATGGGGGCTCAAACACCTGGGCCACCTTCCACTGCTTTCCCAGGCACATTAGCAAGGAGCTGGATTGGAAACAGAGCAGCCATGACTTAAGGAAGTACTCATATAGGACACTGGTGTCACAGATGGCAACTTAATTTGCTGTACCACGTTGTCGGTCCAATCGGTGGAATTTTCAACAACAAATATCAGTAGATTATTCTTAGCAAGGATTTTGCTAGCAAATACTTGAGTGTTGTGGAGAAGTAGGCACCCACAGACGTCTACCTCTCATTTGGCAGGTTGCTGTATTTACTTGATATAATTATATTAACTGTTACTTTTGTATGAAAAATAATACTGCAAGTTGTCTAAAGGATTCTCATACAGGATAGAGGGGGAATATAACACTCAGCTGATTATTATTTATGCTTAAATCACTGGGTGACACTGAACACACGTCTGCTGGGTTGAATGGAGGGCACTCTCACCATCTGTGATGTACAAGTTGCAGTGGTTAAAATCTATCCAGTATTGGTATGGTTTTGCCAGTGTTGGTGGTTAGAATGGTGAAGGTTTGAGTGTGCATGAAGCTTCCTGCCTGCTTGTGGGAGAAAGGTCTGTATCAGAAATACTTAGTATTTTCAGCTGATCTTCTTATCTTTTTCTTTTCTTTTCTTGCAAGCTTTTCTCCTTTTCTTTGTCAGGTTTTCCAAATATTTCTATGGTCTTGCAGGTACCATCATATCACGAGTTGCTCTTCCCTCATTCCCCTTGCTATGAGTTGGTGTGAACAAATTAATTTCTCCTTTACGTTAACAAGGGAGGGCACAATTACAGAGGACTTTAACATGGACACTTATAGGAACAAAGGTCAAGCCCTGAAGTTTCCCTTTGGAAGCCCGTTTTGGTCTACAGCCCATCACAGTCCTAGGAGAGCTCTGTTTGATTCAATTACTCAGGGGTGGAGACTCCTACCACCCTAAGCAGTGCTATCTAATAAACATATAATAATGGGCCGCAAATGTAAATCACATGTGCTTTTAATTTGCTAGTAACCACATTTAAAAAATAATAATAAACAAGTAAAATGAGTTTTAATTTTTTCTATTTAATCCATATTGGTCTGATATCATTACACAATAAATTCTTGGTAAAATCAGTGTGTATTTTTCATTCACAGTACATCCCAATTGAATTAGTTGCATTCCAAGTGCTGCCCTAACGGCAGTGCATCTATAGAAGGCCTGTTCTTTTAGGACCTCAGTCTCCTCTGGATCTTCTGAATCCAGCCAGCAGTCAAGAAAAAAAAATGCTCTCCAGAGGGGATCTTAAAAAAGGTGATTTTCAGAAAGTAAACCAAGCATCAGATATATCACTTCCTCTCACATTCCATGGGTAAGTACTCAGAAGGATGACTTCACCTGCCTCCTGGGGCTTGAAGAAAATATAGTTAAGCTGTGTGCCAGGAGGCAAAAGGAATAGGTTTGGGGAGCATGAAGCTGAGGTTCTCCCACAGCAGATAAGATATTACTATTTCCACATTTTACAAATCAGGAAACTGATGCCGAGGCAGTGCAAATGACAGGATGATTAATGGGGAAATGGGCGTAGAGTGCAGGTCTTCACTCCCTGGAGTAATGTTCCTTCCATTACCAGACTGCTGTGTCTCCTCTCCACTCCTTTATTTGTTCCCTTTAACTCTGTCCGTGTGGGTGCAATTTTACAGTAAACCTGATGTCTTCAATGTTTTATCTCATCAGCTCTCACTTAATGACAGTATCCTATTACTGCTGTTTTAGAAAATGACAGGCAGCTGAGTATAATGAAGCAAATATGCAGCTTATTACTGGATGGTTCAACTAATAGTACTATTCTGAGCACTACATTATCATTTTGAGTGGCCTTTTCCTTCTGCATACTGAAGCTCCCCTTTCAAAGCAAAGGATTATTAAGGTTCTCATCAAGCCATTTCAATCAATGTAAAAATTGTATTTTATGTTATAATGAGCAGTCTTTTCAATTGAAGTTTTTAGCTTTTTTAAAGTGCTTAGAAGAATAGTAACAGAAGTGCTCTTAATGGCAAAATTATTGAATTGAAGTGCTTGGATAAGCTGCTTTATTTTATAGATGGAAGGGAATATTTTAGATGGGGAAATGAGATAATAATTCTCACAGCAGATAGGGATGAAGAGTGATAGCTCTTCATGGGCTACTGATTACCACACAAGTGTCCACCAAGGGCAGATTTTCTTAAAGACAGGGTAATTAAAACCTTCCCATAGTCTTAAGTTATCCACAGCAAACTGGTTTGGAGTTTTATTGTCTTATATTTTGAATATTAAATGTATTCGTGGGGGATATAAAAATTTCAGTTGAGTCCCCCTTCCATGCTGTAATGCCCATCCATTCAGCTGGGCTCTTCTACCAGTTTCTCCCTTGTGTATCCCAATCAGATAAGTACACATTTTTATTGTTTGTTTCATGTTGTTCCAAAGTGTATATGTATTTATAAGCAAACATAATATATATTCTCAATTATCCTCCTATTTTATTCTTGTGCTGTTCCATATGTTATTGTTTTTTCTGAGTTTTGGGATACTTAAAAATTATGATTATTTTCCATGTTATGGTTTTGTATGAATAGGGATCCCCCCGTTCCACCCCTCTTTCCTCCCTACCAATTCCCCCCCACACACACTTTTTCCCTCATATTATTACAGTTCTGTAGACCTTCAGCAACAGTCACAAGTCTGACATTCTGCTGTTTAAGTGCATCATGCTATTGTAGATATTGGCAATGGTAGAAAATCTAGTATATTGTCAAGGCTTATGTAACAGTTTCATTGGGAGTCCTCCTTTTATTGAGAGTAGAGATGCATACACTGCAATGTATCTTCACTTTCTGATATGCTAGTCTCCATTACACCATTCATCTATAAGAATATATGTAGACATTATACAGTTCATCCATAGGAGCATATGCATACACATGTTTACATAATACATATATACGCACATATATATACACACATGTAGAATTTTGCATGACTGGTGCCTTATGTCAGAGAGAATATATGATATTTGGGGATTGTCTTATTTCACTGAGAATAATGGTCTCCAATTGAGACCATTTTGTTGCAAATAGTGTAATTTCATTCTTTTAATGGCTGGGTAGTATTTCATTGAGTACATGTAGCACAGTTTCTTTATTGATTCCTGCTTCAATGAGCATCTGGCTTGTTTCCATGTCTTTGCTATTGTGGATTGTGCTGTTATAAATACAAGGTTGCGGGTTACTTTCTCATGCAGATTTCACTTCCTTTGGATATATTCCCAGGAGTGGGATAGCTGGGTCATATGGTAGACCAATTTTCTGTTGTCTTAGCACTCTCTAGACTGACTTCCATAGTAGCTGTACTAGCTTATACTGCCCCCAACAGTTGGGTAGGTTATCTTTTCCCCACATTCATACTAGCAAATGTTGTTAGTAGATGTCCAAATCATACGTTGCTTGTTAAACTGGCAATATTTCACAAAGATCATTCTGTGTCAGAATACAGAGAAGCAGATATGGAGAAAAAGATCCTGTGTCCACTGATTCAGTCCCCAAGTGGCTGCAATGGCCAGAGCTGAGGTGATCTGAAACCAGGAGTCAGGCGTTTTTTCTGGGTCTTTTTTGTGACTGTAGGGTCCCAAGGCTTTGGGGGCATCTTCTGCTTTCCCAGGCCACAAACAAGGAGCTGGATGGGAAGCAGAGCAGGCACTCATATGGGATCCCGGCATGTGCAGGGTGAGGATTTAGGTACTGAGCCATTGTGCTGAGCTGTAGAGAACCTTTTTATACTCATTTTTTTTTATAGTTGTATAGTTTTTATAGTTGTGTAGTATTCTTCCAAGGAAGCATACCATAGTGATTGACATATAATCTGTTTTCAATCTGTTTTTTAAAAATTTATTATTTTTTTATTACAAAGTCAGATATACAGAGAGGAGTAGAGACAGAGAGGAAGATCTTCCGTCCGGTGATTCACTCCCCAAGTGACCACAACAGCCGATGCTGTGCCGATCCGAAGCCAGGAACCTGGAACCTCCTCCAGGTCTCCCACACGGGTGCAGGGTCCCAAAGCTTTGGGCCGTCCTCGACTGCTTTCCCAGGCCACAAGCAGGGAGCTGGATGGGAAGTGGAGCTGCCAGGATTAGAACTGGCGCCCACATGGGATCCCAGTGCGTTCAAGGTGAGGACCCTAGCCGCTAGGCCACGCTGCCGGTCTGAATCTGTTTTCAATCTTTACAAATTGCAAACTGTATTGCAAGGCATGAGCTTGAGCAGTCATTTTACAGACTGTACCAGAGACATAAATATACCAGGGACATAAATTCTTAGAAGTGGGATTGCTAATAAATAGTTTATGTATTCAGATTTGGTAGAAGCGGCCAAATCTCTCACTGTAGTAGTTGTAGCTAGTTTGTCTACTAGAGTGTATATTTCCTGCCGATAGTCTCTTACCAAGCTTTGAATTTTTCTTATGGATCTGTAAAGTAATATTTTAGTGTAACTTAAATTTATTCTTTTATTACAGTGAGAAAGGTTGAATTTCTTTTCATATATTTAAGGGCTGTTTTTATTATTGAATGATGAAATGTGTTCACTTCCTTTGCCTCTTTTTCTGTTGTTATTTTTCCTTTCTTCATTGATTTCTAGGAGGCCTGTGTTTATTAGGGTTATAAGCCCTACAGTCAGAACAAAAGCATTTTGTCCTGTTTGTCATTTGGCAACATAGTTTTTTATTCTTATACACAAGTTTTCTTTCCTTTTATGATTCTATTACAGTTAAGTTTCTCCTTCTGTTAATGGCTGTGAGTTTCAGAAACACCTTCCTCTTTTCAAGGTCACAAATGATTTAGGTTGTTTTTCCTAGTAATCTTTACTCTTTAATTTTTTTTATATTTAACATATTTGGCCAATTTGTTACTTGTCATGGTGTACAGTTGCTGTGACTTGATTTTTTGACTGGTGTTTGTTTGCTTATTACTGGCCCTGCCCCAGTGATTACTCACGTGTCTGGGAGGCTGCTTCGGTGCTTCTTTCCTGTTGTCTGCATCTGTGTGCCATTGGCATACATATCTCATTACGGAGACTTTACTTTTTGGTATTTACTCGCTTTGTTTCCCTTCATTGCTCTTTCCCTTTCTGTTTCCTTTTTTTCACTTTTTTGATTATCTATTTTAATTTTAGTCTGTTTCCCATTCCAACCTTTCAACTTCTTCCCCAATTATAAGAAGTTAGGTTTATTGCTATTTGTGTTAGTATTCACATCACATTTATAAAATAACTTAAGGACATCTGCTGTTTTAATAATGTGAAGCTGTCCTATTTAAGGACGTGCTTTGTCATCTTATTGGTTCATGTCTTTTTTTTTTTTTTCCCAAATCTTCAGTAAGTTTCTTTTTTAGGTTTCCCACATTTCTTTTTAGTTCGTTCTAAGACATTTTATCTTTGTTGTTGCTGTGTTGCTGATGGAATTTTTAATTAGAGGCCTTGTTGTATATATGATAATGATTGATTTCTAAGTATTCTAAGTAAAAAAGTTTACTTCACTACTGGAGTTTTGGAATTTCTAAGTCACTTCTTAGGTTTTCCCAAACATTTATTTATTTTCTTGGAATAGTGGAGAGCTTGCCTTTTCTAATCCAATAGTTACTCTTTCTCCCTTAGTTCACATTAAGTTATTTTAGGGAAATAGCTTCCAGTCTGTATGACTCACAACAAAAGACATATTTGTTGCTCCTGGTAAATGTGCATATGGCATAGTGGAGTGTGGGGGGATGCAGTTCTGCTGCATGTCGTTAAATCTGGGACCACATTGAAGAAGTGGTTCCATTTGGGAATATGCTAGTCTTCTGAAATCAGGAAGAAGGGAATGGATACAGGACCTTTTAAAATTTCAGCTACTGGAGCCCAGTTTGTGGTATCATGGGTAAAGCTGTCACTTGTAGTACTGGCGTCCCATGTGGGCGCCTATTTGTGTTCTAGTCACTCCACTTTTGATCTAGCTCTAGCTCCCTGCTAGGAAAAGCAGTGGAGGATGCAGTGGAGCATGGACCAAATGTGATGTCTGGATGAGTTGCCATCTTCAGCCTGGCCCATCCTTGACCATTGTGACCATCTGGAGAGTGAGTCAATAAGTAGAAGATATTTCTCTGTGTTCCGTTCGCAACTCTAACTTTGAAATAAAATTTTTTTTTAAAAAATGTAAAATCCCAGCTATTTCATTTAGGCTTAGATTTCATTGACTAAAGCAAGTTATATCGCCAAGCCTCATATTAGTAGGGTAAGAAGATGTAATTCTTTCATAGGGAAGAGAATTAACTATTAGAATTCCGTAATACAATCTATATGGCTAACTATTTTTTTCAGCTGAGTAACAACAATGAATAACAAAATTATAACTCAGAGTCCATTAGTCCCACATACTTAATTTATGCATACCTATAATTGTTGTTGCTGTTTCTCAGTTGAGTCTTGCTGTATAGAAACACATAGAAATAAGCATTTAGTGCGCTCATGTGTCCGCTGGCTGGTTAGCAGTGGCTGATGTAGCTGCATTTAGCAGGTTTTATGTGTTCCTCATCTTGCTCACACCAGGAGGCTTGGGAGTAGGATGAGGTAAGTGAGTGACTTGGTTTCACCAGAAGACATTCTTAGAAATTGAGGTAAGAAACATTTTGGTGCAATATTTATGAAAAAATAAAATTCAGAGCAATCCATATTGAAACTAATGTAAGAATTTAATTAATCATTAACAGTATTGTGCTGAGCTGTATCGGAGTTTATGGCATTATGAACAATTATTGACTATTGAGTGTTATGTATGATATTGTGTATTATAGGTATAATGTATATTTTTCATTCACGAGATAAATAAGTGCTGCAAATGGCTTGATTTTGTTAACTAGTAAAAGTATTTCCACATACAACTGTAATTATTTTTCCCCTCAGACTAATTATTTTTATAACAGTTTTGAGAAGTCATTATTTCGAATGTCCTTTGGAGATTTTCACATAGCATGATCAAAGTCCTCTGTGATTTATAATTTTACTTTATTATAGTATTATTAAAGGCCAAGTGTTGTATTATTATTGAACTGAGTACTCATCTTTGGTCAAAAACAATAAGTGAGTGTAAAGACATAATATTCATTTTATTATGAAGTTTGTGAAACCACTTCAAAGGTAGTTCCTAAAAGTTCTAGAAATTTGTATTTGACTGTATCATTGCAAAAGATAATTAGTTCCACCATATATGACAGCCTGAAAGGGAAATACTACTTTTGATTCTATAGTCTTGCCTTAATGTGGTGCTTCTTTTGTGTCAGTGACTTGAGGGAGAATGTTTTAAAGTTTTGGTGGTTGAGTAGGGAGAAGGATAAGGGGATACAGAGTTTGAAAAGGGCCTGTAACTTTGAGGTACTTGATAGAACGATCTTTGAACACTAAATCAGCTGCATATCCTCTAAAAGAAATGTTACAGCTATATTTTTTTTCTGGTATCATATAGAAATTGAAAATAAAAGATGCTACAGAGACTATGGTAAATGTGATATTGTGGAGAGAGCAGATTGTGTTGTGTGATCTTCCTCTGTTCCTGCACTCCAGAATTCCAGTTGTGCCGGGACTGTAACACCTGACTTTGATTATGTATGTCTGCGCATGGCTATATCTAGACACATGTAGTCTTACTGGCTTGCAGATGGAGTTAGTTCCTTCATGCCATCCTTAATCTATAAACAGGTTAGTTACCCAGCCTCTAATTCTGAGACATATAGAGGAAATTTAAACTCAAACCTGTGTGCTCATGTGTCTTAACATATCATAATTTTATGGTTTTTATACTTCAATAATTATCAGTCATATGTATATCTTCTTTTGGTTATTTGACCTAAAGAATTTGCCCAGGTGTATGTGCACATGAATATACACCTATTAATTTTTTAGGAAATATTAAGAATAAATCCTAGGTATATGACTAAGCACCGGTATGTTTTTCATGAATACAAAGGGGGAGACACTGAAGACTTGTTAAATGAAAAATATATGGGATTTTCTATTTGTTGACAGAGTTGTTAAGTGAAATTATTTCTTTAAAGAGTATATTTTTATGTTACGTGTAAGTCTTGACCATTTTCTTTACAGCTTAGTCAGTTACATAAACGAATTTCAGAAAGTTCATGGAGGATAGACAAAAAGCAAACATTTCTTTTGGTGGAAAATAGTTTTCAAATCCATGCATAGATTTCTTTTTCTCCATAAGCATTTTCCATAAATGTTTTGAAGACCCCCTCATATGTAAATTGTCTCTCTCCATTCAATAACTGCGTATCATTTGTCAACAATATCAAAGTCAACATGCATTGCAAACCTCAACATAAACATTTTTTTAATTACTTGCAGAAAGGCAATTAGGTTTACTCTCAAACATGTGGTATAATGTTGACGTAAGATGTTGTTCTAAATATGGTAATTAAGATACATTCTTCCCTTCAGACACCCTGTTCTCTGATACCTCATTATTTAAAAAATAATTTGTTTTTAAGTGAAGAATTTTGCAATTAGTAAATCAGAAACAGTAGCCTCAAATTAAGTTTTACATTTGAAATAGGAAAGAATGGAAGCAACCATTTTAGTCCCAGGATAAGATGCTGACTGGGCCTAGTGCAATAGCCTAGCAGCTAAAGTTCTCATTTTGTACACACTGGGATCACATATGGGCACTGATTTGTGTCCCAGCTGCCATGATTCCCATCCAGCTCCCTGCCTGTAGCCTGGGAAAGCAGTCGAGGACGGCCCAAAACTTTGGGACCCTGCACCTGTGTGGGAGATCTGGAGGAGGTTCCTGGCCCCTGGCTTCGGATTGGCTCAGTTCCAGCCATTGTGGCTGCTTGGGGAGTGAACCATCAGATGGAAGATCTTCCTCTCTGTCTCTCCTCCTCTATCTATATTTGACTTTCCAATAAAAATAATTAAATCTTAAAAAGAAAAGATGCTGGTGTCCTGTGTTGGAGTGCTTGTGCTTAAATCCTGACTGTGACTCCCTGCCCAGGGAATTTAAACACTGGGAGGCAGTGATGATGTCTCAAGTGATTGGGTTCTCACCACTCATGTAGGAGATTTGGATTGTATTCCCACCGCAGCTCACTTTTTGGGTGTTTGGGGGAAATGAACAGACAGAAGAGATCCCTCACTCCCTCACTTCCTCATTCGCTTGTTCTCTCTCTCTTTTCCTATGTGTCTGTTTCTGCCTCTGAGAAAAACATTTTTTATTAGAATAAGAAAGGGTAATGGAAACCATTAAGATGCAATGCTGGAATGGCTGTGCGTATTAAGTGGCATGTGCCAGCACCAGAATGTATTTGGCTGGCTCAGCGCATTATGTTGGTATGTTTTTCATTTCCTCCCTTCTTTCCCTTCCTACACATGCAGTGAGTTATTCCACTCAGCTGTGAAATATTTACCATTACAAGGCAATGTGTGATTAAGTGCTGCAATGGGTAGACAGGCAAATGCTGTTACAGAGCAGAGAACAAAGAATTCACTGTGGCCTGGGACAGGCTTTGCAAGAAAACAGGGCTTAAAATGATTTTGAAGAAGGTTTGATCAGGCACTGAAATAGGGCAAGATAACAGCAATGGGCTGAGCAAAAGTCGAAAGCCAGGCTTATTTCAGGGCTACGATGAAACTGTCTCCTTTGAAATGAGGATCTGGATGGGAGGTAAAGCCGAAAAATTGGATGGGAAGGTTGGCAGCGCACTCTGAAGGAACAAGCTGAGGCCTGCTGGCCCAGAGATCCAGGTTCTGTCATGAGCTAGGATTGTGTCCTTGGAAAGTCACTAATCCTTCTGAGCATCAGTTATCTCAGACAGGAAATTATGTTTTCAGACCAAAAAAAAAAAAAAAATCTAAAGCAGCTTCCTTTTTAAACGCATGCTGTGATACCTGAGGACTTCTGCATCTATGCTAACATTTTAGTAGCTTTAAAGTTGTTTTGGTTTTCTGTTTGTTTTTCAAATGTTTTTGAGAGGTAGAGTTGTCTGGAGTGGGGGGAGACAAAAATCCTATAGCTGCTTCTTCGTCCCCCCTTGGGTGCAAGGGTCCAGGCTGGACCAGACTGAACCCATGAATCTGGAACTCGGGGGTTTCCCATGTGGGTGGCAGGGACTCTAAAGCATTCAGGTCATCCTCTGCTGAAGTCACAGGCACGTTAGCAAGGAGTTGGGAGAAAACTGGAGCAGCCAGCACTTGAACAGGTGCTCTTGCAGTATCCTAACTTTGCAGGTGGCAGCTCAGCCTGATGTTTCACAATAATGGCCCGAAGAAACTAAAAAAATGAAAAGGGCCATTAATTGATATTAAATTCAGTAAACAATCCCTGCCTTGAGAAAAGAGGGTTAGACATACTGGAGGATGGAAGCTAACTTGGAGACTGTGCCAGTGGTTCAGATGGGGGAACAGTTAAAATACAAATCAAAAAGGGGGACAGACACTAGAATCATTGTTTATTCATTCATTCTTGATCATCCAAAATAAATATTAGGTTCTGGGTCTCCAGTAGTAAACAGGACGGAAAAAGGAGCTTGCATTAAATGAAAAGCTCAGCAAGATTTGGTGATTGATCAAGATGTTTCAGCTTTTAAGAGAATGACACCTACTCTAAGCCTGCATGTCCAGCTATGCAGGACTGGCTCCATAACCATTAAATGTTCATAAAACAGAATATTAGGCAAACACAAAGAATTGCAAAACATTTACTTATTGGCCTGGGAGAATATTCATCATATATTATTGAGTTTTAAAAAACATATATTATATATTATGTATCATCCTGTGTTAAGAATCAAATTACTGGTGATTTATCTAGTTACTTTTATTCACTTTTATTCACTGATAGTTTATTGAGTGCCCCTTACTGTATAATAAACAATGTTTTGAGCCTGAGAGATAAGTGATAGGTAAGGTGTGGTTGTCTTTTTGCAATAAGTTTAAATTCTTGCTATTGAGAAACAATTTATAGCAGTTTAAAAATCTTCTCCTTGGCCATTTGTGTGATGCCTGTGGTTTATGAGTCCTTCTTAACTGTACAGCAGAGCAGAGGGTGCACTGGTAGAAATGAAAGTGGCCAGAACTGTGTGCCAGTCTCACACAAGAGGAGAGGTGGCTCCAGGACAGCTCTTCCTGCGTGGGTTGGGTCAGGATGCTGTCTGCCCTTTGGCGGCTCGCCTGGCCAGAGTGCCCACAGTCAGTGTGGTTGCAGGACGGATCAGGTGCTGCAGGGGAGACAGTGACTCTGCTGCCTGTTTTTAGTCCTTCCAGGGGCTGGTCCTGCCAGCTTTGGTGTCCACTTACATCTGCTGTGTGTTATTTGACACTCCTTTATTCCTGTCCAAGTTGTCTGTCCCGGAAATCTCTGTCATTCCATAAACCCTGGTTGTTGCCCTGCTGTGCAGCTGATCTCCCACAGTTTGAAAAACAAAATGTATTTTGGTTACATTTAAAGGAAGTTTTGGGGTGAGTTCCTGGGCAAGGACTTGGCCATAATATCTTTTCAGGCAGTTTAATTAAAGTGGGATATATCAACTGGCTATCACCAAATTCCAGGGTTCTTCTTCCATGACTATTAATTCTGTCATTGCACCATAATACACTCATCACTGCCTCATATTTTTCTAAAATGTGGGATCTTTGTGAAAATTCTGAGGAAAATATGTAAATAAAAGACCACCTATTTACTTTTTTAGAAAGTATTCTGTGCTACTTATACTAAATCAAAATATATAAATAAATGCAGAAAAAAATGACTTACAGTTGCATTTATCATAAATACATTTGTTTATTTTCTTTGTGTACTCATTTTACTTATTATCCACATGGATAATTTTCACCTTTAGTTCTGCCAATTACTTAGCCCATTTTAGATCTTAGGCTCTGTCTGTGCCAGTATTTTTTACACCTTCATCATGTAATGATAGAATATTGTTGTCCATTTTATAGAAGCCTACGTTTATTTTCACTTGCCAGTTCTGTGAGGGAAATTACTGAAGTCAAGCTGGCCAACCTAATTCTCTTTTCGAAACACTGACAAAGTTCCACGGGCATTTAATACAAAGCATGCCTTGAGGTCACTAATGGTCTTGACCTTTGTGGCGACTGAAGGACAAAGGAAGAGAGTAGGTCTTGCTGGACCAAATTATCCTTCATGGTCAGTTTATAGTCTGCTTGGGATTTGAGGTTGTTGACATTGGTGTGAACAGTCTTAGAGCACAAATCCTCCCTGTGGTGTGAGTGAACAAGCAACACCAAGTTTAATTACAGAGGTTGCGTTTTGCAGTCTTCAGTGATAAATTTTCATTGAGAATTTCTTTGTTGTTGCTATTCTTTAGTTAATGAGTTTAACCCTTTTTAGTTTAGTCCTTTCAACACTAGCTTCCTCTATTAAGCCCTGGCTATCCCATCTGCTTAAATTCTGAATTATCCCAAAGTTGCCATGCAGTTTTAAAGAAGCAAGATCTTCCCTGTTTATCTTCCAGGTGTTTGGGTCACTCTACTCTCTGCTATCCCCTTACATTAACTGCCTGTAATTCCTTTATGTCTCTAATTTCTCAAAGTAGTTTTTTTTTCTTTCATCATCTACCTCTGATCACATATTTACTCCTATCACTGAGTTCACCATGGGACTTGATTGTAGTAATGCTGTCATTTTGAATGTTCCATTCATCTTTTCCCTTCTTGACTTAAAAAAATGTTTAATAGTATACTTTGTAAATAATTTGTAATATCCCTCTTGAAAGTAGGTGTGATGGGTGATGAAGAAATAACACTGGTTGTCTTATCCTTATAATCTCTCAAGTAGTTTTTCTTTGCATGTTCCCTGTATTTGCAGATCAGTTTCCTTCTTTAATTGGATTCTTTGTTCACTTTACTTGTTAATTTACTTGTGAGCATCTAGATTTTCACTAGACTTTTGTAGTTGGCCATGTTTGCAGTTATATAGGGGTAGATGAGCATAAGATTTAGCATTCTGGATGTGGAAATAGTTTATTAATCATGGATCAAGTATTAAAAGCAATGACCTGAGATGCAGTTGATATTTACTCTTGCTCAGAGTCCATTTGCTGGCACTGCTTTTTCTTTGTGTGCATTCTGAAGCTCTCCCCATTGTTTGATACAAATATAATTACGTGATTATAATCAAGAGAAAAAGTTCTTCTTCACTGGGTTTATAGTAAATCTAAGTAAGCAATGAATTTAAAAATTACTTCATGGGTAAAATTAATCTGGAGCTTTGGAAAGTACATCCAAGTTGAATTTGTTTCTTAGTTGGCAGCTGATTTCAAAAGCAAAGTACAATATCCTTTAAGGAGCCTGAATCAGTATTATAGGATTATTTGATTGGCCCCTTCATCCTCCATTTTGATGTGTCATTGAGACATTAATAATGGATGGTTGCTGCACTTGGTAGTCAGATATGTTATTCTGATCCATTCTTTTTTCCCAAAGGGGCCTTTGGAAAAGGGCAATGAGGGTAGATTTAAAGCCGCATTATTGGAATTCAATAACTTTCGTCTTGTTTTGTATGTCTGGGGCTTGCTAAAGAGTAGTCCTAATATAGAGAGTCAGTCAAGCATGGAACAGGCAAAATACCAAAATAGATTTTCTAAACTAAGATATAAGCTGGATTCTGTGGTTTAATTTAGACTCTGACGCTCTCAGCATTAAAATTTCCAAAGTGTTTTAGAGATTCATTTTTGTCTTTTTGGTTCTCATGATTGAAGTGATGAGCAAAAGGACAAATGTCTACCAGTGTAAATTATTCAGGTTAATGGAAAGAAATGTGAGTTTATATAAACCAATTAGCAAAAATAGTATATCGTAATAATCCCTAAGAAGTTGGGCAGAAAGTTGCCAAATGACTCTCCAGACTTGTTTGAGGCGTTGTTGTAGAACCCCAAATTTAATTGCCCCCCCCCTGCATAGAAAGCCAGTTACTGACATCAGGACGGTGATAAAATGTAGGTATTTAATACAAAGCGCAGAGCAAGAAGCCAGACAGCTATTGCTTAATCCCAAGGCTCCCCAAGGAGTTTAGGGGTTCAGATTGTTATAAATTGAAATTGGGGCTGAGAGGTGCATTATCAGGTTATGTTGAAGTCCCTGGTTAGTCATGGAGCTCATGAGCATCCTTTGATTGATCAGTGAGGTCATGCTCTTTAAGGAATTTATAAATGAGTCAGAGGCAGACATTTTTTAAAGATTTTTTTAAAATTTATTTTTATTGGAGAGGCAGATATATAGATAGAGGAGGAGAGACAGAGAGAAGATCTTCCATCTGATGGTTCACTCCCCAAGCAGCCACAATGGCTGGAACTGAGCCAATCCGAAGCCAGGGGCCAGGAACCTCCTCCAGATCTCCCACACGGGTGCAGGGTCCCAAAGCTTTGGGCCGTACTCGACTGCTTTTCCAGGCTACAGGCAGGGAGCTGGATGGGAAGTGGAGCTGCCGGGATTAGAACTGGTACCCATGTGGGATCTTGGCGCATTCAGGGAGAGGACTTTAATCACTACGTTATTGCACCCAGACCCTCTTTAAGGAATTTATGATGGCTAGGTTGTCTTCGCTCCAGTTGGTCTGAAGTTACATTCTGCCCAAATCTAGAATTCTGCGCAAGTCATACCAGGACAATACTGTCCATTGAGGTTCTTATCTGTTGGAGAAGCAAAGAACTCCTTGTGTCTGGTGATCAGAATCTTGTAAGGCCAGGTGGATTATCCCTTAAGGGCAGGCAAGGACACCTTATGCTAAGGGAGACAGACAAGATGTTAGATCCTGCTGCTTTTACGTTATGGGGGTTCAGTTTTTTAGAATTGAAATTTTAGTACTGTAAAGTATATTCTCAAAGAAACACTAGTTTTAGGATTTTTTTTAATTCCTCCAGTGCTTAAAAGTCTTGAAAGTAGATTCTGAATCCTAACATGGGATTGTGGAAGTTGGGGGAAGTGATGGTGGCACTCTTGCACATATACAGGGTCTTTATTATATCATGTATTTAATTTTGTCTTTAAAAGCAGCACCTCCCTTGTGGGTTTGTGTGAGAACGTAAGGAAGGGTTTGTGATCCGTTCAGTCAATCCACCAAATTAAAAGGAGAGCATGAATACTGTTTACATTTCAAATCTCATTTCATATGAATAAATGCCTTCTTAATTCTGTGTCTTGATTTCAAAGCTATTAAATTTGGGAAAAAAGAAGTCAAAGCAAACAGAACTACTATTATTGATACATTATTTATCTGTTACTGATCTGTTAGTACATGGCTAATTGCATCTGGGCACCTGACATGGGTGCCCTAATGTATGAGGACAGAATGGCATAAACTGAGAACCTTTCATGCACAGAGACTTTGTGTATCTTCAGTTCCTGTTGCTCTGACAATAAGTCTTCGCCAGTTGCCTTGTTACTGTATTCTGTATCGCTTCTCGGCCTTTTGGCTAAGATCAAGTGTATTGTATTCTGTGTTAGTATTATGCATAGTTCAGCATGTATTCCTTGATGGTTCACTTGTTGTTTAGCTATATTTTACTTTTCCTTCCATAAAAGAAATACGACTCTAATGAAGACAGGTTAAACATATAAATGTACAGTACAATGAAAACTATTTATAATATTGCAATCTACACAAAATGCTATGAATAGCTTTAAATCTATTTTTCCATGGGAGTACACAGATTTAATTTTTGTAGAATTTTTTTAAAGATTTATTTTATTTTTATTACAAAATCAGATATACAGAGAGGAGGAGAGATAGAGAGGAAGATCTTCCATCTGATGATTCACTTCCCAAGTGGCCGCAATGGCCGGTGCTGTGCCAATCCAGAGCCACGGGTGTAGGGTCCCAAGGCATTGGGCTATCCTCGACTGCTTTCCCAGACCACTAGCAGGGAGATGGATGGGAAGTGGGGCTGCCGGGATTAGAGCTGGCGCCCATATGGGATCCCGGCACGTTCAAGGCAAGAACTTTAGCCACTAGGCCACACCAGTGGGCCCAATTTTTGTAGAATTTTTTATGAATTACTTTTTCTTAGTTAACATATATCTTGAACATCTTTTGCTGCTGTTAAATATATTTGGTAACGTCATTTTTAGCATCTGTGTTTTTGTTTGTTGTTGTTATATGGGACATCACACCATGTTACACCCACCTTTTCTGTTTTCATATTTTGGTTGTTAGAATTTTCTAATAATTTAAACAGCTCTGACTCTGTGACAACATTTCAATAGGTAATTCCTTTATTGGTCCAGGAGAAATTCTTACAAATGAAATTATTTTGTTCATGGTAAACAATGATAACTTTCCAAGTTAGTTGAAAACTTGTGTTCTCATCCACATGAAAGGTTGGCAATGATTTCAGATAAAGATTAACTGTTATCTCCTCTACAGCGTCCTGTCTATGGCCCTTAAAATTATTTCCTTCGCAAACCTCTGAATGTATGAAGTTTCATTTCCTGTTCCAGACTTTGAGATGTGAGAACTAAAACTTGTGTCTGAATGTTAGATCCTAAAGGGCGTATTGTAGGTGTTTAAATATAAGCCTACAGCCAAGTTAGTTGCTGTGGATGTTTATGTGGGGGAGGAGACATGGAAACACATCCTTAGAAGTTGTGCCATGGTCTTATGATCTAAATATATAAAAGTAAAATAGTCAAGAGGTTGACCTGACCCAGGTCACATGAGGAGTCAGCAAGGAAATCCCAAATCAAACTTTTATCTCCTTAACTTCTTTCTCCCAGTATGAAAAAGCATGTATGTCAAGAGAATAGATTTCTAGGTGAATGTATACATAGCTGTTTTATGTCAGAGACTTCCTGGTAAATTTCCATCTTAGGTAGAGAAAAAAATCAAAATTGCTAATAGGTATTGATAGCTTCTCAGAAGGTAAGATGTTTAATGGCTGCAGTGAAGAAAGAGGAGTATGTGGATAAGCAGATGGAAATCAAATGATTCTCAAAGTAACCTGTGTGCTTCTTTTGCCAAATCATGGGTGGGGAGAATGTAGGAGGGTTAAGGGAGCAAGGGCCTGCAACTACATTGTATTTCAGAGCCTTCCTCAGGGTGATGTGCAGAAACCAAAGATACAGCTTTCAGTGTAACCCAGGACTGGATCATTGATCAGTCTAGTATTCGGTCTACTGCTGCTTAGGAATAGCGGTTGTTTTGTAAAGATTTTCACTGAGCTGTAGAAGCTTCTCGGCAACTGAAGCTTAGGTGTAGAGTGAAAGGAGGGATGTACAAAACAGAAGAAAAAGTCTGAAAAATTAAGCATTTGAAAGCAGATGTTTGTTATCTGTCGAGCATTATTTTAATAGATGAGGACACTGAGGCTCAGCAATCTATGGGGCTATGGATAGCCAGGACACAAAAAGGTCAGCAACAGACTCAATTCTGCCCATTCTGATACAAAGGAATCTGTCTCTATCTTCTGACTTATTTATTCTTTCTCATGGTTATGTTTAAGCTTTTATTCATGGTTTGTGAATTCAATATCAGTAACATCAGCAGGTACTAAGAATTTAATTGCCTGTGGTATTCTATAAAGTAAAATAGAAAATTGTAGCATTTGAGCTGTAAGAATTTCCTAATGCAGACAGATTCAGATAATAGAAAAGAGATGCAGACCATCAAAAATACAGGGTAAATATCTAACCTACGCCAGTTTCCCCTTGTGAAGTGGTAAATGAAGAGCTGCTCATAGTCCATTGCCTGAAGAGAAGACCCATCTTCATCATTGGATAGCCCTGAATTATTGTGTAACGAGAACCCTGTGGTCTGCAGTGGTAACACTGAAAAGATGAAAAGAGGAGTGGTTTGTGTGGCACACTCAGAAGCAGAGTGTAGTTTCTTTGGTATGTTATCGATTACTGCCTCCGTTGATTTTTGTCCTTTTATGTATTCTGTGATGGCCTGCATTGTCTGGAAGCAACTGCTGAGGCAGGAAGCTCTTAAAACTAGAGCTTTTTGCTCCCCCAAGAATGAATGATTATGTGGTTCTTAATCATATTTCGTTGAGGCTTTTTCCTCATGTAGGAGGACCTTATAGGTAGTAGAGCTGTTTCAAGAAACTTTAAAAACTCCCTAACTTTTAAACTGGGTAATATGAACTGCAGTGAAGAGTGAGTCTGTAGGGTGTACGTTTTTAGAGACTAGGTGTTGGCAACGCCCTCGTCGCCACGTACCCCGAGCCGAGCGGAGGGACTAGGGTTGCAACGCAGACAACGCAGAGAGACAAGACAAGGCAACACGCAGTACACCGAATGCCGGTCGATGACAGAATGATCTTTATTGCAACTCCAGACTTTCTTTTATACTCTGCTTAGCTCCTCCCAGTAGTGGCCACCCTAAATCCCTTCAGTTCCTCCCAGTAGTGGCAACCCTAAATCCCTTCAGTTCCTCCCAGTGTTTATCCAATCCTCTCGTGGCCACCCTAAATCCCTTGAGTTTTATCCAATCCCCTGGCAGATAACTTGACAAATAGGAAGCAGGAACTTGCGGTTAAGCCAGTGGCTATATGTATCAGGCCAAAATTACCAATCCTGTTATGTTCTGAGAAACAAGCTAAGCTGTGGAGTTAATCCTTGGGAGACCGGGGCCTGCATGTCCCCCTTTTTTTGTTTTTTTTTTAATGGACGCCTGTCTTAGGTTGTCCAGCAGTCAGTTGACGCCTTACCCGTCATGGGGAGCCCCACCTGGGGAATCCCTGTCTTAGGTTGGTCATCAGCGCTGCCAGATCTTACCCGTCTCTGGCTGCCCATCACACCATGTTCAGCACTAGGGTTTTCCACAGCTAAAGCCATCATGGTTTGTCAAATAATGACCTGCTCCCAGGCTTGTTGCCTGCATAGGCGGCAAAGAAGACTAAACAGTACTGCAATCATGGCTATGACCATCAGCCTCATGGCCAAGATTCCGCTTTGTTCCTAAAACATCCATGCTGCCAGTTAAATGCCATTTCACAGGGGTAACACATATATGATGGTAAATCGGGGAGCAGCTGGAGATCTGCGTTTCCCATGGGCAGGATACCAGGAAGTTGCACCACTGCTGCAAGGTCTCCTATCCTGCAAGAACATCATTAGGAGTGGGATCATGCTGAGTTGGAGCCAAGGAGATTTGTCGTGTAAGTCTCTCAGGAACCCATCTAGGTGTTTCTTCATCCTGGGGAAAAACACAAACAGAGCCTCGCCCCCACGTTAGTACTGGATCTGGTCCTCGCCATTTATTTGTGGCCAGATCTTTCCATTTTACTTGGCCTTTATTCTCATTAGAAGGGCGAAGCCAATGGCGCTCTGCAGGAGCTACATCATTAGTGACAGTTAGAAAATTTAACACATAGATGGCAGATGCCAGTAAGGAATGGGGTGAGCTGCAATGCTCAGCCACATCCCCCTTCTTTATTTTTTCTAAATAAACTTTAAGGGTGCGGTTAGCACGTTCAACAATGGCTTGACCCTGAGGATTATAAGGAATGCCTGTTTTGTGAGTTATATTAAAATCTTGGCAGAACTTCTCAAAACCTTGGCTAACATAGGCCGGTCCATTATCGGTCTTAATTTGTTTGGGGACGCCCATATAGGCAAAGGCCTGTAAACAGTGGGCTTTAACATCTTTTAATTTCTCTCCTGAATGAGCGGAGGCATATATTACATGGGAATAGGTATCAACTGAAACATGCACATATTGAAGTTTTCCAAAGGAAGGGACGTGGGTAACATCCATTTGCCACACATGATTGGGCAGTAACCCTCTGGGATTAACCCCTAGGGATGGGACAGAACAATATTGAGCGCAGACTTCACAATTGGTGACAATCTGGGTGGCTTGTTCTCTAGTCACCTTAGCATGTAATCTCAGGGAAGCTGCATTGAGATGGAACCTTTTATGAAGGCGCACTGCCTGTTCATAAGGGTCCATGGTCAGGGATATGTGCAACACCTGAGTCAACGAATCTGCCCATACATTACCCTCGCTTAGGGGGCCAGGCAAGGAGGTATGCGCTCTTATATGCCCAACAAATAAGGGACAAGTGCGCTGCCAAATCTGCTGCTGTAATTGTAAAAGAAGCAAATAAACTGAGGAGGTAGGGGCTATATAGGCTGTGGTTTCTAAAGGTAAAACAACATGAGCCACATAGCAGCTATCTGTGTATAAATTCAGGGGCTCATCATGATAAATTTGAAGGGCAAAAAGAACAGCGGCTATTTCGGCGGCTTGAGCTGATTTGTGAGAGATGGAAACAGCCTGTTCTTCATGTCCAGAAACTATAGCAGCCTTGCCTTTAGCCGACCCATCAGTAAAAACCACACGAGCTCCTAATATGGGTTGTTGTCTAATTATTTTTGGAAAAACAACTGGATGTCTTTTAAAAAACTGTACTAAGCGATGGGAAGGATAATGATTAATTAACTGAGAAGAAACCGTGGCACAAAAGACAGACCAATCATCAATATTATTCTGCAACCATACCACCTGTTGGGAATCATAGGGGATGGAGATGAAATCAGGATATTTTCCAAAAATTTGCAGGCTGATCTTACATGCCTTATACAACAGAGATACAACAGCAGTGGGATATGATTGCACAATTTGTCCAGTGGATGCTGGGGAGTGGACCCAATATATAGGTCCAGTCTGCCAAAACACTGCTGTAGGCGCATGATTGGAAGGAAAGACCAACAACCGCATTGGTGCCTTATAATCCACATAATTAACATGAGCATTATGAATGGCCTGCTCGACTAACTGCAGACATTCCCTGCCTTCTTTGGACAATTGTCTGGGTGAGGAAGGATCTGGATCACCTTTAAGAATATCAAAAAGTGGCTTGAGTTGCCCAGTGGAAATATGCAAAATTGGTCGGATCCAGTTAATATCACCCAACAAACTCTGCAGATCATTCAAAGTCTTCACATCACTTAATCTGATGGTCAAATTCTGAGGGGTGACACCAGTTGGTAAAAGTTGATGGCCTAAATACTGATAAGGAAAATCTGTCTGAATTTTATTCGGGGCAACAATCAACCCGGCTGTGGCTAAAGCCTGATAAATACATTGTGCTGCTGAGGACAGAATGGAACGGGTTTCAGCTGCAATCAAAAGATCATCCATATAATGGATTAAATAAATATTTGGAAATTGTGATCTAATTCCTTTTAAGGCCTTATCCACATATATCTGACAAATGGTAGGGCTGTTCATCATCCCTTGTGGGAGCATGACCCAATGGAAACGTTGGGAAGGGGCCTTTAAATTGATGGATGGTAAGGTAAAGGCAAAACGTGGAGCATCTTCCGGGTGCAAGGGAATGGAGAAAAAGCAGTCTTTTAAATCTAACACAAGCATATGCCAATCTTTTGGTATTCCCACAGGAGATGGCAAACCAGGTTGCGTGGCCCCCATAGGGGCCATGACGGCATTTACTGCACGTAAATCTTGTAAAAGCCTCCATTTATTATTTTTCTTTTTAATAACAAAAATTGGGGTGTTCCAAGGAGAGGTGGATGGAACAATATGTCCAGCCTCAAGCTGTTCCTTTACCAATTCAATTGCAGCCTCTAATTTTTCACTTGAAAGGGGCCATTGTTCAACCCAAACTGGTTCATCTGTTTTCCATGTTAATTTAATGGGTTCCACTAACTGACGAGGCTGCTCTACAATGGCCCCTGCGAAAAATGTCCTAACCCTGTCACAGACTGGTTGGGGGTCACCTTGAAGATGTCTGCCCAAACCTTTTCCAGGAAAGTATCCCTGTCTATTAAGCATATTTGGCATAGGCTGAGAGGTCAATACAACATTCATGGCACTCAACAAATCTCGTCCCCACAGGTTGATAGGAATATGTGGTAAGACATACGGCTGGAAAACTCCTGAATGCCCTTCTTGATCCTTCCACCTTAACAACCTGGCACTTTTCTGTGGCTGAGAAGTTCCTATCCCTTGGAGAACGGTTGGGGTGGCCTCTAATGGCCAGGAACTTGGCCACTGTGCCTGGGATATAACTGTACTGTCAGCCCCGGTATCAAGTAAACCTGTGAATTTTCTCCCTTCTATCTCTAACTGTAAGGTGGGTCGGGTTTGCATGTCGGAGACCCAACATGCCAAGGGGCCAGAATGTCCAAATCCTCCTTGTCTATCTCTCTTAAGAATGGGGTTGTCAGTTGGAACCTTGGGGATCAAGATCAGCTGGGCAAATCTAGCTCCAGGTGGAATGATTATAGTGCCTTTGGCTGATTCTGCCATGACTTCTATTTCTGCAGGGGTATCCTCATCTATCACTCCTGGGAGTACTCTGATTCCATGCATAGTAGCACTACTTCTTCCTAGGATCAGCCCCAAGGTATTCTTAGGCAAGGGGCCCCTGACTCCTGTTTTTATCCGTTGGGGTCCCAGGAGCGGGGTCAATACCTCTCCAGAGGTGGCACAGAGGTCCAGTCCTGCGCTACCTGGTGTTGCTCTGAGGAGGGTTGAAATATCTGTGCTCCTCGCCGTGGGAGAGGGACTCTGGAAGGAGTCTGCGCTGTTCCGGAAGTTACAGGTGTCTGCTGGGCTCCGTACACCTGAGGTTGGGGGGCCCGGAGCGGGCCCCTGACCCCGTTTCCCGATAGGGGATTGCCTTGGGCATCATATCTGGACCTACAATCACTGCTCCAATGATAGCCTTTATGGCATCTTGGACAAAGATCTGGGGCCTGCAAGGATTGTGGGGGTGATCTTCCTTGTCGCAGAATTTTGGGGCACTGTTTTTTAAAATGTCCAGGCTGTCCACATCTGAAACAGGTTTTGGGAGACGCCCTAGGGTGGGGCTGAGGGTGTTGAACAGCGGCTGCTATCACTTGCCCAAGGGCATGGGTGGAGTCAATATGTCTGCAGATTTTGAGATAATCATGCAGGGACTTATCTCTGTGGAACCTGAGAGCATCCTGACAATATTTATTAGCATTCTCAAAGGCTATATGCTTAATTACTGGCATTGCTGGTTCCACGTTACCAAAGATCTTACTAGCAACCTGTATAATACGGTCCACAAATTCTTGAAAAGGTTCTGTGGGGCCTTGCAAGACCTTGGAAAGCTGGTCTCCTGTATTAGCATTAGGTAAGGCCTTCCAGGCTCCAAGGGCTGCATTTGCTATCTGAGCATAAACTCCTACGTCATAATTAACTTGTTGTTGGATGCCCTCAAAAGGTCCAGTGCCAGTAAGCATTTCAAGGCTTCGATCTGCATGTCCCCCAGCCGCGTTCTGCTCAGCAAAAAATTTGCACCTATCTTGAAAATCCCCTTTCCATAGGAGAAAGTCACCACCATCGAGAGCAGAGCGGCACAATTGCATCCAATCACTAGGAGTAAGATTCAAACTCGAAAAGGATTCTATGAGTGCAAGAGTAAAGGGTGCCTGGGCACCATAATCTTTAACAGCCTGCTTTACATTTTTGAGGTCTTTAAATTGAAGGGGCTGATGCTCCCGGCGAGGGGGACCCCCTCGAACTGGGACCTCTATTACAGGGAAGCATCGAACCCCACCCACAGGCTGATCAGTGAGACCGTCACTCCATGGCCGCGTGGGGTAATTATTGGGTGAATGGCCTGCGGTTTCCTCCTCAGGAGGAGCGGTAGGGGTCACAAAATTAGGGACATATGGTGGTGGTCTGGAACTGGACAGTTTGCCAGAGGAACATGCACCTATTCCTGCTTTCTTTAACTTTCTTTTAATGTCCCTAATTTCCCGCTTTAAGAAAACCTTCTCTTTATCCTTCCGCTTTAAGAAAACCTTCTCCTTATCCTTAATTTTCCGCTTTAAGAAAGCCTCCTCATCTCGTTTGTCCTCACTCTCTTCCGAGGAAGAGGCCTCGTTCTCATCTGAAGAAGAGGCTTCACTCTCCTCTAAAGAAGAGACCTCACTCTCCTCTAAAGAAGAGGTCTCACTCGGGGTGGTTTCACTCGAGGCCACCTCGTTCCAGGCTTCCAAGGACCGTAGAACTTCCCACCCCTGGATTGCTTCAAAAGTAGTCTGTACTTCTCTTAACTGTCTCTCAACTTTCACTTTATCAGTAAATAATGAATCACGGACTAAGCGCCACAAAGAAAAGTTAACAATGGGGAAATTATCTGGGTCTTTTTGTAAACAGGATTGTAAATTGGCCTTAACCTGTTCCCAATCGGGAATATTGAAGTTGCCTGAAACAATAAACCAAGGACTGCTAGATTGAATGGCTTTAACAAAATTTCTAATCATTTTAAATTTAACTGGCATCCCCAGTTGACGTAGAAGTTCTTCAAGCTCGGTGGCCAATTTATCCCGGGAGAAGGCAGAACCCATTTTATCGTCCTTTTCACCGGATAAATTAAACACCAAGACCTAACTATACTTCAAAATAAATCTAAAACCTGACTATACTTCAAAATAAATCGAAAACTTAAAAAATAAATCCAAAACCTAGTTATATTTCAAAATAAGTCTAAAACCTAACTCTATTTCAAAATAAATCCAAAACCTGACTATATTTCAAAATGAAACTCCCTCTCCTACCAGTTTAGGAGAGACTTACAATACGTCCCACTTACCTGAATCAGCTGGCCAGACTCTTGGGACGACCCTTCGTCGTATCCTCTCTTTCTCAATCTCGGTGGGAACCTCCAGATGTTGGCAACGCCCTCGTCGCCACGTACCCCGAGCCGAGCGGAGGGACTAGGGTTGCAACGCAGACAACGCAGAGAGACAAGACAAGGCAACACGCAGTACACCGAATGCCGGTCGATGACAGAATGATCTTTATTGCAACTCCAGACTTTCTTTTATACTCTGCTTAGCTCCTCCCAGTAGTGGCCACCCTAAATCCCTTCAGTTCCTCCCAGTAGTGGCAACCCTAAATCCCTTCAGTTCCTCCCAGTGTTTATCCAATCCTCTCGTGGCCACCCTAAATCCCTTGAGTTTTATCCAATCCCCTGGCAGATAACTTGACAAATAGGAAGCAGGAACTTGCGGTTAAGCCAGTGGCTATATGTATCAGGCCAAAATTACCAATCCTGTTATGTTCTGAGAAACAAGCTAAGCTGTGGAGTTAATCCTTGGGAGACCGGGGCCTGCAACTAGGTAAGGGCAGTGTCAAAAGCTACCTTGAATTGTGTATCTTGTAAAAGCTGTCCTAATCATTGGCTCCAGGGCCAGTGTTAATAGCAATGTTAAGATAGTACAATGGTTGTTGATCTGCAGGTGTCATGTATAATGTGAGCTGAAAGAAACGAATAGATGTGGGACCTCCTATTCTGTCACCTTCGAGTTCCCTGGAGCCAAGCCTCAGTAATAGAAAAAAGGAGATGCAGATATAGTATAGAAGATATCAAATACAAGTATGGTAGTCATGGATTTGAACTTCCACTATCAGTTTTGATCTTGAAAGTATGTATTTTCTTTTTTAGAGGTTTATTTATTTATTTGAAAGTCAGAGTTACCGAGACACACACAGAGAGAAACATGGGAGAAGTTTATTCTCCACATAGCTATAATGGCCAGGACTGGGTCAGGCTGAAGTCAGGAGCTTTATTTTGGTCTTTCACCTGGGTGGCAGGGGTCCAAACATTTGGACTAACACTGCTTTTCCTAGGTTATTAGCAGGGAACTGGATCAAAAGCGGGACAGGCAGGACAGGAACCAGCATCCAACCAGCTGCTGGTGTCATAGATGGTGGCTTTACTTGTTGCGTCACAATCACCATCACTTTGTATTTTTAAATATATTTATTTCCTAGCTGTGTTATTTTTTAAAAAAAGTTTGGAAACAATGAACAACTCCATAATATTGAGAATTCACATTGCCTTTATGATAGTCTAGAAAAACTTTTCCAATTAGAGAAAACCAAGGCTCCTTTAAAAATTGATTTCAAGTCTGAAAACCCATGGGCTGGGCAAGAAGCTATCAGAGGATACTAGAATAGCTCATGTGAAGCCAAGCGGATTCTTCTGGCAAAAGATGGACAGTTTAAATCTTAATAAGGTTAAGAATTGCAGTGGATCAATCCTTGTTTAATGTTTAAATTCACAATTATGCAATACTATTAAGTTGGCAATTTTCTGGATATTGTTAAGAATAAACCTGTTTTCATTGTAACTTGGTTACAACCTCATGATTTCTGTGTAATTTTTAATTTTCTTCTAAATGTGTTTACCAAACTGCAAATACATAATGGATGTGCAGAATGGCAAGCAACGCTGTATTATCCTCCAAAAGATTATCAAAAGAAAGCCATAAAATCCACAGATGACAGTTTGAAGTTTGCACACAAAATTTGTTCACAATATTGTTTATATATCATTTATAAATTCAATAATATTCAGTTTTATACATCATCTGAACATGCAGTTATTTAAAATTCAACTCAAAGTCAAGTACATTAAAGCTCCATTTGGACAAATACAGATTTAGGGTAAACTCTGTGTTCTGTTCTTAAGTATAAATTCCTGACTCTTGTATTCACTTGTCTGCGCTTTTAAAATGTTTGTGCCACTGAAGGATGAAGCTAAACCCAATGGGAAAAAAAAACACAAGCATTTCTGAATTCAGTCATATAAATGTTCAAGTTTTTCTTTTCCTTTTTGTACCTATTGATCAGAGAGCTTACGTTTAAAAAAATGGAAGATTGGGTTTGTTTTGTAGTGTAAGAACCAACATTTTACCCAGTGACACTATTACTAGACTGATTTTTACTGAGGAAAGATCTGTGTAGCCATGTTAAAACACATATGAAATGTTACTTGAAAAAAAAATGTATTGGAGCACAAACCGTTAAAGTGGCATAATAGTTGCACTATTTTTGGCATCTGTACAGCTTATAATTTTGATAAAGTCTAGTTAAGCAAAACATCCTTAGAGCATGTAAATTAAAAATAAGCTTTTATATTTAAATATCACAGAACTATTTTTATAAAGCCCTACCTTGTTTTATAATAGAACTCAATGCTACTCAACAATTTATTTGATAAAATTTATTCTATATAACCCAACACCATTTACTAAATATGCAAGTCATATATATGTAACCATGCGTTGTATTAAAAAAGACTATTAGAAACAAATTTGAGTATATTTTTATTTTATGTTTTCAAAAATTTATGTAAGAAAACTACTTTAAATATACATTACTTATGTGTATTGTTTTCCACTCTATGGGAGATATAATAAAAATTGATGTAGTGTGGTTTAAAAAAAAAAGAATAAACCTGTTGTCATAGATAGTAGATAAAGAAAATGAAAGAATGATATATTTATCTTGACTTTTCCTCCTATATTATACTACTATACCACATGTATACTTGGTAAAGGAAGGTATTTTATTTTTTTTTCAACATTTATTTATTTTATTTGAAAGGAAGGCAGAATTACTGATAAGGAGAAACAGAAATAGAGATCTTCCATCTGCTAGTTCATAGCTCAACTGGCCACAGTGGCCAGAACTAAACCAGAAACCATTTGCTTCATTCTGATATTCCACATAAGCCATATTCTACTGATTTTTCAGAGAAATGCAATAGCGGACAACTAGATCAGAAGTAGAGCACCTGGGACTTGAACTCATATCTTTATGGGATGTTGACATTGTAGCTAGTGGTGTATGTCACTCGCGACACCACATTGCCAGCCCCAGGAGAGCCTTTTCTAATCAAGTTATTCTAGCAAATTAAATGAAAAAAAGCTGGAAAATTTTGCAAGCTCCAACACGTTAGTAAACTGGCACCAAGAGTTAATAGCATGAACTATCCCAAAAGAATAAAAATAAATATTAAGTACATAAAATCATCAAAGAAGTTAAAGTTGGGACTAATCAGGCTTCCAGAATTGGGTGCCAGTTTATGAAAAATAAAAAAGGCGTAAGAAACCGCATCTTCAGCCAACAAATCCTGTAGAATACTTGGTACATCTACTGCCCCAGTTTAGATTTTAGATTTAGGAATTTAGATGGAATCTGTAGATCTTTTTTAGAAGTTAAAACCTGGAAAAATAGAATTATGGTATTCAGGCATGCATCCTAGGGTGGTAAAATTAGAGCTGCTTTGGAGTGATTGCTGTGCAAGTCAGGGTACTTGTCACTGGGGAAGAATGAAGGGTCTGCACAGGGTGACAGGCACAGTTCTGAGTTTTGATCTAAGCAGATGTTAGGAAAGTATTTGCTGCATAATAATTTACTAGATATGTTGTTTTGTATGGTTTCAATGTGTATTTTATTTTATAATAAAAGTATTTAAAGGACAGAAAGATAGGGAAACTGTATGTTTCAGAGAAATGCATATGCCTGATATGGCCGTAAAGAGGACTAAAACATTGAAAGCACTGGGCAAATAAAATGGACAGTTGTTTTCTGGGACACAATCAACACGGATTCTGCAATGCATTTGTATGTCAGTGCAAGCTGCCTTTCAAGTTACTGTGGGGTTTTGTTCGTGCAGTTGTGCAGCAGCAGGTGCGTGTGGTGTTTCCATTTCAAACTTGGTCAGTCTGGGCAGGTGGCCCATCTTTGGCTCAGTATTTTCCAATGTGTGGTGCATGGGAAACTGGCAGAGTAGTCACTATATGCTTAAGAAAGGGCAGATTCTCTCCTGTGTCTTCAAAAGGAGTGACCCAGGAGAGGGATCTATATTATTAAGAAGCGCACTGCAGTGCAAGAACCACTCATGGCCTCCCTGTTGATTTCTGTCTAAAACACTGTATACATAAGAACAGTCAGTTGTTTAAAGAAACCTTGGGGGACGTGATTCTTCTGAGTAATTTTCCTATCAGCTATTGGAATCAAGATCTTAGCCACTGCTTTTCCTAGTGATGAACTCAGATTTTGAATGTGTACTTAATTTGAGTGATGAACAATACTGAATGTGGGTATGACAGAGCAATAACCCAGGTAGAAAAACAGTTTTCTCTGGTAGTCAGCAACCCTGTCAATTCCAGACTTTTTGGTTGAAAAAAGGGTGTGTTTCTGGCTTTCCTTCTAACCCCTCACTAAATAAACCACATCCTTGGATAGGTATTTAAAAGGAAAACCCATTCTGAATTCTCTCAAAGTTTTTAAAAACAATTCTAAGCAAAAAACTTAAATTCTTGAAAAACAAAGTAATTCTCACTTCAGTATGGCCAGATGTGGCCTGCCAGAACTGTTTAGAAAAGAATTTTTTTAAAATTTGAAATGTAGAGTTGACAGAGCAGAGGAGAGGGGAGAGAGAAGGTGAGGAGAAGAGGATGAGGGGAGTAGAAGAGATCCTCCATATGCTGATTCACTCCTGAAATGGCCTGCGCCAGAAGCTTCATCTAGGTCTCCCGTGTGATTTCAGATGTCCAAGGACTTATGCCATCCTTCTCTGCTTCCACAGTCATATTAACAGGGAGCTGGACTGAAAGTGTAGCAGCCAGGACTTGAACCCACACCCATATGAGGTGCTAGCACGACAGGCAGAGGAATAACCTTCTGTATCCATTAGCACCAGCTCACTGCTAGAACTTCAGCTTGATCTTTTCTGAATTGTAGACAAAGGAGGCATTCACAGATTGATGGCAGAAATTTATGTTCAGCCTCTTATTCATTTTCCTTCTTCTACTATCTACCCTCTCCCAGGTTTGCTTGCTATTTGTGTTTAATACTTCTCTCTTTTTTATATTTCACTTCATTTATTTCTCGTCTTTTAAAATATTCTTCCCTATTTCACACCCAAGAGTTATTAGGTGTCAGATAATGCTTACCTTCATAAATCACCTACCTACTTTCAACTTGAAAACTCATAGCATGTAAACAGGGAATTATTTCAAATTTGGAATCAACAAACAGCTTATCTGTGTTACACACTCATTTGCACTTCACTCATGCTAAAACCCTACACAGCCTCTATTCTTCAAATAGATTTATTATGCTGCTCTATGATACAACCCAGTGGTGGCAGGTTTATACTAGAATAATTGAGGTGCCCTCATGCAATTCACACATTGTTTTTATTTAAATTATTTATATAAAAGAGAACAGATTTAATTGTTTCATATATATAGTTTTTTTCACATATATAATTTGAGCCCAGAATGAAGCTTCCCACTCTCCGACTCTCCCTCTTTCTCCCCCCTGCCCCCGCTTTACTATTGCAATAGCAAGTTTCCTTTTACTTTGTTAGTCACAGGCTTAATCCTCTTCTGAATAAAAATTCAACAGGTAGATAAATGGAAAGACCTCAGGAGTATAGATAAAGGTCACAAACAATAATCCAACCTCAAGGTGTCAACTTTGCTTATATATATTGCATTTTTACACTCATTTATTAACCATCACAAATCAAAGAAGCATATAATGATTGTCTTTTTAAGTCTGGCCTTATTTCACTAAGCATAATTGCCTCCAGTTATTTTAAGTTATGATTTTTCAGTGGTTCTGCCTGCATCATTTATGAGTATTACAATCATAGGTGATCTTGAAGCCAAGAAAGGTGAAAAAAAATTCACAATCAGCTAAGCTGCTATTATCGTGATATTCTGGAACTCATTTTGGCCACAGATTTGGAATATTTTTATTTTTCCTGTTACTTCAGTTTAATTGAGCAAAAGTCCTGCTTGATGTCAGGAATAGAACAACAAATAAGACAGACAGCCCCTTTTCTCTGGACAGTGCAGTTTAGGAACTAAAGCAAAAAAATTGGAAATGAATATTATTAATGGTAAAAATAAATACCCTTTTGAATTTGAGCACTTATTAGCTACTAAATGATGAATAGTAATTCAGTGAAATATTAAAGAGCTAAGTCAAAACTTAATTCCCTTCCAATTATTCCTGTAAATGAAGGGTCAGATTTTTTTATAGACTGTACTGAAGTTTTCAGAAGCATATACACAGTTTCTATCCACAAAATCCAGTCACCTTCCCATGGATTGCTGCAGGAAGGAAAGCTCCCATGCACTGGTCCCTTCAGAGACAAAGGAATTCAGGATTGTGCTTGCTCCTTGTTCTGTCATTAATATCTAGGAGAGTGTCTCAAACTACAAAAGTAGAAAAAATGTATTTTGCTAAAGTAAACTGAAGTTTTAGTACCTCTCTTAATCAAAACATTGTCAGCTTCTTTCATTTGCTGATGGAGTGCACAGTACACAGCAGAAAGAAAACTGAAATAATACTTGATCTTCAGGACTTTTCTCCTTGATTTATGGAATATATATTTGTAACTGAACTCAATCCTGCAAACATCCATTAAACACTGCCCACATATAGACAATATTGTAATGGTTTGACATGGTAGATACAAAAGACAAGAAAGACTTATTTCTTGCTTTTTGAAAGGTACAGCATGATCAGAGAGATGGATAAGTAGCAGCTAATGACAGTAGCAAAACCGTTTTCCCATAAGCTGTCTTGTTTCAAGCATAACACTCCTATGATTTTTGCAGTAGAAAGAATCAATACTGTTACACTTCAGACACCATAGAAAGGACTGAGACGCTGACAATAAGTTTCAACATCTCTCATACTCTTCTCCAGTAGATTATTCTCAGTGTGACAAACACAAGACCAGGGGCAGACCAGGAACTGGGGAGGCAGATAATCTAGTTTGTGTGATTTTTAAAAATGATTTGTGTATTTTTATTTGCAAGGCAGAGTTAGACTATCAGAGAGACAAGAGAAAAGAAAGAGAGAAAGAAGGAAGGAGAGGGAGAGAGAGAGAGAGAGAGAGAAAGAGAAACTTCTGTCTGTTGGTTCAATTCTCAAATGGCTGCAATGGCCAGAGCTGAGCTGATCCGAAATCAGGAATCAGGAACTTCCTCTGGGTCTCCCATATGGGTGCAGAAGGCTCAAGGACTACAACCATCTGCTGCTTACCCAGGTCATAATCAGGGACCTGGATCAGAAGTGGAGCTGCTGGGACATGAACTGGTTCTCATATGGGATGCCAGGTATGCAGGTGGAGGACTGGCTCGCTAAGCCACTGCACTGGCTCCAGTTTGTTATTTTTAAAGACTATTTTTTGTGGAGCAGTTTTTAGGTTCACAGCCAATGTTAGGCAAAAGTATAGATACTTAATCTTCTGTCCTCACATATGCGCAACCTTTCCCATCATAAACACCCCCTTTAGAGTTGTATTTTTATTAGAACTGATGAACCTATAATAGTACCCCATTAGTTCACATTACATTCTCTTGGTCTTATATGATGGGAATGTAGTGACATGTGTCCACCTTCACAGCGTGCCAAGTAGATTAATTCCTCCCACGATCACTTGGCCTACCTGTTCCTCCTGTGTTGCCTTCCTCTGCCATTACCATTCTTTTACTGACCATATGGCTTTAATTTTTTAGAGTCTCATTTATTAGCATTTTAAAATTGGCTTCTTTCACTTAGTAACAACCTTTGGCTTTTCCTCCATGTCTTTACAGATCATGTCTTTTTAGCACTGAATAATATTCCGTTTTTTGATTGTGTCCCAGTTTGTTTATCCACACATTTGTTAAAATACATTTTGGTTGCTTCAAAATTTTGGCAGTTATGAATAAAGCTGCTATAAACAATTTTGGTTTTTGTTTTTTTGGGGGGGCTTGAAGTGATAAAAGTATTGAACTCCTTTGGGTAAGATCCAAGAAGCACTAGGTTATGGTAAAAATGTGTTGAACTTTGTGGAAAACCACCAAAAGTGGCTGTAGTATTTTCTGTTCTTACCAGAATGGGTACAATTTCCTCTTGCTCTACATCCTTGCCCACATTTGAAGATGACAGTATTCTGGGTTTTGGCCATCCTCATGTGTATAGTGCATCTAATTACTATCTTAATTTGCATGTGCCTGATGAAATGATGTGGGACATCTTTTGATATAATTATTTGCTATTTCTTTATTTTCTTTAGTGAAATATTTTTAAGCTTTTTGATACATTTTAAAAATGTTATTTTGTGAGAGAGAAAGAGTGGGGGAGAGTGAGGATAGGGATCGAGAGAAAAGAGAGAAAGAAGAGCCTTCTTGTCTTCTGGTTCCTCCCCATGTGTTCACAAAGACCCTGGTCCTGGACTTGAAGTTGGCAGCTGGAAAGTCAGTCCAGGTCTTCCACCTAGGCAACAGGAACTCAATGTTTGAGCCAACTCCTGCTACCTCAGTGTCTGCAATGATACACAGCTAGAGTGAGGAATGAGAGCTGTGAAATGGACCAGGTACTGAGTGTAGAATACATGCATGCTAACTGCTTTGCTAAACACTGGCACTAGGCTAAGCTTTTTTTAAACTTTAATTGGAAAAATAAGTTGTGAGAACTGTTCTTCAGAAGTAGGCTTCAATTTACTCTTATTTTAGAAAAGCCATCTGCAATATTCCTGCAGTTACACAAACACAAGTGAAGCATGTTTTGATAGAAACAGTGAAATTATTTTCAGGGGAGAAGGAAGAGAAACATTATTTGGGATTGTAGATGAATGGGAAGATGCCTGTTGGTTGTTGTTTATTCCCATGCAGAGGGCATTTGTAGGCATTTGAGGAATTTACTTTGTTTTCTCTTGGAAGATGGTATGTGGGGAAGCAAGAAGCATGAAAGGCAGGGCAGGCCATGTCTGAGAGGGTTTGGAAACTACATGCTGAGTGTTGCTTCAGTCCCTTGGTGAGGAAGTTATTGGAAGGGTGCATTTCCTTTCAGATGCATCTGGAACCCTGGAAATTAGCAGGCAGTTTGGTGTGTTTTGACAAAATGTTGATGCAAGTATTCTTGTAATTTCAGAGGGGACCCTTGAAAATGGCTGGAAATGGATTTGGTAACTTCATGTTGAGGCAGGAAAGAGATGCCCACCCAGAGATGGTCAGAAGGATCTGACTAGTCAGACTCTGTTAGAGTAAACACATTAAAGCTTTCTCAGAAAGGGTTCCTCCATTTCTATCCCAAGCTGGTGAGCTGGACATAGTGGCAAAATACATGAAAGTACCTTAACAGACCTGTAGAAGAAATAATACACGGCAAGAAAAAAAAAGACAAAGCACCCTCTCACAGAATACATACAAATTAAACGAAACAAAGTTAGCATTAGCCTCATGAGTGAAATGTTGGGTGTGATGCTCTTGTCCTGCATTGGAGTCTCTGGTTTCAAGTTCCAGCTCCAGTCCCTGATTCCAGTTTCCCAATAGACAGATTCTGGGAGTCAGTGGTGATGGGCCAAGTAGTTGGTCCTTTGTCACCCATGTTGGAAACCTGGACTGTCTAGCTATTAACTGTTGAGTGTGTCCTCAGCTGTTGTAGATATTTGCGAAATGCACCAGCAGATGTGAGTACCACTCTATGGCTCTCTCTCTCACTCACTCTCTCGTTTCTTTCTTTGCCTCTTAAATACTTTTAAAAAGCAAACAGACACAACCAGTTAGTTTATTTTTAGTCAGTCTTTGGTCATTTCGCTGTTTCTATCAACTACTTCAGTAACCAAGATTCTTGTCCCAGTGACAGGAGGTAACAGCTGCGTTTTGAGAGCACAAAGTGTCTAGATTGAGTGAAGTGAGCAGTTGGCAAAATAATGTATTCAGTGTATTTTGCCCTGTGAATCGATCTGAATGCCACGTAGGCTAATGGACTGTATGTGAATTAAGCAAAACAATGGAGAACCCCACTTTATCATATTAACACAGTCATATCTGGGGGAAAATCTTACACATCTTTGAAGATAGATTGTTAACCACTGTCATTGCTTTAATTCATCTTGATTCAGGTTCCAGATTAGCCTTACAATTTATTATTTTTTTGCACTTGTCTGAAAATTATGTGGAAGCTCTACAGAATGACTGTATGAAATCAGTGTTGCTGATTGTAACATGCTTTTGTGTCTTCCAAGAATTGGAGTGAATGACCTCAAAAAAATTTCTATATGTATTTTACTGAAAATGTCAACTAACATTTTTTGTTGTTGTTATTCTAAAAATTATCATACAAAATTAATTTTTGGGGTGTTCAGTTCTACATATTTTAACCCATGTGTAGATGTGTGTAACCACTTCCTTAATCAGGAACAGAGCAGTTCCATCACCCACAAACTCCACTGTATTCTCTCTTTGTAGTCCTGCCCTCCTCACTCCCAGTCTCTGGCGGCCACTCATGCATTTTTCATCACTGTAGTTTTGTCCTATGGGAATGTTATAGAAATAGAATTGCCACTGTGAAGTCTTTGGGGGTTGGCTTTTGCGCAGCATAATGCCTTTGTGATCTATCTAAGTCTTTTCATATATAGTGGTTCATTTTGTGTGTGTTTGCTGCATATTATGTAGATGTGCCATAGTTTCTCCACTTACTGGAGGGCATTTAGATTTTGTTGATTATGAGTGGAGCTTCTTTTTTCATTTTTGTGTGTAGGTAAAGCTTTCATTTTTTTTCTAGGATAAATATACAAAATGGGGATGCTAAATCGTATAGTAATAACACATTTAACTTTGTAAGAATGTACTGCTTTCCAGATTGTGTCATTTAGCATTCCTAACAACATTTAGGAGAGTTTCAGTTGTTCTGAAAGTTTCTGTTTCTTTGAAATATCTATAAAGTTAGTCATATAAGTAAACCTGCTGGAGAGCATCTTTCATTTGTTTTTAAAACTTTGTTTTCATTTTATTTGAAAGTAGAGAAAGAAAGGCAGATGAACAGTTGGTTTTGGTATCCTTAGCCACCCTTCTCTGGTTTCTACCTTTCCTCTACCTGCGTATTTCTCAAGTCCCACAGTTTTTGTTTCTGGACATGACTTATAAGGGAGCTGCATTGAGGAAAATAGTCTGACTTTGGAATCTTGACAGTGAAAAGATTGCCAGCTAGTCAATCTGTTCATGATCCCATTGTCCCAGACGAGGGAAGCTTGGGAATTAAGGGAGGAATCTGAAGATCAAAGAAAGGTCCAGCAGATATGACCTGAAGGAGAGGCTTGAAGCTAACATGAATAAGGGCAACAATTAGTTTTAACAGGAGAAATGGGATCATTTCATTAAAGATGACTAGGCTGCTTTTGGAGGATATTTTCAAACCATAATAGTCTGACAAATGGATAGATCGACTGATCTCCAGTTCTGAAGATATTCTTTTCATATTGAAAAAAGTCATGATTGCCTTCTTAAATTACTACTTTAATTTCCTCTGGGTAGCATAACAGTGTTTGTAAATCTGTTATCCATGAGCAATTCAGCTATGTAAACTGCATCCAGTTTCCAGTTACCATCTGATTAAATCACACGCATAATCACATGCTAGTGTGAACACCAGCATTCCTTTTAGGAATCAGCTGGGTGTGGGCCCAACACTGCCCACCCCCATGCCTCCACTTGACCCTGCTAATCAAATGCTGACAGAGCTTCCAACAGGTCATATCTCTTACAGCCTTATAATCCCAGGTACTTCCTGCTGGGAAGGCAGCCATTCAGCAAATTATTTTTAGTGTATTAAGCTCAACAGAATTTCCGTAATCTTCACCTTTGTTCACTTAAGTGTCCAGCAACTGAAAATGGTGAAGAAACTAGGCATTGAAAACTTCAAGCTAATTATTCTCTCTGTGTGTGTGTGTATATATATATATACATTAAATATATTTGTATATATTTACATATATAAATTGTTTGGGAGTGGAAGAAAAAGAGAAAATGCCCATCCTCCGATGCACTTTCCAAATGCCTGCGATGGTCAAGGCCAAAGCTGGGAGCCAGGGACACAATATGTGAATGACAAAGACCCAGTTACTTGAGCCATCATCAGTTCTGGCTTGCAGTCTGCACTGGCAAGAAGCTGGAGACAGGATTAGACTGGAGCCAAGAAGAGAATCCAAGTACCCTGATATAGGATGCATACAACTAAATTGCTATGCCAAAAACTTGCTTTTAGTTGTTATTCAAATATTTGTCCAACATTTATACAGATGGGCAGGGAAAATTAGATTTTTTTACTATTAAAATGTGTATATAAACTCAGAATTAGGTATCTTTCACCAACCAAATCTGTCATCACAAATTGACAACAAAACCAATGTTTAGGGATGAGGAAAATACAACATACACGTATGCCCCACATATATACATACATGTGAAGTTTTTATTTCTAAGTTTCTGTTTTCGTAGGATTTTTGTCAAACCAGTGAAGTAATGGTAGAAATGATAAAATAATTAACAGATTTCAGAAAGATGCACTATCTGTGTTATTCAGAGTCAGAATTAGAATGGAGACTGTCTGTGCACATTGCAAAAAATAATCAAGGTCAGCACATGTGGGGTGGGTGTTTCTCTCAGAGCTCATCAGCTTCCATTGGACAAGGGTCTATTAAGCTTTCTCAGGTAAGAAGTAAGGTGTAGAAATCTAAATTAATTGTCACCAATGATGATTTACTGTCCCTTATGTGTGTTTCCCTTAGTGGCCTAGAAATCCTGATCCACCTTCCCAATCTACTGTGAAGGAGCCAAATCATGTGTAAGAGGAATGAATAGCATGTACTTTGACATGAAGCTTTTGTGGTGCCATGTATTTTGGTTGATGTGAATGGAGTTGGCAAGAGATGCCGATTTGGTTATTCTGGGCAGTTGATATAAAGGTTACCCAAACCTTTTTCTTTGATAGCTATTGTAAGTTAGGATATAACTATAGGAACCAGGTAAGAGATAGAGGCTAACAAATCCAGGACAGGAAGTAGAGGATTTAAGAAAGTTGAGAGTACTGCAGAGCGTGATTGTGCTGGGAGGGGGGCTGATACATGAGAAAAAGGAGGGCAGTGGATGCGGGTTGGATGGGCCCCTGCAGTTAGAGATGGACAAAGAGCAGCTGGTGGTACAGGGGACCTTGTGATACTGTCACACAGGTGGAGTAACAAGGACCAGAGCAGAGCAGTGACAGAGTAGGTCTTATGGAGGGAAGGAAATTTAAGGATAGATTGTTGGCCAGTTCATCAGTGTAAATACTATAATTATGCTAGGTAAATGTGTGCTGCATTTTGAGAAATATAGCAGCTTTCTTCTTCAGTGTATGGTAGAGAAATAGAAGAGAAAGATCTAGATATGGCAATTAGAGAGAAAGGTTTAGCAGACAGTAGGTACAGCATGGTAAGACGGTGGTGAAGTGGCAGACAGGCACTGATATACCTAACAGCTGCACTTTCATCTCTTAAGTGAGAACTGGGAGAAAAGGCCACCTCACATGGGAAGACACAGAAGAAGCAGTTTCCTTGGGCATCATCAGGTTTAGGGGAGACCAGATGGTAGATGTAGCATTTTGTGAAGAAACCAAGGTTTAAGTTTTAAATAAGGGAGTGGAATCAGCAAAGTATAGAGAATATGGGAAAGGTCTGCTGTGGGAGGGAAGGAGCTTCCCAGGATGACCCAGAACAAGATGGAAGGGATCATCCGAAGAAGACAAAGAATATAGGAAATCTGCTTTGGGGTGAGAATAAAGGACAACAGGAATAAAAGGTGTGTGCAGTAGGGGGATATATGGAGTAGATTCTCCACGTGCAAATCCCATGGGATATGAAATATCTGATGATGACAATTAAAGGCTTGCTCTTTTTGAGTTGTTTGTTTATTTGAAAGGCAGAGGTGAGAGTGAGAGCACAAGAGATTGTCCTTTTGCTGGTTTACTCCCCACATGGCCTCAACAACCAGGGCTGGGGCCAGGCTAAAACCAGGAAAAGAACTCTGCTTACATCTTCCTTAGGGATGGATGGCAGAGGCCCAAGTCCCTGGGCCTTCTTCTGGTGCTTTCCTAAGCGTATTAGCAACAGGGTGGACTGGAAACTGAGCTACTAGGACTCGGATGGGAGTTCCGTTATGGGATGCTGGTGTTGCAATAGGTAGCTTCACCTGCTGCGTTGCAATGCCAGCCCCACAGGACTGATTGTTCTTCTGTCTGAGGTCAGCAGACACTAGCTAATACAGCTGTGATTGGCTCCTGTGTACTTGCTAGTGGGATACTACAATTTTTGCCCTGAATTACCTTTAGACTTTGTGAGCCCATGGGCCACATTTGGAAGAACTTGGGTTAGTGAGGGCTTTAAAATTTATGAAATTTAAATGTTTAATCTACTCCAAGTTTTCTGTCATCAGATGTGCTGCAGATTTGAAGAACCAATATTGCAGTATTAATTGAAATTATATAATTTATACTCAAAATTCAGGACAACTTTCCATTATTCATCAGTTGGTTTTTTGGCTAACATTATTGCAAATTGTTAAACATGTCATATGTTTTAATTTTACTTTTCAAAAAGTAACTGAATTACATGAAATCAGAAGTTCATATTTCTAGATAGAGGGATTGTTTATAATGATAATAGGGCTCAGAATTCAATTACTATCTTAAAATTTTAGCCTAAAAAATTCACAGCTGTCTCATTTTTTAAAATCACAGATGCACAGCTAAAAATGAGTAGCTGAGCAACATTAGCTAACACATCATTTTGATGTGCAATAGCCTCTTAAATTGCTCAAGTAAATGCTGCTATTGATATCACTCATTTCATGCTGTTGGTCTCTGACAGCGCAGTGAAAATTTGGGAACTTTTAAGAACAAGTGATGTGTCAGATGCCAAATCAGCCTACTAGAACAGTATTGTGAAGAAGAGGGATACTCTAATTAGGTAATGCTTTTGTTTAAAGTGTCTGGGCCCTAAAAATAAGATAAAATTTAATTTTTTAAAGATTTATTTATTTTTATTGCAAAGTTAGATATATATATAGAGAGAGAGAGGAGAAGAGACAGAGAGAATATCTTCTGTCCAATGATTCACTCCCCAAGTGACCGCAACAGTCAGTGCTGAGCCATTCCAAAGCCAGGAGCCAAGAACTTCCTCCAGGTCTCCCACGTGTGCAGGGTCCCAAGGCTTTAGGCCATCCTCAACTGTTTTTCCAGGCCACAGGCAGGAAGCTGGATGGGAAGTGGGGCTCCTAGGACTAGAACTGGTGTCCATGTGGGATCCTGGCACATGTAAGATGAGGATTTTAGCCACTAGGCCACAGTTCTGAGCCCAAATTTAATTTTTTTTCATGGAATTTTTCTGACTTTGCTTCTTAATGGTAATTCTGCTTATAGGATATGAGTTTAAGATTTAGGTTTGCATTGCAAATTGAAACAGTAAATTGTGCTGTTGTAGGAGAGTGACCAAAGACTCTCTAACTCTTAGAGAATATGTGGGAGCTCCTACAAAGCACATGTTCAAGCCTGTCTTCCTGGATGATGCTTCCATCCTGAAATATGGTACACTCAGTGTAGCTTACCAGTAGTACATAGCTCCCTTGCTAGAATCCCGAAGAAACAGTAAGAAAGAGAGCAGGGTGGATTAGTAAGGTGAACGTCCTACCCAGCTGAACTTTCAATGTGGGTGTCTGAAACATTAGTAGGATTTTTGTGGTTAGAAAAACAACTTGCATAAATGTGCCAGAGGGCCAGGGTACTGTAACCAGGAGTGTGTATCTGAACTAAAAGAATGAGTAAGTACTAACATGTGCTACTATTGATCCCAATCCTTGGTGGTAGGTGAAAGGGTAACCTTTTGTATCATCTCTGGGGAAGACCAAGTAATCCTCATATATTTTGCTTTCATTACCGCAGGACATCTGTGAAGATATTTCTGATCATGTTGAACAAATCCATGCCCTCCTGGAAACAGAGTTCTCCCTGAAGCTGCTGTCTTACTCTGTCAATGTGATTGTGGACATTCATGCCGTGCAGCTGCTCTGGCACCAGCTCCGGGTCTCTGTGCTGGTTCTGCGAGAGCGCATTCTGCAAGGTCTGCAGGACGCCAATGGCAACTACACCCGGCAGACAGACATTCTGCAGGCTTTCTCAGAAGAGACGAAGGAGGTGAGTATTTCCTTTGAAGTGCAGTCATGTCATGTCAAGTGTGACAGTTTGAGAACATTTTCAGTTTAAATATGTGGGAAAGGAGTGATTTGTATGTGAATAAGTAGGCCCTGAGCAGTGCTTTGAGTCCAGTATAGTGAACAGAAGCCAGGGTGCTTCTAATGTGAATGAGGCCTTAACCCAGAGTAAACTCACACTGGATAATTTTCAGGTACCGTCCCTAGATTTTAGTGCTAACCTAATCTCTGTTCAATTATCTAATCAATATTTATTGAACACTTGCTAAATACCAAAGAGTAGGTACTAAAAATACAATAATGATCTAAACATGGTCTCTGATCTAAAGGCACTTTGAGGCTGGAGGGGGATGGAGACGAATAAATAGATATTATGACCAAACTGTAATAAACCTACATGATGCCTTTAGAGGACAAAGAAAGAGTCTTCTAATTTGGACAAGGGAAGCTTTCCAAAAAGAGTCTTACCTGAGTTCCTAAGCAGCAGTAGGTCTCACACTGCTGAATAGAGATGGAAAATACCAGAGACAGAGAGAGTGGGAAGATCAAAGACCTAGGGGTCACAGAGACTAAGACAAGCTCTGTGAACTACACTGGAAGCAAAAGGCAGTGTCCAGGGTTAGGACTAACAAGGAAAATAGAGGTTAGACCATAAAGCTCTGTAAGAAAGCTTTCTAATAAGAAAATTGGACCTTATCTTAAAAAAATGTGTTGGGAGCCACCACTGTGGTGCAGAGGGGTTAAGCTGTTGCCTATGACTAGTCCTGGTTGCTCCACTTGAGATCAAGCTTCCTGCCATTGAACCTGGGAAACAAGCAGAAGATGACCTAAGTACTTGGGTCACTGCACCTACGTGTGAGACCTGGTTCCAGGGTTCCAGCCTCCTGGCTTCAGCCTAGCCATATACTACTGTTTTGGCCATTTTGGGAAGTGAATTAGTTGATGGAAGAGCTCTCTGTTGCTGCCTCCTCTCTGTAGGTCTGCTATTCAAATAAACAAATAAATAAATCTTTAAAAATGAATGAGCTGTTCAGGAAACTGCCATGATTACATTTATGCTTTATAAAAGTCGCTGTCATCGCTTCTTGACCTTCTCATTAAGGTCAAGTGTAGAAAAATCACTCTGGATTCAATGAATCACATGTACATTTGAGTGTTGTATAACCAATGTTTTTGACTTTTCTTATATTAATGTTGCTTTAAAGATTTTGTTAATCTTTAAGATTTTTTATTTATTGAAAAGACTTAAAAGGAGAGAGACCCTTCATCTACCAGTTCAATCCCCCAAATTGCTACAGTGGCCCAGGCTGAGCTTGGATGAAGCCAAGAGCTGCATCTTCCACATGGGTGGCAGGGACCCAGGCACTTGGGTCATCTTTCACTGCTTTTCTTGAATTATTTTCATGGAGTTGGGTGAGAGTGCAGCAACCAAGTCCCTAACTGACAGCCTTATGGGATACCAGCATCAGATGTGGTAGCCTTACCCATTATCCCACAATGCCATTACCTGTTGTTACTGTTTTTGAAAAAAAAAAATTTTGAGGGCCACCCATGATGCCAGCATCCCATGTGAACATCAGTTCATGTCCCAGCACCAGCATCCCACAGGAACACTGCCTTGTGTCTTAGCTTCTCCACTTCCAATCCAGCTACCTGCTAATGTCCTGGGAAAGCAGCAGAAGGTGGCTGCCACCTATGTGGAAGGCCTGGAAAAGGTTTCTGGTTCTTTGTTTTGGCTTGGACCAACACTGGCTGTTGCTGCCATCTGGGAGTAAACCAAAACATAGAAGATTTTTCGTCCATCTCACTCTTTCTGTAACTCTTTCAAATGTATCTTCAAGAATTTTTTCAAAGTGTGTTGTTTTATGTATTTGAGAGGCAGAGACAGAGAGTGTTAGAGTTCTTATCTACTTGGAATGGCTGAGAAAAGGCCAGGCAAAAGGTTGGAGCTAGAAACCAAATCCAGGTCTCCCAAGTGGCTGGCATTTTGGGCCATCACCTCTGACCTCCCAGCTCCTTATAGCAGGAAACTGTGATTGCTAATGTAGCTATCACTCACACCCAGGCATTCAATATGGGTGTTTAGATTTCTTAATCACAAGGCCAAACACTTGCTCCTGTTCTTAATAGATAATTTAAAAAGGGACATTGTAAACTTGAATCCACACGAATTTTTCCATTATCACGCTAAATTGTTATGTATTGCAAAGTGTGTGCACATATATAGTATATATAGTAATTTATAATGTATGTGTATATATACATACATGTATGTGTGTGTATATTAAGTCCTTTGGCTTTAAACTGTACAAGCAATATATTTTATTACTTTATAAAACATTAGTATATAGATATAAGATTTTAAAATATATGCTGTATTGTATAATTCACTAATTTATTAATATTTTGATGATTCCAATATTATCAATGGCACAAAACAAATCTTGTCTAGTCTCATAAATAATTTATTCTTGTTGACTTCTGTTTACTCAAAATGGAGATGCTCTTGTAACAAACTCCCTGAAAGGCCCCAAAGTCTACAGGAATGTAAATCTACCAGAAGTTGTAAAATCATAGTTATGCCTTAAAAAGTCAGTTACCTCTCTCTGAGATTGTCACGATGCTGCAGCCATAGGATAAATACGTGACTTGTTTGTTACTTCTTGGATTCCATTTCTCGCAGATGAGATCTCCAGGGAGCTCTAGGTTGGGATTCATGACTGTAGGATACTCTCAAACAGTTAACTGTGCCCTAAATCTTCTGTTCATGAGGGTATGTGCTAATGATGATCAGACATGAGGATGATTTATCTAAACTCTGGTGAAAGCTTTCTCTACATACCTGTCTGGTATTGTTTACACATTCCTTCCCACAATTCACATATTGCCTTATGTTCTAAAGCTCTGTCCAACATTCAGTATTGATCCATGATTGGATCTGCCTGTTTTCTTCTGTTGGAGGGGGCATTAGAAGTCATTGATTCAAGCCAGTTCATTTAACATTCTTATTCATTTATTCAATAAATGTTTATTGATGCCTAGCTCTTTGTTGTGAGAGCTGGGGACATATCAGTGCTAAGTTAGGTTTTATTGTTATCTCTGTGTTATTGCGGTTCCATGGATTGCATTCATCATGCACTTAATAGACCCTGTATCATTTGTGAAGTAGTAGTTCTATAATTGATTAAAAACTATTGAGGGGGATGAGTTGGGGAGGATTCAGGGCCTTGGAGTTGGGGGTGGATGGCAGCCCTCCACAGAGTGGCATCTGGGGGGGGGGCACCCCTGCCGGTCCGGATCTGAAACTGGGGACTCAGCAGGCCAAAGCCACTGCCGAAAGACAGTGACTGAGTCCTTGGCTTTGGGCGTCCGGTGCACCAAATGGTGCCAGCTCTGCCTGCTGGCCGCCCAGCGGCGAGCTCTGGGATTTTTAGGATATGAAATTGCTGCTTAGGAAACTTTCGAGTAAGCGTGGGGACTGAGACCTGATGATTTGGAGGGGAGTGTCCATAAGATCTATTTGAGCCTGACTGAATCACCGGCCAAATTAGGAATCCTGAGAAGGGCTATTAGCATAGAGCATCACTGACTTCCCCACACCGGTCCACACCAAAGCTATGGATGGGGGCCTGTCTAGCTTGGCACCATTACTTGACTGGGTGGTGGAACAGTGGACTGGTCACATTTGGCAGGGTCAAGACACTTACCAGCACATCAGAGAATTTGGTCCGGGGGTCAACTCTATGGGGGAAGTGTGGGGCTAACCCTGTGGAAATACAAGTCCCACAGGTTAGCTCGCAAGCTGAGGGCGGGGGGGGGGGGAGGGGGACGGCTAAGCTAGGAGTGACCATGGCACCTGCCATCACTTATGGGTAAGAGAACCAATGGCATTCTGGGCAGGTCAAGGCAGTATCACCCAAAGGAGCATCCTAAAACAGGATGTGGAGTGGGCTGAGCTGCAACTGGAAGGGGGCAGACTGGGCAGGGCCAAACAAATTTCAACTCACAAAAAAAGAATAGAAATCAGGATGGAGCACATGGTCTACAGGAGGCAGCGATACTATGCCACAGCATTGAAGGCAAATGCTGAGACAGGTGAAGGGAACACCTGTGGGCCTCATGTGAGCTAGATCAGGGAAGGACCTGATTGGGCTGACTGTTTCGAATGGTGCAAGCAAAGTTAGAGTGGGCAAGGGTTGGTAGGGCTTTGCCACATCATCAGATGTCAGAGACTGGCACCGGGGGCAATTTCTGTTAAGTTAAATGCCAGAACCACCTGGAGAGTGCACAATCCAGAAGTTGGAGTGGTCTAGTAGGGAGATAGTGGACACCTTCCTCATGGGTAACCACCCACTGGAGAGCACGAAAACCAGGACAGGGGCACTGGTTGCTAAACAGAAAGGCACCTGCCAGTATGTGTGTGGGCTGGATAGTAGGCTGGTTGGGTCGAATTAGGCTTCAATGTCCATTGACAAGTACCAGAGCTTAATGGGTGGTGGGACAGACTGAACAAGCCTGCGGTACATACTCGCATACATGGGAACTAGGGAAGGGAGCAGGCCTGGTGGGGGTTATGGGGAGTCGCCCCAACTAGGCTGCAGCTCCCACTGGTTTGCATGAGGACTGAGTATGAAGTGGGTAGGATTGAGCTGGACCACAATACCCATTGGTCCAAGTGGATGACAGGGCTGGAAACAGAACTGACTCAGCCGAGACCGGTTACATTAAGCAGGGCCATGACATTAACAAACACGCTGGAGAACCATATCGGGGGGAAGATTCTGTGGGGGATGTGTGGGCCAAACCCTATGGAAATTCTAGCCCCACAGGTTACTTCAAGAGATGGAGTGGTGGTGGACTAAGCTAGGTGTGACCGGGGAGCCTGCAGATGATCACAGACTGGAGAACCAATGGCAGTCTGGACTGGTCGGGGCAGCGGTGCTCCAGTGTGCATCTTGAGTGGGGTGTAGGGTGGGCCGGACCTCAATGTTCACCAGCTCATGCAAGGGCAAGGGGAGGGCCGGACTGCGCCGGGCACTGGCCTAAACCCAATGGCTTGTATGAGAACTGGGTCTGGGAGGGGATAAGGGGGAGAAACTTGGGAAGCTCCCATGACGAGTCATAGCTCCCACTGGTGAACAGGTGGTCCGGACCTGGGGGGTGGACAGGCTTGGCAAAGTAGCTCCAACGGCTCATCAGTGTATGAAAAGGGGATGGAACAGGCGCACCGGGCAGTACTGAGCAAACCTCAGCCCACAAGTAAGATTGGAAACCGGGGTGGAGCACAGGACATGCCCAGCTAGGTTTTTGCACCAACTGGTCTGCATAAGCCACGGACGCTGAGCCACAGTGTCTAAGGCTGGGGTCGCGACAGGTGAGGGGCTGTGCCAAGCTGAGTCAGAGCAACCACTGGCATGCTGAACACTGGCTGGGAACAGGCCCAGTTGGGAAGCTAAGGGGACACCCTAGCTGGGTGGAGGTTCCCACTAAGGGGCGCACGAGCTGGAATGGGGCTGCATTCTGGTCAGGATACAGTTGTAGTCTCCCTTGGCACAAGTGTGGACTGGGACAAGACGTACCAGGCCGGGCCAGACTGCAACACCTTCTGGTGTTCTGGAGGACCAAGGTAGATATGGGACGGACTAGGCTAGGTCTCAACCCCAACTGAGCCATGAATGAGCTATATATAGGTATGGACGAGCTATGGCTGGGCTGAAACATCCAAGAGCAAGAACCAGCTTGGGTTGAAGGCCAGTCAGGAAAAGCCACTGTTCCTGCTAGGACAGGAGGTGAACTGAGTAGAGCTGGCTCATGGACTCACTGGTATGTGCGAAATCTGGCACTCGGAGCGGTTCTGATGGAGGAGCCTGGGCAACTCCTCTGGCAGGACACAGACTCTGCAGGTAAGCACAAGAAGCATGGAGGGAAACAGCCCAGAATAGGTCATGGAAAGTGTTCCACTGGCATACATTTGGCATGGATCAGGGGCAGACCAGGCTGAATCAGTTCATGTCATCCACTGGCAAATCCGAACACCAGAACAGAGTGTGGGTTGAGCCGGGTTTGGTCGCGACAAAAGCAGTGCACAACACGGAATGCCAAGGTGAGGTTGCCTGTACTGGATGTGACCTCAGCCCCAAACCAGTACATGTGAGAATCAGGAAGGGAGGGGACAGAGCCGGCAGGGGAATAAGGGGTGGTTTCCTTGCTGGACAGGTACTCCCACTGGAGAGCATGAGCTGGGATGGGGCCAGACCAGACTAAGCAGGGCTACAACACCTGTGCGCCTCATGTAGACCAGATCAGGGAAAAACCAGGCTGGGATGATTATTCCTACTGGTGCAATCTACAATTAGAGTAGGTGAAGGTTGTTGGGGCTTAGCCGCAGCATCAGCTGGCAGAAGCTGGCACTGGGGGCTAGTTCTGTCAAGTTAAACCACAGAACCACCTGGAGAGTGCATAATCTGGGAGTGAGAGTGGCCTGGGAGGGAAATAGTGGGCTCCTACCTCTTAGGTTACCACCCCCGAAGGGAGGGCACCGAAACTAGGACAGGGGCTGGGGTGGCTAGACAGAAAGGCACCCAACAACATCCGTGAAGGCTGGATAGTTGAACTGGTTAGATGGAACAAGGTTTTAATACCCGTTGACATGTATGAGAGCAGAAGGGGATGTGGGACAGACTGGACTAGTCTGCCACACATACTGGCAAACCAGGGTAGGGGGCGGGTCTGGTAGGGGTTATTGTGGGTCGCTCTGACTAGGCTGCAGCTCCCACTGGGTTATGTGAGGGCTTTGTATGTGCTGGGCAGAACCAGGCTGGACTACAAGCACCCATTGGTTCCAGTGGAGGACAGGGATGGAAACAGAACCAAGCCGATCAGCAATGGACTGTGCCGGTCCCTGTGCTTGGTAGAACATACAAGAATCTGGTCTGAGAACACATCAGACAAAGTTTCTTTGGGGATCTCCCCAATTGAGCTTTCGCACTCAGAACCCTAACCATCAAAAGACAGAGGACAGAACAAGTCAATCAACCACCTCAGCTGTATGTTGGCAATGAAAATACTGGGCAAACGGAGACTCTATGATGGACTATGTGAATCACTGGATTCTCCAACGACCTCATCGTGCTTGGAGTGGTGAGAGTGGCAGCAATTCAGAACTGTTGAACTATCAAAACCACTTGAGCAAGTATCTCAGAGCATGCCCCACATCTGGGACCTGGGGTGGGTGGGAGACTGAATGGGGCTTCTCCCTTAAACTCCCCTTTTACATCAGATATATTAAGGAAACAATATGGAACTGATTGTCTTACCCATCTTCCTGTAGTGCTTGAACCTTTTTACCCTAATTATGTCAAGATTGCCAAATAAATAAATAAATAAATAAATAAATAAATAAATAATAAATAAAAATAAATTTGGTGTTTTCCTTTAAAAAAAAAAGCTATTGAAGATAACTAACTGTTACCAACCACTGTTTTCTGAGCTATGTTGTGAATTGGCCTTAAGTAGCATCCATGATTCTCACAATGTAAACTCACAAATTTTTATGGGTTTATCACAAGCAAGCTGCTGCATTTTTCTGTTTGAGTTCAATCCTTAGTTTTGTTGTGGAGATGTAAGAATTTGTGGTGGAGATGTAAGAATACGTTTTGTGTGTGTGTGTGTGGCAGGGGGGAGAGTAGATTTTCTGTAATCTACTTTGTGGCTATTTTTCTATGAATTGAAGTCTCATATTCATTAATATCCATCCTAAAGCTAAATTTTGGATCCTGTTTGTTTATGCTTCTAGCATGATCCCATGAGAGTACTGAGAAGGCTCTTAGCTTTGTTCCTTGCAGTAAACTGAAACTGTGGAAAGAAGAATAGGAATTAGAATAAAATTCACGGGTTTATCAGAATAAATTCAGCTGTGAAAGATTGTACAGTGAAAGGGAAATGATTAAACAAATAAGCAAAAATCCTAAAAAGTAGAAAAGTATATGTCTTGTCAGGGGAAGTGATTTTTTTTTCTGTATTTTTTTGTTGTTGTTGTTAGTTGCATTTCAGAGCCACACATTAGAGTATAAGTTGGACTTCAGAAAGTGACAAATTCTCTTTCCTTGAATAAAAATGATGTATGAATTTTACTTTTCATTTAAATTTGGAGTGTAATGAATCTTGTGAACAAATTGACAGAAACCTTACTAGAATACAGCCAAACCAAATATAACACTTCCGGGGCAGGCTTTTGGCTCGATGGTTAAGATGCCAGTTGGGACACCCATATATATATCTCATATTGAAGTGCCTGAGTTTGGGTCCTAGCTCTGCTGCTGATTCAAGCTTCCTATTAATAGGTGCCCCAGGGAGAAGGGGAAGGGAGGCAGGGGAAAGTCCTGAGCCTTTGGAACTGTATCCTGAAAAAGTAAAAATTAAAAAAAATATATGGGTACCCTGGAAAACAGCATGTTATAGGGCCAAATATTTGCACTCCTTGTCACTGCGTGGCAGACACTTGACTGAGTTTCTAGCTCTTGAGTTCAGCCTTGCCTACTCCAGGTTGTTGCAGAAAATTGAGTAGTGGATCTCAGTTTGGGAGAATTTTTTGACTCTATCTCATTCTCTTTCACTGCCTCTGAAATACATGATAGAAAACTTAAAGTTCAAAGTTGTGTATGTGTGTTGGCCTAAAAGTTTTAATTCTAGACACCATGACAAGCACTGTATATGTTTTATTTAGTAAGGAAAGTAGAGTATAGTAAAAACAATTGAGTTTTATAGATGGAAAAATTTAAGTTTTAGAGAGTTTAAGTGAATAAGGAAATAAATCTAGAAATAAATCAACCAAGACCAGTTAATTGCTATTTTAATAAGTTCTTTCCTCCTTTTTCTTTTCTTTTAACTACCAGTAAACATTTACTGATTTCAATTACATATAAGCAACAAGCATTACAGGATAAATAACACTTGTTAGGCATCCCATTATAGTTTGTTTTATCTGCATAGCTCTGTGCACTAAACATAGCAAATGTTGTTATGATCATTTTACAGGTGTTATTATCACATCCATCTTATAGATGAAAACACTGAGGTTTAGAGAGGTGATGTCACAAAGATAGCAATAACTCTTCATGATATTAGCCCAGTAGTCGACACTGACGGAGAACCTGCCATGCAGGCATGCCTAAATGATACTTTCTTTGCAGGCATGCATTGGTCTTTCCAGAGCACTCATAGAACAGTACTCTGTGATCTTTTTCCAACACTTACCATGAGCCAGTTTGTATCAAGAAAAAGTATGCAGAAAATTTGGAGCTACGTGAAGATTGGCTGAGGATTATATAATCTCTTAGGAAATATTACTATAGGATAAGGGAAATGTTAAAATATTTATGTCTATTTTGCCCCTTGCCTTCACAAAAGAAACTGCTTGGCTTCACATCTTCCTGTCATGGCTTTTCTTTCCTGCTGTCCTTTGGAATGCTTTCAGAGCCATAGGGTCACAATGTGGTAGGGCTGAAAGGAATTTGAGAATAAAATCCATGTGGCTAGGGACTTTAGGGAATCTTTCTCATATTCAGTGCAGAGGCCTGTGAATTTATATGTTAGGAATGAAAGCACAATAAATAACCAAGGTTAGATTAGGGGAGGCGGGGAAACAGGCAGATGGAGTGCTTTACTCCACCCATCACTGAAACAGTGAAGTTCCATTTCCAACACTGTTCTCAGGAAGGCTACTAACTTAGGGTACACAACTGACGGTTCAATAGCATCAACACTGATACACACTCTTGGGACGTATACATAGGGAGATCTTCAAATCTCTAAAGTATGAGTATTAAATTTGGTATTCAATTGCTGCCAAAAAACAGTGTGAAGAAAAGAAAGAGCCAAGAATGCACTTGGAACTAGGTTTCAGGTAACTTAACCATGCTTAAGGAACAAAGCAAAACATCTTGTTCAAATCAAAAAATGAGAGAGGGAGGAAGATTTCCTTGATTTCTGAGATAAGACTGAAGCAGCAATAAAGTGAATAAATTATCACCTGCATAAAATGTAACCTGTGTCTGGAAAGCTGCCTCATAGCATATGAAATAGAGGTATGTTGCACTACGGAATATAATGCACTATTTCTGATTTTTAAAAGGCAACAAAATCAGAATACATTCATTTCTTAACTCCATATCTACGTGAGAATTTATTACATATGCACATTAGAAAATTCTCTGGGAAGGTGATGTGGAAGACAGGAATGAGGCTAACCTTAGTATTACCAAGCAATATTTTAAGAAATAAAATCCATCATTTTTCTGCAGTAAGTAAATCCAGAAAACCATCTGCTCTTAAAGTTGCTTAGCATTGCAGGGAAGACTGTGCTGGTTTGTCTTGTTCTTTTTGTTTATCTGGATTTTGCTGTCAGGGATGGATTTTCCTCCTCGTGCTAAAAAATGCATTCTGGGGTACAGCATGATAATGTAGTGGCTAACGTCCTCACCTTGAATGCACTAGGGTCCCCTATGGGTACCGGTTCTTATCCTGGCAGCCCCGCTTCCCATCCAGCTCCCTGCTTGTGGCCTGGGAAAGCAGTCGAGGACAGCCCAAAGCCTTGGGACCCTGCACCCATGTGGGAGACCCGGAAGAAGTTCCTGGCTCCTGGCTTTGGATTGGCTCAGCGACCGACTGTTGCAGCTGCTTGGGGAGTGAATCATTGGATGAAAGATCTTCCTCTCTTTCTCTCCTCCTCTCTATATATCTGCCTTTCCAATAAAAATAAATAAATCTTTTTAAAAATGCAGTCTGATACAAAACAGTTATCACTGAATGATACTCACTCAAATATTTCACTAGTTGCGTAAGTTGGCCTGGCTAGGAATTGACTGAGAATCAGGCTGTGGAACATTATGTAGTTTTTAAAAGATTTATTTATTTATATTGGAAAGGCAGATTTACAGAGAGAAGTAGAGACAGAAAGATCTTCCATCCACTGGCTCACTTCCTAAATGGCCTCAACAACTAGAGCTGATCTGATCTGAAACCAGCTGTCAGGAGCTTCTTCTGGGTCTCCCACACAGGTGCAGTGTCCCAAGGCTTTGGGCCATCCCCCATTGCTTTTCCAGGTCATAAGCAGGGAGCGGAGTGAAGTGGAGCAGCCAGGACACAAACTGGCACCCATATGGGATCCTGGTGCATGCAAGGTGAGGACATAGCTACCGAATCATTCCTTCAGGCCCAAGTATTACATACTTTTGAGTATGATGTTTTCTTTTCCGAATTAGGAACTGCCTAGAGATCCCTAAAGACCTAGAAAAGGCAGCCATATTCTTTCTGTTCTCTGAGATATATTCATGAGAATATGAATATATTCATATTAATAAAAGTGTAGGTGTGTTTATCTAACATCATTTGATGCCTATTATTCTCAAAAAGTTGGTGTTCCTGGTGTCAGGGTGACTTGACCACAAAAATGGGGATCTGATCTGTTTCTAGTACCAAGTGTCTTCTGCTTATCCGAAGGCAGTTGGTTGGTCCTCTCAGGGGTGTCTGATTTTGATCTGAATTCTCAAATTTATTTTTCTCATTATAGAAACACTTGTTCAGTGCCTCTTTGAACTTCATATTATAGAGCAGTAACAGAAAAAAAGGTAGAAAATCATGTTGCAAATTTCAGCTGAAGTTGGTAAATTAAGTAGATTAATATAGTTTGAGGACTTATCATCATTGACAATACTGTTTCTATAAAAGGGTTCTAAGCAATGAGCCACAAATTAAAAGAATTTATAACATAACAGCCTGCTTTTAAATTGGATTCTCGCTATCATTCCCTTAAAATTTGCATGGAGTATGACTTTAGTTTGGCTGATTCATTCCCTCATTCTGACTTGTGGAATTGTTAAATAATCTAACCCAATGGGAAACACAAAAGTCACACAATTCTGTTTAGACAATTTGTTGAGATCATAAGCCAGTATTATGTACTATGTTATACTTTGTGGTGTAATTTAGCATTTGAGGTAAGTCACATGAATGAAACTCTCCTCTTCAGTGTACTTTATTACTAAAAAATAACAGTGAGGAGCAAGAGAGAAAATTCAGTGAGCAGCTATTTTGTATCAGGCTGTGTCCTACGTATGTCATATCCTTTAAGCCTCACAGGACCCATACAACATGGCTTATCATTTCCTTTTTTATAGATGGAGGAAATGAGTGTTAGTGAGATCAGGATACCAGCATATAGTCATACAACTAATTAATGCTAGAGCCAGAATTGGACACCAAAGGTTGGTCTTTTAATCATTTGAGTAATCTACAGCTGTATAATCAGAGGGGAAAATTAGATAAGAGTGCTAAGAAATATTACAAAAAGTCATCATTCATTTATTCAATAGTGCTTATTATGTGCCTGACTTTGAGTACTCACTTTATGTGACTCACTCGTTTTAAGTGCTGTAGACGCCTTGATAAGTCAGGCACCTTCCATGTAATTTACATTTTCACAGTGCTTCCAAACTAATGGTAGAAATAAATTAGTCAAGTAATCATGATGATTTTTATTTACAAATTGAGATAAATAAAGGGAAAATAAAATATGTTAGTTTAGAATGAAAGATTCCAACTTAGGTATGCACCTGGAAGAAGTGAATTTAGGCTGAGACGTAAGGGAAGAGGACAAGTCACCTAGTTGAGAGGTATGCATGGAAAGCTTTCTGCATAAACAGATCCGCATGTGAACCCTGAGGCTGGACGGAACACGTCGTGTTGGGTGATACTGTGGTTGGGCACAACCAGAGAGTGGAGGCCTCTTCATGCTTAGCCTTCAGAGGGTTTGGTTTGTAATCTCGGAGTCCCAGGAAGCTGCTGAAGGACTTTAAGCAGAGACATAGCAGCAGCACATAAGCAATTTGTAAAAGTTACAGTGAAGGCAGCTTAGAAAATATTGAAAGAGGAGATGTATCAGTTTAAAGTCATATCCAGTCTTCAGGGTATAGACTTTTGAGTCAAATATCCTTGGTCTTGGTCCCAGTTTGGCCCTTGGTCTTGAAGCCCATGAACAACTTACATACCTTCCTTTGACTTGGGTTCTTTTACAGATAGCAGACACACTTGTAGTGGCCCCAGAAAAGGTAAAAAGCTTTAATGACAAAGTAGTTGCTAGTAATCAGTCATCTCCAGGGAAATTTGAGGCTGAGAAAAGTTAAAGCACACTTTTTATCATTGCTATCTCTGGATTCCACAGAGTAAGAGGGAGGAGAGTGGGAGTTTAAAGGCCAGGTGAAAAGTCTGAACATTCCAAAACCCAAGTAAATGAACAATAAAACCCTATGTGAGATTCTAGAGAGGACCTATCTTGGGAAAACCTGGTTGGGGAAAACAGGACTCAGTTTAGTTGTGTTACCTTAAGTCTTCCTCCAGTCAGAGACCTGGGGTTATAACCCCGTACACATTTCCTTCCTTTATCTCCTACAGGAACAAGCTTAGATCAGGCTGCCAGTTCACTGTGGTAAGCATAATAGGATTCCATCGTCCTTCTGCCCCAAATCATTAATCAAAATTATCTGGAATGTGGTATCAGAAGCAGTCTTAATCTGACAAATATATATAAGTTAGAGTACTTGTCAGTATGGTGGAGTTCAAATCAAATAAGCTGACCTAGAATCACAAATAACAAGTGAGTTTGGAAGGAGGGGAGAAATGCATACAGGAGGAGATGGACTACCATGACAAAGCTGTGACATTGTTTCATTTTCTCTTCCATTATCCGTGTATAGCTTCAAAATGATGGGGGAAAAAGTAATCCAGAATGGCTTTTTATTTTACCCCCTGTGCTTGCTGAATATACAGTTAACATGATTGACTCAGTATAATCTATAATGCCACCAAATATATTTTTTGAGCTCCTATTATGATCTCATTCAGTGGTAGGTACTGGGGTGATAGAAACAAAATAAATGTTTAGAGAGATTTTATTCTTTCTTTGTTCCCAAATGTTCTGTTACTTAAGGCTTAATGTTAGAAATGCTTATGAAATGAACAGTACACTATTTTCAAAATAGAAAGCTAAATAAGAATGGATATTTTGTACTTGACCTTGCTTATTTGTATTAAAGTCCCATTGTCTAGATTAAAGAAAAATCTTTAAAAACAGAATAGTATGCATAAAGCAACGTGGTGATGGATTTATTTGCCTTTTCATATGTCAAACCAGGAGCAGTTGAGACTGATGCATTTTTTACTTTTCCAGAAGCCTGTGTTGAGATAGCATTTGAACCACAGTTGAGTGTTATTGATGTTGCATTTACTGAAACCATTGCACTGTCTGTTTCAGGGCCGTCTTGATTCTCTAACGGAAGTGGATGACTCAGGCCAGTTAACTATCAAATGTTCTCAGAATTACTTGTCTCTGGATTGTGGTATCACCGCATTCGAACTGTCTGACTACAGTCCAAGTGAGGATTTGCTCGGAGGCCTGAATGACATGACCTCTAGCCAGGTCAAAGCCAAGCCTTTTGACTCTTGGAGCTACAGTGAGATGGAAAAGGAATTCCCTGAGCTTATCCGCAGTGTTGGGTTACTCACAGTGGCCCCTGACTGCACCCCGTCCAACTGCAGTGAGGCACCGAACGAGGAGGCTCCGCAGGTGTCTCTGTCCACAGACAGCCAAGGTGCATGTGAGGAAAGCAGAGCTGCTGCAGGCGAAGAACCACTGGGCCCAACATCAGGCCTGGCAGCGTCCACTGCAGCTCCGAGAGATGCTGAGCAGCCTTCTTCTGAGACTGCGGATCAAGAATCCACTTCCTCCACCCTTCCTGGTGCAAAGAACCCGCAGCCTCCCCTTGGTGAGAATGCCACCCCCAAACGAACCATCAGAGACTGCTTCAATTATAATGAGGACTCTCCCACACAGTCCACATTGCCAAAAAGAGGGCTTTTCCTTAAAGAGGAGAATTTGAAGACTGATCTGAGAGGTGGTGACGGGAGGAAGCAAATGGCTGATCTGAAGCCGGAGCTCAGCAGAAGCACCCCTTCGCTGGTGGACCCGCCTGACAGATCCAAGCTTTGCCTGGCATTGCAGTCTTCCTATGGCAGCAGCTCCTCTGCTGCCAGCCAGTCCTATGAGTGTCTGCACAAGGTGGTGGGTGGGAACACGGAAGACACAGTGAAAAGGCATATCAAAGAGATCTCTTCCAGCCTGGGAAGGCTCAGCGACTGCCACAAAGAGAAACATCGATTTAAAAAGCCACATAAGACCTCAGAGGAGATGCCTCTGTGCCGAACACCGAAGCGGGGAGTTGGTTCAGGCAAGCAAGCCGAGAACAGGAGCGGATCAGGAGTACCTGGTAGGATGCCTTCTTGTACTAACAAGGCCCCTCAGGGGCCAGAAGCAGATTCAGCTTCCGCCTCCTCCCCAGAGCTGTGTAATGAGAAAAGCAGAAATGCCAAATTGCCAGGGCGGTCAGAAACATCGAGTTCACCACCCTTCACTCAGAGCAGCGACTCCCCTGTCGACTCAGACAGCACATTCCCCATACCTCTTCTTTCAAAACACGGCAGCGAAAAAGCTTACCCCTCTTCCCCAAGTCATGTCACCAGGAATGGTCAGGTGGTGGAGGCCTGGTATGGCTCCGACGAGTACCTAGCACTACCCTCTCACCTTAAGCAGACAGAAGTATTAGCTCTGAAGTTGGAAAACCTAACAAAGCTTCTGCCCCAGAAGCCCAGAGGAGAAACCATTCAGGATATTGATGACTGGGAATTGTCAGAAATGAATTCAGATTCCGAGATATATCCAACATACCATGTCAAGAAGAAGCACACACAGCTGGGCCTAGCGTCCAACAGCTCATCCAGCGACATAGCCTCTTCTCTTGGAGAGAGCATTGAATCTGGGCCCCTGAGTGACATTCTTTCAGATGAGGAGTTGTGTGCATCACTCTCTGGCATGAAAAAATATACTGACAGGAAGTCAGAGAGAGCCTCATCCTCCGAGAAAAATGAGAGCCATTCTGCTGCGAAATCAGCTTTAATTCAGAAACTAATACAAGATATTCAGCACCAAGACAACTATGAGGCCATCTGGGTGAAAATAGAGGTAAGATGGGCTTACCTTGAGTGATTTCTTACCTGATTTTTGAAATTAATTCCATCCTTCCCTGCTCCATTGTAAAATATGTTTCTTTTTTTTTTTTTTAATTCATTTAACTATTTGAAAGAAAGAGTGGAATCATGTCTCCCGAGTGCTTTCAACAACTCTTGCTGGCCCAGGAAGTCAGGAGTCTGGCATTTCATCCATGTCTCCCTCATGGATAGCAGGAATGCAAGCATTTTTACCATCATCTACCTCCCAGGCATGTTAGCAGGAAGCTGGATGAGATGTGGAGGTGAAACTCAATCCCAATTGGTGACTTAACCTGATGCACCATAATATCCACCTACTATGTTACTATCTTTTGATCGTTATATGTTTCTTTCTTTAAAGATTTATGTTAGGTTTATGTGAAAGGCAGAGTTACAGAGAGAAGGAGAGACAGAGACTGAGCTGATCTGAAGCGGAGCTTCCTCTGCATCTCCCACATGTGTACAGGGGCCCAGGGATGTCAGCCCTCTGCTGCTGTTTTCCCAGGTCAAAATCAGGGTGCTGGATTGGAAGTGGAACAGCCAGGACTCGAACTGATGCCCATGTGAGATGTTGACACCAAGGAAGGAAGTTTAGCTTACTGTACCATGATGCAGGCCCCCATTATGAGGTTTATTGTGTGATGACATGTAATTGATCATGCCTAGCCTCATTGTAGAACTACTGTGTGCCGAGCTCTTCTGTATGTGTTTTGGTTCCTCATTTCCCTTCCATGAAGATGGCAGTTCATGTCAGATTATTCTCCCTTTGCAGAAATTGGAATAGAGAGATCCAAACTAAGGTAGATACATAGATAGATACAGAGGCAGACATACCACCACTGACTAACATCTGCTTGAGAAGCTGAGACGCAAGTCCCTGTCTTTGGCTTCTTACTCTGGGTTTCTTCATGTTGCTTCCATGCAAAAAGGTGAGTTACTAGAAACTAAAACAAGGAGCAACAAGATACAGGAGACTTCCAGACGGGATAGGCAATATTAATTTATCCCCCATGGCCAGCTTGGAACTATACCTCCCAGTCCTCTTCCAGCCAGTGAGTGCTGAACACTATTATGGAACCAGCATAGTATGAGGCCTGGAGTCCAAGTATAGAGCATTTGGACAGAAAACCTGCAGGAAGAAAAGGCAGGCTCATAAAGACACAGAAATTAGCAGAAATGTATGATAATAGCACCATGAACAATTGTTAATAAATGTCAAGTGTTTATCCAATGCTCATTAAGAAAAAACACATTTCATAATAACTCCATGTTATGGAGGCGGAGCTTGAAGCTGAGAGACAAGGCAGCCTGACCTAGAGCCCATACTTTTAACTGAAAGCTCTCACTCTTCAAGAAGCATTCATGTATACTATGAGTAAATATGATAAATATTCTGTGAGTAAATACTACAGAAAGGAAATATCAGTGTAGCTGGTATTTTCCTGGGAAGTTTCCACTGAGTACTGAACCTTAAGTGGAACGTTGAAGACATGCAGGAAATTTAGGTAGATTGGAAAAAGGCAACTGGGCATGTTTAGAAGGAGGAACATGAACTCAGCTTCTGAGGGAGTGGCTGCAAGAAGCCTTCCTGACCAGAGGCCTTTGCTCAATGGGCAGGGAGGTTTCCATGCTCCCAACAGCTCTGCCTGGCACCTGAGAGTCCTGCAGGTCACAGCACAGTGACTGGGATGTGTTCACCAGGCAGCCAAGCAGTGTCACTGAATGGGGATGCAAGTGGTGTCTCCTTATAAACAACACTCGTTTGTGTTGGGTTTTGTGCTACATATTTTGCATGCCTTATTCTTCTTGCACCACAGGCAGTAGGCTTTTTTTTTCCAAATGAAGAAGCTAAGGCAGAACATGATTCAGACAGTTGCTCAAGTCCTCTCAGCTGCTAAGTGCAACTCAGGATGTGAACACAGAGCCAGCCCACCCAAAGCAATGTAGGCCACGTCCTCCCTTAGTCTTTCTGGAGGACTCAATTGCCAATAATGCAGGATATTCTTGGCAGTGTGGTGGGAACCAGGGTGAAGATGCCAGCCCATGACAACCGCTATTCTGGCCTGCTCTGATGTGGACCAGGCAAGTGGGTGCTGCCAGCGCAGTAAACAAGATCCAAAAAACCATTTCCAGCCTTTTGCTAATTACTGAAGTCTAGTGTAGCCCACAATTGGTGATGCCATTTTAGGCCTCATTTCTTTTTCTGCAAAGAGATGTTTTAACAAGGTTATGGCACACTACCAGCTTCCAGTGGTAGCAGGCTGTGATTCCAAAATTCTGCCAAAACAAAGCCAAGTTTTCAGCATCTGGGAACTGCAAAGAAAGCTCTCCTCACCAAAGGGCAGTAAAGAATTCTGTGCTTATCATGCCTATCGGAGACCTGGTTGCTCACACCAAGGTGTAGTTATAATTTAAAGTAGGGGGGCTGCTAGTCTGCTGAAGGTGTTCCCCCCCCAACCAGAACACGACCAACCTGCTCAGGGCTCACACTGGTGCATGCACTGGTTTTCTGTGTTGATTTGTGTGCAGTGATCTATGCCTAATTATTTAAAAAATTAATGAAAGGAAATGGTTTTGTGGATAGCTGATTTTAGGAAAAAGGTGGCAGTTTGTCTTTTAAGAGGAAGCTTCCTATGGGATTTTTCAAGTACTGTACTGGCGCTGAGATAAGAGGTGGAAGCCAGAAGAGAGGAATCCTTCCTGTAGCCTGACCTCCTTTCATGACTTTAGTTAAAGGCAGAGTTACAGAGAGAAAAAGAAAGGGATATGAGAGGGAGTAGGAGTGGGAGGGAGGGAGAAGGAAGGGACAGAGGAATGGAGGGAGAGAGGAAAAGAGGCTTTCCACTTGCTGGTTCACTCTCCAAATGGCTGCACGGGTCGAGCTGGGCCAGTCCAAAGCTAGGAGCTTCTTCCTGGTCTTCCTTCAGTGCTTTCCCAGGACATGATCAAGGAGCTGGATCGGATGTGCAGCAACCAGGATTCAAACCAGCACCCATATGGGTTCTTGATTCCGCAGATGGAGACTTAACTTGCTACACCATTGTGTCAGAGAGTTTCCTTAAAACACAACAATTCTTTCCCTAGCTCAAACCCTACAGCAGCTGACGTTGCAGACTGAGGTCTTATGAAAGCTGGTCCTGGTTTCTTCCCATGCTTCATCTCATGCCCTGTTGATTCCATTCCCACTGACCTCTTTGCTGTTCCTAGAACGGGCTGGGCTTCTTTTTGCCTTTGTGATCTTTGTTACTGCCTCTACCGACATCTCATCCATGAATTGCCCTCACTTCTAACTCTGAGAATGATGTCAGAGGTAACTTGGTTTTCTCCTTTCGCTGAATGCAGTGCACGTAGGCAGTAATCACACTGCAGGTAAGATCTACTTATAAAGCCCACAAACCACCATTAGAGTAGTAAATGGGGCCAGTGCAGTGGCGCATCAGGCTGATCCTCTGCCTGCAAGTGTCGGCATCCCATATGGGCACTGGTTTGTGTTCTGGATGCTCCACTTACAATCCAGTTCCCCTTTTCTGTCCTAGGAAAGCAGGTTCTTAGGCCCCTATACCCATGTGGGAACTTGTCAGCTATGTGAGTTCCAGAGAGGCTGCCATGTTAGTGAAGCATTTCAGGAAATCTGTTCTTTGGGTTAAGGTCAGGGTCTACCTGGTCTCATTGTATTCTTGTTCTGAAAACTGTTACTGCATTGGATACACATCAGTGGTATTGCTAAGCCTGTTTCTCCAGAGACAGGCATCTTCAGGGTCAGATTATGTCATCTCAGCTATGGCTCGGCGACTCAGCTGCTTTTATACCTTGCCCTGGATTTATCTGTAAACTCAGTTTTTAAAGGCTTCCCCAGCACTGCTGTTATTTGGAGTTTGGTGCAGCACATACTTAGCCGAGGCTTGGTCTTTGCAAGCAGACAGTATTAGCATTGCAGTTATTTGCTCCTGATTGTGTGGCCAAAGCTCAAAGACAACCTCTAGAGATGACGTGAGAAGTGGTAGTTCCAGTGTATAATGTAAGTGTAGAAGAGGTTTTGTCTGGAATTAATTTGACATTGATTTTAACTCCCCCCCCCCCCCGCCCCCCGTCAGGCAGTAACATTCCAGGCAAGACCTGTTTTCTCCTTCAGAGTTCATTTTATTTGAATCCCTGGCACCAACCTACTGGTACCAACCTACTGGTGGCAGCTATTAGAGAAATGTCAATATCCTATTGTCCTGAGTTTTGTTTTCTTTCTTTAAAAAAAAAAGAAACAACCAATATTTATCTATATATTTAAAACGTAGACAGGGAGAAAGAAAAAGGGGAGGGATGGGGAAGAATCTTTAATATCTAGGGCTGGGCCATGTGAAAGCTAAGAGCCAGTTTCCAGAAACTTCATCAGGGTCTCCCAAGGGGGTTGCAGGACCCAAAATTCCTAGGGTATCAGTATCTTCTGCTGCTTTCCCAGACACATAAGCAGGGAGCTGGATTGGAATTGGAGATGCCAGGACTTAAATAGGCACCCCAAGTTTAGGATGCAGTACTGCAATTAGTAGCTTAGCTTTCAGCACAATGTTGGCCCTATCTTTCTATTCCTTTTCTTTTTGTTTCTTTTTTATTAATATTGCAAAAAACACACAACAATTTATTTTGTTAAATCATTTGGGACGTTCATTTTAGTATATAAAACAGATCTCCAGAATTTTTCATCTTGCTAATCTGAAATGCTATATTTGTTTAAAAAAAACCAAATAGTTCTACTTTATAATTTTAATGACTCTAAGTACCTAAAGTAAGTGGAATGCTACGGTAGTGTGTGTGTGTGTGTGTGTGTGTGTACCTGAGTAGGCTTACTCAGTTCTCAAGTGTTACCCATGTTGTAGTAGGCGGCAGAATCCCCTCCTTTCTCAGTTTGGATGATATTCCGTGGTGTGTAGCAGCCACGTTTGGTTTTCCGTGCATCAGCTGATGGACTTCTGGGTTGCTCCTACTCCTCACCTGCTGTGCATTCTGCTCCTGTGAACAGGGGAATGCAGATGTCTTTTGAGAGCTTGCTTTTCGGTTCATTTGGGTATAGATCTTGGAGAGGGATTGCTGGGTTCTGTGAGTAACCTCTCTACTGTTTCTCCCCTACAGGGCACTGACTGAAGTTCTGCTCATTCTTGCCTGTATTTGTTGCTCTGCTTGTTTTGGTAGTTGACATCCTAAGGGCTATGAAATATCTCACTATGATTTTGATTTGCATTTCTATGGTGATTTGGGATAATGAGTATCTTTTCAAGTGCCTATTGTTCTCCTACAAGAGATGTATTCAAGTCCTTTGCCCATTTTAAAATAGGGTTATTTGACTTTTGTTGTTTTGGATTTTCTTCATCTATTTTCTCCCATTTTGTAGCATCGTTTTTACTCTACTGATGGTGTCCCTTTGTTACACAAAAGATTTCAAAATTAGTTTGGTCCCATTTGTTTTTATTTATTTATTTATTTTTTGCTTTTGTTGTTTGTGCTTTTGATGCCATATTAGGAAATCATTATGAAGTCCAGTGTTGTAGCGGGAGGGGGCTAGCTCTTAAAGTAACAACTGATTAGGACAAGATTTTTCAAAAGGAAGGGGGATACAGAGGTTAGAAGTACAGAGCACAAATATGAGGGACATGGAATGCGCAGTGTTTGCAAAGCAAAGGCAAAAACTAAACTGTCAGTCCTAATGAATGTGTGAATAAATGAGCTTGTAAGTGAATGAGTGAGAGAATGTATCATTGAATATCAACGTCATTCTCTAAACATGGATTAACTGAAATTCTGAGAGGGCAAAAAATAGGAATAAACACAAAACTCTACAGTCAGGTGTTACTGGGGAGTGATGAGCTGAATCTGCTGGAGGAGGTGTGACATGTTTACAGGGAAGCCACAGCTCATCCTCAGGTGATGGTGGCTAGCAGCGTGGACCATGTATGTCAAGATTTTGTGGCTTTTGAAACAGAGTAGAAAATCTGGGGTTTTGTGACATCTCCCAATTTCGTGTATGTGTGTTGGTTTTGAACAATTTTCAAACAGGTCAAATAAAACACTTCTCTGTTTTAGACGTGGTCTTCAAGTCATGCTTTTACAGTCTTTGTGATGATGCTGGCCCAGGAGTTGGTAGTTGCAGGTTAATCTGGCTGTGACATGCTGGATGCATCTGTCAGTGTGCCGTGTTCTCTCATTTGTGGTTGCACACCATGATCCCCGTGGGCCTTTAAAAATATCTCAACTTCAGGCTCCATGCCAGACCGACAGAATCAGACCCTCTGAGGGCGGGCATTTGTAGGCCTCCTGAAACAGTTACAGTGTTTACTCAAGGTGCTAATTTTGAAGGTTAATGCAATAGTCTGGATGTGTTTTGAGGGTTCTGAATGTGATGTTGGAAGCAGATAGCTGAGCGACGAAGATGGGAGATGTTATAAAGGGCAAGCATTGCGTTTTGTGGCTGCTTTAAAATAAGAGAGCAGAGGAGCTAAAAAAAATTGAAGATTCAAGCTGAAATCTGGGAGTTGAGAAATGTAAGCAGTTTGACACATTGTTCCAAGGGACACAGGAAATTAAAGTGCACAGCGAATGAAGGGGCATAAAGTAAGTGTTATTTTATATGCAAACACAAGGGTACAATCCATAATGAGTATTTTCAAACATAATGCTTTCAGATTCTTTTTTCAAGTATGATAAAAATCATTTAGGTATATCTGTTGCAATGCCAGGAACAAAACCTGTGGGGTATTATTGCTGATGAGTTTGTTGAGTGTGTCAAGGTCATTGCGCAAAGCTGGTCAAGAATCACAGGGACCCAAAGCAAATTCCTTCCCCATAAACATGCTGGGAACTTTTTAAGTCCTATGTCAGCTTGCTGAGGAGCCATCCTTGTATCATGAGCTGTATCCATGATGATTTAGCACCACCTTGAGGTTGTATCTCATCACTGCAGCTTGTTTTTACCCTCTGAAACCTGCAGGAAAGATCTTACCCCTATGTTTGCAGTTTTAAACATCCGGATAAAAATAGTTCTTTATGACTTTATTTATGTAGAAAATATTTGAGTCAATATCTTATCATATAAATATGACAGTTTCTAACTGCATTTATTGTTTCTAATTTTTTTTATTTGAAAGACATACAGAAACATCTTCCATTTGCTAGTTCCTTTTTATTTATTTGTTTAATTTTTTCATTGCAAAGGCAGATAGAGTGGAGGAGAGACAGAGATGAAGATCCTTCATCTGGCGATTCACTCCCCAAATGACTGCAATGGCCAGTGCTGCATGGATCAGATCTGATGCCAGGAGCCAGGAACTTCGTCCAGATCTCCCACATGGGTGCAGGGTCCCAAGGCCCCAAGCCGTCCTAGACCACCTTCTCAGGCCACCAGCAGGGAGCTGGATGGGAAGTGGAGCTGCCGGAATTAGAACCGGTGCCCATATGGAATCCCGGCGCACTCAAAGCGAGGACTTTAGCCGCTAGGCCACTGCGTTGGGCCCCCATCTGCCAGTTCTAACTTCACTCTGTATATGTCCACAATAGCCAGCACTGGACCAGGAGAAGCCAAGCGTTCAGAACACGACCCCAGTCTCCCATGTAGGTGACTGAGACCCACGTACTTGAGCCATGCTTTGTTGCCTCTCAGCCTAGTGTTACTTAGAAGCTGGGTCAGAAAAGGAGGACTCCGGACTTGTACTGATATGGGATTTGAGCGGCTGAAGTAGCAACTTCACCTGTGCATCAGCAGGCGCCACTGCCCCTTCTAGCACAGCTTACGATGAATTTTTCTATGATGATGAAACCAAAAGAGGAATAAGCTGGATTTTGTGAAATATTCTTTTTCCTTATGCCTAAAGTGACTTTGTATTGCTAATAGAATTATTTGAAAATAAAACAAAAGCTAAAACAAAGTCTTAACACTTATTGCCTACTTGCAGCAACTCAGACAAGTCATTAATTTGATTTCAAGGGAAAAACTCTCCTTGATGTACATGCTGTTGTGTTACATTCCTGTCTTACTATTGAGGAGAGACATTGGGAAGTTAGCATTTTGCTCAATGGTCTAGGGCTTGAAGGCAGAAAAGCCTTTCAAGTTACAAATTGGCTCAGCTCATAGCCCCACTATTCAGCTATGAAACATTAAACAAGTCATTGAAAGTTTACAGTTAAATTGTTTGTCTTGAAAATGAAATCTTAATTATGTGTATCGTGCCATCACACAGACTAGGGTTTGGAATTGCATGGAGCAAAGGCTCACTGTGTACCTGAAAGCCTACATAGATGTTACTTGTGTCATCATTGTGAGTCTTCATATGAATTCGGGGAATTAACATCAGTTAGCCTCTCAAGTACTAGCTTTAAAAAAATAAACATACATAAATAATGGAATGATGTGCAAATACTTCTTAGTTCTGAAATTTTTATGAGACTGATGATGAGTAATAGGCAAGAAAAGCAGACACTTCTCTGTAAAATACTCATTGGGATATGTCACTGCTCCATGGCTGGCTTTATGTTCCGTGGGATGCTGGGTGAATTCCCCTTAGAAGATCCTAACGGTGAGTGCATGCGAGGCCAGAACATTAATGAGCCTGGAGATATAAAACTATTCATGCTGCATTCCCAGCACTGTAACATGATGAGAACCAGACATCCTAGAGGAATTTGAGGCATGGCTAGAATTTATAAGATGCCAAGATAACAGGGCCAGTGGTTACAGTAAACATGTGAATAACCCACTTAGAATTAGATACAGATTAGTCTTACTTTGTGACAAAGAAGATCAGTCCACTGAGATGGGTTGGATATTTGCTGCCTTAGCAGATGCCTTGGTGGTATCTTAAAGTTACCTGTCAACACTGCTGCTTGTGCTTCGTTCAGATAGAATGGGGGAAAATCAGTCCAAAGGGTCAGCTCCATGTCAGAGTGACTGACGATGTCAGAGAATGTCTAATAAGAGGTTGGTGTCTTGAAATAGCTAAAGGTCATCGGGCTGCATTGTTCCTGGTGAGCATGCAAGTTATTCCTGGCAAAGTGCTGCCTGCAGGCTCAGGTCCATGTGTTTTCCATTCAATGGGCTGATGAGACTAAGTGCTTTGCTTATTAGGAAGCCGGCAATATTATCGCTGGCCTACATGGCTTACCTAGGAATAAAGGAAGTAGTAAGTGTTTCTTTTGTAAAGCTTTAAGAAAAGTAAGGTTGGAGAGGTGCTCCTTGTAAGCAGTACTTTAAAGTTTCTGTAAGCATAGCTGCTTACAGAAGTCATGGCAGGGCTGGAGAAAAGTACAAGTTACAATTGGCATCAGTCATGGCAGGGCTGGAGAAAAGTACAAGTTACAATTGGCATCTGTACTCATCATCATCTTCCTGCTTGAGCCCAAACATAAGTCAGGTTAAATTAACAAAATCTTTTAAAATTTTTCAGTTCAGTTTTTCTCTGTAGCTTTGCATTCTTGCAAAATCAAGTGTCGTTAGAGCCACCCACCTATCCCATCCTTACTCAAAATGTATATCTCAAAGTATGTTACTGAGTGCATGCCATTCTATTTAACAAACTCTTCACTACAGTCTTCTTAATAAACCTGAAACAGAGCCCATATTGTTCTCACTTCTTTCTCTAGCTGCATTTGAATATATTATGGGAGATATGACCAGAAAAAAAAACAAAAAACCTCCAAGAATTGCCTTGCTCAAGGCAGCAGAAAGATTCTTCAGAAAAGTAATAGATGAAAGGCACTCTGACAAAGACAGAATTAGACTTGCTATGAAGAAAACTCTGGTGCAGTGCGTATTAGTGGATGACATGCTTGCCCAGATGCTGTTTGTGCAGTGTGGCGGCTAAGAGTGTGGGGTCTTGAGGCATGCAGCCTGAACAAGTCCCAGCTTCCTGTCACCTGTGTTCCTTTGAACACGTGTCTTGACCTTTCTGTGCACTAGTTTACTCCTCTGCAAAATAGAATTAGACATGAAATCTATTGCATGGCGTTGTGATAATTAAATGTGATAAGTAAAGGGCCCCAAGTAGTGTCTGGCATAGAGTAGGCCTCCATGTGAGAAATGCTGTTTCTGCTTGGGAGAGGTGGGCTCCGATCTCAGCAGCAGCCTAGACCTAATAACCTCTGGGGTTTGGGTCTCAGGGATGACTGCCCTCTGCCTTTTTCCTCCATCTTCAGCACCCCTGATCATTATATAAGGTGGTGCAGCCTCCTAAACACTCCCCGCTGCACCTCCACCACAGCAGTTGAGTAAAACCCTCTGCTGACTGGGACCTGTGGTGCCTACCTCCTGTTCCCACATCCTCTTTGCTGTGAGACTCTGCACCTTCTCTCTTGAGAGGTGATTCCTACATTTTATTCGATAATTCTGCTCTAATTGGCCCATTAATTTTGTTTAATGCACTTCTCTGACATCTTAGGAAGTTTACATAGGGAAATTTATGCTACAAGTGTGTGTTTAGACAAATGAAAATAACATTCTAGTTTACAGTATTGCCACCCAACAGCCTTATAAATATATGTACTTATTTATCACTTTGGTTTACAATATGTATTCATAATTATGTGTTTATAAATAATAATTCCCACAGCACTCTTTAGCCAGAGGTAAGGCCATTATAGAGTATTTATGGGAAGAAAAAGGACAAGGCCTCCCTTAGCTTTAATACTGCCCATCAATCACCTGGCTGCTAAAGCTGGAAATAATAGAAAAATGTGTTGGAAAGGTGGCAATAGATTGGGATGGTTTTTTGGATAAGGGATGTTTGAACTCGACCTAAAAAGATTGATGAGTGTAGTAAAGGGGATTAGGAGGGTATGAGAAAGACACCGAAGATCACTCCCCTGGGCAGCCAGGAAAGAAAAGTCGATCTTTTCTGTGTCTCTGGCTCTGAAGGAAACTATGTGTACCAGAACCACGGCTGCTAGCAGTGAGAGGGGCCCAGTCCAGAATACTTCCCACCAGGACACCCTGTCTCCAGAGCTTACAGACTTCTCCCAAAGGAAGAGCAAGTAGCTTTTCCCAGACCAACACTGAAATGGTGCCAGTGTCTAGCATCTGTTAACTCCTTGGAATCACGAGCGTTTTCAGATTTCCCTTCTCTAATTTCTGTTTGGTTATAAAGAAGTTCACAACTGACCGGACTGTGAAGGCCGATCAGTGTTGAGAAGCACAGAGACAGAAAACAGAATGAGGTCCTGGGATGGAGACCTCATTCTGTGGAAGACATGGGATCTGCCCTTTGCTCCCTGCTCCTGGAAGAGCTCATCTTTAGTAGCTGACCATCATTACTATCTGTGTTGTTTTCTCTGACTGGAACATGCCATGCAGTTCCGGGCTTGTTGAAAGAACTATCTTATTAACCATCTCACCTGAGTTCACAGAGTGGCCATGTAGAGCAGTGGTCAGCATGCTACTTGGGTCACCTGCTTCCCATATTGGAATGCGAGGGTTCATCTCCATGTGCCACTTTGGATTCCAGCTTCCACTCGTGTGTACTCAGGAAGCCAGCAGATTGTGACTTAAATCACTGGGTTCCTGTTATCCACGTGGCCAACTCTGATTTAGTTCTTGAATGTTGTCTTCAGCCTGGTCTCAGTGTGGCTGTTGTAGACACCTGAGGAATGGATCAACAGTTGGAAGGTCCCTCTCTGTCTCTCTGTGACTTTCAAAAAAGAAGAAATCAAATTAATTTGTGGTATCATATTCAGGATTTTGCTGTCAATAATTTTTCTTTCCACAGTTCTTATTCCTTCTTTTAAGGATTGATACATTCAATCAAACAAGAAAGATTATCTCAGACCCTAACCACCTTGCTCATCTGTTCTGTCCAGTTGGTTCTGCCCATCATTCCCTCTAGCACTGTGTATAATTTAGCCTGTCAGATCTCTCACTGCTCTGCTTTGAAATTTTAGTGACCAGACCACTGTCCTCAAGATAAAGTCCAAATCCCAAAATATATTTCCTATCGTCTGGCTTGTGGCCAGCTCTCCGATCTCATTTTCCAGTGTTTTCCTACTTGTCTCTGGAGGGCTAGTTATGCTCAGTTGGTCCGAGTTCTCAGAAGGAGCTCCTTTCTCCTGGCCACTATCTGCCTGGAATCCTCTCCTCTGCTCACAGTCCCCTCTCCTTCTGCTGTCTCACTGGCCCTGGTCTGTTAGGGCTCAGCCTTGCTGTGATTTATTTCCTTTGAGAAGCCTTCCTCGATGCTCCCGCACCGAGGTGAGTGCCTTTCCAAGTGGCTCCTGAGTGCTCAGAACGGTCTTTGGCAGAGCTGGTCGGAGAGTGCGCCCAGTGCCTCCAGGTATGTCCAGGGTCCGTTCTGGGAATCCACAAGATCAAAGCTATTTTTGTAGCAATACTAAAGAGTTATTGGCTCTTTTTCACTCTTTATTCAGAGGCTACATAACATGTGATATTGTAGTAGATTCAGTTTAGAAATAGGAATGGAAATCTGTCTTCTGTTAAGCCGGATGGTCACAGTTTTGTTTTTGTTTTTCTTTTTAAGATTTATTTATTTGACTTGAAAGTCAGAAATTCAGAGTTATAGATAGAGGGAGAGACAGAGAAGTCTTCCATCCACTGGCTTACTCCCTAGAGGACTTGTGTGGTCAGAGCTGGACTAGACTAAAGCTGGGAGCCAGGAGCTCCTTCTGTGCTCCCCATGTGGGTACAGGAGCCTGTGGACTTGATCTAGACTCTGTTGATTTCCCAGGCCATTAGCAGAAAGCTGGATTGGAAGTGGAATAGCCAGGGTTCAAACCAGTGCCCATATGGGATGCTGGTGCCACAGGCTGAAGATTAAAATGCTATGCTACCATGTCAGCCCCAACACTTTTTACATATAGCTGATAGAGCTGTATTCAGAAACAATTGTTTTTCAAAACAATATGCTATGTTAATACAGAATAGATTATTGTTATTTTGAAATTGATTAATGCATATCTTTCACTTGTTCTATGTATAAATCAAAGAAACAAGAGCTTTTTTTGGCTTTCATTTTAAAAAAAATTATTTTTATTTGAAAGCTAGAGTTACAGAGAGAAGGAGAGACAGAGAGAACTTCTCATCTACCAGTTCACCTCCCAAATAATCACAATGTCAGGAACTGAGATCTGAAGCCATTAGCCAGGAGTTTCTCCTGGGTCACCCAGGTGGATGCAGGGTTCCAAGGCTTTGGTCCATCATCCACTGCTTTCCCAGACCATAGTGAGGGAGCTGGATGGGAAGTGGAGCAGCCAGAACACTAACCGGTGCTTATATGGGATGCCAACACCACAGGCAGATTCTTAGCCTCCTGAGCCATGGCACCATCACCATTAATTCTTCTTAATCTCAAGGAGTCCTGTGGTTTAGTTTGAGAACTACTGATTTACATCATCTTATATCACATCGTGTTCTGACTCTTGAAGGAAGGAATGTGAGTCATTCGTAAGAGTCTAAGGTCTTAATACAATTCTAATACATACTAAACTCGATAAATATGCTTTTAATAAAAAGCCCAATGCACACATGTGTGCCTAGATATGTGTACACACAGAGTTTGAAAAAAATGGGCAATTTAATCTATTTCAGCTGGTCTAATGCTACCCACCCTAAATTGTATTGGCTAAACCAATAGTATTCTGAAAATTATTCTGTTCCTGAAACTGAGTTAAATATTCCTTTGTTTGACCTCCAAAAGGTGACTTAGAAAAATGGTAATCAATCAAAGCCCTATACTTGACATAACACCTGAGTTCTTCCCTTGGCTCAGTCAGCTAGCTGTCTTCTGGTTGGGTGTTGTCAGTGAAGTTCTTATCCATCCCTTACCTGGAAAACGGAGAGGAAGGTTTTGCAGTCGATGGATTCTTAGGGTGTTTTGGTTTCATGCCTCTCCTCCCCATGGGGACCTTCACGCCTCTCCTTCCCAAGCAGATCTGTTTAGGGAATGCTGTCATCGGTCGGTCCTCTTGGCTCTGAGGGGGATGTCCTCAGTGGTGGCAGTGCACTGGCTGACTTAGTGTGCTGTCCTGACTTGATGCCCTAAAGGTTCTCTACTAGAAAGTTGACTATTGCATGTTTAAAGATGATTTATTTATTTGTATTGGGAAGACAGACACACAGAGAGAAGGAGAGACAGAGAAAAGGATCTCCCGTCTGCTGGTGCACTTCCCAGGTGGCTGCAATGGCCAGAGCTGAGCTAATCTGAAACCAGGAGGCAGCAGTTTCCTCTGGGTCACCCATGCAGGTGCAGGGCTCCAAGGTTTTGGTCCATTGCCACTGCTTTTCCAGGCCTCGGGCTGGGAGCTGAATGGGAAGTAAAGCAGCCAGGACATAAACCAGCACCCATAAGGGATCCTGGGGCATTCAAGGTGAGGATTTAGCTACTAGGCTACCACACTGGGCCTGGCTATTGCATTTTCTTTATCACTCATTATTGGTAAAATTCCCACATGGAATTCTGAATTTTTCAAAATTTTATTATTTTTTTCTTATTAGAAAATCTAGAACATTTAGATAAAGAGCAACTCAATGATAACAGATAATTTTTTGACTAACCTTAGTATTCTGTGAGTACTCCCGTCTAAGCTCATGCAATCCTGTTGCAGATATTTGATTTACAAGGAGGTCTTACTAATCAGTAAGGTATTTGCAGCTAATCTAAACACAGAATTATAACATTTTCAGCTTTGCACTTCAGTGTCAAGGAGCCAGCCCTTTTCATTAAAAGTTTATGGGTGTATCAGGAAGTGTTTATTGAAGTGCCTGATTAGTCCCTGGCAAGGTGGAGGGAAGACTTTGACTTGCAGAGAAAAGTAAGATGGGATGAGCAGGAAAAAAAAAAAGAGGACAGGGCAGGGGGCACAAAGAGAAAAGCAGAGAACAAGGAAGGGGAAGGGCTGTGGAGAAGGAAGAAAAGAATGACCACAAGCAGTAGTCAAGAAAGAAAAAAACAGAGTGGGAAGGGAGAGAACAGTGTAGGGAGAATGTGAGACGTGGCTGGGATTGGAATGGTTGAGTTGTGTGTCAAGATTTGGGGTTCTCAGAAAGGCGTGTGAAGAAGGATGGGCAGTAGAGGAGTGTGCAGCCCGTTGCTTGGTTCACACGGACCTCTGCGAAGTAAGTCAGCTCAGGTACAGGGTGGTGTAGTCGGCCAAAGCTGGGGCTCTGTGACCAGGCTGCTTAACCACTGCTTGGCCCTCACTAAACTGTGTTAGTCCTTTGTGCCTCAGTTTTCTTGTCTGATGGGGAAGTTTGTGACAATTCTATAACTTTAGAAGCAGCTAAAATATTTGTAGAGATTACTCACGTGTTAAGTACTGATATGTTTACTGTTGGATATAGAAAAACTACAATTAAATCATGAAAGTTGTGTAATCCTCAGTTCTAAAGTACACACCTCTTAGGACCTCGTTTGGTAGTGGGTGTAAATTAATATGGTCTGACCTGCTCAGTCATTGTCCCTAGAATATTAGAGGTGTTTGAGGCAAAATCTCATCTGGAGGAAGTCACCATAGCTGTGGGACCTTTGGAATACCGGGGAGCAACTCGGCTCCACACTCTGCAGCTGTATTGGAGCTTGTCTGTGCTTTAACGTCCTCCATATGAAATGGAGAGTGTGGAAGTCTTCTATCATAGGGTTGTTGTAAGGAGTCACTGAGTGCTTGGCACATTGTAAGTGCTTAATTACTACCAACCTATCAGCAATTTCAGTTTATTTCCAAATCTCTTGTTCATGCCTATTTTATTTTACTGTTTAGCTGTTAGGATCATTAATAACTTTTTTTTATGAACCCACGGGGAATCACTGAACCCAAGGATTCTCTAGTTTGGGTACCTTTCTCACTTTTCTCATGGTGAGAGTCAGATTTTTGTGGGTTCTTCTTTACCCAGTTGAAGCCACTGCCAATAGTATTTGAAACAATTGTGACTTCAGCTGTATCTCTTCTACATGGTGCAGAATTCAGAATAAAACACCCTAGCTGGAAATTTTACACAATGCCTTCACAGGTTTTCACTTTTTTCTTTTCCACTTTTCCTAATGATAACCTCTTGCCTCTATTCTGGGACAGTTTTCCCACAAATATAATTCTATTTTTTTTAAAGATTTATTTTATTTTTATTACAAAGTCAGATATACTGAGAGGAGGAGAGATAGAGAGGAAGTGGAGCTGCCGGGATTAGAACCAGCGGCCATATGGGATCAAGGCGAGGACCTTAGCCACTAGGCCACGCTGCCGAGCCCCAATATAATTCTATTTTAAAACTGTCCCGTTCAGACTCTAGAAAAGAAGCTGAATATTTCAGAAGGCATTTCACTGAGGGGTGTGTGTGTGTGTGTGTGTGTGTGTGTGTGTGTGAGAGAGAGAGAGACATTGGTGTTAGCACTGCCCAAATTACCTGTTTTCACTTTAGTCTTTGTTCTTAAAGCACAGACTGTGTGTCCTGCCAGGTGCCAGCACTACATTGGATTTCGCAGATGGGAATTTGGGTACATGAGTGAGGTGCTAGACTTTGAAACACCACATTTAACCACCATGCTTTTTCTTGAACTGGGTCTTGGTGAAGGTAAAGTACACAAATGGTTGGTTGGGAAAGATAAATTGCATAGATAAATCTTGTATGAAAACCTAAAGTAGACATTTCATATGGATACTCTAAGAATTTTTTACAAAAATAGGTAATTAAGTATACATGTTGATAAATATATACTGATACACCAAGGGGTTGGGGGAGCAGCCACCGCTCCTTCTTCGGAAAGCCCAGAGCGGCAGCTGCCATGCTGTGGGTGGTGCCTGGGTTCAGAGCTGGCCCACCCGTCCGTCTCCTGCAGCACCAACCCAATGCTTAGTAGAATCAGCATTTTTTGAGTGAAAGAGATGAAAGGTAAAATTGGAGCTTGTTGATTAGGAATGAATTGTTTAATTTACCTCTTAAACCATGGTTTTACAACAGGCGATAAAATATATTTTCTGTTGTAGGCCTCCTATAATGCCAAGATGAATGTTATTGTTCCTGCCTTTTAGATGAGGAAATTGAAGCCCAGGGACATTAAGTAGCTCATTTAGTCGATACGTAGAATCAAACTCAGGATTGGCTATCCATAGCAACAGTTTTCCTAACATTATCCATGTTGATTCACAAACATTTTTTTTTAACAAAAAACTTTTTCTTTGATATATCCTCTCTTCTGTCCCACGATTAATCCTTATTTTCTCAGTTTTTGGTTTCTGCCAGGGACAATGACAAGCTGTTAGATCAGCCAGGTTTTCAGGATTTCATGGGGTGCCAGTGGAGTTCTCTGGATTCAAGTACCAGAGTCCACCACCTTCTAGCCACTGGATGTCGAACAGGTGGACTTACCTCTTGGTTTCTCCTAAGGCAGATCCCAACCTAGAGTATGTGGAACTTACTGTTTCAGCTGGAATTGCCCAGGTGGGAGCCTTCACTGAACCTGCTAGTGTTGAAATACTGAGAAAAAGGAGAACACTTGTTAACACAGGCAGACCAATTTATGATTATAGTGAAAATTGTCCCCCCTCCACTTTTGAAAAAGGATTTATTTTTATTGGAAAGGTGTATTTTACAGAGCAAGTAGGACACACACACACAGAGGTCCTCCATCTGTTAGTTCACTCTCCAGATGGTCACAACGGCCAGAGCTGAGCCAGTCTGAAACCAGAACCAGTTTCTTTTTTGTCTGCCAAGTGGGTACAGGGACCCAAAGACTTGAACCATCCTCCACTGTTCTTCCCAGGCCTCAATCAAAGAGCTGGATCAAAAGTGAGGTAGCTGGGACATAAACAAGCATGCGTATGAGATGCTGGCACTAGCTGTTGGAGGATTAGCTTAATGTGCCACCGTGCCAGCCCCAGTGGTTCCCTGTATTGGATTCTCTTCCTTGTGTCTCTATCTGATGGCAGCTGGCTTGATCTAGGCAGGGTCAAACAGCACGCCCAGTCTCCCTGTGCTCTGAGAAATGTGAATCCTTCTGGGGAGGAATCAAACTTCATTCACATCTGAGTAGCAATTCCAAAAGGAAAGGAGCAGACCAAGTAGGTGGCTGAACTTCCTCCTTAGGCCTGAGAACCAAGGGCCATCTCCTGTGTGATGAAACTGAGTTGAACACATCTGTAAGTAAGACACTGGTAGAGTGGGCTCCTTCAGGCATGTAACTTCCTCACATTTTCTGCATTTTTGAAATGAACTTTACAATGATCTTTAAAGAAAAAAAAGCCACGTATCTCTCATGAAGCATGCAACTCATCATAGTTCCTGCACAAAGTAACAGAACATGATGAAGGCCAAAGGCCAAAGAGCTGAGGGAATCATGTGTCACTGTCGAGACTGCGGGGCTAGGAGGTAATGCTCCTGCAGCGTATCTCCTCTCTGTCCTGAGGGGCTCTGCTTCTGGCTGGCCGTGCAGCAGGAGTGGACTTCGGAGAGATCTGGGTTCCGATTCCGACTCTGTCCCCTGGGAAGTCACGGTAGCTTTGCAAGGAGGCAGAGGAAGGTAGTGGAAGAAGGGTCAGAGAGAAACATGAAGCAGACTGGTGGCAGATGAGAGCCCACAGACTCAACATCACCACCAGCAGGAGTTTAAGCAATGGCTACTCCAGCATGGCCTTTGCGCACACGTGACTCAGCATGTGTAGATGTGTCGGATAGGCATAAACTCTGAGTTGCATATAGTGCATTGATAGCATTGGCTTTATGGAGAAAATCTGATTTTTATAGTTCTCTTTGACCCTTCAGCTAAGAGAAAATATTGCATATTAGAGAAACACAGGCAGATTTCTACAGATAACAGGAAAGATTTTGAACACAGACAGAAATTTGATACAACCTGAATATATTTTATAAGCTTTAGGAGTTGTTCAACTCTAAGATTCTTTGAAAAAAATATTCATTTATTTGAAAGGCAGAGACAGTGATAATGCATACAAATGTATACTTACTGGGAGGCAGAGAAGAAGAGAGGGAGGACGAGGGATGGAGAGGGAGGGAGAGGGAGGGATGGGGACTGCAGGGAGGGAAGGAGTAAGAGTGAGAGGGGAAGAGGGGAGGGGAGGAGGTAATGAGGGAGGGAGGGAGGGAGGGAGGGAGGGAGAGGGAGGGATGGGGACTGCAGGGAGGGAAGGAGTAAGAGTGAGAGGGGAAGAGGGGAGGGGAGGAGGTAGTGGGGAGGGACAGAGGGAGGGAGGGAGAGGGAGGGATGGGGACTGCAGGGAGGGAAGGAGTAAGAGTGGGAGGGAGGGGAGGAGGGGGAGGGGAGGAGCTAGTGGGGAGGGACAGAGGGACAGAGGGACGGAGGGAGGGATTTCCTGTTCACTTGTTCGCTCCCCAGATGCCTATAACATCTAGGTTTGTATCAAACCAAAGTGATGCCCTGACCTGCATCAGCACAACACTTGCCTATTTTAATTCAGTAGATGATTGTTTAGATATGCTTTTCTTCTGCTAACATCTTTGTCTCAGTAATTGTCTTGGCATTCCCAACAGCGTCTGACAGTGTGCTTTGTACTGAGTAGTACGTACTTACTGAATGGGTTAACGGCCAGCATTCGTTGCACTACAGTCTAGGGTGCGTTGCTCCACCTTCCTCTTAGGACTTACGTTGACCTCATTCTCATTTACACCTCAGAGCCCAGCAGAGCTGGCGAAAATGAGCACCAACTCTGGTAACAGTTCACATGTGAGCCCCACAGCACGATTGCTGTCTGTGTGTGGAGTGGGCCTGTCTTGATCTTTCCAAGAGCATGTTGCATTATGGGGATGATACACAGTACACTGCACACTCATGCAGAGCCCTGGTGAGCATGCCCAGGTAAAGGAGTTGAGAGAAGTTGAGTAATAGCAAGTGACGAAGTTACCAAGAACTGGACAGACTCCGGTTTCTCTTTCTGTTGTGATTTCTGGAGCTGCACATAAGTGCAGAAAGAAACACGGAAAGCTAAGATATCTTTAAGTAGGGAATATTCTTAATTTTTTTAAAATAGGAGGGAACAAGGGGACTTCCCGGAATTTGGTTGTGATTGGTGAAACTTCTCAATTGGACAGGTTTTCATTTTCATTTCACCTGGGAGAAGGTGAGGGCTAAAGGAATCTTGGTGATAGCATATCTGAGTAGGGTTAGAGACTGTGATTTGAAACATGTTGAACTGCCTGAGTCCCTTCTCAGCTCTAAATCTCAGATACCCCGTAAAAGGTCTCTAAGATAATGTATCTCTTTGACTTCATGAAAACTAAAAAAGTATATATTCTGGACATTTGAAAGGATATCAGTTGACAAGTCTTGGGTCTGTGGAATCTGGCCGTGGTGTGTATTCCTAAGTGTGATTGTCTTCTGAGAGTTGGCACAGCAGGGATATTTGGGTTGGAAAGCTGTGGGTGACAGGTATGAACGTGGGAAACCATGCGATGGACCACTACTGTGGGTGATACCCGGAACTCCACGGAGGCTGAGAACACGTGAGAACCCAGCGGGTAGTGTGATCTGAATCCAGGCCCCTGCATGCACAACTCAGCTCTGTCCCCCTGTCATACACAAGCATTGCTTGTCTGTCTTGCCACTCTCCTCAATTCTGTTTTCTCAGTTTCTAAGAATTCATTTCAGGCAAAACAGATGCTTGAATTAAAGGTTTATAAATCTTAAAATCTTACCTAGAAGAAATCTTAACAAAATGTAGCTTCTGAAAAAAATGAAATTTCACCTCTCGTCATTGAAGTCTCGGGATACCTTTTATTAAGCATTACACATTTTAATCAAAATTAATCAAAAGGCACATCTGACATATATGTTAAGTTTAATAGGGAAATTGAGTTTAGTAAATACTAGTGTGGAAACCTGTCTTTACTCCTTATGGCCTCCAGGTGGTGCTGTTTACTTAGACATGGAAAGAAGGAGCCCAGCCCCATTTCCTCTGCTTTGGTTTGTAGCTGGGCTTTCATTTTTTTCAACATATTTTTCGTTTCTACAGATGTATTCTTTTAAATGGTCAATAAAATTTTATAACCACTATTTGAAAAATTGAGAGATTATTGTGATTTGTGCTTCCTATCCAAAGATATTTCTTTATGATTGAATATACCAAGAGTGAGGTGTTTATGTTTGCTAGTTGGTCCTGCTCTTGTGTTCTCACTTGCTTAGCAACAAAGCTCCATGACAGCCATCTGGGCTGTGGAAGAACCCACCCAAGTACCTTTAGCCAGAGTGTAATTTCATAATGTATTTATCATCGAACTAAGGCAACTCCACAGCCTTCTAGAACACCGTCTCTGCAGGAAAGCTTATATTCTCTAAAACCAAAGGGTGTTCCTGGCAGACCCAACCTGATTTGTCAGCAAGGGAACACGTGGCAGACAGCAGAAACGTTTTTGCTGTTTTGAAGTTACATGTATAGCGATACCTTGCAATCCAACTCAACTTCCCGAGCGAACTATTCCTAGAAATAAAAAGTGAGCAGAATGGTTAGTAATTCCTTTTGCTGTTGATAAATTTAGGGCCAGGAAATTCCATCACAGGAAACATCCCACTAGGATGGGCATGCAGCAGCGCTGGTTTCATCACGGTGACATTTGGAATTGTTAAGTTTGGCTTTGTAGAAAAAAAAAAACAAAAACAAAAAACAACCAACTAACATGCCTTTCTTCTTGCCCGCCTCCCTTCCTTTTCTTTTCTCTCACAGGGATTTGTCAACAAACTGGATGAGTTCATTCAATGGTTGCATGAAGCCATGGAAACCACCGAGAACTGGACTCCCCCTAAAGCTGAGACTGACAGCCTTAAACTGTACCTGGAGACGCACTTGGTAGGCAAAATCGTGCAGCTTTGGCTTCCAGTAATTGAAAGGTTTTAGTGTGCTGCTTGTTTCTCTACAGAGAATATCTTTTGTTTACCAAAAGTCACATGCTAGTGAAACAAAAGTGTTGTGGGTAACCAACAAAGCTAAATTTTACAGGCATTTCAAGTATTTTGTAAAAATCTAAATTCATCTAAGTCGAAGCTATTTTTTTCAAAAAATATTTCCTCCCCCCCCCCAAAGAATTAGCAAAGACAACTTAGGAAATTTTAGTAGACTTGTTCTCTTAGACCAATACTTGAAGGTTTTCTTCTTAAAAAATAATAAATAAAAGAAAGAGACAATTTTGACGACCATTCTAAGCTTTCTAGAATTCTTGTAAAATTAATGAACCTCTCTCATTATCAAGAGGGTCTACTTTATCTGTTCTACACTGGGTTATTTTAATAAAATATTTAAAATGATGATCTCCATCATTTTTGCTGCAATGTGGGGTTTTTTTTCAGCAGATAATTAATACAACTGTCATTACACTCGTCCCCCTGCACAGTGGAAACCGTGGAGGGGAAGTGGAAAACACTTGGATGAATATGCTGCTGAATATGTTAGAAGCAAGAATTATAGACTGGGGGACATTTGATGAACCTCATGAGGTTTTCACTGAATGCTTCAAATGGCCTATACCAATTATGAAGGGGTGGGAACCAAGTAGTGGAGTGTGATAAAGCATGAAGAAAAAGCACGTTGTCATAGGAAATGAAAATTCAGGCTCTAAGGAGCTCATCTTTATTCCTTTCACCGATAGCATAAAATTGACAAAGGCAATGAACATGAATCCTTGGGTACCCAACTGTGGGGCTGCTTTTCTGCCCCTCTTACACTGTCAGAATTTGGATTGAGTAAACATGGTGTGGGAGTGCTACATAGTTGGCAGTTCACAGGCTTCTGGGAAGCATTCTCTGTGATGACGAGTGAGAGAAAAAAGGAATAGATGGAGAGGAGAGGAGAGAAGCCTAGGAGAGAGAAAATGTTTTAAACCTTGGATGCTTGATGTATTTTTTTTTTTAAGAATTATTTATGTTTACTGTAAAGTCAAATATGCAGAGAGGAGGAGAGTCAGAGAGGAAGATGTTCTGTCCAATGGTTCACTCCCCAAATGGCCGCAATGGTTGGAACTGAGCCAATCTGAAGCCAGGAGCCAGGAGCTCTTCCGGGTCTCCCATGCGGGTGCAGGGTCCCAAGGATTTGGGCCATCCTTCACTGCTTTCCCAGGCCACAGGCAGGGAGCTGGATGGGAAGTGGAGCTGCTGAAATTAGAACCTGTGCCCATATGGGATCCTGGCAAGTGCAAGGCGAGCATGGTGTTTGCATTTTTCAGCATGTTTTATTCCATTGCAAAACAAAACAAAAAAAAAAATAGAGAATAAAAAATACAAAAGTGCTGGGAATGGAAATTAAAAAAAAAAAAGAAAAACAAAACAAAACGTAAAAATAAGAAAAAACCAAAACAAACAAACAAAAAAAAAAAGAAAAATTTTCAGGTCCTCTTGCTGCCTCTGTAAGCTGAAAACTGAGAAGACCTCATGACATAAGATGGGAGTGCGGCTCCCTTGTAGAGGTCCCGGTTGGCTGTGTGCTAAAGCGCCAGTGACCCCAACTCCCTCTGTTGTATAGGGGTTTCTGAGTACTGCCCTTACCACTCAGTTGCCTGTTGAGTAGAGTTTCTTTTTATTATTTTTTAAAAAGAGGACATTTCATAATAGCAAGATAAAGATATTCAGTGCTTTATCATGTAAATTATATTAATTAGAATGTCAACTTTTTCACTGGCATTGTTCTGACAGAAATTCTAATCTGTGTTTAAACAGGAGTATATGAACTTTATTTCACATTAAGTGTGCTGTCTTAATTTTCTTGACTTAATATTTTATGGAAAACACACTCTGGCTTTTTGAGGTCCTCTAGGGCATGGGGGCAGGAAGAGGGCTTTCACCCTAGGTTGTTCAGTGAGAGCCAGGCCAGGAGAGCGGGCGCTGAAGTCCACCTTCCTCCTGGGAGATGAGAGGTGCAGCTCCCTTGTGACCAGCGCATCCTCTCATTCTGCAATCCAGGGTCACACCTTCCTGGTTTATTCATGTGTCTGTCTCATTATAGCCAAACACTGTCTACTAGAACTTTCTGTGGTCATGAAATGTGCTATGCTGCACTGTGTCTTATGGGATGTTGTCAATTACCTGCATTTGCTTGCACTTGAAGTGTGGCTAGTACAACTAAGGAAACAAATTTTTTTTAGTAGAATAGTATTTTTGTTTTTATTTTATTTTATTTTTTATTAATTACATCGTGTTATGTGACACAGTTTTATAGGCACTGGGATTCCCCCCATCCCTCCCCAAACCCCCTCCCCATGGTGGATTCCTCCACCTTGTTGCAGTACCACAGTTCAAATTCAGTTGAGATTCTAGGAAACAGATTTTTAATTTTGGTCAGCTTAATGTTCAACTGAATTGCCTCAGGTGGCTTGTGACCCCTGTTCTCTGTGTAACTGTGCGGACCACAGAACTCTTTACACATGACCCCTAATGAATTGCCCATGTCCCTACCTGCTCATAATGACATTCTCGCCCCATGTGTGGCGGTAGTTGTCTCCATGGGAGCCAACCATAGCAGAGGGTCTTTCTTAAGTTACTTTCTTAGGGACCAGCCCTGATTCTGCCTCAAGGTAAGTGCTTTCTTGCATGGATTTTCTCCATGGTCGGGTTTACTTACGTTGGTTGGAACTGACAGACCCTAAGAGCCTCTGCTTTGTCTCCGCTTTGCAAATAATGAAGAGCTATGCTCTCCTGGCGCATCTCCAATTTCACTCCTGAAATTCTGAATGATATTGTCGAACAATTCCTGAAGACCTGATGCGTACAGATTAACAATGATTTACAGGTCAGTTGTAATTACTGTTGACATATCCTGTGGCTCAGACAGCTTTCTCCAAATCTGGACTTTCTGTTACAAGTTTGTCAATATTGATCTCTTAAACCAATACTGTCATTTTTATTTTGATCGTATTTCCTTACTTTTATGCTGAACCAACATTAAAATACTCTTCTCAAGATGAAGTAAAAAAAGACCTGCCTTCCCATAAAATAAAAAAATAAATCTGAGTAGACCTAGAACTCTATATTCCTTGGTTCATCCTGTATAAATCACTACTGCTTTTTTTTTAAAAGAGGTTTATTTATTTGAAATGCAGAGAGAGTGAGGGAGACAAGCAAGGGATTTTCCATCTATTGGTTCATTCCCCAAATGGCTGCAACAGCCAGAGCTAGATCATGTTAAAACCAGGAGCTTGTTCCGGTCTTCCACGTGGGTGCAGGGTTTCGAGGCTCATCATCCACTGACTTCCCAGGTGCATTAGCAGTGGAGTAGCTTTGGCTTGAACCACCACACCACCATGTGGTTTTCTCATGCTGCAGGTGATGGCTTAACCAATTATGCCACAATACTGACACACATTATTGCATTTCCTGAGTGAGCAGCTGGTGTTTGTAAGATCAGCCAGCAGCGCACATAGCCACCCAGGCTTCTTTAAGCATCTCTATAGATACCGTATTTAACATAAAATGAACAAAGGCCCCTGAAAGTGAGAATCTCCCCAAGTTCAGTAATGCACTAGAATACCCGAAACCCTTTGGTATTTACTGTAAAGAAAAAGATATATGTGTATATTTGTATGTTAGTGCTCAATTCAGTTATTTGCCAAAAGGTAACCAAAGGTTTTTATCGCACAAATCAATTAAAGTTTTACAGTATCTTTCTGAAAGCTACAAAGGAGCTGTATTTTCACTGTAAGACATACTGTGAAATTACAATGATGCATCAATGATTTTCCATGATAATTAATCATGTGCTTGCAACCTGGCTGATCCTTTCAAAACTACAATCCTTATCTTTGTAGAAAGCGACATTTTCAGAAAAATGTCACTTTGGAAAGGTAGCAAGTATTATACATACTGAACATTCCCCTTCTTGGCAAGTCACTTTTGAAATAGAATTGTCTAGATGATGCTTAGGAGCAGACTCCCTTCTCTGCATCCCTGCATCACCTTGTCTTCTTTCTAACACTTTATTTTAAAACAGCTTTATTGAGACATAGTAGATACGGAATTATTTGTATACTTTAAAATATTCAGTTTTATAAGCGTTGAGACCTGACATACACAAGCATACAGCTGGTAAGATCAGGAGCACATCCGTAGCCCCCTAAGGTTCTCCTCTTGTTCGGTCCCTCATGTGCCTTTCATCCATCCCTAGGCAGTCAGGGATAGGCTTTCGGTCACTATTAGATTCATTCACACTTTCCAGAATTTTATGTAAATGCAATCAGACAATACATGCTTTTTTGTGGGGGCATCACATGTCTGTTTTTTTTCATCATACTTATTTTGAGACATGACATGTTGTTGCTTGCATCAGTTACTCCTCCTTTGTTACTACTAAGTAGTAGTCTGTTGTATGCATGTACCACAGTTAGTTCCATCCACCCGTTGGTGGACATTTACACCATTCTTACCACCAGCGTTGCTGTTATAGGCTAAGAAACGGCAAACACCACACTGAAGACATGAAAAAGAGAAGCATGGTATAGCACTACCATAAATGGTTCCTAGCAAATTTAAGTTTTTTCCTTTAAAAATTTTCTGGTTATCTTCAGCAGAGCTTAGAGGCTTAAGAGTAAAGCAGATGAGCAAGTGGGCGGCTTGCCCCCCTAGAGATTTCATTTCACATATGTTTGCTCCTGAAGAGATAGGTCCAATCTCCCAAGACATTTGCGTGCATCCCTAACTCACCAAATGGGCACCACATTATATGCACTCAGTCCCAGGGAAACAAACCAGAAATTCTAGTTACCGCCAATAAGACTATCCAGCAGGAGAAAGAAAGGACAAACCAATACTTGACAGCTGTGTGAGATTTAGGAAAAAGAACCACAATGGCCTGTCTTATACCTGGGAAGTAAATTTGCATAGATGTCACCATGTTATTTTGGGCCAATGTTAACTAACCACAGAGAAATAGCTGTAGAAAAACAAGCTTTCTTTGTTCAACTTGATGACTACGAATTAAAGTTCATATATATCAACTGTGAATGCCAGCAGTTATTTAGGTGATGGGCACATGTGATCATGAGTCTCGTTTCTTTAAGTGTGAGGGAGGTAACCATAGAATATACGTAGTTATCTGTAGACCCATCACTGAATAATAATTTGATCAGTACATGTCTTATAGCATAAACAACACAGAGAAAACTTGCATTTGTTCTTCCAGGAAATAGGAAACACTGAGAGAGGTAGTTTGATGTTGACCCCCAAAAACTGCATGTAAGTGTGATGGATAGAGAGAGGAGAAAAGGAAAAGAAGGAAACTTTTGTTGGCAAGGTAAGAGAGGTGGTGAGCCAACAAGTGTGGTTGAAACCAGGTTGCAATCTTACAGGTTTGTGGTTAGGCTAGGAGATGGAGTCTTTTTTTCACAGAACGAGCTTTAGTCTGGGGACAGTAGGGACCCATTGAAAATGTACTTTGTTTTAAAACAATTTTTTTTTTTTTTGCCAGGAATCAACCATAAATCAGATGCAATGAGGATTAGCCTGGCATAGACTAAATGGGGTTCATGCGTCATGAGAGAATAATTGGGGATAATGGGAAGTGGGTCTGAGTGTAGTATTGGATGGATATTCTGATACAAGGAAGCTGTCACCAGTTTTTGAAATATGCTTTTGACTAGGTTTACTGACACAAAATTCAAAAGAGTAAGTAAAGGAAAGCTATAAAGAGGGCAAAAGGCAAAAGCAAGTCTCCTTCCTACTGTGCTTCTCCAGTTCTCATGTCTGCCCCTTTGAGACACTATTTCTTTAAATCATTTGAGGGTTATTCCAGGCAATTAGAATATGCATTGTATGTGTTTAACTTCCCTTTAATGCATATTAACAAGGCTTGAAAATTATTAAATATATATTTATTTTAATATATTTTCATATTTTCATATTTATTTTAATATATTTTAATAGCTGGATAGTATGCCTTTTATGAATATGACACACTTTATTTAACCTGTCCATTGTGAAGGGAATTTAGCCTGTTGGCCATCTTTTTCTGTTGGAAATAGTGTTTCAGTTAATATCCTTGACAGTTCTTCCTGTTGCATGGAGTGTCCTTAGAATAAATACCTTCTTACATGTGAAGCTTCTCAAAGGATAGGCATGTTTACCATTTTACATATTGCTAAACTGGCCGTCATACAGGCTGTGCCCTGCATGGGAATGCCTATTTCTGCATGTCAGAGTTGGTTACCACATGGCTGAACTTTGTTCTGTGATGGACACAACCAGCATCTAATTGTAGGGGAGAATTTCTTGCATTCTAAGTGGACTTGGGTGTATCTCCATAGCTTTAGGAATAATCTTCCTTTCTTTTTCTTTCTCTCTCTCTCTCTCTCTGTCTCTCTCTCTCTCCTTCTTTTCTCTGCTCATATTTTCAGCCTAGTCTGAGTATTCACTGGTCTTTTACTACTAGGTATATGGAATAACTTTATGTTATTAAGAGAATTAGTCCCTTGTCAATGATGTGAATAAAAATGTTTCAAAAACAAAAATATTCTTGGGGTTTCTACTGAAAAAAAAAATGGATGCATTAGCAGTTTGAGTGATGCAGTTAGGCAGAGTTGGAGGGCCAGACCAGCACGTCACAGTCAACATGTCAAAGATAAGCACGTTACCAGTCTTTCCCTATACCCAAGCAGGTTAGGGCTTCTTGCTAGAAGGACCAGTGTATTCTAGGAACTTTGCTTACTGAGACATGCAAAGGACAACTTAAGATTGGGGAGGCTGTAGCTGCATGAGTAGATTAAAGACAATCTGTGCAGCGAGAGAAATGGTGAAGATTGGTAAGGGTTGAATGGGAAAGTGGGATTTGGTTAGGGAAGGAGGTACAGATTAGAATGACATGGCAACAGGTGTGTTCTAGAGGCTCACTGATGATGAACATCCATTTCATTGGCCTTGGTCTCCTTCAATGCTGCCAATGTCCTTATGAACAAGATAGGAGGCCCACTGCCCTCCAGTAGACAGGCTGAGCAAGACTTGAGTGTAGCAAAGAGTGTGGAAGATGCTGAGGGTTTCTGTGTGGGGAGTGAGTCTGGGGTTCCTGGGCACACCAGGCAGTGTGATAGTATAAATGTTATCACCTGGAGAGAAGGGGCAGTTGACTGAATCCAGAGAGGAGCACGGGCATATGCTAAAGGTGAAGCAAGTTGTCTTTCACACACGTGCTGTAATTAGGGCACTCTGGAAATCTATATTCATTGGGAAAATTTCATGCAAGAGAGCATAAAAATTAAAAGTAAGCAGCCTTATTCTCCCTTGTGGGACAAAGTAGACAACTTATTGTACATTCTTTTGAACATTTTCATGCAAAAATGGGTACATTGTAAGGATTTCTAAGTTCATGTTATACATCCTGTTAGCAACTTGCTTTTCATATTTTCACATTTTGCAGGTATCCTTCCATTCATATACAAAGATCTGTCCATTTTAGCAGCTGCTTAAGACATTTTTGTGTGGCTGTGCCACAATGTGTTTAACCATTCCCGTGGTGATGGGCATCTAAGCTGCCTCCTTCGACATTTGCAAGTAATGCTCAAGCAGCATTCTGACTTTCTTCATACCAGCTAAGAGTCTCCTTTCTGTGCCTCCAACAGCAGCTTAGGACTCCATGGAGTGAGGACTTGTGACACTCTGGAGACAGCTTCCGCTCCAGGTCCTGGCAAGGGAGCAGGGCCTGTGTCTGTGCATGTGTTTTAGGTCCATGCTTGTTCGTGTATGAGGTTTTGCTCCACATTTAAGAGTAGACTTTTAAAATGATTGGTCTTCATACATGTTGCTGCGATATATTAATAAGCATACACTGATACAATCAGGTAATTAGCATTTTCCCCTCTTTGTCATTACATTTTGATTAGAATCTCAGGGCTCTTCTCTATTTTCTTTAAAAATATGCAATAGATTATTCATTGCAAGCTATACTCTGCCAACTATGCTGTGTAATACCAGGAACTTTGGTCTCATTCTGACTTGGTGTCTGTTATATGCCTTCCTCTGTCATGCCTGTCCCCTTCCATCCTCTAGTAATTATTAACTGTGCTCATATTCCCACACATGAGGGAAAATATGGTATCTGTCCTTCTCTTTCTGGCTGGTTTCGCTGTAAGTATGCCTTCTTGAATTTTGTTTTTCCTTTTTGGAATGGTACTTGCCATTTCAGGTGACCTCCACAAGAAAGCGTAAATCCTGCAAGTGGGGCTTTCATTTTGGTTATCAAGGACTTAAAAATGTTTATTATAACATTACCCCAAGTACTCACAAAAATGGATACAATTTTTTTATTTTATTTTTTTTAAAGATTTTTTTTTATTTTTATTATTATTGGAAAGCCATATATACACAGAGGAGGAGAGACAGAGAGGAAGATCTTCCATCCGATGTTTCACTCCCCAAGTGAGCCGCAACGGGCCGGTGCACGCCAATCCGATGTCGGGAACCTGGAACCTCTTCTGGGTCTCCCACGTGGATGCAGGGTCCCAAAGCTTTGGGCCGTCCTCAACTGCTTTCCCAGGCCACAAGCAGGGAGCTGGATGGGAAGTGGAGCTGCCGGGATTAGAACCGGCGCCCATATGGGATCCCGGTGCTTTCAAGGCGAGAACTTTAGCCACTAGGCCATGCCGCTGGGCCCCCAAAATGGATACAGTTTAATGGGTAATATAGCTGGCAGACAGGATTCCCTCTCTATATATATTTTGATCTTCGTGTTATTTTTCTGATTTAGTCACTCTCATATGTATATTGAAAAAGGCAAATTTGCCTCACCCTCCTATCTATCTCCACTCTGCTCCACTTTCCACTGGATGTGTTAGAGTTTTCTTTTCCCCATTTTTGATGCCTACCTTTCTCTTCTGAGTGGAGAGGCAGCTATGGTCGATCAAGTTGAACTTCGCAAGACCACCAGCTGCTATGCAGTCATCCTGCTCAGCCAGTGGGAAGTATTCCGTCGGACTCTGTGAGCTTGGCCAGCCTGCGTGCAATCTCCCTCAGCCTTGATGAACTGGGCTGGGGCCTCACAGGAGCTTTGAAGTCCACTTGCTTGCTCCCCTCCAGTCCCATCAGTTCAAGGCAAATTGCTGAAGGAATAGTAGGGAGAAGCAACATTATTTCTCTTTGGGGAATTTGTAAGTCTCTGGGAATGTCCAGCTTCTAATTAGTTCCTGTTGGGATTCAAGGATGAGAAAGGAGTATCAGAAATTTATAGCACTGAAGGGTACTGCGGTTGAAGTGGGGGGAGGGACTAAGGCAGGGAGGCTCAGTTTAGCCCCATGAAAGTCTTGCACCCAGTTACTTTGTTCATATAAGGAATTTGGTACATCTGGGAGACAAATAGTGTGGTCTTTCCTGCTGATTTGAAAAGCATCTTGACAATGTTTAAAGCACCTGCCAGTATACTTTTTGCCTGACTTAGTCTAAGGACTTCTGGGCCTTAATACATAGCAATTTTCATTGGTTTGAAAATTACTGGCTGCCAAACATTTTACTAATTATTTCATTTACTGTTCTTTTTGGGAAGTACTGACTTTTAGTTAGAATACTGGGGAAGTGCCACACTTACTAAGCATTTCTCTGTATGGTGTGTTGCTATAGCAATCACTGTGGAGACTGTTGAGATAGGCTTTGCACCACGGGGTATATCTATGCCCGGAGTGGGGGGAAAGAAACTCAGTGTAGAATAGTAACTTTTATGTGCTGGAGCGTGGGCACGTTTCATATCTCTCCCTGTGTAGACACACATGTGGATCCTATTGAACACCATATTATGTGGAATTTTGAGATTCACCTATAATAAATAATCTTAGAACAGTTCACCTTTAATAAATGATATTCAGATAAAAACTTTGTATCTTTATCTTAGCCAGAAAATGCATGTTATATCTACTTAGGGTTACAGTGAAGATCAAATAAGCATGTTGTATATGGGTGAAAATTTTTTTGTGGTGGTAAAGTTGTGTGCATCTTCTGTAGATGAGCACATGTAGGATAAGCAGCTGAAATCCTGCCCACCCATCTCCCCCTCTGTTCTTCCCTTCTGACTGTTACTTACTTGGTGGACAGTTTGTCACGCTAAGGTTTCCTTTGACCCCTAACCTTGCACGTGCATAATCGGTAATAAAAATATCTCCTAAATGAATCAATGAGCATTTGTAAGGACTGTGTTGCAACTATTAATGGCAGCAAATTCTAACTAGTGTTTTTTTAAATTATTTATTATTTAACTTCATTAATTACATTGTATTATGTGACACAGTTACATAGATACTTGGGTTCTCCCCACCCCTCCCCAAACCCTCCCACCATGGTGGATTCCTCCACCTTGTTGCATAACCACAGCTCAAGTTCAGTTGAGATTCCCCCATTGCAAGCGTATACCAAACATAGAGTCCAGGATCTTATTGTCCAGTCAAGTTCAACGGCTTCTTAGGTATACCCTCTCTGGTCTGAAGACAGAGCCAGCAGAGTATCATCCCAGTCAATTGAAAGCTCCAACATACCATCAGCAAAAATTTACATCATTATGGAATTAATTGACATAGTAATGAGTAACCAATATGTTAAAAGTAAATGCGAGTTCCCAGCCACCTTCTGTGACCACCTCATTGACATTTCAATTTTAGTTTATACACAACATATAACATTCAAAACATAACATGTTATACATAACAGCATATCATCTTAAATTAAGGCAAACATGTGGTATTTTACCTTTTGGGATTGGCTCATTTCCCTTAGCATTATGGTTTCCAGTTTGGCCCATTTGGCCACAAAGAACTTTCTCCACTACTATTCAACATAGTCCTAGAGGTACTCGCTGAGGCCATAAGACAAGAAAAAGAAATCAGAGGAATCCAAATGGGAAACGAAGAAGTCAAACTCTCACTATATGCAAATGATATGATTCTTTATGTAGAAGAGCCAAGAGACTCAATACAGAGACTGCTAGAACTTGTACGAGAGTTTGGTAGAGTGGCAGGGTACAAAATTAATGAACAAAAATCAACAGCCATAGTGTATGCGAACAGCCCCAAGATGGAACTAGTGTTTTAAAACATCAAACAATAACCTGGTGTGTCTACAAGTGGAGTTATTTCATCTACCATTTGCAAAACAAAATGAACTTTGGCCATAGGGCCCTCTGAGCATTGTTTGTTATATTTGTGAAAAGAAAAACACTTAAAAAGGGTATAAAATTAGGAATGCTTCCTTCTGCTTTCAAGATGAATTCATTTCCTTTGGCACAAAACACAGGAAAATAAAAATGTTAGTTCAGACATCAGAAAGATGTAAAAAAAATTCCACAGGTAATGGTATGGTTTGAAAATATGAAGGCTGTATGGCTTGACCAGCTGTTCATGATTTGACATTAGGAAGTTTATAAATTTATTTTCAGAATAGTTTGGCTCCCCTTCTCAAATGCATGGAGCACGTAAGAGTTGGTGTAGATATGCTCCAGGCCACCCAACAGCTTTTTAATGCAACTTGAGTCTTTCAAGGATTGTCCTAAATCCACACAGTATTCTGAAGTGCTGCTGTTTTCACCTGGACCTGTATGATAGGAGATAAACGTGTGAATGATGTGCTACTATTCATTCATCACCCTGATGCCTCCACATTGGTAGGGGCTGCTATACATTGGTTATTCCGTTTAGGGGGGAGAGATTGAGATTTGGGGCAGGATTGACCTCATTTTCAACCAGGGCTTCCAAGCAGTGTGTTCTAGAAGTCAAATGGTCTCTTCAGAGAGAACCTTTTTCTGACAATCCATTTGGCTTAATGTAGCCATGCTGGGAAGTTAGTGTTATTACATGTGTCAGGTGTGGACACAGCATCGAGAGAGGTAAATGTAATGTTTGTCACTCTGAGGCACCATCACACTGAGGAACTCTCCCATCTAGAAGTTATCATATACAAATATTTATGCCAGTCCATCCAAAAAGAATGTCAACTTCAGTAAGATGCATTTATATCTCTCTCATTCTGTCTCTGTCTCTCTTTCTCTCTCCCCCTTTCTCTCTTTCTCTCTCTCTTTCTCTCTGTATCTCACACACACACACACACACACACACACACACACACGCATACACTGTATAACTGTTTGAAATAAATGTAAGTTGTTTCAGAGCTTTGATGATTTGAGGTTTCAGGAGAAGTCCCCTCAGGAGAAGGAGGTTTTTACCTTTACAGCTTAGTTGCCACTGTTTCTTTCTCTTCCTCTGCTACTGGAAAAGAAAGACTTTACGATGCTATCATTTTGGTCAAACTCTCAGGACCTTTTTCCTCAGGAGTACACTATTCTTTTGCTTCAAGCTTCCGGTACACCTAGTGATGTGTTACAGATTGTCATAACTAATAAATCGATGACAAATGTAGCCACTTCATTTTCTTGGAGAAAAATACAATTGTGGTACTAGCTGACCACTTATTTAATTATGTGGCAAATACCGTATGATGAGAGAGTAAAGTTAAATTGATGATTTGGGTTACCTCAGCCAGGGTACAGTTTACATGGCAATTATGCTAGGATCATCTAAGTGTAATTGGCAAGTAATTTTGTAAGCGAAGGAACATGACAGCTCATTTACATGGTGTTCACTGAGCAAAATTTGGGGACATTTATCAACCACTTCCAAGGAAAGAGTGATTGCACCAATATCTCCCCAAATAGCACAGGCTGCTTGAAAGCTGCATGGAAGGCTTTTGACAGGACTTTCTGTGCACTCCCTCTGCTGAACATTTGACATGTGCCAGGCACTGTCCTAGGCACTAAAGACACAAAAATTAGCAGACGTGCCCTTCCCCTCTCAAGGACCTCACATGTGGGGAGCAGATGCATCTGTTCATTTTAATGCAACACACTCAGTGTGGGTTCAAGCTCTGCACGGGACTGTGGTTGCTGGAGGCAGCAAAATGTGAAAGGTAGAACAATGGCAGGCAGTGCTTGATATGGGGGTGACTGAGAGGAGGCCTCAAAGATGAGAAAGCCTGGGAAAGGGGAGGGTGCAGAGGTGCCAGCAAGAGATGATGTTCAAAGAGTGAGGCACTGGATGTAAGCTGGAACACTGAAACAGTTCAGGCACATTTCACTGCCCATTTGGGGCCTAAGGAGCTGACTTGGCCCAGGTCTCAGAGGGCCTTAGAGGTTGTACTAACCCCTCACAGCCTTGGCGAGCCACTGGAGAGACCAGTGCAGAACAGGACCTTTGTCAGAGTTGATTTCTAGCCAGATCATTTTGTGCAGTAAAAACACCTAACAGTGTGATTAAGATTTGTTTAGCTTTGTTTGAATTCTTACCCTCACAATCATCCCATGCCGTAGGCGCCAGCATAGTTGGTAATGGGGAAATCAGGATTTGAACCCAGACTGTCCAGTTCTAGAGTCCTTGCTTCCCATAGGCCCTCTCCCACAATGTCATAGCTCCCTTGATGCAGCTGCTGGCAAGTCCCTGTTTATTCCACTCTTTTCCCCACCCCTGTCCCCCCCACCACTCCCAAACACATGCGCACACACACCAGACTGCTCTGTGAGGACAGAGACCATGTTCACCTTGTTCATGACCATGGCTGTCAAACTTCAGACAGAACATGCTTGCACCTTCATATGCACATGACAAGTATAGACTGAAAGCAACTTTAAGAGGGTGGAGAAACCATAACTAGCAAGAGATGTTGAGGAGACCCTGAATCCCAGACATTTTGAGTCAATAGAGAGAGGTGAGGATGAAAAAATAAATTGGCAGGGCTCGGTGATTGATTGGACATGTGGATTTTGTTGGCATGTTCTCACAATGCTTCTGATTTCCAACCCATACACTGGAGAGATGATTTGGCAGAAGAATCTGGAGCAGAGGGAAGCTCTCCCTGTTCTTCACAGAACTCTTACATTCCTTAGAAGAAATGTTGTGGACTTAGAGTGAGAAGTTGGAAGACACTTCGCTGGAGTCGGTTAAAAATAGAATGGGCACATCTGCCTGGGCCGGCTGGGGGACAGAGCTGCTGCGGGGTAGATGCGTGGTTAGATGGCCGTGGGGATGCTTCCCCCTTTGAACATTTTCTGATTTAAAGAACTAAACGTCCTCCTAAGCTGCCCATCCTTAACTGCCTGGTTCAGAGAAGATAAAATCAGAGGAGTCAAAGACTGGAAAATATGGAGCTGAAAATGCCTGAATTACAGATAAGGAAACAGAAGCCAGAAGAGTCACATGGTATGTCTCAGGGCACAAGCTTGAGTCCAAAGGGAGAGCCGATCATTGGCTTCTCTTTCTGGATTTGTTCTCTCCCACGTCTCAATAACAGCTTTTTTTCTGAGTGTTCCCTGAGGGTATCTGTGCTCGAGTTTTGACACAAAAGCAAAGGAGACCTATAAGGTACTCTTGAGAAATTAAGAGAAATGCGACCAAGGTGAAATGCCATCTGAAATGTCACAAAGTGTCGTTTATGACACAGAACGTTGGGAAAACAGAGACATTTTAAAAAGTCCTTGGTGATTGTTTCTAGTTCTGGTCTTTGCCAGGCAGCTTCAATGCTGTACATTCGTTATCTCTATTTCTCACAACAGCCAGCAGTTTGGGTATCATTGTTTCTGCTTTGTGTTTTGGAACTTGCTCTGTAAGGTCAGACCACACAAAGTACAAGGTCTACCCTCTCTGGAAATCTGAACATTGGCTTATGCTTTCTTGTGGTTGTCTTTCTCTGTGTATGCCAGCTGTTTGTTTACATAGGTATCATAGTATCTTTAGTATCTTTAGTTTTTACTTTTGTTTGTCCTTTATATTCTCCATGTGTTCGTATAGCCTTCATTTTAGTGGCTGTGTGAGGTTTTAGCAAACTTTTAGGAGATCCCAAACAAATGTTTATTCATAGAAGTTTCCCAGTGCCTATGCCATTTTGAAGATATAATTTGAGGGTTAGGGTTAGGGGCATCTGAGCACCCTGTGTAGATGGTGATGTGGGGAGGAGAAGAGCAGCTGTCAGGCTCTGCATCAGCTCTTCCCCACCCAGAGCCCCTGTGAGCAGGGGAAAGGGGTTGGCTCAGCTCCGAGGGGAGCCAGGCAGACCCGGCCTGAGGTGGATAGCAGGTGCCTTGTCAAGCCTTGGCTCTGCTGACTGAGCACACATCCTTCCTCCTGCCCTTGTGAAAAGACAAGTCTTCATTTTCGTAGGGTAGTAAAAATCTTTTGCACGAAGAAAAAGTGTCATCAAGTGTCTTATTCATCAGCATATAGACCATCTCTTTAAAATGACAGTGGGAGTAAAAGTTCATCAGTTCAATATGTCTTTCACATTTGGAGACTCCTGACTAATAACCTCTGGTATTTATCATCAGAACAGCCAGCGAGCTAAGTTCTGACACATGCTGCTCTCATGCACTGAGAAACGCTTAAAAAGACAGAAGATTTTCTCCATTTTTCCCTCCTTTTATTCATTTAGAAGAAAAAGCATAACTTTTTAATTTTAAAAACAAACATGTAGAAACATCTGGCCTGCATTATCGCAGCAGCCTGCTAACTGGCCTCAGTGTCTCTAGCCTGCTCTTTAAAAGCCAACTCTGTGTGCAGTGGACAGAAATAACTTTTCATATCACAGATCCGTGCCAGTCATGCTCTCAAATTGATATGGCATTTTCTCCCATGACTCTTTCATGGTTCTTGGGATCAACCTCTGTTTAGCCACAGCTGTTCCGCACTACTTCCACCCTGCCCCAGCCACACCATATCATGCAATACTAGCGTCATTAACCCAGTGAACGAGTCAGTTCTTTCCCCAGAAACTCTGTGCTAGGCCTGCTGAGCCTGAATCCCAGTGTGGGTCTCTACAGCACCTATCCAGCACTTACCACACTCACGCGGAATGCAACTTAACTGTTCAATTCAAAACAAAACAAAGCTTGGCTCTCACCAGGGTAAGCATATCATTGTTGGGTTTAGTTATGGCCTGCCACTCTGTATTATATACTGGACCCTAATTACACATTTATCCTTGCCGGGACATTTAAAGCTACTTGCTTTCTTATCTCTTTTATCCAATAGACCATAAATTATATGAAGACAAGAGCTGTGTATTGTTAACTTTTATTTCAGTAGGTCTGGCAGTGACTGCTCCATAAATGTTTATTTTATGAATTTACACCTTTAAGAAAGCTAAAATCAGGTCAGAAAAGACTCAGTAAGTCTTTTTAGCCTATCTGACTATTCACAAATCAGCAGACTCCAAATGATACAATATTCCTTGTATGTCATGTTGAGAAATCTGTGTTCATGCAGTGCTGCTGCAAACTCATCCTTTTCGAGTATTTCAGCCTTTGAATGGTCCTCCCCACTATTCCTGGTACTAGGAGTTCTATAGCTGTGGATATTGATGGTTCTTCATGAATATTCATCTGTCATGTTTATTTTTTCCTTTCATCAAGACCTACACTTTCTTGGGTTCGCGTCATGTCCCCATTGCCTTCATATTACCACCAAACTGGGCTTTTTTGAAGGGTAACAGGAATAGGATTAGTTATATCATTTTATTTGCTGTATGAAGTCTAATCAGAAAATCAGTGAGTGCATCTGAATTTGGGTTTGGCTCATAAATAATGCGTATAGATTTCTGGTGATGCTAGCACCTGCAGTATGGAAATGCCCACTGGTCAACCCCTGATGTATCACCTTTTAGATAATCCAGTGCTTTATAATAGTCCTTGTGTGTTTCCATTTCCCTAGTTAGTCTCGTCAAGCCATTCACTTACATGCTGCTTTTAAAATGTGCTTTAAAAGATCTGATGTTCCCCAGGACCCAAATTACTCATATTTATGGAATTTACATGATCAATGACCTTGGACTGTGGCACCCGCCTGTAGCAATGTTCCTGCCATAAATTTGGTGTACAGAGAATGCCCTGCATTTTAAGGGAATGCTGCGGCTGTTGCAGAGGGATTATATGCCATCAGGCATTGTTGACGAAATGTGTTAGTAGCACAAGAATGAAAACATGTCCGAGTATCAAGTTTTAAGAACAAAAAGAAAACATACAAAACTCTTCCATCTAAGCTTCCTTCTCTAGGGAAGAGGTGATAGCAAAATGGGGAGTGCTTATTACAGAATCCTTTAGCAGCCAGAAATCTCAGTGATGATTTTGTTAATGTGCCTGCTTGGCTGCCTTCTTCAGAGGCCCATTGTGAATTCTTTGGTTAATGTTATTAATGGGTAATAGGTGCACCTGAAAATCAAGCAATATTGTACCATGTAGGTAATAGTTATGTTAAATGATTCTTTTCTGCAACATCAAGCTTATCAGATTATTTCTCCATGATAATGAATACCTCATATTTTCCAATTTCCTAATCAGATGTTTTCACATCATCTCGAGGCAGAGCCAGTTCCAGCTGCATCTGTGCTATGCTCTTGGTTTCAATGATGTCAAATTACAGGCCTCCTCAAAGTCCTTAGGTTTTCTTTCACTCTGGCATGTCAATAGGCCTGATGCACTTCTTTCAGAACTCATGATTGCCAGCCATTCAACACAAGTCTGTTGTGAGTAAACAGTGAATCAAATGGAGCGATAGGCTCTATTGGTGGCTATGAAGAAATTTCCAGAATAGGTTCCCTCCTTAATGTCGGTGTTCTCAGATTGACCTTCACTGTTTCTCTTTTCCAACGTCCCTTCTTCCTGAAATGCATACATCCTTCATTCTGCATGACATTATTTCAAAGTTTAGAATTTCCACAGCAGTTACAAAAAGCAGTTGTATTTTGACTGTAAAATAATATTGGGGCAGATATTTGGCTTAATGATTAAGAAAAGCTGGTTAACCAACCTGTGTTAGGGTACATCCGTTCAAGCTCTGGTTTCTGTCTGGGTTCCAGCTTCTTGCTAATGTGCATGCTGGGAGACAGCAGGTGATGGCTTGGTGGTTGGATGCATGCCAGCTGTCCAGGAGACCTGGATGAAGCACCCAGCTCCTACTCTCAGTCCCAGTTGCTGCAGGCATTTGGAGAGTGCGCCGGTGCGTGGAAGTTCTTTTCCCTCTCTTTCCATCGCCTCCTTTTCCCTTTATGGCTCTCTGGGTTCTTTTTCCTTCTCAAATGAAAATAAATGTTTAATTTTTATTTCAACTATTGTTTGGCTTCATCAAAAGCAGCAGAATTTTTGTGCACTGACATTTAAAAAAAATTTAACCACATATCAAACTAAAAGAGGCTAACACAAGAAATGGTGAACCAACCCTTGGGGAACTTGTATTATCTCATTCTTTCACATATGGCTGGTGCTTTATCCTCTGCCTGTAGTCAGATGAAATTATTCATCATTTTGGGGTCGATTTTGTTGGTAATTTTTTAGTCAAAATTCTTCATATCCCGAATCTTGATCTGCACCTGTCATTTCTGATATTTTTGGGTCATTCTGTTGCTGTCTTCTGAGTTTAAGACATCTTTTTGTCATTGAGGAAAGTAGAAGCAAGATTCACTAGTGAGCATGCAGGATGACTCAGCATGTGTTTCTTCTACTTGTGACAGGAGTAACTGCAGCTTTTGGGTAGTTACTCTGTGGTGCTAGAAGCTGTGCTTTATGCCCTGCAAATATTCATTACCCAGCTGGCATGACAAGTAGCCACAGCACATGGTTTTTAAGTAAATGTATGGATACCTGATTTCACAATTTATGTTTAAGTTCTTTAAACCCAGTTGCATTCCAGCTGAACCTGTATTGTTTCTAACTTCTGCCAAATATTCTTAATATTAAGTGCAGTGTGGTGCATATGACTAATAATCAATGAGAACAAATAATGTTGTGTATTTTGGAGCCCCATCTTGGAGAAACTAAAATTTGGCAAACAGTATTTCCAAGTCTGTGTTTGTTCCACTTAGTCAAGTCAAGGAATGAATTTTCATCTGAGGACTAAGTATTGATTTAATATATTGGTTACCATAACTATGATCATGTTGCATTGGAATGCCTGTATTTGGAATGCTTCATAGCATTCTAGAGGTGAAAATATATTTGCAAAACCATATGTGTTTCTTGAAGTATTTAAATTAAAACCTGCCCCCTTAAAGAATGTTATTGATCAAGTTCAACTGATATCCATAGTGTTTGCAAATATTTATCAAACAACTATGTGACATGAGACAGATATGATTGTGAAACTGGCAATTCTTTGAATTCTACAATTTGGTGGTTGAGTACAGAATAAAGCAGTAAAGCCCAGGGCAATGGCTCAATGGCCAAATCCTCACCTTGCAAATGCTGGGATCCCATTTAGGTGCTGATTCATGTGCTGGCCACTCCACTTCCTATCTAGCTCCCTGCTAGGGCATTGAAAATCAGTGGAGGATGATCCAAAGCCTTGGGACTGTGCACCCAATTTGTGCCTCCCAGAAGAATCTCCTGGCTGTTGGCTTCAGATTGGTTCACTTCTGGTCATTGCAGCCAGTAAATGAAAGATCTTTCTCTCTGTCTCTCCTTTTCTCCATAAATCTGATCTACCTTCCCAATAAAAATACATCTTTTTAAAAAGAATACAAAGATCTACAGTTTGCTAAATTCTAAAACAGCAAGGAGGGAGCAGTTAGCTGCACTTAGGGCATTAGGAAGGATTCCTTGAATACATGGCTCTGAGTTAGTTTCCTACCAAGACAGCACTTTTTGTCTTCCTTTTTAGAGTTTTTATTTGAAAAGCATAGTTACACAGAAATTAGAGGCAGTGAGAGAAGAGGAAGGGAGAAAGATAGTTTTTCCATGCACAGGTTCAGTCCCTACATGGCTGAATCCAGGAATCTAGAACTCCATTTGCAGCTTCCACATGGATGTGGGAACCCCACGCTCTTGATCATCCTCCACTGTTTCCCCAGGGATATTAGCAGAGAGCTAGGATGGGAACTAGAGCAGCTGCGATTTGAACTAGTCTCATAATTATATGATGCTGGTGTCACAAGCAGGGGGCTTAACCAACCACACCACAACATCAGCCCTAGTTTTTGTCTTTTGAATAACTATCAAGAGAGTAAAATGACCCCCAATATGTTTGATGTATTCATTTGTAAGGCAGTGTTACATTTTAAGGAATAAGCTTAAGAAGCAAGGATTTCAAAAGCATTTGGCTTCTCAGGAAAAATCCTAAATCCATTTCTATATTCTGCGGTTTGTGTGATGACTGAGAAACAGAGCTGAATCAAGCACAACTATTCTAATGGATTTGTATATGTGTACATAGGGCTAATATATTTTATGCTGCCAATTTTTATTGTATCATAAACAGTGCTATCACTAGCATTTTTGGAAAGTGAAGAACAGTGCTCAGATGTGCTGTTGGAAACTCAGTATATTTTATAGAATACTGCCACTCTTGGTGTAGTCTGTGGGATGTGACTTTTCGTAGAAGCCTAATGAATTTCTAGATTTATCAGCTGTTTCTAAACAAATGCATTCTGCTAATAAAATGGAAACATTTTGAGCCCAGATCCCAGATATCAATAGCTTTTAGTATTGCAAATTAGTTTGTGTATTGGGTAAATTAGGCTGTATGGTTCTTGATTAAAAAAAATAAAAGAAAGAAAAGGTAACAAGTGATTTTGTGTGGATATCTTGTGTCTGACTGCCCTGCTGGGGGTTGATGCTTATATTTTCTCTTGCAGAGTTTTAAGTTGAATGTGGACAGTCATTGTGCTCTCAAGGAAGCTGTGGAGGAGGAAGGACACCAACTGCTGGAGCTTATTGCATCCCACAAAGCAGGTAAATCCTCCTGAAATATTGCAAGTCTTCATGTCTCCAGACTATTAGGAATGAAGAAGCATTGCTGTAAATTACTGCATATATTCACTTCCTTATGTATTATTAATATTTACATTATCAGATTGACCTTCAAGATTTATAAATGTTTCATATACTGCACACAATGCTGTGATACTTATAAGATGAAATACTGCCTCCAAATAGTCTTCCCATTTTATTTTGGGCTTACTGTTCACCCACGTTTCAATTGAAATCACATTCCTGAAAACTTCACATGTATTTGCTTTTTGATGAAGGTGCTCTGGAAATAACATCAATATAATGAATGAGAATTGTGCATATAGTTATAATGCATGTATTAGAGTACTTACAGGTATCATTACAAATGTAAGGCAGGTAGCCTAGAAATGTCTGATGATTCCCCTGCTAATCTACACACATGAACACTTTGCATGTTCTTTGCTGAGCTTTACATTACCAGAATTTTTGGCCCTCAATTAATTCTTATCCCAGTATTGATGTATTTATGAAAAACAAAGTATAAAGGGAAAAATGGTGTTGTCCTGTGGCCATGCTTATCCTGATAGGAGAAGTCTAGAAAAGAGGATGAGTTACAATTAGATTCTTTGAGATTACAATAGCTAAACAAGCAAACAACTACATTAATCGGGTGTGCAACTGTTGAATTAAAAAAAAAAAAAACCTGCTCTCTTTTTTTTTTTAAAGATTTATTTTATTCTCATTGCAAAGTCAGATATGCTGAGAGGAGGAGAAATAGAGAGGAAGTGGAGCTGCCGGGATCAGAACCAGCGGCCATATGGGATCAAGGCAAGGACCTTAGCCACTAGGCCACGCTGCCAAGCCCAACCTGCTCTCTTAATTCTGGCTCTCTGCCTGTATTTTGAGTTGAATTTATGTGTTCCCATGTCTTTCTGATCATTATAAAATCTCTATGTAGATAAACTCAGGAACTTTGATTTGGGAGGTGAAGTTAATGTTTATTCCACATGTATTTCTTTCTATGGAATACACTAGGTCATTTTCCAAGCCAGCGTCTGTGTGTGGATTTCATTTTAGTGCACTTATGCCTTGTGTCAAGAATTGCCATCATCTGTTTTGAGTGACAGATGCTCATAAAGCAGGTGATGGTAACTGTCATTTAAAAATAGGTGTATTGCTTGAAATATCCATCTCATTGACTAAATTTTTAAAAGAAATGGTAGTGGTAGAGATGCAGTCATGTCCACAACGTGTGCTTTCCTCTCCTTTTGGAGAAGGCCTGAAGGACATGCTGCGGATGATCGCGGGTCAGTGGAAGGAGCTGCAGAGGCAAATCAGGCGGCAGCACAGCTGGATTCTCCGGGCTCTGGATGCCATCAAAGCTGAGATCCTGGCGACTGATGTGTCTGGGGAGGATGAGGGAGGCACTGGAAGCCCCAAGGTAAGTGGCTTGAAGTGTGCCGTATTTCCTCTTATTTCCATCTCCTTTTGAACTAGACGCCACTGAAGTTTGCTTTCCACCCTGAAGGCTTTTTGTTTCTAGTGGGTAAACTTTATATATCTCTGTCTATATCAACAAAATGAAATGGCTTAGTTGAAAACAACACCAAACCAAGAAAGCCTCCAACTTTCAAGTCTTCCAGAAAGGGATCTTTGTGTGAGAGGTGGTGTGGTAGTAGAAGGAGGACAGTCCTAGAGTGAGGGTGAGGGAAAAGGGGACATAAAACATTTAGTAAACAAAACATAAAGCATCTTTAACATGAATAATCAGAATGGTTTTAAATTGTTTTGTTGCAACTATAAATCACTATAATCAGTGCAATCACTCAGCTCTGACATCCATTAGCCGCTTGGTTACAGCAAATTAACAAAGAAGAGAGAAAGTGATTCATTATCTCATTCCTGTTAATGACTATCAGATGCATTGCCTAATTAGGGGATGGTCATTGTAGTGGGAAGAAGGTCATATGCTTCACTACAAATCTTTCTACTCTGAGTGTAAGTTCTCTGTAATGGCACATGTGCTGAATACAACAAGTACTTGCGATTGGACTCTCAATGAGGTACCTCCTAATACAAAATGCTGCTTCACTAAGGTGTCTTTGGACTCATAAAGTGGAAATCATTTTATTCATTTGGTATTTTTGTGTCACTCCACCCTTCTGTATCTGTGTGTATGTGAGTGTATACATAAAAGCAAATGCAGCAAACCAATCTCACAATAAACTCAGTATCAAACTGTCTCGTAACCTGGGGCAAACAGATTTAAGAGTTCATGGTTTCTGTTCCTGGCTTGGACAAAGGGAGTAAGTCATCATCTGGTCACATTTATTCAGCATCCACATGGCTTGGCATTGTGCTAAAAAGTCTACAGAGCTAGTTAAACAAACTCTTTGCCCTCCTAAAGCCACATTCCTCAAGTCAGGCAGAGGGGCATCCAGCCAACCGACACCCATAAGCCCACAAAAAGCTGTAATGATTCACAGCTTTGGAACCTCCAGCAATGACCTTTCACGTATTTGTTGGAAACAGAGGACAAGATGATGAGTTCAATCCCACTTCAAGAAGGCTCCTTGGAGGAGGTTACATTTCAGGAACTACTTGAAGAAAGGGAGAGAGGTGACGTGGCATATGAACATGTGTTTTACAAAGTGACGTGATGAAAGGATCAAAGCTGGAATCAATATGCAAAGGGGAATGGATTCAGCAAACATCGCAGGGCCGATCTGGAGCTGTCCTGAAGAGTAGGCTGGAGGGAGAAGTTGAGTGAGCTAAAGTCAAGTAGGGAAGATACTGAGAAAGGATACCTAAAGTGCTCTTGTGTCTTGTTTCACAAGGTTGCACCGAGAGTTTACTGTGATAAAGCTGTCCTCTCTTGGGTGCATGCCAGCTGTTATGTTACATCACTGACTTATCATCTCTCAATCATGACAATGAATCTGTATTGAGTAGCTTTATTATAATCCCCAATGGAGAAAAGTGGAGGCACAGAGAGGTTAAGCAGTAGGCTGGAGGTCACACAGATGCTAAGTAGCAGAACTGGGACTTGACTTTGAGCCCTTTATCCATAGAGACCATGTTTGTAACCACCTAGCACACTGCCCAGCACTGGCATTGCTCAGGGCTAGTTGAGTGCCAGGCATTAGAGATGGACAGTAAGACTTGGGGCCTGTTCATGGAACTTATGGTAAAGATTCCAACAATCCCTGCCTTTACAGAAGAGAAAAGAGAGTGATAGGAGATTGGGCAGGAGATGTGCTTTAGACAAGAGCATCAGGGAAGGCTTCTTTGAGGACATGACATCTTGTGAACAGACCAGTGTTGTTAGAGAGGGAGGGCAGTGTGAGGGAAACCAGGGGGGGGGGGGGGAGGGGCTGTGGCCAACCAGGGGCACTGTTAGGGAGCAGCAAGGAAACACCATCATTGATTTGCAAGAGAAAACTATTTGTGGCAGTTTTTGAGACTTCATTCGCCAGTGGAGTGGGATGAGTTTGGGGGAAGTGGGTTATGTCAAAGCATGAGGGCAGAGATGGGGCAATCCACTAAGTTGTTGAAAAGAAGCAACTCCATTTGCCAGGGCCAGTTTGAAATGAACTCTTTAAAGTCAGCTTCTCATGTAGAGGTATGGAAATGATATGAAGACAGTAACTCAGAATTTTCACAAGGAAGATAATACAAGTGTGTCTAAACGAGAAAAGTTAACTGCTTAGGTCCCTCCCAGACCGTATCAGAGCCACTGTGGGCAGGTCCTGGGATCTGCATTCCAGGCAACTAGCAGGGAACTGCTGTGGTGGGACCCCTTAGTTGTAGGACCCCAGGATCCTCACACAGCATCGAGAGAAAAATATCTGTCACATTGTTACTTATGAGAGAAAACAAATGATATCAACAGAAGTATTTAAGATGGGAACTGATTAAATCATATCCTCCCAAAAAGCTTCATAGCCTTTAAAAATAATGTTTCAGCAGAGAATTTCAAAAGCTTACAATATACAGCTTTATTTAGATAAAATTCTGATATTTAATATGTCTACCATCAATAAGATTACTATAAAAATAGAAAACACATATAAAACGTAAGAATTAAATGGTCACTTAAAAGATAAAATAGTTGACATTGAACTGAGGGGACTTGAGCAAATTTAAGTATCAAAAGGAAGAATAAATACATCTGATCTTTAATTATTTGGTGCCTCACTTCTAAAAAGAAAAAAAAACCCTATTTGAAACACTGTAAAAGTAAAAATGTAGTAAAAATGTATGAATCTCATCAGTTTTAAGGAACTTGTTTTGCTTGTTAGTAAGATTTCCATTCCAAGGAACGTGAATGTCAGTGACATCATGTGTACAGTGTCGCCTGGGTGGCTAGCCAGGAGTCAGGCTAGAGAAGGTGTTGAGGAGTGGGAGCCCCAGACCTTCCTCCTCCCCAGGGGTTCTCTTCTTCCCAAGTCCCTGCTCAATTTTCTCTGAATATATGAACTCATGCAATCTCAAAGGTAAATCACTTAGAAGACAAAGCATATATGTTATAAAATTTAAAAACTTAAGAAAATCTGGAGTAATCAAGATGATCATTCCTTCTATGTGTTTAATGTTTCAGTTGCTTCTATTAGTCCCTGAAGCAAACTCAAAATTACCAAGAGGCTCAGACTCACAAAAGACCACCCAGGTTCAAGGCCAGACACTGAATTAGCTGTATGTTATTGCTTAAACTACTTAACTTATCTGTGTTTCAGTTTGCTCATTTATAATATCGTTGGAAGGAAAATATTCACCTCAAAGGATAATGATGAAGATTAAAAAGAGTGTGCATTGACCTGGCATGAAGGCTCAATGGCTAAATCCTCACTTTGCACATCCTGGCATCCCTTATGGATGCCGGTTCATGTCCCAGCTGCTCCATTTCCCACCCCACTCCCTGTTTGTGGCCTGTGAAAGCTGCAGATGATGGCCCAAAGCCTTGGGAGCCAGCACCTGCATGGGAGGTGCAGAGGAATCTCCCGAATTCTAGCTTCTGATCGGCTCAACTCTGGCTGAGTGAACCAGTGGATAGAAGATCTTTCTCTCTCTATCTCCTCTCTGCAAATCAGCTTTTCTAATAAACATAAATAAATCTTTAAAAAAGTTGGTATACCCAAAATGCTTAGAAGAGTAGTTGGCACATACTAAATCTTAAAGAAAGGCAACTAGATAAGGAGAGAGCCAGCAATGTGGTGCAGGAAGTTAAGTCACCACTTGCAATGCTGGCATTCCATGTTGGAAGGCTGATTCAAATCCCAGATGCTGTACTTCTGATACAGCGTTCCCGGGCATGTGCTTGCTGAAGCAGCGGATGACAGTACAAGTACTTGAGTTCCTTGCCACTCAAGTTGGAGATCCTCATGGACATCTAGCCTACCCCAGTGCTGCCTTTGGAGAGTATACGAGCAGTTGAGAACTGTCTCATTTCTCTCCCCACTCTCTTCCTCTCTTTCCCTATCTCCCTCTCCCGTAGTTTGTCTTCCTGTCTTTCAATATGCTTTTCAAACAAAACAAATTGGTAACTTTTTAAAAAACATGATATTCAAAATATTAATGAGATTGCATTTTTTTTTTTTTTGTGGTGGTTCTTTTTTTTTTTTTTTTTTTTTATATAATCCATTTTATTGTGTTGTTGTTGACAATCTTTACATAGTTAACTATAGTTGAAGGAAAATCAAGAAAGAGAAGGAAAAAAAGAAAAAAAAAAAAAAAGGTTCAGGGGGATAGGGAGGTGGGCAATGCTATTATGTCCATATTGTTTCCATCATGTATCTGAGGTAAAAGGGGATATTGAGGGAGAAGCCCCACCCGGTTTCCCGCCCACCCCAAGTCCCGGATGTGGGGCATGCTCTGAGATATGTGCTCAAGTGGAGTTAATAGTTCTCCAGTTATGAGTCACTGCCAGTTTCGCTCGCTGAGGTGGTCCACTGATTGATATGGTCCATCATGAAGTCTCCATTTGTCCCATATTTCGCTGCCAACATGTAGCTGAGATGAATGATTGTCCTATTCTGTCTTCTGTCTTTTCTTGGTTAGAATTCTGAGTCCAGCAGTTCAAGTGGGGAGATCTCCAAAGATACTTTGAGGTATTCCCAGACCAGATTCTTGTATGTTCTAGCAAGCACAGGGCCCGGCACAGTCCATCACCCTGATCAGCTGGTGGTTGCAATTGCTGTGTTGGTTCTGTTTTCAGTCCCGAGTTGCACTGGAACCAATGGGTGTTGCAGTCCAGTCTGGTTCGGCCCTTACATCAACCAGTGGGAGCTGCAGCCTAGTCGGGGCGACCCACAATAACCCCCACCAAGCCTGCCCCCTACCCTGGTTTGCCAATTTGTGTAGCAGAAGACCAGTCTGTCCCCCATCCCATTTGGCTCTGGTACTTGTCAATGGGTATTAAAGGTTAGTTCTATCTAATCGACTCAACCATCCAGCCCTCACAGATGTTGTTGAGTACCTCTGTCTAGCCATCCCAGCCCCCGTCCTAGTTTTCATGCCCTCCCACGGGAATAGTGACCCAAGAAGGGGGAACCCACTTTTTCCCTCCCAGGTCTCTCTGTCCCGGTTTATGCACTCTTTAGGTGGTCCTGTGATTTGACTCGACAGAATTAGTCCCCAGTGCCAGCTTCTGCCAGCTGATGCTGTGGCCCTGATCTTGTCCACATGCAGCGCACAGGTGTTGTAGCCTTGCTTAGTCGTGTCTGTCTCTATCCCAGCCAACACTCTCCAGTGGGAGTGGTTGTCCAGCGAGGGGACCAGCCCCTTAACCCCCCCGCCAGCTCTGCCCCTCCCTTCCTGGATCTCACGTGTGCTGGATGGGTGCTGCATTCATATCCAGTCCAGGCAACCACGCCCTGGCGTTCCAGAATGTGTACTGGTTTTGTCGCAACCAAACCCGGCCCATTCCACACTCTGTTCTGGTGATCGGATTTGCCAGAGGATGACATGAACTGATTCAGCCTGGCCTGCTCCTGACCCATGCCGAATGCATGCCAGTGGGAAACTTTCCATGGCCTATTCTGGGCTGTTTCCAATCATGCTTCTCGCGCTTACCTGCAGGGACTGTGTCCTGCCAGAGGAGTTGCCCAGGCTCCTCCATCAGAACCCCTCCCAATGCCAGATTTTGCGCTTGCCAGGGGGTTCTTGAGCCAACCCTACTCAGTTCACCTCCTGTCCTAGCAGGAACAGTGGCTTTTCTTGGCTGGCTTTCACCCCATTCTGACTCTTGTTGTTGGATGTTTCAGCCCAGCCATGGCTCGTCCATACCCACATACAGCTCACACATGGCTCAGAAGGGGATTGAGACCCAGCCTAGTCAGTCCCACATCTACCCTGTTTCTCCATAACACCAGATGGTGCTGGGATCTGAACCGGCCTGGTGCATCCAATCCCAGCCCACACTAGTGCCTCGGGTGACTGCAACTGTTTCCTAGATAGAACGCAGCCCCCATTCCAGCACATAAACCCCTTGGTGGGAACCTCATCCCAGCTGTGGCATCCCAGATTGGGACCGTTCCTAGCTGTAAATCACGCACCTGCACGTGGTTGCTCCGAGGACCATTAGGTGCCAGCCTGCTACACAAGCCGGAGCTTATCTTTTACTTGATAGGTGTTCAAAGCTCAGCATTATTAAGGGATTGGAAGTTCTTCAAAGGAAGAGTTACTGGCATTGGGAATCTTTAGGATTGACTCAGATCCCAGAAACAGTGGGGTCACTCTAGAGCTATCTCAGCAGCGATTCAGATGTCCAATACCCCAGAGCTCCCCGGCCGGGCGGCCAGCAGGCACAGCCTGCCATGAGCCATGGGCACATGGTGGACTGGGTTCGGGATCCAAGCTAGACGTCCTCTCCCGCAGCCCTCGGCTCGCCTCTGGCAGCCGGAGGTTAAATCCTGCAGGCCCGAGGTTGCGCCCCTCCCCAATCCCGTTCACCCACCACCCAATGAGGGTGTTGGGTGGGTCCCGGACATGCCCAGTCACGGAGGCCTCCCCCCTCGGCGTACTCACCCCAGAAGGAAGCAGGCCGCACCCAGGCATGTCCGGGCCCAGCCCGCCATGAGCCATGGGCACATGGCGGACTGGGTTCGGGATCCAAGCTAGACGTCCTCTCCCGCAGCCCTCGGCTCGCCTCTGGCAGCCGGAGGTTAAATCCTGCAGGCCCGAGGTTGCGCCCCTCCCCAATCCCGTTCACCCACCACCCAATGAGGGTGTTGGGTGGGTCCCGGACATGCCCAGTCACGGAGGCCTCCCCCCTCGGCGTACTCACCCCAGAAGGAAGCAGGCCGCACCCAGGCATGTCCGGGCCCAGCCCGCCATGAGCCATGGGCACATGGCGGACTGGGTTCGGGATCCAAGCTAGACGTCCTCTCCCGCAGCCCTCGGCTCGCCTCTGGCAGCCGGAGGTTAAATCCTGCAGGCCCGAGGTTGCGCCCCTCCCCAATCCCGTTCACCCACCACCCAATGAGGGTGTTGGGTGGGTCCCGGACATGCCCAGTCACGGAGGCCTCCCCCCTCAGCGTACTCACCCCAGAAGAGAAGGAGATTGCATATTATAGAAAAATTATGCATAGATTTCAACTTTTAAAAAAAAAAATTCAAATTTTCCAAGAATGTTTTGAAGTACTTTCTTACATTCCTTCATATGTTGGTGGTAGAAACAAAATAATTAATAATCTAATAAAGACTAATAATAATAAAAACAGGTGTACAAATGAATCCAAAGGGAAGGAGATAACTAACCCTATCTAGGGATAGCAAGGCAAGGGTTGCAAGTTAATGTTTGTTTGTTTGTTTGTTTGTTTGTTTTGGGGAGGAGAAAGGATTTTGTCAGGGTAGAAATAATGAGATTTTAAATAACATGTTGTGTCTGGAACCCAGGACTTTACACTGGGCAACAGTTAGGGCAGCTTGCTCCAGCCTGCACCTAGGCTCACAGCAGGACAAAAGAGTATTCTTAATGTTCAACAATTTATCAGTTATTCCTCTTGTGGCTCATTAACAGAGCCCGGCCCAGAGTGGGAAGTCTATATTCCAGAATATATCCATTATACACCATTAGAACATCATAGGTTTGTGTGTTTTCCTTTTTCCTTCCTTCCTTTTTTTTTTTTTTTTTTTTTTTTTTTTTGCTATGTTGCACTAAATAGAGCAAGCAGGAATAGGTTCCCCTGAAGTTCCCTAAGACTGAAGGCTTGATTCAGCTTCTTATCCATCTTGTCAGTCCTCTTTCCATGAAGTGACCTTGCACAGGTCATGTACACATTGTGCCATGGAGTGCATCTCCAAGCACAGCAGTTATGATCATTTATTTCATCTTGGACCTAAAAGAGGAACTAAAATTAAAACATAATAAAAATAACTTCAGAATTCATCTTAAGTTTACTTCAGAAGCTACTGGGAGCTTGAGAAGCATAATAGAAAATCTAAAGAATATATCTAGGGGGTATTTTTCTTTTTTACCTTGTTTGAGAGACTGTAGAAAAGGACTTGGTCTTAGAAATCTTGTAAAGAAGGAGGATAGGAGGAAATTCAAAGACTCCAGGAAACTTCTCCCCTAGGACTCGGCAGCATACCTTATTTGTTGTATTTCATTTTTTAAAAAAAGTGTTTTCCCAGGACTGTGAGATCTTTTTTACATGGAAATCGAGAACAGAATTTCACCAGTTGGAGAAATAAAGCGTTGGCACTCACATCCAAGAGCTGAAAATATGCTTCTAATTATGTGTTTTAAGATAGCTTGGTAAAAGTTTATCACCTTAAATTGGGCTTTCAGTGTGTTAAGTGTTTTAATAGTGTAAAGCTGTGGGGATTTCAAGCCACGGTGACTCTGCCATTTCTAACAAAGGCTGTATTTGTTTTTTGACCTGTCAATGCAGAAAACAGAAATGCTGAAAGCCAGGGAGGTTTTTTAAATTTTGCACACTGCCTCCTTTAACATTTTCTTACCCTCTGTTTCTTTACTTTTCACCCATAGAGCACATACCATGGCAGGCATGTTAGAACTGAGGCCAGGATTTCCTCCACAAGACATATGGGGAACACTCAAACTACACAACGGTTCCCTTGTCCTCTGAAAAGCAAGCAGTTAAGTTTCCAGAACAAAGAATATGTGAAGATTTTGTTGTAAATTTCTCCTACAGGAGAAAGCTAGCTTGGAACCCAACTCATTTCTTCTTTTCTTTAGTGAAAGAAGATTAGAACATTGAACTTTAGCACTGGACTCATTCTGTCTTCCATCATTTGAGTTGTTAGTTGGAAATTATCATCCACTTGAAATGGATGTCAAATTATGAAAATCATCAATGTTTTCTACAATCGCAGGAAAATAAGCTTGCTTTTTGTAGCACTTCATTTTCATTTGAAATTTATACACACACAGAAGAGAAAGAGAAAGAAATATCACTTATTTGCTGGTTCACTCCACAAACACCCACAAGAGCTATGCCTGGGTAATGCTGAAGCCAGGAGCCAGAAGCTCCATCTGGGTTTCCCATGTAGGTGGTCAGGACCCAAACTTGAGCTCTGCTGGGCTGCTTCTCAGCTGGTGCATTCATAGGAAGCTGGAAATGGAAGCAGGCGCTTCAATATGGGATACCAGTATCCCCAGTTCTGTCTTAAATGCTGCACTCAGTGCCTGCCTTGAGATGTTTCTTACATATGTTTGCTCAGCTCTGGAAATGGTAGTTTCAGACACTGGTTGAGTGAACAAATGCATAGCCTTTGAAGTTAGGTATACCACGTGGAAGAGAAACCTGCATGGTATTAACCCGGAAGTATTGCTGACAACTTGGCCTTACTTCAGATGTCAACAGAGGGGAGGTCTAGAATGAACATGGTTTGTTTGTTTACCAGATGTCCAAGTCTTATTTAGTTTCTATGCCAAAGGATTATAGGTAACTTTGTTTAACTGAAGTGATATTAAGATGCTATTTGGGGCAGCATCTTTGTAAGATTTTTTTTTACTGTGTTATATGTTGCTTCTTGTGCAGTAGTGCAACTATATGCTGGGTAGCATCCTGGAATGGAACCTGATACTTCATCCTCCTGATCTGCACATCCTCCTGAGACTGCACTATTTCTACACACCTTTGTTTCTGGTTCAGAAGCTTATGTTATTAGCATGCTCTTTAAATGTTGAATCTTCAGAAACGGCATTGAAGTATTGAATAGAAACTGCATAGAAAAGTTGTTCATCTCACGTATAGTGATACACATATGTGTAAAGAATTATTTTAGTCAGTTTTCTCTCTTCTTTATGAAAAGAAAGAGCACACATTTGTATTGTCAGAAGGACCAGAAGTGATAGAGTATGATGAAATTGTGTTAAAAGTAGCAGAAGGCCCCACCATTATTTATTGAGCACTGACAGAGAACTCTGTCCAGTGCTGGGCTAGACATGAGGGAAGACTTGTTTTTCTGCTCAGTGCTGTTATCATTTCAGTGTAAGCACACAGTGTGACATCTTGTCTAACATAGCTCGGGCTATCTCAGATCTAGAATAATAGATCACCTAAGATTCAGATCATGTTAATTAGGATGTTGGCAGATTGGAATCAAGTAGGATTCTTTATGCAAGCAAATGAGTAGCAAATGTATTACCAACTCCACTTCCTCTGTGCAGAATTTCCTCCTAAAAGCCAGCATCTGAGCTACTTCATTTCCTGCTGAACTAAATAAACACAGTCCTGGTTTGCAGTACCTAGGGAGAGCTCTTTCTTCTGTTGTAGATTTTTCAATAGTCCTTTTCTTTGGTATCAGAAGGGCAACTTTTCTTCAAAAGTATTTTTGAAAGACAGAAACAAAAGTGAGTTGCTTCTTTGAAGATCAGTGAGGTTACTAAATTTGTGATAGAATAGAATAAAAAGTAGTTCCTCTAATCTCCTTGAGGCACTTAACTTTGCATATCATCAGATGTATGGGTGTTTCCAAGATGAAAATTTTTTTTTAATAGCCTGCTACTCTAACAGGATGATTGACAAAAGAAAAATATATACATTAGGTCAAAGGACAATCGAAAATCAAATCATGTTTTTTTGTTACATGAGATCGGCACTTACTTTTGTTTTTGTTTTTGTTTTCACACTATACTTCCATTGCTGATGATCTTGAGGGTGGAAAGATTTGTCCCAGCACAGCTCTGGGAGTGAAATTTCTTGATGTTTTCAAGCAACATGGGAAGTGTCTTTGATATGAATTGGTAGTTTATTTATTTTCATATTTAGTCTGAGTGCCTTATCTTTGACTCTATGAAGCTTGCACTTGCAAAGTTACATTCTGTGGAAAGAAGTCATCTTTCTTTGGTAAGAAGTCATCTTTCTTTGGTAGAACTCACATTTTGTGCCTCAGCCTGATCAATTTTAAAGATTACTTAAATATGAGGATAGTAAACACATTAGAGGGTCTTTTTGAAATACAGTGGAGATCAACTTAAAAAAAAATTGTAATTATTTAAATACAGAAAAGAAGCAAGGTATGGAATTGCTTCTCAAAATGCTTCAGATTATTAAGTACATTCTTTGAAACTGTGAAACAATTACCTCAGTGTGTAATTTACACATTTTCCTGCAATGTGTTGTTTCTGGCAGAAGAATGGCTGAGCCAAGGAGGGCCCTGGCTGTTAAAGGGATTATTCTGCTCTGGCTCTTGTGTTTATTGAGTCACCTAGGACTTCTTATAAAATGGCAGCTTCCAAATTTACACACACCTGCACTCAACAGCCTAAATACTCCAAATACTTAACTGTTCTCATTCCCAGAAGCTCTCCCCATCAAGACAAGCCAGAAACCATCTAGATACCCTCGTTTTGCTTTTCCTTTCTCCATAGACTCTGACTGGGAAATAGTCATTTGTGTAGTTGTGATGCTGTCAAAGTACTTTAGTGCTGTTTGCCACCATGACTCATGAAGCAGTCTCCGTCTGGCACCCATGGCATCTAAATGAAGGCAAGAAGAGCGAGATTGGAGTTCTTGCTGGGCAAGAGATTAGGGACCCGTCTTAAGGACCCAGCTTCCAAACCATTTTGATTTGGGTTGGGGTAGTGGCTTTTCATCATTATAGTCAGTTGGCCTGTTAAGGTCACCTCTTGGTTAGTGTCCATTGGGCTAAGCAGAATCATGGATGTCACTGAGTGAGACGCGTGAAGGGACAAAAGGAATCCTAAAACAAGTGCATGAGACAAAGTAAATGAACAAAGGGAAAGAAAGAAAAGGAACAGAAGAGGAAAGATAAGGAAGGAAGTATTAGACCAGTGACATATAGTAGAAATAAAAACCATTGCCTCAGCTACTGTTCAGAAATGCTGACTGCACAATCAGGATTGGCGTCATCATTCTAAAGTTTAAAAGGTAAAGACAGAAACTAACTTTCTCTTCATTCAGATACTTTCTTTTCCTTTGCCCTTAGCATTTTCTTATTTTAACTCTTAAAATCTTTAATTAACTTCTTTTAGATTTATTTATTTTTATTACAAAGTCAGATATACAGAGAGGAGGAGAGACAGAGAGGAAGATCTTCCGTCCGATGATTCACTCCCCAAGTGACTGCAATGGCCGGTGCTGCGTGGATCCGAAGCCAGGAGCCAGGAACCTTCTCCAGGTCTCCCACATGGGTGCAGGATCCCAAGGCATTGAGCTGTCTTCGACTGCCTTCCTAGGCCACAGGCAGGGAACTAGATGGGAAGTGGAGCTCCTGGGACTAGAACTGGCACCCATATTGGATCTTGGTGCGTTCAAGGCGAGGACTTTAGCTGCTAGGCCTCACCACCGGGCCCAAAATCTTTAATTAACTTTTAAAAGAGCCATGTCACCATTTTTCCAAAATAAAGTGTAACAGTGCCATAAAACTAGAAGTAACAAGGTTTAGTGATTCTAGCACTTTTTGAGGCAAGTCCAGTTGATTAATTGTTTTAACATCTTGTTAGTTGTTTTTTTTTTTTTTTTGAGGTTTGTATAAATATGCTTACTGAAAGTAGCCTGTTTAAAGGGAAAAAAAATTAAAAGCATGTAAGTGGTTTTCTAGCTCACCAGTACACTGATGGATGAAATTTGTAGTCTTTGCCCTAGAGCTCTCTAACAAGATTAGGTGAGATTGAACCTGAGAAGATAAAGGTCTCTAAATTGACATAAATTCAAAGGGCAGAACTAGATCATACCACTATTTGAGTCTCTAACAAAGTCTAATCTCTGACATATTATATTTGGCCCACTATAATCTATGTACACCCACATCCTTCTAGCAAATGATGAATGGGGATTTGCTGATGTAATATAGCATACACTCTGGTTCTCCTAGACTTGAATATATCACACAGGGTTGAGGAGCTCTGCTTTGTGAAAATGACCTTAGTTCTCTTCTCTGTGAAACATATGCAAGCACTCAGGTATATTTCCAAACTGTCTTCTTTGGATTTATTTCCCTGCTTTCTTTCATTTGTTATCTCTTCTATACTCAGACTATCATTAGATGCATGGAGTTGGAGAACTATTGAATTTTACTCAAAAGGCTAGTCTATTCTAGGAAAGCCATTGAAATTGTTCATTTCTTATGGGGATTTCTGGTCTAGTTGTGAAACCAGAAATTAATTAATTGAGGTTTATCAATGTGTTTGAGCTTCCCATATTTACATGAGCCTTCAAAAGTTCATCTATAATTTGAAGGTTATAAGTGCTTTTAAAGTTTTATTTATCATTTGAAAGGTAATGTGAAAGAAGAAAAGAGGTAAAGGGGAGAGGCAGAGGGAGAGAGAAGGCAGAGGGACCATGAGAGACCAAGAGAGAGATATCTGCCATCCACTGGTTCATACCCCAAATGCCTGCAACAACCAGACCTGGGCAAGGCCAGTGCCAGGAGCCAGGAATTCTATTCAGGTCAGCCACGTGGGTAGGAGGAGCCCAAGTTTGTGGCCACTATCTGCTTCCTTTAAAGTGCATTAACAGGAAACTGGATTGGAAGTGGGCCTTAATCCCAGATTCTGTATTATGGCATGCAGGAGTACTAAGCAGTGGTTTGAACCGTTGTATCTTGATACCAGCCACTAGGAGCTATACAGTTAACTGTGGGGAATTCTGAAAACTCCTCTATGTCTTAGTTCTTTTAGTCCCTTATCACCATAGATTTTATTTCTTTTCTAGCTAGAAGTAAACTAGTCACAGCAGGATGTAAAATTGTGATTCTGATGCTAAGCAGGCTCAGTAGTCTCAGTGATAATGACTTGTAGACCAGTTTAACATGTTGAAATCCACACCCTTACTGGAACCTTAGAAGATTCCAGAACCTGGCTAAAAGTTGTACATTTAGCCAGTACGTTTACACTGACCCCAATTCTTCATTATACATTGTTCTTGTTAAATTCTTAAAGAACATAAAAAAGGCAGTTTGGGCGCCCTATTATCTGTTCTTATAAATGGAGTTCTTGTGTCAAAAGACTTCTCTCAGGTAAAATTAGACTAATATGACTGAACAGGAAACAAAATGTTTTTCAATATTATAATTGAATAATACTGCTATTCATTTTATTGCATTTCTGAATGAAATGTAATGATCTAATTTATAATAAGTTAAAACTGTATTATTACTAATCAGTAATTGAAAATTCCTCCCTTTGGTTGAAATCTAAAACTTAATAACTGTATAATATAGGACAAAGAGAACAGGGATGTGAACCAGCATTCTGCCAAATACAGGTAAATTTGATGTTCCAAGTGTTTTTCTTTCTTCGTAATTACTTTTGTATCTTATCCAATTGTGTAGTAAATTCTCATTGTATTCCTCTTTCAGACCTTTGGCAAATAGCATGTTTCATTTTCTGCAAATTCTTTTAGTCTCAGTTTTTTCATAAAAAGCTTTAAGAATATTCTCCATTGGTTAATACACAAAAGGGAAATCAGGTAAAAGAGTTGCAAGATATAATCTCTTTGGGAATCCTGCATTTTAAGTAGATCTTCTCTCAGCAAGGCCTTCTGTCAATGAATGCCTTAAAGGGAAGCCCTTGTTTTGTGTACTTTTCCAAAGTAATCAATACTTCTTTCTTCTTATAAATGGTAAAATTGGATATTAGGAAGCATAGGCACACTTCTCTTTATAAAAGGGAAATGGGTTGGGATTATTGCATTAATGTTATCATCAACAGCAACATCAAATAACATTTATGCTTAATTTGACAGGCACTGTAGAGTGCCCAACCAGTCATTTCCTTCCTTCTGTTTCCTAATACAACCAACTATTTTGTCTACGTATACATATCTACCTTCCTCATTCCTGTATTGTTAAAGTAGGGTAGATCCTGTTCCTTCCAGCATCACTAGGTGTCCTGTCCAATGTCAATAAATGGTTTAGGCACAGCCAGCTGATGTACTTCTGGACAGTAAGATAGGAGCCGGAAGTCTCTGAGCGGCTTCAGGAAAGGTTTAATGTCTCATAGAAAGAGACAAAACTATGTAATCCCTAACTTTATGTTTTCACAAGGACAATAACATCTGCTGAGATGGCCATTTTGTCACATAAATCAAGCAAAGTTGAGGAAAATATTTTTATGGCAAGGTGATATCAGAGGGAAAGGATGGATTCTTTAAGTCAGTAAACAGCGGAATTAACCAATCCTGAATATGTCCTATCTTTAGTATTTTCTTAGAATTTTTCTTTCTTTCTTCGTTTTTTAAGCTATTAGTTTGAATTGATACATCCTGTTATTAGGGACACAACATCCTAAATAATTACATTGTTTTAATGAAGCATCACAGACTGCTGTGATAATTATGTGATATGAAATTTTCTGTCATATACTCAAAATACTTCTACATTTCCTCCTTGTAAGTCATAAGTTTTGTTAACGTCTTTTTAACATATTGCTGTGTGGTGCCTTTGGCCACAGTTATTCTGTTGAAATTATTCTCAACAATGTTTGCTCATGTATTTTTGGTTGCCAAATCAAGCAAAATGCAAAAATTAAACAATCGATTGGCCAATATTTTTTTTCAAAGTAAGTCTTATGGGCTTGTCATGGTAGCTTAGAGGCTAAAGTCCTCACCTTAAATGTGCCAGGATCCCATATGGGTGTCAGTTTTAACCTTGGCAGCCCTGCTTCCCATCAGGCTTCCTGCTTGTGGCCTGGGAAAGCAGTCGAGGATGGCTCAAAGCCTTGGGACCCCAAACCCCTGTGGGAAACCTGGAAGAGACTCTGGGCTCCTGGCTTCGGATTGTCTCTGCTCTGGCCATTGCAACCACTTGGGGAGTGAATCATCAGATGGGTTCTCCTTCTTTCTGTATATCTGACTTTGCAATAACAATAAATAAATCTTAAAAAAAAAGTAAGTCTTACTATAACACCAACAATTAAAGTCAACCAAAATAGGGTGATTAAGAACCCAAGGGCTTTGTGCCCTTGTTTCTGACCTCTTGTTTCTGACCTCTGTGAAGCTCCAGGTTCCAGAAGACATGGATGGGTCTGAAAGTAGCTGCAGATTTGATTTTCCTGTTAATGCCTCTCCCACCTTTTTCCTTTCCATTTGCCCTATGACCTTCCTGCTTGGACTCCTTCCGTGGCTTCCATTGCCTGCCCATGAAGCTCTTTTCTTTCTGATTGTGTCCCTTTAAGTCTTGTTTGTCAGCCTTTGCTGCAGCCTCATAGTGACTGCTTCTAGACTCTAAAACTGCATGATTTCTTTCTTTTTTTCCTATGTTCTTCATTCATCTTTTTGTATCATTACTCATCTCCGCCTGTTTACCTGTCTCTGTTACAGCGGCATCTTCAAGTGCTGTCTCTTTCTCCCACTCAGCATTCATTTATTTCCTCTGTGTTCTCATGGCATCATGTATACTTTTATTATAGGACATATTGTTTTCTCACTTTCAATTTTGTATTAAAGATATTCCTTGGGTCACATTCTCTCTGGTGAGTTCATTATTTGTATACTGCGGTGCTCCTTGTAATGTATCACCCTGAAACTGTTCTCAAAAAATGCTTACTGAATGAGCAAAAAGTTGACAAGAGAAATTAAGACTTCTTATGTCATGTGGGTGTCCTTTAGGTTATATATTTTTTAGTCCCTTAAATATTTGTGATTAGACATCTCTTGGAATACTTGTATCCCTTATGGAATGAATTCTAGTCATGGGTCTACTCTCCATTCCAGTATTTGGGAAAGTAAACAGACACATGGGAGAGCCTTTTCTCTTTCTCTAACACTGCCTCTCGTTCAAACAAAAAGTAAATAGTAAAAGACTGAGTTCATTTTGAAATACACTGAGTAAAACTAGGTGGATTTAAATGATAAGGTAGAATATAGAGCAGATAAGTTAAAAGTTAGGTTTAGTGCAAAACATTTTATAGCTCTGTTTTTGAAACTTTAAAAAGAAAATTGAAATTCATGGACACTCAAATATACAATTTCAGTCAAGTGTATTTCCTTTTGCATTTATTTTTGTTTTCTGTAACCCTCAAAAAGTTATCATTCCTTAGTAGAATATTTGTGACAGTTGTAGCACGCTTAATACAAGTACCAAAAGTTACTGAAGGAAGAAATGCACTACTATACAGTTGTTTAATTTTTACTGTCTCATTTTAGCTTAGTACTTCATAATTTTAATGTTATTAATATTGTATTTTTAATATTTATAAGGAAGATGTGTTGATTTGACAATCTAATATTTCAAAGAAAATGTTAGAACATGCAACATAATTTATTGGTAGTTGTGAAAATACAGTTATTCATATGTCTTATAGGTTGCAAAACAAGTAACTTTTTTTTCAGTGCTAGTATTTTCAGTTATTTTCATTGGAGAGGACCCAACTTTGAGACTAGAAATAATGACAGAGACAAATAGACTTAATTCCAGAGCTAGATAATTAAGAGCTTAAAATAAGTCCATATATCCATAAACTGTAAGGCAAATGGAATGTACTTACCCCAGAGACCAACAAGTCATAAAATCCCTTTTTTGCACCTGTTTCCTCATTTGTAAAAGAAGAGTGATAATGTTACCTTCCTCCCTTCTTGTCTTTTTGAAGAGATTAGATTGCATAATTAGATTGTATATTAGATTATATTGTTGAAGAGATTAGAGTGTTAGTTGGTTGGCTAATTCATGCATGAGTACTAAGATGGCCACAGATGTTCTGTACATTTGGACTCATGTGGTTACTGTCAGAGTGGGAGTTTGACCCATGTTCTGATGCAGTGGAGAATAAGGGTTACGTTTGGGATATGTGGGGTTTTGAGTGGGACATGGAATGAAGGGGAATCACAGCATTTGTGGAGAAGATAGGCTATATCTTATTAGTTCGAAACAAAGATGGTGTCAACACAAGGGAATGAGTAGGAAAAACAGTACAGGAAATAGAATGTGGAGAGAACTACCACGAAGTTCTATTACTCAGAACCCACTGAATTGTGAGAGAACTTTGGGAGGTAGTAATGATGGCATTGGTGGTAGTGGCGGGAAGAGCTATTAGGCCCAAAACATCAGTCCCTACATAGGCCAGATCTGTTCTACAGCGCTGTGTGATTCTCTTTTTAGGGGAAGGTAGTGGTCCTGTGGTTTGACATCTTCATATCTTGTAACAATTTTTTCAAATTTCAGCAGTAGCTCCAATATGACTAGGTCCTGTGATTGAAAAGATGTAGGACCTGAAGTGTTAGAATATAATATAAATGTTTGTTGTCACTGTTGTTGGAAATTATTACATGCCTCGTCAAAGTCTTTATGTTGACAGTTGACTAACATGTACTTAGAGATCTTCAGTAAGTATGCTTCTGTGACCGTGTTTATCATTTCCTGCAGTTAGATCTAATCGTAGTGATGTGGCATTCAAAACATGATAGCTGGCTAGTTGATTTACACTGGATTAGTTGCTGATCCCTTTCCCATTCCCACATCGCCCCACTCCTTGACCATTTAATTCTTTTGAACTCACTTTAAAGCAGAAAAGGAAAAATGGGTCATCTATATAAATGTAGTCCAGGGAAAGTGTCTGACTCTTAGGGTAAGAAAAGGAAGCTTTACCAAACAGTTTTACTTATCTCAGTGTATCTGACTAGGTCTTTAAGCTTACAGTCTATAAAACATTATTTTCTGCCCAAATAATTTCCATATCTTGGTCTCCTGACCAGCACTGAGCAGTAAGCGAACTCCACTGTCTGGCTCTATCCGACTGCCCCAACTATGTTAATCATTGTCTGCTCAGGAAAGCATGGAAACCCAAGGGGATTTGTGTTAGGCAGAATCAGTAAGTTGCTTGGTCTGTGTGAAATTTGGGGAGGAGAGAGTAGAGTGACAGAGTGACTTAGCGGTGACAATGTGAGTAAAATTGATGCTGAAAATGCAGAGAAATGATTTCCTGTCCAATTGTATTGTTATTTTGAATGAAAAAGATCTTGAAGTAGAAACTTATTTTTGTTATTTTTAGTGTTGGTAAGAAGTTATTCATCTAGTGCAGTATTGAAAGCAAGTATGTTGTGAATACAGGGCCCCACTCAATGGTGGCAAGCATCGGAAGACACACATTGTACTCACATTAGGTGGCCATAAATGACAAAAAAAAGCACTGGACAAATAGAACAGATGAGATTACACTGTTCCAGGAAAACTAGCCTCCTTTTCATAAAACATATGACATTCCTGCATCCTGCATCTGCCATTCTGTAATGACCCTATTAATGGAAAAGAAATGAAAAATAGGGAGTCAGCATGGTTGTTCCCTCAACCCATCAGAAAATTTTAAATTAGTTGAAGTTGCAGTCTCCTAAAATGAAATTATACTTGTTGAGTGGCCCTTTTGGCTATCTGCAAAGTCTGTAATTCAGAAAATTCAAGATTTAATTTTTAAGCAATAGTGTTTCAGATTTCTTGGGTAAAAGGGTCACAATATTTATATATGACAGCAAAACATGAGATAATTAAGGCCAGGAAAAATAGGCAAGGAAAAATAAGAAAACATACATCTTTCCCTGTTTCATAAAGCTGTGGTGGAGTACTAAGTAAGACAAATAACCTTATAGTTAGAAAAAAATATGAGAAGTTATTTTTATTATTTAAAAAGTCACATTAATGACTTTGTCTACAGCACCGTTATTATTGATCGCCACTAACTTGTTGGCAGAAACGAGCTTAAAATATATTTCCTATTCTGTAGGCCTAATATTTTCTTGAAAAAGAATGGCATTCAAATGCTGTAATTAAAACAAGTAGAATAATAAACATATACTTATAAAGGATTTCTGCATATATTTGTTTTCAGTTGAACAGATAATTCTGAGTGATTTTGTGAGTCATACAGTAAGTAATTAAAATAAATTTAAATTCAAATATTAATATTTCAATTTCTAGTTTGGCAAACATAAACAAATTATTATAAGTTTGTTTTTAATTCCTATAAAGCATGTTAAAATTAACTTTTCCACAATTTAAGTAATGTGTATAACTAAACTTCCTTCCTACTGTGAAACGGTTTCATTTATTGCTATTTGTAAACTGCCTAGGATAGATGCAGAGTGGATTGGGCTCAAAACTCCTTGAACAGTTTCTTTTGAAATAGCACTACATGCGTTAAGCTCAATTACACATCCAAACAGCCACAGCTCACTTTTGGTAATTTATTCATTGATTTAACATAGTACCCAGAAGAGCCATGCCTGCTGTCATTTTTGTAATATATTATGTTTTAAATATACTCATGCTCACCCATGCACACCATTAAGGTGTGCATAAACCTGTGTTTTTCTCTCTTGACAGCTATAAATGTTTGTTATTATTACACAAAACATATGTTCATGTTGTTTTTGTCTAAATTATTCTATCTGGGGCTATAAAGTTTTAATGTTATTAGTTGCCCTTAGAATTTTAATGTTTCACTGCTGTAACCTTCTTAGGATTTCTATGCAATTAAGTAGAAACTATTTCACTGCATCCTGGAAGAACAATATATTTTATACAAATAAAAAAACCCCTCTTGTTCCATTTTCTTTCAGTGTGGTGTAAATGATTGCTTGACAGTTTTTCTTTGTGGTCTCCAAAAGCCTTACCTGTGGTCAGACCTGAGCACCAGCTGTGTGTACAACATTGCCTTTACTGAGAACAGGGTCAAACATCTTTTCAATTGAAGAACCCTATTTCTGCCCTTCAGGGGTCAGTCATGGTGGGACTGGTTGACTCTTCTTGGCCTGGTTTGTTACAATACATGCAGAGACCAATAAGGACCATGTAGAAGGGCTGCTCTACCAGCAAACTATGTGTCTAACTCAGTTTGTTTTCACAGCTTCAGTCAAGGGTTATTGTTATTAATTATTAATCAATCAGTAGAGATACCAGCATTTGGTAGAGCTAATGGGGTGTTTTCGCCATGCCCTCTTTTCATAGCCACTGACTGTACTCAGTCCAGGTGTTATTGTTCTAGTCAGATGGGGCTGCAGACTTATCTAGAAACTAAACTTTTCATGAGCAGAATTATGGAATTGCAAATAATTTTTATGTTATAGATGAACTTACTTGCTATAATCTTGCAGTGAGTGTTGGTAGGATCCACCCCCCCCCCCAATGTGAGGTTTTGTTTTTGTTTTTGTTTGCTTACACAGTACTGGGAATTGAGAAATATCTTAATTGACTATTGACTCTTGATTTCAGTTGTCAGTTGTACTACTTTTTCTGTGTTTCCATTGTCATCTTCCTAAACTATATCACATCAAATTCTAGCTCAAGAGTCTTGCCAATGAACAAGCTCAAAGCTCCTTAACAAGATATTCAGCATTTCCCATGATCCATGACTGTATCACTTCTCCAGACTCCTTGATTCTTAGCTGTGCACTGCCTGTGTGTCATCTTCACTGGACTACTCATGTTCTGCAGCGTAATGCTCAGCCACACCTTCAACGTGGTACATGCTGTGTCCTTGCACAGGTGTGCTTCAGTACTTGCTCTGCCTCCAATCTATTTTTCTTAAAAATCTAGCTCAGATAATGCTTCATCCATTAAATGCTTTCTAAATTGCCATTAGTAAAAACTAATCATGACTGTTACTTTTCCTCAGTACATTGGTTTCATATGATTTCTCATGTACTTTGTTTTGACTTGTGGTGTATATTACATTATAAGCTTTGGGAGGGCAGGAACCTCTTTCATTTTGTTTTCTTACCAATGCTTTGCACAATATGTAATAAATGCTACTTTATTGATAAATAAAACAGTAATTTTTTTACTTGATTGTTTTAACCTTGAGATAGTTGGGAATCACTGAATGGTTAGGTTGAGTCAAGACAATCTATTTGCTTTTGTTCAGGCTTCATAAGCTTGGGTATAGATCTAAATCTGTCAGGCTGACTTAAAGAACAAGTGATTATGTCTCCTCAGAACAATCCCTCATATTAGTGGAAAAAATCTTTGTTAATAAGTCCTTTTGCTTACATCTGAATGAATCATCATTTTCTATTCATCTTGTGTCTCTTCTCAGACGAATCACAGATCATCTTGTCGTCATTCTTTGAGTAGTCACCGAGCTTTGAACTGGGTCGAGGTGTTGACATTACTCAGTTTCCATTTGTAGTCCAATTTGACTTGTGAGAAAGTTAATTATGAATCAGTGTTTGGTGTTATTTTGTTTCTCCATATGATGGATTTGTGTTGCCACCAAATAAAATTTCTTAAGTGTTCTAAGAAGCTTGAACCTTTACCATATTTTGCTTGCAGAAAACTGGGTTAATGCCTGTTTTTTGTTCTCAGCCCCACAAATGGCAGGGAGAGAAAACAGGAAATGAAGTTCTTAAAGGATCTGGGACGGCTGTCCTGTGAAAACCACCCATTTGGGTTTTTTCTTTCTTTTGTCTCCCACACCTCTAAGTTTAGACAGATAAGCAAACCTAGTTAGAGAAGTAGAAAGCTGCATTTAACTTCCTCTAAAGTCCCTCCTATCCTTCTCACATGCCCTCTTTAGGAGTGTTCTCCAGTGCTGGAGATGAAGGTTTCTAACAGGCAGCAGTTGCCACTCACAGAAGTAGTTGACCTCCTTAATTTATACTATCTGGATTACTCCTCAAGTTTTTGACAGTTGCACTTTTGCAGGGAAAAGAAGAGGGATGTGGGTCTGGAGCCTCAGGAGCTGTCTCTTTCAAAAAAACAGAAAAATTAAAAACCAGTAATAGGAAAACATGACATTTGTTGAAGACTGGAGATAACAGAATGGGAAGTCAAGGTGCTTGGTTACACAATAATCCCCCATTGAGTTCTCATTACTGCCAAATAATTGACTGTGTTGCCAGCTTCCTCAGTGGGGAAAGGGTCAAGGAGGTCAGTTATCTGGTGGTAATGACCGTAGCGGTCATTAGAGGGTATTAATGCTATTAAGAGTAGAACTTCAACTTTTTATTGAAGTTTTTATTTAAATGGTATTAGCTTCAATTCAAGTTTTAATTGAGGTGCAACCATCCAAATTCTACAGTCGGGCACCAAGAAGTAATGAACATAAAATTACATGTTCTTTTGATAGGTTGATGGGTCTTTATTAGAATTTCAAGGGCCTCCACAGAGCTGTTATTAGACACAAACTGCTCTGAAGTCTTCCATTAGAATTAAGGTTGGGTGAATGATTCCAGGAAATAACTTTAACCTGGACCAGTGAAAAGTTAGAAAAGAAAGAAAGAAGGGAGAGGTTATTTTCTTTCTTTTCCTTTTGTTTGTTTTGCTTTTTTAAAATTTATTTTTTTATAAGATGAAATGGCTCATTTATGTGTCATGCCTTTAAAATGTAACACACATTTTCCTTTCTCTTCTTCCATTCTTCTCTCCTTCCTTACTTTTTTTACTTTTTCTTTAAATAGGAAAAAAACCCCTAAATTAAAAAAAAAAAACAAGAAAAAAACCCCTAAATTAAAAAAAATATTTCTAAGAGGCAACGAGACAATGTGCAACTACCAGCTAGTTCCCAGTTCCCCACCTGCTGTGGCTGGGCCAGCCTGAAGCCCGGAGCAGGGAATTCACTGCAGGTCTTCTCTGTAGGTAGCAGGGACACAAGTGCATGAGCCATCACTCCTGCTTCTCAAGATCCAGATTAACAGGAAGTTAGTTAGGAACAGAGCTGAGAACTGAACCCAGGTCCTCTGAGATGTCTTCGGGCTCCTTGACTGCTAGGTTAAAAGCCTGCTGCCTTCCCTGAATTTTACAGGTTCTCCTCTCTCAAGAATTTAACACATCTCTATGTTACCAGTTCTGCCAGGGTAGCAATATTAAAGTATTTAAATTCAACCAAATAAAAAGCAAAGTTAATGCTGGGACTTTGCCATTCATGACTTAGAAAGATGCAGTTTTCTAAGTAAAAACATTGAACCAGCAGCAGTTCAGATCATATGGAGAAGTGGGAGGGATGTGTATTTCAGAGAGGGAATCCTTTATTACTCTTTCTCTGGGAACAAAAGAGGGATTAGGCAATTTCAAGGTGCATGGTTTCACCTCTGTGAGCCAAGAAGGCAGGAGCTATGTGTAGTGAGCAGTTTTATAAACAAACCCATCCTTACCTAAAAAAAAAAACCTCTTATGAAGATTTGGGATTAAGTTGGTTGACTGCCACTGACAGCAAAAATTTGCTGAAGGAATTGATAATAGCGTTTTTTTCCTTCGGAAAAAGATTTAAACTGCTTTGCATTTTTGGTAAGTAGCCAGCGTTTTGTCATTTAGATATGTCACATTACTATGAAAACATCATGCATCATAACATAGCACAACAATGTGATTTGCTGAAGTGCTAGTTTCTGCAGAAAGGGAGGGAGGGGAAGAGAAGGAAATGGAAAATGGCAGCTTATTTTGGTTCACTGTGAAATCCATCTTTTCCGTTTCCCAAACCCAAAAGCCTAGAAGTAAGAGCTGCAACTAGTTCCATTTCCTTGGAGACTTAGACGTAAGTGGACCTCTTTGTAAATGTGAGGACAATCCAGTGCCTTATTTCTAGTGAGGGCACACAGACCAGGCTATAGCATGTGGCAATGCAGTTCCTTACATGTAAACCTTCATTTATCAGGTGGCTGGAAGGACTAGAACTAGTACTTCAGTGTGCTTTGAAATTATGTCTTTTGTAAAAAGGGTGATCCTCTGCCTTAATTGCCTAATCACAATATTGATTTCTGGTGACCTTGATGTAAAAGGAAAAGAAAGTGCTTCCCACAAGCTGGTTCCATACACTTGCTGCTATGAGATCTCTGGAAATTTCTTTTTCTAGCATATGGATTTCTCTATTCCTGTGTGAAAACTGAGGCTGCAGCTCTGAACTGCCTTTTCCTGTCCCCTTCAGATCAAGTTGTCACACTATAACATTTACAAATTTTAATGAGGATTTGACTTTGAGAAGATCTTAGTTCATAGACCCATTTAATTGACGTCCGGCCATCTTCAAATTGAAATTAAAAACAAGTTCCCAGGTGAGAATATAAGCAGGTTATTATATTCAGTATTTGGAAGATGAAAAATTTTCCTTCAACTATAAAGAACTACTATAATAGAAATTACCTCATGTTGATATAGTCTAAAAGGAAAGTAATGTAAAGCATTACTTTTGAATTTAATGAAAAACCTGTTAATGCAATGGAGTTAGGTATCAGCATTGATTTTTACTTTCCAAGACATTTTTGTAATAATTTTTGTACAGTAGTTCAGGGAAAGAAGGCAAGATATTTTCGGACAAGAGAGAAAATATCCCTATGAAAAACTTTCTCGTGCCAGGATTGGGGACCTACAGTAATCCCACTAGAAGTGAAATGATAGGCTGATTTGTGAGCCGCTAGTGTTCTTTGAAACTGAGGTGGAAGTAAGCACTTCACCTAGCATGTGCAAAGTCTGCTTAGCAGCGTAACCCTTCCTGATGGCAAGAATGTAGATAGTTCTTCTGATGCTTTACATGATTTATTGTAGAGGTGTATTGAAGAATACCTAGACAGTACCAAAAAAGATATAAAATTACATATATTATGGAATGACAAAGATGAATCACATTTTGAGGAATAATATTTTTTTCTAATCTGTTTTCTGTGGCAAACAGTTTGGGTGCATCTTTAAAATTTCATAGATTATGTAGAAATACTTGAATTAGTTGAAGATATTTTGTATTTTATGCATTTATTCAGGAATATGCTCTCCATGTTTGATTTTCATAAATAGTATTTTATTTTGTTTGGAAATTTTGTTCTCTTAGGTTTTATTTCACTGTATCACATTTATGCTCAAAATGCCCCCTGTATTGTTTACCACATTTTTTGAAAATTATTCTTTGAATGTCATATATTTTTGTGTAAGATTGAGATTGCTGCCATTTCTCTACTTATACAAATAAAAGCATGATGTTATAATGACAGGTTTTATATTTACCAGTTTTCCACTTTTCAGAATGCATTCTTGGATAGTTTATGATTTAATGATTGGATTTCATGAATGAATAATTTAGCATTTTTTAAGATTGAGATTGGTTACATTTTTTCTATAGACTTTACAAATATAACAAAACAGTTAGTAAACACTGTGTGTTACCATTGTGCAGTTATCCACAACCTGGAGAAATGCTTTTATTGGCCTACTGAGAGCCATAATTACAGCAAAAAGAGAAGAGATTCTGTTCTCAACCTTCCAGTGCTCAAAGTTCTTTGCTGTGATCCAGCTGGGCACTCAGCTTTGCACCAGCAAGACACAGTTCATAGGACTGCAAAAATAGCCTTAGAATAAGATGTGGAAGTTGCCACATAAATAAGATATTTAGAATGACTTAAAAATTTGCAACAACATTTTGATTGTCAATTTAGGAACAGGTGTTTAGAAAGCAATACAGGAGAATCAAGACGGCAGAATAGGGTAAGGACACCTTTAAACGACGAAGAAACATCAGGATGATGCAGAGAGGACACGGAGGTGAACCCAGACAAAGAACTGCCTGTGCTGCTGGTACATTTGATTGGACCAGGAGCAGAGACAGAGCAGCAGATCACAGACGGGCAGTGCAAGAACAGGGTGGATTTCACAGCCCAATCAGCCCCCTAGAGCCAAATTGGGTACCATTTTGCTTAAGGAGGCAAAAGCAAGGGAAAGCACTGAACATACGCTGAGCTGGGAGTGAACTCATTTCTGACTCAGGGAACTGCTTCAATGTGGCATTCTACAGGTTCCACCCAAGACAGGTCTGGGTAGCCCTCAGACCTGATGGCTAGCCGATCAAGAACTCTAGTAGTGGTATGTCAGACGCCATTTTGTACACTGTGGCAAAAGCTTTAGGACTGCAGAGGACAACAGTGAACTGCGCATGTGCTGAGCTCACGAAACTCACTGAGTTTCATGGATTTCACTGGTCCTACAGGTAAAATAATGCTGACTGTGGCATCATACGGATCAAAATAGGTCTGTATGGCACCCAGACCTAATGTCCAACAGGTTCTGGCAAGATCAGTGCCACCAACAACCTAGCTATATAGGACACCTGGTGTCTCTCTAATCCTGCTGCAACCGAAATTGGGAGAAAGGTTGTACAGACAACGGTGCAACCTCAGCACGTTATCACAGGAGGTGGAGAGTGGTGAGCCAGGAGTTGGGGCTGTGGAGTGCTTTGTGGAAATCTAACCTAAGAACCCAGACCTGGAACTCACTGGAGGGAGTGTCACAATTGGCTGCAAGCAAAGGGTTGTGTACCAACTGCAATAAGTAAAATCAAACTGTAGATCTGTGGGTGACACAGCTTAGAAACCTGCCCTAAGGAGAAGACTCTGCTAACCAGAAGTACAATGATCAAGAGCAAAAGAGACAAAGGCAAAATGAATATTACTGAAAACTCTCCTGCAAAGGAACAAAACCCTATGCCAACCTCAGAGTTCACTAAGGAAGACATCGAGAAAATGGGGGACACAGAATTCAGAAAACCAGTTTTAAAGCTTCTGATCAACAATGAGAAGCACAGACAAGAGTTCAAAGAATTCAAGGAATATTTTACACAAGCAATAGCAGCAATAAAGCAAATCAAGGCTGGTATATCAGAAATTAAGAAGACAGTAGAGCAAATTAAAAGTACAGTGGAGAGTCTCCAAAATAGAATGAAGCAAGCAGAAGAAAGAATCTCAGAATTAGAAGATATTTCCTGTCACCAGGGAGAAGCAAGCAAAAAGCTGGAAGCAGAGCTGGATCAGACCAAAAAAAGTATTCAATAATTGAAAGACACCATTAAGAGGCCTAATATAAGAGTTCTGGGAGTCCCAGAAGGTGAGAAAAAGAAGCTGGTTTTACAAATATATTTAATGAAATAATAAGGGAAAATTTCCCTAATCTAGGGAAAGAATTGGGAAATAAGATCCAGGAGGGGCACAGAGCTCCCAACAGGCCTGACCAAAAGTGCTGTTCACCAAGACACATGATCATCAAACTCTCTTCAGTTGAACATAAGGAAAAGATCCTTAAATGTGCATGTGAAAAAAATCAACTGACATATAAAGGAATGCCAATTAAACTTACAGGAGATCTCTCACAGGAAACTCTACAGGCAAGAAGAGAATGGAGTGACATATTCCAGATTCTAAAAGAAAAAAATTGGTAGCCTAGGATAACATATCCAGCAAAGCTTTCTGTCTTTGAAAATGAAATAAAATTCTTCCACAGTAAAGAAAAGTTAAAAGAATATGCCTCTTCCAAACCTGCCCTACAAATGATACTTCAACATGTTCTCTTGACAGAGAAGAGGAATAGCACCTACCAAAACCAAAGGCAATTGTGAAGAGCATCCCAGCAAAATGACAACAGAAGACTAAACCAATGAACAACCCATTCCTAAAATGAGAGGACCAAAGTACCACCCATACATACTAACCCTAAGTATAAATGGCTTAAGCTCAATGAAACATCATAGATTAGTACAGTGGATTAAAAAACAAAACCTATCTGTTTGTTGTCTAGAGAAGACACTTCACCAACAAAAAGCAGTGGAAACTGTATCTCATGGGTGTTGATGTTTTCTGTTAGTTTCATCTCTTCAAAATAATTTCTTCGGATTAAATTCTTCAATGACTTGTAGATCATACAGTAGCATCAATTTCTGCAAGAAGGTTCTTGATTTTCATTTCTTCAGCTACATGTAAGTCATTTAGTAGCATGTTATTTACCTTCAAGATGTTGTTAATTTCTTTTTTCTTCCTGATGTTGATTTTATTTTGTGGCTTTTCATTTAAGGGGATGTATAGTAGCTGTGTAACGCAGACTCTCATATCTAGTAACATGTTATTTGACTGCATGGCATTGTAAATTTCTGTTTTTCTTTCTATTGTTGATGTTGTATTGTGACTTTTCATTTGAGGTTATGTACAGTATCTGTGAAAGGGAAACTAACATATCCAGATGCGAGGATACAATGTAGTACGCCTTTCTACTTTCAGACAAAGATGGACTTACAATGAAATGTCATTTGTCATTGTCACTGTATCTTGACAACAGGATACTGGACTCTCTGCCATTGTCCATGCCTGCAATGATGGACATATGACTGTGAATGAAGAAGTATACTTTAGTAATGATATAGAGGATCTAGGTGGTGGTGGTGGTGGTGATTGGGACTGGGATAAGGGAAATACCAGGAGCCTATGGAGCTGTATCATAAAATGATACTAATAAATAAATAATAATTTAAAAGAAAACAAATACAGTATTTTTCTGTGGTTATGCTGTGAATTGTCAATGTTCTTTGATAAGCATGGTTGTATGCAGTATGTCATAATATAGAAAAAACATTTTTAAATCTTGATGACATTATAAAGCACTGTCTAGTATTAGGAAATGACGTTTTAGAATAGAGAAGTGGGAAAGCTTTCTCTTTCTAACATTAGGATTTGTAGCATTTTATTGATTCGTTTTCCCACAGGTCTTAAAAATACCTGTTTATTGAAAATGAGGAAGGGTAGGAAGTGATGTTACAACTGAGATGTCTGTTTTGCTAGGTATCATCTTGCTCCTTTTCTGTGTAAAATGCAAATAATATACTTTTTAAAAACCAACAACACTTTATTTCTTTGAGTTACAGAGAGGGAGAGACACAGAGAGAGGTCCTCCATCTTCTGGTTCACTTCCCAAAAGACTGTAACATCCAGTGAAGCAGGACTCAGGGGCCTATGCACTTGAGTAATCTGCTTTCTGAGGCACATTAGCAGGGAGCTGGGTCTGAAGTGGAGCAGTAGCAAATCATGTTGGTCTCCTTAATGGATGCTGGTATTGCTGGCAGTGGCTTAGCCTATTATACCACAGTGACAGCCCCAACTAATATTCCTCGAGTTACCTGTGTGAAAAAAGACATAAAATTTCCTTAAATATCTTCACATAAAGGTTTAGGAACTTTTACTATACAGGAAAGGCTTGACTTCTAGGTGATTAGTCAGTTCATTTCTTGATTTGTCTAGCTATTTATTCTACATATATATTTTATACATCTAACAGCTCCCACAAATTCCAATGTGTTGTGTTCTTTAGAGGTTTAAGATTTCTGTTCTAGAAAAATTTGGACTTCCCTGCATAAGAATTGGTAAGATTTCAAGAAAGGAGAGAGACCATTTCTCATTGGACGTCAGACAAAATTGATCTTTAAGGGAATGTTCTGATATAAGCAAACTTTATCCTCAGAGGAAGTGGTACATTTGCAGAGATTCACACGTATAAGAATCCAAACAGACTGATGGGGGCTGGGAAGGCAGTCAAAGGACCAGGTTTTTGAATGAAGGAAGAAACAGTGACCTTCTGCAGAGTGTGAAAGCTCTAAGTACCTCATAAGGCATGACAGCTGTATAGACAACCAGGAAGCATAAAGTAAAGGTTCATATTTTAGCTTTGTTTGTAAGCATTCCAAAGGAATGCTTGGAAATAAGCAATTCTAGGAAAATTACTGTATCATTTTATTTAATTTAGTCATTTTAGTATTTGTTGTGGACCTATTTATACATTTAATTCATTGTTAACTACCACTTCTTTGTATCACCAAGATTAGAGTAGGTCAACATCCCAGATAGTCTGTAGGTAATATCATGATAAATGCAATGCCATTTAGGATACACATCAGGAATGGATTGACACTTGTTAACAGAGTCCTTTCTCTGTTTACTTAATATTTGTAAATGGGTGGAAAACAATAAAAAGGGGTTAACATTCACCCTGTCAATTCATATGAACTGTTTTTGAATCACATGTTAATCCTTGAAAGATTTTAATCATCGGGATGATGAAAAAACATAGCAGCATAAGGCTTTCACATTGGAAAGTATGGCAGTAGAGAAGCAGTTGTTCTCTTTGGGCCAGAGCCCTCTATCCAGGGAGAACAAGAGATTTCACCTCCTCCTATGAAGTTTACTCATTTCGGTCTATTGCTTTAATTTATAGTGACAGCATCTGCAAAGAGAACTAGCTTACTCTGGTAGATTGCGTTATTGCTCTTCCCATGATTCACTCCCCCTTCCTGTAAGAGGATTATATACTCCTGCTTATTAACATATTGTTTGCAGGCCTCCTGTGGAGGAGGATGCTCCCTGGCCCCAGTGATTCAGAGCTTGGCCATGTGATTTGCCTTGGATAACAGCAAGTAAGCAGATGCTTTAACAGGCATTTCCTGTCTTTGCCAGCTTTCTGGTTCTTCCCCTCTGCTGTAAGAATAGCATCTCCAAATAGGGTCTGCTGCTGCACAGCCTGGATCCAAAAATGAAGTAGACAGATGGAGAAAACCCACAATTCACTCTCAGCCATCCTTAGCAGGCGTGTAATAGAAGTGAGAAGTAAACATTTGTCTTTGTAAGCATCTGACATTTGGGAGGTTGTTACTGAAGCAGAGCTTACCAAGCAGATTAGCCAAAGCTGAACCAAGAATTTCCTCAAACTCATCATACTCCTTTGCACTTGCACAGGTCTCCTGCAATGCTGCTCTCTAGCTCCTTATTTCAAATTTGAAACTTTGCTCTTTCCAAGACAATCTGTAATCTAATTCGCGTGTCAAGCTTATTTTCTGTTTTTGATCTAAATTTTGTCTGTCACAATTTGGGTTGATTTCTTCCTTGTCCAACATCTATAGGTAAGTGTTTGAGGTATGAGAATATAATAGTTAACAGTGGTTTCTGGGCTTGGACAGCCTAGAATTAAACCCTGGTCTGTTCACTAAATCGCTGGGAAATCTTGAAGAAGTTAGTCAAGCTATCTAAACCTCAGCTTTCTTATCTACAAGATAAGGGTGATTTTTATGGCTCACAAAGCTACAGTATACACTAGTGTTAGACAAGTAAAATGTTTATGTCAGGTTGTACCCATCGTTTGCTCAGAGTTGATTGATCTTATATGACTACTTTTACCTGGGATACTCCCCCCTCTCCACTTTCTAACTTATCTCAGTTCTAATCAAATTTCACATTTTAGTTTAAGGTCATTTTCTGTATGATTTTTTTCCTCTACTCAGTTTAAGGGTGATTTTACTTGTTCTTTCTTGTTTCGTGTAAGCTAGGTTCTTTGTTTGAGGTTCTAATCTTTTTGGATACAAGCAGTAGATCAAACTTATGCTGTATCTTTTTCTAAGTCAAGGATATGATGGCTGCTCACTGAATAGATGGAGCGCAGTTCCCTTGTTGCAGTACTCCATTTTGAGAACCAGTTGGTTTTTTTTTTTTTTTATGGTGGGGGAAGGGAATTGTACAATCAGTAGAGAAATGACTACAGTTTTAGCAGAGTACTAGTTTTAGAATACTCTGGAACAAATGTTTGGCATCGTCATTTCATCAAGTTCTTTTCCTTAATTCACCTCAGATTTGGAAGAGTTATATAGCTATAACCAAGGTTTGGAAGTAAGATAAAAACATATCAAGAATTCCAAGCTAATGGCAGTGGGTCTCATGCCCCAGGCTGAGTTTTCAGTGTGAATCCGTAGAGTAACCTCAGTACGACTGAGCTTCATCAGGGGCGTGTTGGAGGAAGTCATTCCGAGCTTTGAGAGGTGGATGTTCTACCCAGGTCTGGTTGTTTTCTAGTATTTGAGACTCATGGCTGAGTTCTTCATTAATTGTTTTTGGAATATAAAGTTTCAGCCTTTCCAGGAAACTCCAGAAGTCAATTTATTTTACTGAGAGAGCGAGGATATAGAAAGCAGCTTGCCAATTCTGTGTAACTTGGAAGAGCAAAGAATTGAAAAAGCTTGCTGTATGAGTCATAGTCCAAATAAGAAAATTCTTGCTTCTGGGATTAAGCCATGTTTAAGTTAGGTACAAAATGATTAACTGGGTTCCCGTATAGATATTATGTTATCCATTTTAATTTGTATCATTCACTAAAAACTCATGTGTTACACATATATCATTGATCCACTTGCAATTATTGAATCAAAAGTAATTTTATAAAGTACTACCTTCAATAGAGAACTCTGTTATTAATTTAGCTGTTACCAAGAAGCTATCTTGAAGTGGGAAGCTGGTATTGTAGCTAAATAAATGAATGAGTTGGAACTAAATCTAATTGAAAAAAAAACTAGTGAAAATAATAAATGAATTCATTCAAGATATTAGTAATTATTGTAGAGAGAAAGAGTTTCAAATATGTTATGGAATAATTATTGTGTTTAGTGGGCATATTTTACTATGTACATATCAAGTGTTGGAAGCAAATGATTAATTGCAGTACCTAATTTTTTGTCTTCTTATATATGTGGAGGTTATAGTAATACATGTGTTAAAACCAAGTAATGGTAGAAGAGGAGATTACTTCAAAGAATAGGGTGTTATGAAGCCATGTTTATTAGCTTTTGTGAGAGTAATGCAGCACCATTCAATTTATTCCTTGCTTTATGTTAGGTAGTTCTCAGGAGATTTGAAATCCACTATTAAGCTTACTGATTTACATGCAAATAGTGGTCTCCTCTCGGTTGTGTATAGCTAGTATTTGTAAGGATTTGCTTTTGTCCAGAAATATTTTTCACTTTTTAAATTATATAAAATGAAAAATTTCCCAATATCTTTCAGGCGCAACCATATACCTTTAAAAATAACAGATTTCAAAATGCAGCAAAGGATGGATGTGCAGAAATATCTACACATATATAGCATAATTGCTGGCAATCAAATGACTTACCCATCAAAACAAGCAAATGGTGTTTGATTTACTCTGAATTCATGAATGCTGTCTTCATTAGGGATGTTAACTTATCAAAACATCATTTGTTGTATTCGTTGTGTTTAGTGATTGTAAAAATTTCCTTATGTGTGGGATAGATTTTGAGAAACAGTCTTGATGTGTCAGTTCAAATTAGGATGGCTGAATTAGGAAGTGATTGAGAGGTGACAGAGTACTCTATTCACAGGCTTTGTTACCATCCTTGCTGGTTGAAAGTGGAAAAAGCCACAGCACTGCAGGGACTCAGAGCTGAGCATGAGACACTGATCCCCAGCTACGCTGGGAGTGCAGGAAGTGACAGTGGTGGAGAAGGATGTCTACCAGGGATCGCGCTGGCTTCCTAAATAAGCTGCACTAGAACCTCATTTTGAAAGATGAATAAAACTCTTCCAGCTGAGAATGTGTTCCAAGTGGTGACTGTATTGTAACGCTTTTAAGAATAAGAGCAATTCCACTGAGGTGTGTGGAAAGAGGAAGTAGTGTAAGATGGGGCCGGGCGTCAAAGAACGGATTTCAAGTGGACTTGTATGATGAGTACAACTGCTGAACTTGCATCTGATAGCTGAGGGACACTGAGGGAGATAGTTAGCAGAGATGTGACCTGATCAGCCATGAAATTCAGAAGGGTCTTAGAAATGGAGTATATGGACGGGGACACACAAATGAAACGAGGAAATGCAGAGAAAAGTTGCAGCCGCAGGGTAGGTAGGGCCAATAGGAATAGAGAAGGAAGGAGATGTCCAGGGAATGGTAAGGAGGCATGGCTTATCAGCTCAAGAATTTCACCTTATAAAATGTGAGCAGCATTAGTATATATTCACCAGATTTCTGTAAGGATTTACCTAAAAGTATTTAGCAAAGCACTCAATACATGACACAAGTTCAATAAATTTTAGCCCATGAAGTATAATAATATGTCACCAGGATTTGGCAACTGATAAGAAGGAGAGTATAAGCAAGGAAAGGCTCTTGAAGTGAGTCCTTTGGTATTATCAGGTGAGTAATTGTAGAGGAGGTATAGCTGCTGAAGAAAAGAAGTCAGTTGTAATGGGGTCAAGAATGAAGTTCAGGGTGAAGAAATGCACAAAAGAGAATCAGATATTACACTGCAATGGGGACAAAAATAACAAGACCATAGCCAATGAGAAAGACTTCAGAGTTTCATTATTTTATTTTTGTGTGTGAATATTTGTTTAATAACATATGTATGAGTCTGTGTAATTGAACCAAGGATTAAGGACAAGAGGGTACTTCAGAGACCTAAATTGGGGGCTTGGTGGGGGGAGAAAGGCAAAAAAGAGCTGATATATGGGCAGGGATTAAGGGATTATTATCATTCAGGATGCGGGGCCGGAATGGTGGCAGAGTAGGCTACGTTTCTGCCTGTGGCATCAGTGTCCCATATGGGTGTCAATTCATGTCCTGGCTGCCTCACTTCCAGTATGCCTTCATGCTCATGACCCAGGAAAGCAGCAGAGGCTGGCCCACATCCTTGGGATGATGAACCCATGTGACGTTGGCCTTGCCCAGCCCCATCCATTACGATTATTTAGGGAGTGAAACAGTGAATGAAAGATCTTTTCTCTCTGTAAATTTAATAATTTTCAAATAAAAATAAATAAACATTTCTTAAAAAGAATTATTCAGAATGTAACTAGAAAGAAGAAGTGCGGAAAGAGAGAAGAGAGAAAGATCAGGAAGACAGTGTGTAAGCAGGGAGGGTCAGAGTTGTGGTCAAAGAAGTGAGTAGGGCGCGAGGGTTTATGTTCATTCAGCTTCTGGATATGGCAAAAATATGATTATGGGAATAGATTTCTGAAGTTTTGCTTATTTCCCTGGATATTAGCATTTGGACAGGTAACTGAGGGAGAGAAATAGTGAGGACTGGAAAGCTAACCAGTGGGTGTTTACATATCTTGATGAAAACTTTTAAAAATGTTGAGATTTTTTAAAAGTGCAGGAAGTTGATAGTATCTAATAGTCTGAATCTAAAAAAAATGTTATCACACATGGGAAGAGCAATTTTTAAAATCTCTGCTTTCTTCCCTCTTTTTTGCTTTATTTTGTCTCCTCCCTGCTGTGTATAACACATGCTACATTTTACCTTCTGAAGCACCGTGCTTCGTCATCTGCGAGGTGAAGCACTCAAAGTGCCATGTGATGACAGAAGTTGCTGCTCATAAGGTTGCTACAGAAGGAAACACTTGGCTTTGTAATTATACAACCAGTCAAAGTTGGGGCAAAAATTAGGTAATAATTGTTACCTAACGTGAGTATTGAGGAAAGAGCAGTTAATGGACATATATCTTAGGGAAATCTGGAGACTAATATGAAATAACATTCCCTAAATTTCGAAATCTAGGTGACTTCGCATAGGTAGAATTTACTTCAGTTTCTTACTGTCAGTGTGGATAACCAACACACATGCAACATCTAATACTTAAATGCATTTCTGTTGATAGGTTTACACTAAGGTGATGGTTCATCCACACTTAGAAAAGTGAGAATCTTATCATGAATTCATTCAGCTGCCAAATGTTCACTGTGTCCCTTCCATGTGCTAGGAAGAAAACTAAGATTATTATAAAACCATAATGAGCAAAATGAGGTAAGATTTGGCTGTTCATGAGGCTTGAGTAATAAAATATTTTTGCAAATAAAAATAAAGCAGTGCTAGGAGAATTTGCAGTTAATTTGACATAGGGAGATTTGGCTAGTGTTCACCAGTGTAGCAAAAAGCAGCTGAGATGCCAACAGTGGGTGGACATTGAGTAGGCAAAGGTGGGGGCTGGTGAAGGGGAGACTGAAAACCTTCGCAGGCTGAGTGTGCTGGTGATTTTGAGAGCACTGAAGTCTGGTGCTGGAACAGAGTTCAGAGAGTCGGGGGCTTGGCTGGGGAGGGGCATCAAGTGTCCTTTGGACCTTGCAGGTCTTTGCTTTGAGGGCAAACAATAGCAAGCAAATTCAATTTTTATTCATATCTTTTACATTAATATAGCTATATCTCAAGGCAAATGCCTTTCCAAAAATGAAATGGAACATACATTATTATGATGGAATATTTTAACAATATATAAAACTGATGATTCTTTTATTTTTCTTTCCAATAAAAGCAAGATAGCACATATTTCCTTTGCTCATAAAGTAAATAAGAAGAAAAGTAAGAGCTCTAGCTCCTATCTTGTTTATCCTAATCAGGATTAGCTTTATCCTAATCAACAATCTTATATTCAACCTTAATGATATTTCATTAGCTTCTCAGAACCACCTTTCCTGTCTAGGTCTAATTATATCTAATGTAATGTATCTCAACTCACTATATTAAATCATTTTAAAAAACATTTTAGAATCACTCCTGAGCTTTGATTTAGGCACTAGAGAGGCCTGAGTTCTCTTACTTCATGTTGGGGTGCATGATCTTCCAATTTTCTTCTAAAATATCTTCCTTGTTCTTGTATCAAAGGCAATGAAATGAAGCAATTTTCCTTTGTAGCAATGCGTTAGCATCTGCATAAATAAAATGCAACCATCGACCTTTGTTCTAACCCTCCACTAAGTGAGGTGTTGAGTGTGCCTCACTTTATTCATAGATACCAGCTTGTTCTTGCCTGGGATCACAGGAGCTCTCACAGATAACTCTGTTGATTGGGGGTCTTCGGCATATCCAGCGGTATGTTCTAGTAATGATCTTCACTTATTCCCAGACATCAAACCTTATCAATTCAAATAGAAATACTGTTTCTGAGAATCTAGGCATAGTAGCATATGATTCTCTGTTACAGGAAAATTCAACCAAAAAATAAAAGATAGGAACAAAAGCTTGAAGCTGTGCAATCATGAGGAGTGACTAACCACTGCTATTTTTCTCTAATGATCTTTTCTTTGGTGGCATGTTTTCATAAACTGCTGCTGTTGTAAGAACTAGCAGATAAATTGCCGATTGCTTTATGTATACCATTTTTAGTGGTAATGCAGAGGAAATAGATTACTTTTACCTTTTATTACTTTAAAGGTGCTTGTGAGATTTTTTCTCTCGCTGGAAACACTGTTTTGTGTCTAACAAAGAAAAACAGGCTCATCCTCCATTTGTGGCAGTGATGAATAATCTGGTGTGTACTCAATTAAATCTGAATACACAAATTATATCTGAACGCAAGAGAAAAGTGAATGTTACGTCTTTGGAAGAAGTGGAGCCTTGTATAGATGTCCCTCAGTATCTACAGGGGATTGAGTCCTGGATCCCACTTGGACCTCTCTGGCACAGATACCAAAGACTTGGCATGCTTAAGTTCACTATAGAAAAAATGATGTAATCTTTGCCTATGAATATGAAATTCTCCCATATTTAAAGCATGGATAAATTATTTGCACTTAATAGAATGCAAGCACTATATAAATCATTATTACCCTGTATTGTTTAGGGAATAATGGCCAAAAAAGAAAATCTGCGCATGTTCAGTACAACACTGTCACAGGTCTAACTACATGGTCTACATAAGGAAGATGCAGGGTGAACACACTCAAACAATGAACACCAGATGGAGACCAATTGGATTCATTATAGTACCTGATGTGACACTGTCGCTGTCCAGCAGTGAGAGACTTGGTGCACAGAGCTAATAATCACACACACAGACTACTGACTGATGGTCAATAGACAAAGTTTATTAACAGCAAAAGACTTTTAAAGGCTGAAAGTCACGTAGACAGAAAGAAGGAGGGTCTGAAGCAGGATGTGGTTTCTGTGCTCAATCAGTGGACAATGTGTTCTTCTAACAGGCTACTAATAATTAAACAACATTCACCAGCAGAAGCACCTCTCTGTGATCTGTTATCAGAGCTCAAGGATCAGGGAGTTCCTATGCCATGTTTTTCTATTCCAGCTGCTTCAGGACCTTTGTCCTGAGTTCTAGAAGCTTTCTCACAAGATGACAGCTTGGTTATGGTTTTACATCGTGATGTTCCTTATTGTCCTCTGATGTGATACAAATGCAAGTTTTGGTTTTTAGACCATTCTGAATTTTTCCCATATATTTTCTCTGTACTTGCGCAGAACCTGATAATATGCAGATCCAACTACATAAAATAATGTATAATCTAAGAAAGAAAATCAATAAGGTAGGAGCTTCTAGGCAAACACAGAATTTGTTGTTGTTGTTTTTGCTTTCTTTTAAGTAAAAGCAGAAGAGCTTATATTAACTAAATCTGTTAGATTTGAACTCTGGGCTTGTTTCTCACACTTGTGCACAGAGGTGATGACTGTTAGTATATAAATCTCAAAGGTCACTGATGGAGGTTCACTGAGCTTAGTGAGATCTCTCAGTTCTACTCCGTGAGAAATCATGAGAGCTACAGTTAGAATTTGGTAAAGAGGCAGTGTGTCTGAGAAGAAAAAGAAATGGTACTATTTGTAATTTTTTCTTGGTAAAATTGTAAAATGGGAAATTGGAGAACATGGGTTTTTTTTAGAATTATTTATTTTTGTTTGAAAGGCAGATTTATGGAGAGAAATTTAAACAGAGAGAGAGGGAGAGCTATCTTTCACCTGCTGGCTCACTTGCTAAACTGTGCAATGGCCAGGGTTGTTCGGACCTTAAGCCAGGAGCCAAAAAGTGCTTTGGGCTTCCAAAGTCCTTCAGGCTTCCAACGTGGGTGCAAGGGCTCAAGGACTCAAACCATTCTCTGCTGCTTTCTCAGGTCCTAAACAGGGAGCTGAGTCAGAAGTAGCGCAGCCGATACACAAACCTGCTCCCATAAAGGATACCAGCTCTTACTTGTGTGGGACTAGCCTGTTGAGTCATTGTTTGGGGACCTGGAGAACAGATTTCCAGGGGTTTGCATTGTAAACTGGAAAGATGGAGGAAAACAATGTTATGAAGAAGTTGTTTTTGAAAATGTTCTCAAGAAGTAGAGATTTGGAGATGGCAAATCAGCAAACAAATGAAGGTATCTTTAAGGAAAAAGACTGTTAACATTATTTTTCCAGAAATGCAGTATCATTACTTGGAGGAGCAGAAATGATTAATATAGTCTTTTTGTTCAGGGAAGCTATTCCACAAGATAAAAAGCTAGTAATCTAATAACTAGCATATCAGTATTATTTTATTTGCCTTTTCCTGTTTGCAAAATAACTTCTGTGCTATCTTGTTATTGTTGTTATACTTGGCTAGTTATACATCTACGATAAGAGACCATAATTAATGTGAAAAATTATACTGAAATGGTTGTGTTTATTTTGTGTCACTTTAGCAATAGCCCTTCAGGAATGCTATTCTTATTTTCCACTTGCATTCAATAACAGGCTTGCAGCCAGTGGCATTGTATTTACACAGTTTTTGTCAAAACAATTTTATCTCTAATAGATTTTGATCTACATTGTTTGAAAACTTCTGTTTCTGCTTTAAAAACTTTAATGTAATTTCTTGCATCTCTATTTCAGGCAATAGAAAAACTTTTGGACTTCCATATCTGGAAGCTGTACATTTTTGTCTCTCTAAAAGTTGACTTTTTCTTTGTTTTTTAAATAGGAGGTTAATGTCCTTAATTAGGAATTTTCATTTTTAAATGGGTTTAGAGGAGAGCAACAAATTTGAACATAGTTGGTTCCTTTCTTTCTCCACAAAAATGGGTGCTTTAAAAATACTACATTTATAGTGACTTTCAGATGATTAGAACTGGTTACAAATATAAGTGAATTGCCTGTAAATGTTACATGAACCCCCAAAAAGCTTTATTTGAGACTAGGCTGAGATACCTTTTCATGTTGATGTGCAAGGATTTACACTAGCATCACTGTGGTAAATTTTAGTAAAAATTTGTATGCCTCTGTCTGCATTTATACATTAAGCCCAGTTAAAATAGCTGGAGGTGTTAAACCTCAGCCATGGGAGTATCACAGGATGAGGAAATTGACAATACAACTAAAGTTCCACGTAGTATCAGAATTTTCCATTAGGATAAGGAGGTTTCATGACCGTGAAAGAGGCTAAATCAAGACTTACTAGGACAACTAGAACAAATATGTACTGTTTAATATAACTGTGAAGAAACAAATATATAGTAAGGAAGATGAATGCTGTAAATCTCCTAAGAGGGGCTCTCTTGCTAGTTTATTGTCCTAATGGATATTTGATATTTTCTAGCTCTGAAAGCAGAAAGCAGGAATCAATGTTTAAAGCCCATCTAGCCCATCTACCAGAAGGGGTTTTAGGCAGAGAAGTGGTTCCTGTTTGCCTACCTCCTTTCAGCTTTTTTAGGTTTCTTCACTTTCTTTCTGCATTCTTTTTTTTTTTTTTTTTTTTTTGCTACTGTTATTTTTTTTTTTTCTTCTTTTTCTCCCTCCTAGCTCGTAAGCACATTTCCCTTTTGCTTCTTTTGAACATTTTGAGCTATTGGAGAAGAATGACAGGTTTTCCAATTGTGTCATTAGGGAGAAGCATAAAGATAAGAGACATATGTTTTAATGTACATGGCTCTCTGAGCTGTGATGAGCTTGGTGCACTTAGTTTTGATTCTCTGTTCAGGCCCAAACCATCTGAAATAGAAATTAAAAATGCAAGGTCCTCAACTTCAGTTAGCATTCAATCTACAATGATAAATTTACTCAGTGCTGGCTGCATTTATTTTTCACAGGCCTCCATTTTGCACCACAAATCTTGCCATGCTCAGGTATGTACATGTGTATCCATAGCATAGGGTTTTAACTTAGGAAAGCTACTTAGTTGCTCGCCCTTGGGGGTGAGAGCTTGCTGGAGGAGACCATTTCCCACAGATCATTTGATGTTAAATGTTCTGATTGGGTTTGATGATCTCTTTGCCGCAGATCTCAGTCCAGATGGAGTTGAAGTTGCTTTTCAGGAATTTGAAGGGTTTTTAGGGATGAGAAGTTGCTACTCCAAAGACTGTCAGGTAATGTCCAAAGAAACGACTCTTTTCTGTGAAGGTCATTTCTACCTCCTAGCAAGTGCTTCCAGGGCAGCATCAGAGAGGAAAGCTGTCAGTAATTTCTAACCTGGCCAGGTTACAGCTGATGCCCTTGGAGCAAAGAAACTCTAACACAGTGGTGGTTTCTTGAGACATCCATTTGATCTCTCTGTAAATACTGCCCAGGGGGTTTTGTTTCTAGGATGTTCCCGAGAGTTCTGGCCAAGGAAGTAAAAAAGGCTTTAAGTACTTGAATTTTATTTTTTTCTGCTTTGCTATAAAATAGCACAATGTCCATTAGCTACTCTGATTTTCTCTTCCCATTCCTTTTTCTCTATTTCTGTTTCCTCATCAACGGTCACATACTGAATCATCCAAGTTTCCCTAAATGTAGAATTTATTTTCAACCTTCTTATATAATACCCCTGGTTCCTTATACAAAATTCTGAGTATTCCCTTATGATTACCCAGTAAAATTTCCTTCTGTTTTTGTTAAGAGGTCTCTTCCTTTCTAAAAATCCACTAACAGATGTGTTTATTGTGATCAGTGGATGATTCAACAAGAAGTTATAAACCAGCTACCTTCTAGTTACAGATTTGCTTCTGCTACAGACCTAAATACTTTATCATCTTTGTTTTAAAACATGCCTCAGTACATAGCTTAGAATAGTACTGTTATACAGCTACAGAAAAAGAGTATTTACTTTTGACAATGACCTGATTTCAAAATGTTAAATTACCTATATTTTTACTCTAGTATTAGAAAAAAATTAGATCATTAAATCAATACTCTATGTTATTTATTTATTTGTATATATAGTGTTAGGCAAAGCTATTTCATCGTAAAAGGAGCACACTTAAAAGAGCAGGGTAGCTCTTTGGGAGGGGTGGGGAGAACCCAAGTATCTATGTAACTGTGTCACATAATACAATGTAATTACTGAAGTTAAATAATAAATAATTAAAAAAAAACAAACAAAAAAAATAAAGTTGGATACAAAAAAAAAAAAAAGAAATGAATTGGGAAAAAAAAAAAACAACAACAACAAAAAAAAAGAGCAGGGTAGCAGTTAGAAAATTCTCAACCGTGAGTGTTTTATTTCAGTGCCGTTAAGCTATCAGTGATGTTCACTGCATTTTCCTTCCCATCACTGCTGATTGCCAGTGTATTTGTGGGTGAACATGGAAATCTCTCCCTCTTGTTTTTTATAACTGGTCACTTCCTACCTTGTATGTTTCTTGCTGGCACTGTCTGGTCACAGGGGAATTCATCCCTCTGTTGATAACTTCCCATGCCTCAAACGGGGCTATGTTCAATTCAGGTAAGCCTGGCAGGAGAGGTAGGTGAAGGGTGCTAAAAGAGGCAAACATTATTTATGCAGAATTCCTGAGAATGTGATAGGAGGAGCGGAAAAAGGCAGGGAGGAGTCTGAAAAATACCACAAACTTGAATAGCACTTTTGTAAAGGAAATTTTTGTTTTGATTCTAATTTTATGCTTAAATGCTTTTAATTTGATCCACGATTAATTTACCATCCCTTGGAGAAGGTGTTGATTATATGGAAGAAAAAAAAAAAAGAAACCTGTATGCTATGTTACTAACAAAATAGAGTTGAGTTCAAGGCGTTATCATGTGGCATCATGTATCATGATAGCCCACCTGTAAACAGAAGCACATGCCTCTGAAATCATCTCTGTCATCTGTGGGCCTGGCTCTTGTATTTCTGGTTGGGATTGCCTGATAGCTTTGTTCGAGCTATAGCACCCAATGAAAGTAGGGAAAGGTTGGGTATTGAGAAAAGCAGGTTAAGTGCCAAGTTTGAACATTTGAATTATTAAGCATTATAAGGGAGCTCTTACAGAACCAGATGGCAGTTGTACATCTGAGAACACATCATAATATGTGACAAACATATTTACATGACTTTGGATTTCCCCCAAATCCAGTTACTTTGCCATGGAAGTGAAAAACAATCGTATTCAACAAGGATATGATAAGTCTCAGAGAGAACAGAGCTTCTGGATTTAGGCTGAGCACGGGAACAATTATTTTAGTTAGAAATCCGAAGCTGTATGCAAGATCTATCATGAATGTTATATCGGGAAATTCAAGTCTTATATACTTTAAAAATTGCACTGCAATTATTTCTGAAATTCTAATGGCTGAACTGGCAAAGACTTTAAATATGTCCATGTTTCAGTGAAATATATTTCATAAATTAGCTTATCATTGCACTGATTTAGCATGCCTAGCAGGTGAGAGACAAAAACATGTGTTATCTTCCCTAGGGAACCTTCAATGAATGTCATTCTGGCTTCATATGTCTTTCTTTTCTCCCCTTCTTGAACTGATATAAAATTCTAATTTGTGCCCTCTAGTTTCATCTTCATTGAAATCTAGCAAAACTGCTGAAGGTAAGATAGTGGCAATGGTGCATGAAAAAAGGGAAAAGGAATAAAGTGATTCATAGCATACTGGAAGAAAGTTGCAACTGTTAACAGCACCACTTTTGTATGTAGGCAGGTTAAAACGTGTCATATATCAGTGTTAGAAATAAAGTTATCCATCTTGGCTAGTTTCTTAAAGTTCATAGAAAACGTACTAAAGCTATATTGATATCTTGACAATGTTCTATATGTATCAGAAAGCATACCGCATCACTGTCTCCCAAACAATAGTCAAGAAAGTAGGCATGTGTGATAAACTATCAACAATCTTGACAAGTAGTTGTTCAAATACCAGAAATGGTAGGCGTTGGGGAGGGGGGCACCTGCTTCTTTTGTTATGAAGAGTAAATGTGACATTTTTCAAGAATAGTAGCTGTGGTCAACATCCCTTATCTGTAAGTCTTTTGTTCCTCTATGCAAATTTTAGCTCTAGTGCATTGTTGTTTTGTAAATGTTGTTCTTTGGTCCTCCCTTGTGTGGGTGTCAGGTCTTCACAAAATGGCCCCTGTCCTTAGACAGTTTTTCTGTTTGGCAGATGAGAAAATGACTGATTTGTCTATATTTATTTCCTTTCACTGGTAAGAAAAATAGAAATTTAGAGTTCTGCTCACTTTCACTTCTTGGAGTCCTTTTTACACACACACACACAAAAATGTCCATCTCTTTTTTTCTGAGTTTATCAAGGAAGACTGAGCAGACTTTAAAATGGCTTCATCTGTTTAACGCAGCTGTCCAGTGAAAGTTGTTTTTTGTTGGTTTTTTTTTTTTTGAAACCTTAGTCCTAGAAAGGACTTTGAGGGTTAGAACAAACTCCATATTTGGGTAGTGTTTTTTTTGGGTTTTTTTTTGGATCTATTTATTTTTATTGAAAAGTCAGATGTACAGAGAGAGGAGACATAGAGGAAGTCTTCCTCCATTGATTCACTCCCCAAGTGGCCACAACTGCTGGAGCTGTGCTGATTCAAACCCAGCAGCCTGGAGCCTCTTCCGGGTCTCCCATGCGGGTACAGGATCCCAAGGCTTTGGGCTGCCTTCGATTGCTTTCCCAGGCCACAAACAGGAAGCTAGCTGGGAAGCAGAGCCATTGGGATTAGAACCTAGAACTGGTGCCCATATGGGATCCAGGTGCATGCAAGGTGAGGACATTAGCCACTAAGCTACTGCACTGGGTCCCCCAGCAAAAGCTTTGATTAAGACTTCCTGCTACTAATAGGATAGAATGAAATTGTATCAATTATGTTTTAGCAATATGAAAACAATACATGATTTTAGAGCTAAAATGTTAGAATGTAGACAGTATATGATGGTACTAGATAATACGTGCACAAAAATTACTATTCTTAGTCAATGGTACTAAGAGTCTCATGACTAAGGAACATTGGACTATCATGATTCTAGCACGCCCAACTCTGTGAAATATGCTTAGCTTGTTTTTTGTTTTGTTTTGTTTTTGATGATGTTTACATAGTTGATTAGGGTGGGAAAGGTTGAGGATTAGGGGAAAGTGGGTGAGACCATTAAAAAGATTTATTTGAAAGGTCAAGTGATGTAGTGGTCAGGGCAGAGAGTGGTGCAGTGTTGAGTGGGAGGGAAGCAACGGGGAGAGACAAACAGAACCCATCTCTATCTGCTGGTTCATCCCCAGATTCCTGCAATAACCGGGCTGGGCCAGTCTGAGACTGGGAGCTTAGAGCTCTGTATGGGTATCTGCAGCCTCCCAGTGTTAAGGCGTCTCGGCAGAGGTTGGCCGGTGTGAAAGAGGGCTGAAGAAGATGAGAAGAAAACAAATGCATGTGCAATGGAACAAGGAAACAGGCAGGGCTCTGCATCTTGTATGTGTCCCCTAGCCCAAACTGTCCTTTCCTGTCCTTTGCCAAAGGAATTAACTGGATTGAGGGAACAATACAGCTAGTCCAATAAAGTCAGGGACACTGGACTGAAGGAGTCATTTACTTCTCCAGTCTTGATTGTCTGGGGTGGTTTGTTTAGTGGAATTCCTCATCCCAGACCCCTGCTGCCCTCCCCCTCCCAAGCCCCCCCCCCCCCCCCCCCCGGCTCATGCCCCCCGACCGTCACTCCCTTTGACTTCCCCAGAAGAGAAAGCACACAGTCTGCTGAAGATTGTGCTCCTAGTCCTTTGCTGAAACACCTTGCCGGGGTATCAGGTCTAGGAAATTCTGTCTTCACTTTTACCAGTAAGCTATACCGAAATTGCCTTCTTGTCTGCTCATTCATCAACCACATTCTTGGCTATGGATAGAACAAGTCTCGAGTACAAATCAGCTGTAACACCAAGGATGTATTAGCATGAAACTGAATCAGAAACCAGAGGTACTGGGACTTTGTTAGGGAATTTCTGTGTCCCAAGCAATGGTTTAACTTGCTGTGCCCCAGTGCGTTGTCCTTAAATATGCTTTTTCAGAACACAGGCATATTCAAAACCTTTTCTGAAATTAACTAAAGAAGTCAAAATGTTATATTATCAGTGTTACTGTATTTCCTTTCTCCATCACTCAAGAAAGAGTAGATAGCAATAAGCTAAGGAAAACACAGACTGTAATAATATGACATGCACCAAAATGGGGACTTTTATCTGGAGTTTTCAGATGAGTGTTCCTTTTCATCTTCCCATTTAACACAGGGCTTGGCATTTTTACTCAGCAAGTTAAGCCACCTTCTACAATCCCTGCATCCATATGAAAGTCCTCGTTTGTGCCTTTGTTGCTCTGCTTCCAATCTAGCTTCCTGGTGATACACTTAGGAAGGAAGCAGAAGAAGGCCAAGTACTTGGGCTGCTGTCACCATGTGGGAGACCGAGTGGAGTTCTTGGCTCCTGCTGACCAGACTGTAGCTGCTATTTTGTTAGTAAACCTGTGGTTGGAAATCCTCTCTTTTCCTACACCTCTGCCTTCACAATCGTTTTTAAAAACAATGCAAATGGCCACTGTCAGTTTTTGTGGCCTCAAGTAGTTGCGGGGTAAACATTGCGTATGTTTTCATTCTGTGGTTTTAGCAAGCCTGAACTGTGTACAAAAACCCAAACTTAGAGGAGAATTTAGCAGTTACTATGAACAAACAAACAAACAAGTATTTTGCAAACAAAAAAGATAGAAGCTAGTTGGGTTTTAAAAATTACCACAAAATATCTCATCTTGAATAAGATTTCCTTTTCATTAGTTACCAGTCACGTTGTGTTTTTTTATGCGTTACTGTTTGTCTATGTAGAAAATTAGTCTTTTAGCATTATTGTGTCAATAATAAGGGTGGTGGTTTTTCAGGATTGCCACTTTGTTAAGGACATTTTTGTGGGGAGGCAACTTAAGCAAGAAGGGTTGGTTTTTCTTTTCCTGCTTCTTACACTTCCCACTCTGTCACTATCAGGTGTGGTGTTTAGAGAAAATGGTTTCCAATTGCCTGGGTATACTTTGACAGAACTGACAGTAGACAGTGTGTCATAACTTGCTTGAATCAGTGCTGTGGAAAAGCGTTCAGGCATGCTACAGACAGCTGTTATGAAGTACATTTTGTCAGTGTAAATGCTATGAAATCCACCACATTTGGAAGAGCATACTCTGTGTTTGTTAGAATGGATAAAACTCTAATGGATTAAAGGGCACAGCCAAATAAACGTAGACTCATCATAAGCAAATGTGGCCTAATATTCAAATGCAGCAAATCCAATTAAACCCCAGCTCGCCTTAGTTTTTCATTCATGAGGTGCTACCTCTACAGAAAAAGCAAATAACTGAAAAGTTTCTTTTACCCCCCAAAAAAGCATCGAATTTTTAAAATATAAGTTTGAAGTTAGTCTTCCACAGATAGCCAATTTAATTATGCTAAAAATGACATTTTTAATTAAACACCAAGGTAAGCATAAATGGATTTCAAAATAATTAATCAAACATCAAAAAATTGAAACCTTTTTCTGCTTGAGCAGCAGAAATGAAAGAACCAGTCTTCGGGTCTCATAGAGATTCAATCTAATTTAATTCTCTGTCTTCTCTAAATAAACATTCCTAAAACCTTTTTTTCATCTGGGGGAATAAGGATGAGAGGGGTAATCAATATTTCTAGCATTTTAATTAAAACCGTTAGTGGAATAAATCCATTTAATTATCAGTTAATGAAATACAAGGTCATTTACCTGACAGGAACTTTGAGGGTGGATTACTAGCTGGAATAAAGCAGAAGAACCCAATGTCACAGCCATTTAACTTCTGTCAAATTTAAGGTTAAAATCCTTTTAGACTGTTTAACCTATTCTCTACCATTTTTCTATTATGTATGCCAACTGACAGGAGAAATGCAAGGTAAAAGTTTTTTCACATTTAATTGTGCTGCAAAGTTTTCATTTCATTTCTAGATATTTTATTGTGCCTCTAATGCATAAACTGAATTTGTATAATGGTTCCAGTGATACTCTTATTCTTGTTTTGTGTTTGTTTTATAAAGTTATTTTTTCTTACTGTAAATCATGTGAATTGTTTCTTCTTTTTTATAAATGTGGATTAATAAAATATAAGTGATTATAAATATGGAGCAAGTAAGCAATCACAAAATCACTTTAAATAATTTATGATTAATTTTATGGAACCCCTTTTCTGAAGTGACCTGCATTTCCTAAAAATAACATAACAAAGTCAGAACTGATTGGTCAATAAGCTAGGTTTACAAATTGGTCTGGTGAGTGATTTTAAGTTACTTTAACGTATGAAGAGAAGACGCAAGGAGAGTATTATAAAGCTGCTTGTGTTTGACAGTAATACTGGGTTTCTCTGAGCAACACACATTGCTCACATTTTGTATAGAATACTTATTTTTAAAAGATTAACTTATTTATTTGAAACACAGAGGTATACAAAGAAAGAGAAAAGATGATCTTCTACCCTCTGGCTTACTCCCTGAGTGGCTGCAGTGTCTGGACTGGGCTGGGAGAAGTCAGGAGCTAAGAATTTTATTTGAATCTTCCAAGTGGGTGGCAGGAATCCAAGAAGTTGGTCTATCTGCTTCTAACTTCCTGGGTAGGTACATTAACAGGGTGCTGGATCAAAGGTAGAATAGCAAGGATAGGCTCCATGGCATAGTAGATCAAGGCTCTGCCTGTAGTGCCAACATGCCATGTAGGTGTCACTTCTAGTTCCAGCGCTCCACATCCAGTTTAGCTCCCTGCCAATGTGCTTGGGAAAGTCCCCTTAAGAGACTGGGAAGAAGTTCTAGGTTTCTGTTTGCTGACCTACCCAGCTTTGGCAGTTACAACCATTTTGAGCCTCTCTCTCTCTCTCTCTCTCTCTCTCTCTCTCTCTCTCTCTTTCTCCCTCCCTCCCTCCCTCCCTCTCTCCTTCTCTCTGTGATTCTGGATCTCAAATAAAAATAAGTTAAAAACAAAAGTGGAACATCCAGAGATGCAAATCAGGATTCAGATGGAATACCAGCATCACTGGTGGTGACTTAATCCACTGAGCTACAAAGCTGGCCCTATAGCACACTTAGTTTTTTTTTAACAGTCTAACAAAAGTGCTTTTGGTCTTCGCTCACTTTGCATACTATAGTTCCATCTTTAGTTTCTTATAAGACTGCCAATTTTATATGCTGTTGATTCCTGGATCTGCATAGCAGCTAGATTTGCCTTTCTCCTTTTATGTTTTTCTTGCCATTACCCTGCCAGCATGTGCCAGGTTCCTCAGCAATAGAAGCTGAGAGCAATTTTTCTGTTCTTCTCTTTTTTATATGCCAAATGGGAACCATTAGCCACCAAAGCCTGTTAAGATCAAGGCCTTTGGGAATCCTGCCTTTCTGTTTCCCCAGCTGTCATAGGACTATAGGCTTTTACCCAGTAATGTCTTGATTATTCTACCTGCTTCCTACCTGATTCTCGTTCCTTGTTGGGAGACAGAATACCAGGAAACTGATGTATCTGTAGATATCTTTTTGCCTTCCAATCTTTATAAAAGGATAAATGATTTCACAAAATGTAATCATTGCCTACTGAGTCAAATCAAGGGTGTTTTGGCTTTTCTTTAATCGTACTACCAGCCATCCTGCAAAATTTACTTTTTATTTCCCATTTAAAAGATTTTACTTTCTATTCAAACTACAACTGTACTGCAGTACTTTGAGTTTGTTCACCTTTTTCTTTAAGCTACTTTCTATCCATTTCTGTTTCTGAGTGTGCATTTAAAATCTTTTAAATCCATTACTGACTTACTGCCATGTGGTTTTGCGTGTCATAATGTTTAAAGCATGGAATATACATGTTTGGCCTCAATTTCAGTATTCTTGCACTAATGGTGCTTGGTTAATATGTTTGGCCATTTTTCCTCCTATTCATTCCTAATATTTGTGAATCTATCAATTTCCATATCCATAAATTAGGAATAATAATATTTAAGGAACATATTAATTTTATAAGTAGCAGGTTTGTTTTTGTTCACTTTTTTCTCTCTAATCTGTTAGCAAACAAGAGCAAACAAAATACTGCTTCATTTTTATTTATAGGCATGAATTGATATGTTTCACTAGCAAAGCAGAGTAATTGATTACCATCATTTCACTTTCATATAAGTTGAATAAATAGCAATTTCTGGGTTTCTGTCTGTTGAAAGCTTGAGCAGACTCATGGTAGCAAATCAAAAGATCTGTCTTGGTCCATTTGGATTTTTCTGCAATGGACACAAGCCTAATTTAAAATCATTGTACCTTATACTCTTAACTAATTGCTTGAGCTTAAAGTCATTGTTTCAGATCTTTATTAAAAAATAAACTATAAAATGATCACAATTTCTAGCAATCATATGTCTGCTGTGTAATATTGTCTTTCAAAAAAATGTCACGCTCAGTTTAATATTGGTATGTCGTTTGCAACTGGCTGGGTAAGCTTTGTGTGAGGCCATTATGAACTCTAGTTTCACTAGAGTTGTACTCTGAAGACTGTGTTGCTGACATCCTGGGTCTGTTTTTCTGACACAGTTCTATAGCATATTTCCCATACCCTAAGGGCTACCCTACGGGATGTTCTGCCATGAAATGAAATGGCATTGCAAAATGAGAATTTCTTCTCTCTAAGAAATGACAATTTCCTCCTTTCTAAGAAACTATATTGAGACAGACCGAATCACAACAAACCAATTAAATAAAAGCCAAAGCATTCAATTCCATAGATTCATTTGAATAATGTACATACTGATGGGTTTTTTAGAAAGATACCTTAGATTAGGACTAATATGAAGCAGCTATTTTTATGCAACATACAAAGAATATAAAACATAAATTCATAAAACAGTCTGTGCAGAATTTGAATTCTCAATTTTTTTTCAAGATTTATTTATTTTTACTTGAAAGAGTGAGAGAAAGGGAGAGACAGAGAGAGATCTTCTGTGTGTTGGCTCACTCCCCTAATGGCCGCAGCAGCCTGAACTGGGCTGGTCAAAAGCCAGAAGCCAGGAGTCTCCTCCAGGTGTTCTGCATGGGTACAGGGGCCCACAGCCTTGTGCCACCTTCTGCTGCCCTCCCATGTCACCAAGAGGGAGCTGAATAAGAAGTGGAACATCAGGGACTAGAACCCTTATTGGATGCCTGTTCTGTAGACAGAGTGTTAGCCTGTTGCAAGCTACCACACTGACCTCTGCAGTCTTAATCATAATACAGAATTTTTGTTTGATAAAATATTTTGATGGGAAGTCTCATCATAAGTAAAGAATTAAACTCAGAAAAATTCATCAAATAGTAATAAAGTTTCAGTGGCTAAATCGATTATCAAAATAGAAATATTTGCCATCAGAAGCAGAGTAAATACAATATATGAAGGAACATTTGATTAGCAAAAATTACTATTTCATCAGAAAAATAAGTTTCATTTAAATTAATATTTTAGACCCTGTTTATCAATATATGAACATTTTGTCATTCTCCTACTTTAGTGACTGCTGGAACTACACAAAATTATATCTGGTTTCCAACTAGACATTAGATAAGAACATTAACCCATAATTAGCTCCAAATACTATGGCATATCTGAACACTTTATTTCTGGAATTTTAATGTGTACATATTTACAAAGCTGCTGTCAAGTTTACACTGTGAAACACTTTCCTAAGCACTTTGAATGAGGCCTTGATGTGAATGAAGTTCATGATTTTGTTAAAGTTTCTGCACAGCAAAGGAGACAGTCAGCATAGTAAAGAAGCAACCAACAGTGTAGGACAAAATCTGCATACAACACAACATATAGGGGGCTAATATTTAGGATATACAAGAACTCCAAAAACACAATAACAACAAAACAAACCAGTTAAGAAGTGGGTGAAGGAAATGAGCAGACATTTTTCAAAGGAAAGAACCCAAACGACTAACAGACATTAAAAAAAAAATGCTCAAGCCCGCTAGCAATAAGGGAAATCAAATAAAAACCACACTGAGGAGCCATGTAACACCAGTGAGAATGGCATACACAGAGAACTACCTACAATGCTTGCTGGCAAGTATGTGGGGGGAAAGGAATCCTGTTCTACTGCTGGTGGGACTATAGACTAGTGCAGTCACTATTGAACTCGGTATGGAGAGTACTCAGGCAACTGAAAATTCACTTACCATATGACTCAACAACCCCAGTACTGGAAATATATGCAAAAGAACTGATACATACACATGAGAGGGCAACCTGCACCTTGGTATCTACTGCAGCACAATCAGCAATTACAAAGACATGGAAACATGCTCATTGAAGGAGGACTGGATAATGAAATTATGGTATATCTATTCTGTGGAATACTGCTCAGCTATTAAGAATGAAATTTTGCCATTTGCAGCCAAATGGTACCTGTTGGAGACCATTATGCTCAGTGAAATGAGTCAATCCCAAAAGTACAAATATCATATTTCATTCTATGTAAAAATCATCAAAAGAAAAAATAATTAATAATTTTTTTAAAAACCTGCACATGAAAATACATAGATAAGCTCCACTGAAAATACAAAAAAAAGAAAGGCAAATGAACATACCTCTCAAGCAAAGGACGTATTGGAGACCAGAGTACTAGGAATAAAAAAATATCAACAGAATGTGTCTCTACTACTGAGTAAAAGTAGGCTACCAATAAAACTTCTAAAAATACATAGACAATAAAATATTAAACTTTCTACCATTGCCCCTACCAACAGTGTTGTGACCCATATAAAGAGCAGAAAGTTGGAGTCAAGACTATACCTGCAAGAGTATTTTACTACAAAACACAGGGAATAATGGGGGGGGGTTGGGAAAGAAGAAAATTGGGAGGGGGGTGGGAAGAAGCCCTATGCCTGCAAAATTGTAAAACAGAAAATAAGAATTAAAAAAAATTTTTTTAAACGCCTAGTGTTATGCACCTGAGCAAATGCAGCTCTAGATACCACATGGATAGATAGAGGTAAAAGCATTGGGATTGGAGAACCAAGAGATGTTGATATTGGCCTCTAGGGTATGTTTTGATTTCATCTACGTAAGACAGCAGGTTAGTGAAAACATTTCATGCATGAGAAATGTTGCTCACGCAGGCTCAGAGCTAGTATGCACTCCTGTTTGGAAGCTTGTAATGACCAGAGAGCTCGAGAGTTCAGATTTAAAAAGGAAGCCTGGGTCAGACTTTGGAAAACGTTTTTTTGCCAATTTAATTTTTTTAAAGTCTAAGTAATTGAATTGGACCATACTAGCCCACACTTATGGTGATCATACCATGTAGTTTAAATCTGAAATTGGAAGAAAGTCAATTTATATTGGATCTGTGTTTCTTAAGATATATCCATCTGTCTTCTTTCAAGTTAAAAATCTCTTTTTCAGGTATTTCAATAACAATTTTAAGGAGTTGGTTGACATGAAACATGATGATGATTCAGCCATCTTTAGGTGAAGTAAAGATGTTAAAAGCACAATCCTTTACCATGGAGTTAACTTTGTGTCTTTTTTTAATAAAGAAATGTGTCCTAAAATTTAGGCTTACAATGTTTAAAATTCCATGCTTAAATGATTGCATTTATGAAGTAATATTTATAGCATTGAAAATAATATAAACCTCTCTGGGTTTGGTGTTATTATTTTCCGTGATGCAATTTTGCAGGTAAAGGGATGTCCTCTTCCTCCTCCTCTTGCTCTCTCCCCATTTTTCCCCAGCCACCATTCTCTCCTGTGGTATTACAGTCAGCACCTGGGGATGGAGATGGTCATTCAATTTTTTCTTACAGACTCTGATGTGGGCAGGAATGTTCTGAGGGTGCTGCTTGAATGGTCTCCATAGTTCTGAGATGCTGTTGGCTTTGTTGCACTAGGGCTGAGGAAGTCTCTCTAAGGACTGTTGGCTGATAAGGAACCTTTCTGTTTTATGTCACTTTGATTATTCTTGACTAAACTTTGTTCTTCCCTCACATCAAGGACGTTACAGAATTAAGTTCAGAGTATTTACTTGTTTTCATGACCAGTATCTTTAGTGTGATAAATAGGAAACTGTGTTTCTTTCTCAGTGGTTTGCCAGATTACTCTGAGCATCATTTTGGGAGTCTTGGTTAACACTAACCCACTGCTTGGGAAATATGATTTGCTCAATACTAACTGGTTTTGGGAATCTGTATTTTAGTGACTCCACCAGCTGTTTATGAAGCTGCTGGTATGAGAGAATTACTTTCTGAGAAACACTGCTCCAGGATGAAAGAGAATGCATATTTAGTGAAGTTATGGTTCCTCAACAATTATCTTAAGTATTTATATTCAGTTCAACAAATGACTCAGTGCTTGATGCTGCTAAGTCGACTCTTGCATCTCCGAAGGATTTCTCTAAGGATGTTCCTAGGGACTTAAAATTGGAAGGGATAGTTGGGAAGGTTTGGCATATACTTATAAGTTAGTAGTCTGTGCTTCCTCAAGCTCTGGCTCTAAATATGCTTCTCTCTGCTTATCCTGGCCGTACCTTTCCAGAGCCAAAACCCATGTGAATTTCATGGGCAGAGCGTGGGTGATACTGACATAAAACAAAAACAATGTGGAGAGTTTGGTCATGAAGTTATCTGCAGAATAGGGAAACAATTTGATAAAGGGCTTCTGGAATTCATTTAAGCAAAATTGAGAGGTCACTTGTATCTGCTTCCAGGGCCTTGCCCTCAGTACCCCTGCGGAACAATACCCACTCCCAGGTGGTCTCCTTGCAACCAGAAAATGGCCAAGAAATTCACCGCCAGAGTTCGGGGAGTGCCTCTAGGAACCCAAGAAGCATTCATTTTCCAATTTTTCAATTGTGAAGGCAGGTGAAGAATGAAGGGTGAAGAAGGCTGTGGTGAAATGGACAGGTTTAGGCACAGGGGAGAAACCCAAGCCTCTTTGAAGTCACTGAGTATTTCCACTGTTAGTAGCAGCTTGAAACCACAATGAAGCTGCAAATCCACAAGTACTGCTCCCAGCAGTTTTCTCTCGTTGAATAAATATTTGCTGCAGCAGGCCTAATTTTGCGATTTTCAGTGTAGATTTGAATGTCAGCCCATGAAACCTGATACACTTTATTGCGGTAATTCAGATTTCCTTTATCTAAAATACAGTCTTAAATATTTTGGAGGCTTAATTATTTAAATTTTGTACAATATTTTTCATGTTCTTTGGGACCAAAGAATATAACAGTGTGATACATGGGTGCCATTTCAACAATATTTCTATATAACATAATAAAATAGATATATTTAGCATAGTATTTTTATTATTAGCATAATAAAATAGATAATATATAGTGTATAAACAGTACTTGAAAATTGGCATATCTGATTGATTATAGTAAGGCAAGAACATGCAAGTCAATTTTGTATTTAGCAAAAATGCTTCTTTAGTTATTGTTTGGTTTTCAGCACACACAGTAGATTGAGGATAGTTATTCTAACACATTTGGATATTAAACATAGACATTGGAGGTTTTTAAAATGAATTTATGCTAGTTGAGAGCTTAAATACTAAATACTGTCAGAAACTGGTACTGTTTGGTCCTTGGGAAGGCTAAGACAAGGTAAAGGAGTGTTTAGCCCATTGATTCAGATACTCACATTCTGTCCTCATACTGCCTGGTTTGCGTTCCCGGCTCTGGCTCCTCACTCCAGCTGAGTTCCCTGGGAGACAATAGTAACGGCCCAAGTAATTGGGTTCTGGCGGCCTCAGTGGGATACCTGGATTGCATTCTGGTTCCCAGCTTAATCCCACACCCTGGCTTTTGTATGGCACAGCCCCACAGTTGTAGCCATTTGGGAAGTGAGCTAGTGGATTGATGGTCTCTCCCTCTGCTTCTCTGCATATAAGAAAAATCTGAAAAAAAGTTAGCAGGTAGATGAACACAAATCGGCGATGTTATTCTAGGACAGTCATTTACTTCCTATCAGGAGGTGACTGTGGGGAATTTTCATGCTATAGTCTTCTGCCTTCCAAAGGATTATGGAAAAGTTTTAATGTAATTTATGTTTAAAACCTGAAAGACATTACTCTGTATTTTCTAAAAAAAGCATTCTTTTTCATTTTGATGAAGTTTTCACTCATTTTTGTACGCATATAACCCCTGTTTAATATTTTAAGTTGGGTATGTACTTCAAAGGCAGTTGCTGTGTTGTGATTTACAACCTTGCAGAAAAATAACATAGTAGTCATAACTTGGCAGTTTTTTGTGATGCATGAAGATCAGATTTTTTTAATGTTGGTTAATGCTTTGCTAATTAAAGTGTGCATGTTAATTAAAGCAGAGGCTAATGTTAATTACCTATATTAATGGAATCTCATGTAGCACCTGCCTGAAGCAATGGGTTCAATTTTCAAAATATCTCAATTAAGGTTGAAACTTTTGATTTGCATCTAGTAGGGTTTCAATTAACTGCATTGAAAACTTAAATAACACTCTTAGGGGTGCAAAATAGCAGTGATTATATGAAGTACAGTGGAATTTGGTAGGTTCATTTGTAAAGACTTTTTTCAAGCCTAACTATATTTCTTGCTTGTCTATTAGTCAAATTCTGTTCGTCCATCCAAGCCGAATGAAAATATTACCTTTCGTATGAAATATTTTCCAGTTCCTAACCAATTTAGTGCCTCAGTTTGCTGCTGTTCAGTCTTTTGTATCATTATGCCTTGATTTATAGTTAGTGTTACAGTTATGTCCATAGTTAACTAAAAGCACCTTGTCCTCATCCTTTACAAGGACAAGGAATTCAATAATATATTATGGTTTTTTATCAGTTGAAGACATTGTTTGTAAAACAACTGGATACATTTGTTGACTCAAGTAGAAATGATTGGATTTTAGCCTATGGCCATTGCACAGTTGCTACATGCTCGAGTAAAAGATGGAATTGCTGTTGTAGATCTTACTGCACTGAGAGGTGAAACACTCGTTTTCTTCTTAATTTCAGTTAAAAAAATGAGCTGTAATGGTGAGAGGGTACTCACTCAGGATGAGTTAGTATAATGAGAGCCAACAACATACATGTATACTGACAGGGATGATAACACCCTCTCTGAGTCCAGCCTTTTTATCTGACCAGAATGAAAGCAAATCTGATTTGTGACTGTAAATACAAATACTATAAATAAGCTGTTCAGGTGAGAGAGCCATAGAAGGCTTATGTTATTTTGGAAGAAAACACTTAGAGTTATTACTGGTACGGGCTAAAATCTTAATTAATTAAAAATATAAATAAAGGGCTAGAGACAGGCACATAGTAATCAGTGTGCATAATCAGTCTTCCTGAACTTACTGTTATGTTTGCCAAAGTCCCCATAACAACCATTCCCATTGGGTTTTTGGGAGGGATTATGAGCTAATGGCACTAACCTTTTTGACATCTAGCATAATCACAGTTTCAGGAAAATAGTTTCCATTACTCTGCATAATTGAAGGAAGCGATAATCCTCTCCATAAGTATACACAATAGATTACAACCTGATTTACAGTCCCCGGAAATCAGGATCAGTAACTGCTGTGCCTTAGCCTACTTTGATAACTGAGCATTGATCTCAGAGGGTCAAGATTTGTCTTCATTCAGCTGTAGAGAAAATCAAGCAAGCACACGATTGCCATGTGTAAGGTATAACCAGCAAGATGAAACAAAAGGCACATAACTCCTGGCCTGTTGTGCTATGGGCACACTGGTTAAATTAAAAAAAAAAAGTATAAAGGGGAGTAGTATTGATTAGGGAGAAAGATGTTCACTGTCATCTTGATAGTAAAGCATGTGATAGCCAGAAATGAGATGTGATTGTATTTGTTAATGAAGAACAGTGCAGATTGAGATGTGCTAGTGACAGCTCACACATTCCCTGTTGTGATTGGCTTGATATTAGTTAGTAGGTAAGAAAAATGAAATGAGTAGTTATGTGACAAATGTGCCTAACAGACTTCCACACAATGAGGCAGTGGGCCAGGTCTTTGTAACTCAAAGAGCAAAGTCACCACAGCATCCATTCCCCATTGTGCCACCATTAAGGTGGCAGATGGCAGAACATTAGCAGAAAGACATTGAGAACAGCTGGAAAACATCTGGTAAGAAGAGACGACCTAATGGGTATGCTGGGCTGTGCCTAATTGTGAAGCAATCACTCAAAAAGCCTGGAAGAAACTTCAGTATTTTGGTTAGTGAGAAGGATAACTGGCTGGGAAAATAAATTCTACTTCAGGGATATGTGGAAATGCTGAAAAAATAAAAAAACTGACTATGGTGCATGGTCCTCCAAGTTCTAAATAAGAACAATTGAAAAATAGTTTGTGTATATGGGTCTGCAATTTGCTTTTTTAAGATATTTAAACCCTTGCCAAATTGTGGGAAATATGTAAAGCACAGGATTTTGAGAGTTCTGAGGGTAATGGAAGGATTAGTGTGTATACAGATTATGGAAGCACTCATTAAGTTGGTGCAAGCGAGTAGACTGAAATTTAACATCTCAATTTGTCATTTCTCTTTCTTAAATTATTATGACTTTTTTGGAATCTAGATAAAATATAAAATGGCTTTCTGGCTATTTCAGGCTCTGCATTTCCTCTCTTTTTATTCCTCCAGCCATTTGTCCTTGACCATCCACTTCTCATTGCTCTTTCTCCTGCTTTCTGACAAGGATTATCTAATCTTTCGTAACCTCTCTTTGAAGGTTCAGTACAGAGTAAGGAATATTTCACCTTGGGAACTTATTGTGACAGGACAGGAATAATGAGGACAGTATTCCCTGGGGGACTGATGGGTGAAATCTGGGGAGACAAAGGCCACTCAGGCCTGTTAGGTAACTAGGACAGATTATTCACAGGTTGCAAGACCGATCCTTAGGTGCTCCACATAGCTCTTGTTAGAATGTGCAAGCCTCAATGTAATAAGAAAGAAAGAGAAAACTAAGCAGGTGTCAAAGGACCTGTGAATTTCTCAGGTCCCATTCTGGACACACAGCCTTTCAATAAATGTTGGTTTTCATCTTCCACAGCCATTATTACCAAATGTAATGAGAGAGGGAGAAAGCGAGATACCAATCTTCCATCTGCTAATTCACTACTCCCATGCGTCTGACAGTCAGGCCTGGATCAGGGCAGAGCCAGCATTCAGGAACTCTTTTCAAGTTTCCCGTGTGGCTAACAAGAACCCCAATACATGAGCAATCATCTACTGCCTCCCAGATGTATTAGCAGTAAGCAAGAGTGGGCCTTGAACTAGGTAGTCTCTGATATGGGATGTGAGAATCCTACACAAGGGCTTAACCTATTTTATTACAATACCTATCCCAACCTTTTTGTTGTTGTTGTTGTTCTTTGGATTCAAATAAATAACATGAAAACAGAGTAGAAACAATTCAGTATAATCATGATCTAATCTTCTCAGTTTCAAAACATCTGAGGTCTAGCTGTCCTCTACAGAAAAAGCAAGTTCTTGCCATAAAGGACATAGTAAAATCCTAATGCAGAGAAAGGGGAAGCAGATAAGAGAGTCAGGAGCCAGAAATTACAGTAAGAGGGAGCTAATATGGTGGAGTGAGTTTGGTATGAAAATCATGCCCTGGAGAGACAGTTCAGGGAAATTGTGGTACCCTGACAGAAAAGAGGTTGGGGCAACAGAGATAATAAACAGTAGCAAGACAGAATATAGTAGGAAGACAAAATATAGAGAAATCAAGGTTCAACCTGTGCTGCTACTCCAGCATTAAATTCATTAGCCCTCATTAGCCCAACATGTCTGCATACCATGATGATGATAATAAATCGTGTGACTCAGTAGTCGTGGGTGTTCGTTGCATACCGCACTCTGGACATACGAGGGGAAGGGGTGACAAGGAGGTAGTTAGGCAAGACGTAGTGCAGTAAGGGAATCAGAGAAGGCATGCGGTGGTGCTACATGACCATCAAAGGTGTAGACTCAGTGACATTTCTGGAGGCCACAGGAAAGGCACTCACAGGATGATGAACATGGATCCTTTCAGAAGTGAATGAACTGTGTACCTTATGCAGCAGACTATGGTCATACCCCAGCTGCCCATTGTTTTGGTGGTTTATGACTGTGTTGGCAGTCCCCATCAGGGATTCCTGACTGCTTAGTAGAAGAAACACTGGGCTTGGAACTGAAAGTCCCTGACTCTTCCTCTCATTAATTGCATGACTTTGCACAAACTAGTTGATTTGATTTTTGGTTTTTGCCTTTGTTCAGTGGAGATAACTATCCCAGATCTGCCTGTCTGCAACACAAGGTTGTTGTGATTATTAAATATAATAATACACATGAAATTATGAGCCAAAAAAGTGTAAGTCCAATTTATGATCCAAAGTACCAGTGTCTGATTAGCAACTGATTCCTGATCAAGCAGAACATTACTCTCCATGATGACTTCAGGATTCAGCCAATGACTTGTGAGCTGATACACATGATATGTGGTGAATCCAGGATTACAACATCTGATTAATCTGTTAATTTGCATAGTGTTTCAGATAGCAAAATCAATACTTGTTTCATAGGGTAATGGGTTATTTGGAAAAGAACTATAAAATATAAATATCCAATTATGTAAAATACAAAATTTTATAGTTCTCTTTAAATGTCCTATGAAATGCGGAGGTTCATGTGGTGTATGGGATTCTGAATACAGTAAGGTATTTATTATTTTTTTTCAGGCTACAGTTTTCTTCTAGGGCTGGATCTGAAGCTAAAAAATAGCAAACCAAGACAGCAGTGCATTTAATGCCAATATAAATTGACTTTGTATAATTACCACTGTTGTCTTTTATTTTGATTTATCTTTTCTTTCAGTATCTTTTTGATATGTCAAAATTCTACTCAACTGATCTGTCGCTGCCCAACAGCAACACTAAATAATGAGGCACTCTCTTGAGGGTCTGGGAAAAGCCAGAACCGCAACCAGACCCCTTATTGCCAAAAGCAGTTGCGTTTATACCCCTCTCTCCGCTGCCCCTTTCCCCATTGGTCTTAGCTTTCCTCCCCACTTCTCCAGCCCTCTCTCCGCCACCCTTCTTCCCATTCCTCTCCTCGTAGGTCTGCATTGCTTCCGTACCGTTTTTGTACCCCTCTCTGCTGCTTTTCCTACCCATGTGCCTTAGCTTTTCCACCTGAAGATCTTAGCCCCTCTTCCCCTCTCTGCTGCCCCGTTCTTCCCGTTCTATCTGTCATTCTTCTCCGAGTCTTTCTCCTCGTCGTCCCCCTCCTTTGCTTTTACCAGTGCTTTTATACCATTCTCCACCAATCACTTCTCCCCGTGGGTCCACTTGGCGCTACCTGATAGGCCAGTAGCAATGACATAATTGAAGCGAGGGCAACAGCCTATCCCTGTGACTTCCTGTTTACCTGCTGGCGAGACCAACTCTGCCTCCCGGCCCTGGGCCAGCCACCATCCTGCGACGGCCCCACCCAATCCCAGGAGCGGCTTCAGTACTCCACTTCCCCCCCACACTGATTTTTAACATTTTGAATGTTACAGCTGAATGATTGTGTAAGTTGCTTCATTTTCTAGATTTGTCTGATTGTTTTGTTACCTGGTTGATGTCTGCTGTGTGTCAGGAATGTGTGGTTGATAAGACAAACATGGCTCAAAGGTCAGTCCTCAGCAGCTTAAAATTTAACAGGACAGAGGAGTCAGGAATACCAAAATAGGTAGAAACAGAATAGTCTTATGCTAGAGGACAGATTATGTGTCACAGATGTTGATATTAGGGAGAGGTTCTTAAGTCTGGAGGAATAGGTAAGATGTGGAATTGTAGAAATGGAGGAAGGTTAAAGAGGAAGAGGTAGAAAAGCTATGTGTGGGAGGACATGAGCATGGTGGGAACTTGCTGTTTGTCAGACAAAGACAGGGGAGGTATGTTGAAGATCCAACCATGAAGTGTTTTAATTATTGGGCTAAGACATTTGTTCTCATTCTGAACAAAATGCCAACCACTGAAAGCCTTTTTTGATGTCATATTTTATTGTAAAATCAGAATGTGTTGTGCGAAGCCTTGAAAAGAAGCCTTTTCTTGACTGGATAAGAAAGCTATGGTTCATCTACTCTATGGAATACTACTCAGCTATTAAAAAAAACGAAATGCAGTTCTTTGTGGACAAATGGGCCCGACTGGAATCCATCATGCTAAGAGAAATGAACCAATCCCAAAAGGTTAAATACCACATGTTCGCCTTAATCTGAGATGAAAAGATGACAACTTGAAAGATAGTACCTGTATATTGTAATATTAGTGCAATCTCTAACAACCTGTATCCAATGCAATAAGATAATGCGATATAATCTATAAAACAACAATTAATGTCAGAATACTTAAGATCTACATCAAAAAAGTGTAAAACCTACTATACCCTCAATACGCTATGTTAACCGGTAATGGGGAGGGAGTGCAGGGAAATCTTTCAAGACCATAAAAAGAGTGAGAGAAAAAAAAAAAGTACAATATAGCTTATCAAGGTCAAATCTGGTATTTCATAGACAGCAGACTCAATGCGGCACTAAACAACAGTAAAACTACTATACCAATGCATGAGGGGGGAATCGGGTGCGATCCTGACAACCTCTTAACAGGAGGTCATGTGCATGGAGCAGGGGGGCACTCCAGAGGGGAGCAGGTGGTAAGGAGGAAGCTTGGATCCCAACCATGAAGACTCCCAGATCTTCAACACAAACTACTAATACGAGCAACAAGGACTATACCCCAACTGCCAAGGAGGCCACAGGGAATTGGATGCCCTCGGAGGCTGAGTACTCTGAGGTCACCCACCCCCAACCGGAGCTTCCGCAGGGGATGGAAGAAGTCCAAACACTACCGTGCAGAAACCAACGTCATCGGAAAGACAGCCAGAAGCCCTGAGCGGTCAGCAGACACAGAGGAACAATTAATGTCCTTCAGGACCAGGGAGGAGAGCTTCCTCTGGTCCGAGCCTGGCTCCACCTCTGGACCCCCCACTCTCCCTCGCAGTGACCATCGGGATCGCTTCAAAAACCCCTCACAGCAAACAAACAATCATACAAACTAAAAAAAAAAAAAAAAAAAAAAAAAAAAAAAACCTAAAATAAATAGACAAACAACAGAAAGTAGAGCTTGAAATCTGACAGGAAAGAGCGGCATGGATTGGCTCATGCCTTGCTGGGTGGGACACAAAGATTGGTCACTCCTCACCATGGTGTTGAGGATTTCCCTGCACACCCCCCCCAAAAAAAAAAATGTTCTGCACCTTAAATGTCGACAAATATCTTGTTAGAGTTAAAAGCCAGTCTGGATTATCCCAAAATCTGCCAAGATCAACAAAATTATACTTCAACACAACAAATGGCTAAATACTAAAATGAAATAGACATGAGACAGCTGAATGGTACCCAGTGGCCTTTTCGGGGTATATAGCAGCCGGTCCGGTCCTGTATATAAACTAAAATTGAGATGTCAATGAGCTAATCATAGGTTGTGGTTAGGACTTGTTTTTTTGTTATTTTGTTCTTTGTTTTTTTTTTTTTTCTTTAACATACTGGTTACTCAAAACTATGTCAATTCCATAATATTGCAAATTGCTGTTGATGTTATATTGGGACTCTTAATTGACTGTGATGATATTATACCAGCTCTGACTTCGGACCAGAAATGGTCTCCCCAAGAAACTGTTCAACCCATCTGGACAACAAGTAGCTGGACTCCATGCTTAATATATGTTTGCAAGGAAAGAATCTTGATTGAATTTGAACTGTAATGCTGCATCAAGGTGGAGGAATCCACCAGGGGGGAGGGGAGGGGGAGGGGGATTCCCAAAGCCTATGAAACTGTCATATAATGCTAAATATTAATTAAAAATAAAAAAAAAGAAGCCTTTTCTTGCTAGGACTGTCACAAGAGGAAATTTAATCATACAGCTGGTAGTGTGAATGTTGAATAAGCTGGCTAGTATTGAGTATAATGACTCAAGTTCAAGGTTGCTAACTATTCCTGTTACTTGTGTTTCATGTGCAATAGCAGATGGTCAACATAAATTCAGTGTCACTTTACAGTAAGTTTTTCAAGTGTTCACAATCACGAGAAATTCCAATGTCTTGTGTATCTGTCTCCTAATTATAGAACTCCTTCCTTCCGGGTTCCTTCTTAATTGTTGATCAAATTATACCTCCAAGTGTTACTGCCATGGTCAGTTTTAATTATGTTAGATGCGGTGGAAAAGCAGAACGGCCTGAACAACCATATTACTGTAGAAAACTCAAGGCTTAGTAACACTGAAATGAGATCTCTTATTCCTTTATCATGTGTCGCCCTCCTGCAGTGAGGGACTTGGTGCACGGAGCCAACAATCATACGCATGGATGACTGACTTATGGTCAGTAGGCGAAGATTATTAACAGCAAAAAAATTTTTAAGACTGAGGGTCATGTAGACAGAAGGAAGGAGGATCTGAAACAAGATGTGGTTCCCGTGCTTGTATGCAAGCAGGGGTCAAACCAGTAAACAATGTGTTCTTCTAACAGGCTACTAATAAACAACATTCACCAGCAGAAGCACCTCTCTGTGATCTGTTATCAGAGCTCAAGGATCGGCGAGTTCCTATGCCATGTTTTTCTATTCCAGCTGCTTCAGGACCTTTGTCCTGAGTTCTAGAAGCTTTCTCACAAGATGACAGCTGGTTATGGTTTTATACCTGCAAGGTTCCCAATTGTCCTCCTATAATCAGTAGGCTACTAATTTTTGGTTTTGATACACTTAGTAGATCATTAATTGTCTAGCTTTATTTATCACATCATGATTTAACATATTAAACTCTTAGAGGATGCCTTATGAATCACTGTAAGGGATAAATTCCATATTACATAGTAAAATAGTTTTCTGTTAAATCAGAAAGAACTCAACTACTAAATCATTGGGCTTAAAACTATTCTATATGAAGAAACATAACCCCAAACATACCTACAAATATGGTGACATTATAATTGATTTTTATATTTTGATAGTGATTCATAGAAAATATTCTGTTTAAGGATATGAAATATCTTAGACTTCCATTCTAAATATGAAGAATAAAACTAAAAAGTTATTGGGTCTTCAAGAGAAAATGTGTCCCATTTCTGCTACCTCTGGTAATTGATAGCTCTCTTGAGGTATTTTTTAGAGTCTCAGCATATGCAATCTGATCATGTAATATGCATTTTCCTTTTCCATTTGTTCCCTCATGATTTGACTTTTCCTCTGCTAATTGTTACATTTTATTTACCTAGAATGGTGCGGGAAAAGTTACATTTTCTCTGTGTGTTGGCTCAGATCTTTTATCTTCTGGGTTGAAGATTCCTAGAGTCCTGCTAAAATTAGTCCATGTCACTTTATTATTAATTTTTAAAAAGATTTATTTATTTTTATTGGAAAGGCGGATCTACATAGAGGAGGAGAGACAGAAAGAAATATCTTCCATCCGATGGTTCTTTCCCCAAGTGACTGCTATGGCCGGTGCTGCGCTGATCCGAATTCGGGATCCAGGAGCTCTTCCAGATCTCCCACACGGGTGCAGGTCCCAAGGCTTTGGGCCGTCTTCAGTTGCTTTCCCAGGCCACCAGCAGGGAGCTGGTTGGGAAGTGGAGCTGCCAGGATTAGAACCGGTACCCATATGGGATCCCAGCATGTTCAAGGCAAGGACTTTAACTGCTTGGCCATGATGCTGGGCCACACTTTATTATTAATTTTAAGATTATTTATTTATTTGAAAGAATAACACAAATAGAGGGAAAGGGTTGGACCAGGCCAAAATCAGGAGCCAGCAACTCCATCCACCTCTCCCACAGATATGAAAGGAGCCCAAGCACTTGGCTTACCATCACCACTTTCATAAGTTCATTAGTAGGAAGCTTAATCAGAAGTGGAGCAGCCAGATACTTGTACTAGCACACTGAAATTGGACAAAACTGGACCCTAATCATCATCACTTCAAATAAATGTGTGATATGGAGGCTTATCAATCTCCGGGATTTTTTCCATTTTAAGTCTTAGATGATCCCAGTCTGTTTCTTAAATTTTGGCTTTGATTATAGCTTCCTTTTAAAGGATACTTATCCTGCCAGAGGTCAGGAAGCTTCTTCATTGAGATCATTAACATTCTGCCTCTCAGATACACAGAGTGTAGTATTTATCAGAGTTGACTTATTGGCCAAGGACATTTTTTTTTTAGATTTATTTATTTGGAAGGCAAAGTTACAGAGAAAGATGGAGAGACTGAGACAGAGAGTGATCCATCATTCTCTAATTCACTTTCCAAATGGCCACAATGGACTGGACTGTGCCAGGCTAAAGCCAGGAGCCAGAAATTTCTTATCGGTCTCTCACTGGGGTAGTGGGGGCCCAGCCTCTTGAGCCTTCTCCTATAGGATTAGATGTAGCGTGTCATGTGGATCTCTCACTGGGATAGTGGGGGCCCAGCCTCTTGAGCCATCTCCTATAGGATTAGATGTAGAGTATCCAGGACTAGAAACAGCAACCTTGTAGCATACCTGCATTGCAGGTGGAAGCTTTACCCACTATGACATAATACTAGTCCCAGAATATTGGCATTCCGCAAGGTCATCACCTCATCTTTTATCCTACTGAGATATTCAAACACTTTCATCCCACAGTTCATTCATTCATTCATTCAACACATGATTATCTGTGTATTAGTGATTATGAACAATTATGTAGAAGAAATATGTATCCCTTCCCCTTATATAATTTACATTTCAGTGGCATATGAATCAAAAACAAGCAAACATGCTAATAAAAAATAGCAAAATAAAATAAAAGCTACACAGTCAAATAAATATAATTATTAAATTGTAACATATATTAGGAAAAGTAAACAGGGCCTGAGGAAAACAGGAGTTACCTATTTTAGCTAAGATCATTTGAGAATGAAAAAGCATTTGCACTGAGGCTTTAAGGAGAAGAGAAAACTTTCAGGCAGAGAGGGAAGAATATGTCCAGGGTAGGAAGGGATTAGAATTGAAAGAAGCTGAGTGTAGGCAGAATGATTGAGCAAGGGTTAAGCTCAAGGGGAAGCAACAGTGAGGGACCATGAAGTCTAGGCAAGCCAGAGCCTGAAGACTCAAGTACCCGTTGAGAAATGCGTCTGGAACACACCATTGAGGCTGAGATCAGATCTTTCCTTTAAACACATTTTGAGCAAAGTGTTGTATTATTATGTAAGGGAAAGGCATGATAAAGAAGCAAAATTTTGTTGAAATTAGTCAGCCTTGGACAGAACGGTGCCTAAAAAGCATTTTGGTTTGAGAGATAACAGTAGTTACTATTTTTACTCTGACTCTGAGCAGAAAAGATGTGATTGGAGTTAGCCAAAGTGGGGAGAATGCAGGAAGTACTTACTGAAAATATCAGAGTGTCTGATGGTTTGTTATTCCTCACTGGCAAGGACCCAAGACATTGAGAATATGGGGGAACATATATTTGTACACAGCACATGCAAAAACTGGGAGTGTGGGCAGGCCTGGTGGGGTTATTGGGGATTGCCTTGACTAGGCTGCACTGCCTACTGGTATACATGTAGATTGGGCCTGTGGTGGGCTGCTGAGCTAGGCTGCAGCACCCATCAGTTTGCATGAAAGATGGGTTTGGGGCAGAATGACCAGGCTGCTGCATCCACTAAGTATGTGTGTTGGCTGGTTCAGACAATGAACCAAACCTGATGCTGCACTGGCTGGCACATACAAGAGTCAAGCCTGAGGTCATCTCTGACTGGTTTCCTGGGGGACTTCCAAATTCAATGGCTGGACTCAACCCCTGGCAACAGGAGAAATCACAGTATGTATGAGCCAACCTTAGAGTGCATGTATCGGGGCTGGGCCTCCTTTGTTGCTGATGTCTGCAGGGATCAGTATGCCCAGATACATGCACATGGGCGAGAACCAGTTCATCCAGGCCATCAGAGAATGTCAAGTGCCTCATCAGAGGATGGAAAGTAGATAGATTTGACCACTCTCGTGGCCAAGCTTTGCAACATGTTCCTGGGCCAGTGGTAACCTTAGTTACACTAAAGTGAACTTGGTCAGCCAAGAGACTGGAAAGATTTTTTCAACTCTGTTACAATGAAGTCAATGATGTCTCAACTATCAAAACCATTCAAGTAACACACTCAGAACACTTTTCCCTACATCATCAAAGAACTGTTCCCTGTCCCCTGTCCCCAGATGCTGATGTAGTTTGACAGCAAAGGAGTGGCCCTCTCCCACTTCCTACTCCCTCTACCCCATGGACACAGGAATAAACAAAATTGAAATATTTGTCCCATCCACCTTGCTCCACACATGGACCATCCTCATCCCAACTGTTGACCCTACCCACTCTAATCAGAGACCCACATGGCATGCTTCTCTCTCAACTGTATAAACCTTAATAGCAAATTAAATTAAATTAAAAAATGTATTTGCATCTTCCCAAATTGTCTCTGAATATAATAGCCAAGCAATTAAGAATATTCAGGAACAAGTAAACAGAAAATCAAGCTTTGTAAGTTCTGAATAGCAGTGATCGCCACTCTGTCATCATAAATATACAAACAACTGCAAGGGAATCACTGTTATAGAGCTCGCTCGCTCTCTCTCCCTCTCTGTCCCTCTCCCCCCCTTCCCTCTCTCTCCCTCTTTCCTTCCCTCTCTCTCTTCCTCTCCTTCCCTCTCTCTCCCTCCCTCTCTCTCTCTCTCTCTCTCTCTCTGTCTCATGTATCAGAGGATGGCTCCGTTAGTGCCTTTAAAATTTGATGAAATTGAAGAAGGAAAAGTGTGTGTGTGTGTGTGTGTGTATGTTTTGAGGTTTAGTTTAGTTTCTCAAGTGTCACTTTTGAGTGTACTATCATAAAGTCAAATTAGACAAGGCTTTTATTTAAGTTAACACTTTTTTAAGGACTTTCATTTGGTTTCTGTTGGCATTATTGTGATAAGTATTCTTCACATTTATCATCAGTGTTTGCTTTTTCCTCTTGCTGATCTGCTCCGTGTTTCTTCTTGTCTCAATCCATCTTGTTGTGATTTCTCCTCTTCAGCACGTATAAATTGGTTTCCAAGATTCTGACATCTTCCTTGCATAAACTGGGGCCCTGTAGGAAGCCTGAACTTTGCATAGTCTCCCCCTGTCTGAGATCCAGACCTGTAGGAAATAGACCAAAGAGAGCGATGGAAATAGATGATGGAAGTGAAGACCAAAGATGTAGGTGTGCTTCTCCATTCTCTTCGTACTCATCAGTGTTAGAGATTTCTCCCAGAGCTTTTCTTAAAATTATCTTATAGATTAATGCAATTCAGTCTTTAAGTGAGTAATATTAAAATTCATGAACTTGGATATGTTCTTATTCTATGTTAAGTTGTTAATGCCTGTAACTATTTGATGTGAATGAGTATATTAGGTGTTTTTCTAATTCAACAGCTAGTAAGAGTAGAGGCAGAGGAGTGAGCAAGGGTAGTGAGGCACTTGTGAGTGAAGGGTCTTGCATATGGCTGAGAATTATTGAAAATATTCTCATCCAACCTCTGGGTATTTAGCTGGTTCATGGTAGGTGTGCTATACTCCATTAGGCTTTCCCAATTAAACACCAGTATCTGATTTTACATAATTATTATAACTTAGAAAGTGGATGGATCGGGCCAGGCGGCATGGCCTAGCGGCTAAAGTCCTCACCTTGAAAGCCCCGGGATCCCATATGGGCGCCGGTTCTAATCCTGGCAGCTCCACTTCCCATCCAGCTCCCTGCTTGTGGCCTGGGAAAGCAGTCAAGGACAGCCCAATGCATTGGGACACTGCACCTGCGTGGGAGACCTGGAGGAGGTTCCTGGTTCCCGGCATCAGATCGGCGTGCACCTGCCCGTTGTAGCTCACTTGGGGAGTGAATCATCGGACGGAAGATCTTCCTCTCTGTCTCTCCTCCTCTGTGTATATCTGGCTGTAATAAAATGAATAAATCTATAAAAAAAAGTGGATGGATAACCAATATATTTAAAAGCAAAGATTTTTCTCCTAGAAAACATTTTTTTGTATTTCCTATACATTGATTTTAAATAAAATGTCTATTGTGTTTTTTAAATTACATAATTTCCTTTCTTCATCTTCAGATATTTTTTTGTTACCAATGGACCACATCTCAGTATAATATCGAGTTAAATGTATTTTCTTTCTTTTAAATACTTTTATATTCTCATCTGTTTTTATGGCATGTTGCTGCATGTCTCCAGAGGCACACAGCATTTTTATATTCAAGTAAATTTATATTAGTTACAGTCTCCAGCTGTTTTAGATATAGGATCATTTCCTGTTGGTACTGTTTCCAGGACAATTCTTTCTTTCCTTCAAAAAATGAAAAATGTAATTTAACAAAGACATTCTATAATTGCCTTCATATCTAGCAAGGTATCTAGCAATCTAAATGCTTTATTATATTTAAAACACCTGTCTATATAATATCTTAGAAATTGTTCAGAGCTGTATTATCTTTTGGTAAGGCAGCTGCTGCCATTTTTATTTAATTTACAAGAAATCTACAGAAACTATCTCCTTAATAATAAGTCTTCTACCGCTATGCCATAGATATGAACTTTATAAAAATAAGGATTTTTACATGTGTGTGTGGGCGGTGGGGGGCTAGTAATTAATTTGATCTTTTCAGACTTGGAAAGACCATTATTTTAAAAATCCCAATGGGAACGCTGGTAAGGACTGTAAATTTTTTTGACATATTTAATATATTATAATGAAAGTAATGGCATGCTGCTGTACTCATGCAACCAGCCTCCTGGTGGAATCACATTTTGATTCGTAGACTCCTGATATCATTCACCAATAATGCATTGTATTTTCATTTGAAATAAAAATGTAACATCTTGATGGTGAAGTCTTTGGGTTGATTAAAGTTACTTTGTTGTCATTCTTGTTATTTCTCAGAAGGTGGTGCAGGTTCTGTGAAGGCCGACTGTCTTGAGGTGAAGGTGATTCGGCTTGTAGGAACGCATCTGTAAACTGTGTTTATTGTATATGACATAGCCCAAAATGAAGTGTTTAATTTTTAACAGATTATATCAGTTTAGACTCCACTGAATGCCAAAAAAACAACAGACACCCAGGCTTACAATGGTGTGATTAAATGAGAAAGTTTACCTTTCCCAGCAAAGTAATCAAAATATTCCTTTTTGGAATACTAAGAGTATAAAAGGGAAATGATTATGGTTCCCTAGTGATATACTGTTATGATTGACAGGAAAAACCAACACACATGCCACCTGAGACATCTTGTTCAGGAACTTTCTGGAGGGTAGTAAATTGGTGTTGGCACACACACACAAAAAAATAAAATGACTTGATTCAGCACTTTTCCCTTCCAAATCCCCAAACACCAAAGAAAGAAGTAAATATTCATCAAATGATCAAAATTTATATTGATTTTATTCTACATTAGCAGCTCAAAGTGGAGATTCTTGACAGGGTAGATGTCGGTTTGAATGATTCTCTTTGAAATGAGGATATAGGCACTGAACTGAGCGCTACTGTGCATTCCTGAACCACAGGCACTGATGATTAGAACCCTAGGAGGCTAAATTTTTAAAGAAGAATGGCATAAAGGCACACTTGTTCAGTTCTGTTTTGATAACTAAATTGTTATTATTAGTATGTAAAATAATTCTTGTTGTTCCTGCTTCATTCCTTCCTTGCTATCAGTGTCTAAGAACAACTGTAGAATTTCAGAGCAGTGGAATACATGCCCTTATAGTCACACTTAATGGTGACATTTGCCAGCGTGATTGTACTTGGGAGGGAACTGTCAGTCCTTCAGGGCAAGAGAAACAAAGATTGTATCTTTGCATTATACATCTTTAATTTTTAGTTTCTGCCAGAAAGTAAATAAGGATTTTCTGTAGTGGAATTCCGAAGACGGGAATAAGAACACTGCTGTGCAATGTGAACACAGACTTGATGCCTGTGCCATTGTGCACAGATTTGCTTAGGAACCAGCGATGGAGAGACAGACAATTCTCACCATCCCCTCCAGTCTACACAATGCAGTCACAGCTCCTTTCTAACCCAACCCATGACATGAAATGCTGAGTTTTATAAGAACTTGGAGTACCAAAACAAAGTGGTGAATGAAGTGCTCCTTAAAGATAACTATGTGATCCATTTGTTGTTTGTGTTTGTGGAGTGGGGGTGTTTTTGTTGTTGTTTTTCATACATATTTCTTCTGTTATTAAAATAGAAGAAGAGGACATTCCTCTCGTACCCAAATACAGAAGAAATAATGGTAATAGTGTTAATGGTTGATTTCTCTGCTTAGCTTAAATGATATTTATCTAATATCTTTAAGGATATAGCTTTAAAATTGAATTTTCTAATTATGATAATGTGAATGTTTGTAATGGTTATCAAACAACATCAAGCCAATAGAAATAAAATTGGCCTTTTAAGGTAAGCACAATACTTTTAACTTCAGTCAGTTGTGTTTTACATAACAACTTGCAATCTATAAATAAACCTGGAGAACCCGCAGATGCTCTGGATCTGCAAGTATGACCACAGTTTTGATTAACACTGAACAAGGCTCAGTATATAAAAGGTCTTTGCTCAGTAATAATATTGTAATAACGTTGCGGTTCTTTGTTAAATATTTATGTATATTTTTAATTTTTACCTATTTAAGGAAAGGATGCATATTTTAAAACTTTTATAACTCTTTATCCAATGATAACAGCAGCATTATAACAAGCCTACAACATGTTTCTGTGGCAACATTTTTGAGGTGAAATATTGGTCTTATTCTAGAATGAATATTTCAGATTCTACTATGTAATATATCTTCTCTGCAATTCTTCATTATATGTTCATTGAGGGCAGACACTGTTTCTGAACCAAACTTAGATCCTGCACAATGTATTACTAATAAGAGACACTCAAGATACATTTATTAAATGAATAAATAAATGTCCTTAATTAGTTACACTCCATAAAAGTAAATTGCTCCCTTAGTGCTATGATTCTGTGTTCTGGTTCTATGGTAGGAGGCTTGACACCCCATTCAGTCATGCATACAGGGCTGGGAGAGTGACGCAATATTCATACTCAATGTGATGCCAGATTTTCTTTACACTTAGCCAACACGGAACTAATCACGTAGTAAAACATGTCCATGGAGAGTTCTTCTCTGGACAAAGGAAATACACTATAAATTCAAGCCCAAAGGCAAAATATTTGGGGAAATTATGAACCACAAATAATGACAACAAAAATCATGAGGAGGAAATACTATCAAAGTTTCAAGTCTAAAACTATAAAAGTTTCAAATCTAATCCTAGGATGAGTATGGAGAACCTTGCCAAACAAAAGAGTGCAAATTTCCAAGTGTAGATTCTAATCAAGCCTGGAAGTCCTTGGCAAGGTTAGTTGGGATCTTTAGGCCTGAAAGTGTTTCCAGAAAAAGGAATCCATGTGGGCTAGGGTGTTGTTCAGGAGGGAAGAGGGAAGGAACGGTAAATATTTATTTAAATAAAAGAAGGAAAATGTATGCACTTAGAGATATTGAAACCAAGGTTTAAAAATAAAAGATTGTGGTTAAGGTTGGGGGAATATTCTCAAATGACAAAATTATTGCCAGGAAAAATAGGGGATCCCCTTGTTTTTACTGAAGGATACGCATGGTTTTTCAGAGCAAGCATGAATTTTCTTCTAGACACAAACTGTGGATCGATGATGTTTCTTCAAAAGTCCCATAGGACTGTTGGATTAAACACAGTTTTGTTTTTTCCTATAAAATAATAAAGCAAGTTACATTTTTTCACTTATTTTATTTCATATAAAAATAATTGATACTTATCTTTCCCAAAATAACACCAACAAATTTTAAATAATTTTTTATATTTATTTGTTTGTTTAATGTGAAAGGCATAGAGGTAGTGAAAGTGAGACAATGATCTCTAATCTGCTAGTCTACTCCCCACATGCCTGCAATAGGCAGCGCTTGGCCAGGCGAAAGCTTGAAGTCAGGAACTTACCCTGGTCACCCATAGGCATGGCAGAGGCTCAGTCACTTGGGGCATTTTCCCTTGCCTCCCCTGGACGGTATCAAGAAACTGGATTAGAAGCAAAGCAGGCAGGTCTTGAAACAGACACTGTGTTTTTGATACTGGAGTCATAAGTGGTGCCGTAAGGTACTGTGCCTCAACATCAGCCCCCTAAATAAAAGGACTGTGACTTGTTTCCTGATTAAATTATCTCTGATGCTTCAGGTGCCGAATACATACGACGTGAAGGGAGGAAGCATGCTACTAATGATGAATAGCAAAGCAACTGTAGCTGGTGTCAGATGAGAAGGCGGCACTTCCATGTTTCTTAGGCTGCAAAAACAAAATACCGCAGCCTGATGTTTAAACAACAGAAATGTCTTTATCATAATTCCAGAAGCTGGAAATGCAAAAGCAGTTTATCACTGGTTTGGATTCTGGTAGGGACTCCCTCCTTGGCTTGTAGACAGTCACCTTCTCACTGCGTATCCTATCACCTTTCCTCTGTGGGGGCACACTTATACTTGGGATGTCCTTTCCTCAACTTAGCAATGGCACTAATCCTGTTGGATGAGGGTCCCACCTTATGACCAAATTTAGCCTTAATTGTCTTCTTAATATTTTATATCCAAATATAGTCATATTGGTGTTATGACTTCAGCAAATGAATCTGTGTGGAAAGGGATGGAGTGCAATCTATATAGTTTGATGTTAAAGGTTTGCTGAGCGTACCAGTTAATAGAATTTCTCAGGCATTCCCACGGCTGCATTCTGGGCTTCTCCCTGAAAGGAACTGCTGATTCATTTCTCCATGAGGAGTGCTCAAAGTTTACCAAACAGCTGGAGCTGTGCAAGTGGCTAGCCTAGTGCATCAGATGACTCTGTGGGCATGACAGGAAAAGTTTATTCCTCATGCCCCTAAGTTCTACTTGTTATGCTTTGCACATACCATATCTTTTCATGATTCTGGGAGCCTAAACAAATGAGTTAACAGCACAGCTATCAAGTTTTCACTGCCCAGCTTTACATTTAAGCAAATACTTTATTTCTTATCCTCCCTTCACAATCATTTCTCATGGTATGCTGCTAGTCGGCAGAGCTCTCCCTTCTATCACACTTGCTCATCCAGGAAATAGGACTGTGTTTCATTCGTTCTTCAGCCCAAAGTTCCTGATGCAGCTGTTAAAACATAATAAAGTTTTCTTGAACATAGAAGTAAATAGCTATTTATTGAGTCCCCTACCATCTTCCAGATACCACTGAGGTACTGGGAATGCAAACTGGTAAAGGAAATAAGAGCTTGGAGTCAAGAGATTGAGACAGGAAAAAACATCAACCACCAAATGCAAGAACTTTAAATTCTGATGTGTTCTGTAAAAGAAACTGAAATGATTTGTTTTGATCCATTCAGGGAAAGTCTGAGAAGGAACATATCAGTTATGAACTGAAGGATAAGCAGACATTAATTTAAGAATGTTGCAGAGAAAGAAAAATAGGTGCAAAAGTCTTAAGTTATGGAGGATTTGTATACAGAAGAGCATTTACGAATTGAAAAACTGCAGGGATAACAGGCATGGTGATCTAGAAGAAAACATGTAGTAAGTGAGGTCTGAGTTAGATAGTAATACAGTAATAAAATCTTGTCAGCTATGGAGAGTTTTTACGTCAGTGTGAATGTGGTATGAGTCCAGTTCATGTTTTATAAAAATTACTCTGGCTACTTTAAGGGAAAAATGGATGTGATAGTTGTGCCTGAAGGGTGATACATGGTTGGAAGGTAACTGTTATACTGCAGGTGGATAATCATAAAGACTTGAACTGGGATGACAGCAGGGCAGGTTGAAGAGCATACTGGAACCGACAATTTTGGGGGTAAGAGAAGTCAAGGAAGACTCTCAGGTTTTTGCTATAGATAGTACATTCTGTGTTTATTTAAAAGCAAAGACTAAATACTTAAAGGTTTAAGGGAAGTAGCAAAGATGAGAATGAACCATTCTGTTTTGAACAAGTAATGCGTTTAACAGCATGAGGGATTGATTAGTGTGGAGCTCAGAGGGAGGGATTAGAAGGCATTCGTATACAAACAGCATTTAAATCCTTGAAAGAGAGTGTGGATGAAGAGCTATAGAATCAAGCCCTGAAACAACATACCACTGATCTCAGCTGTGTTTCAGAAAGATGCGTCAATGAACAATATAGAATAGGAATATGGGGCTGGAGGAGAGGGAGGAAGGTAGAAAAACTGACCATCAGTTGTGTTGGGTGAGTCAACAAGCAATGCAGGCTTAGACTACAGTAACTGTGAACTGAACCTTTCCCCCTCTCATCATGTACTCTTTTCAGTTTTATTCTTATTTCACCTTTTTTTTGCTGCAAGTTTTACTTCAAGATTTGTATTTCAGTCCCGGTATGTCCATCTGCTGCTGGACAGTTGATTCTGATTGTCCCACCAGTGATTCGAGCTTAAAGATTTAAATGTAGCATACTTCTACCATCTGCTCATATTGATCTGCAAATACTCCTACAGAGGACACAGCCCTCAGTGATGAACAAAAAAGGTGATGGATGTGTCACTGAGTCTTCCCATTTTTATTTCTTTAGCTAGCTGCCAAATCCTGAAGATCACATATCCTTAATATTAATTAGGTTAAAATTTATTTGTAAAATATTTTTAGATTTAAAAGTAGATTATAGATGTTAATAAAATTCTTTATTAGGTGGTATTACTGTTTTCTGAGAATTCTATTTGTTTTTTTACAGATCTCCTCTTGAAAGCTTATCTTTGGACTAAGGTATAGGATGAGAAAATTTTCAGACAGTCCACAGAGAGATTTAGACTGGCAAAGTCATTCAACCATAGCAGAAGGAACTACTTTGGTTCTATTTTTATTAGCACATCTAGGAATGAATCACTGAAAGCTGAGAGAGCGAGATGGATTGGAAAGACCCAGGCCATCTAATTCATCTCCTTGTTAGTGCAGGGAAGTTTTCTATGCCAGATGCCTGTGAAATATTGTGCAATAAAAGCCCGAGATTACAGCATTTCAATCATTTCTCTAAGATGACTAATTGTCTTTGAAGGTGCTCTCAGCTTTGTTCTTGTTTTGTGTATCCCTGTTACATGAGAGGTGTTTCCTCTAGTGCACAGAGGTATCTAAGGGATCCTATGAAGAGGATCTGCTGCTGCTTCTGTAATGAAGACAAGTCTACACTACTTCTCTTTTTATGATGCCTCCTGAGACTGGGACATACCTTTGTGAGATCATTACTGAGAAGGAGCTGTGGTGCAGTGTGTTACTTAGGAAGGTTAAAAAGTACCAGAAGCCTCTAAGCATCAGACATGTCCCTTAGCACCAAGTATGGATGCATTATTCTCATGGCCTTTCTAATGGAATGAATACTCAGTATAAAGGATGTCCTCCTCAGTATGCCCTGTAGTTTGTGGTAGAAAAATGATGGGGTAAAATTTGGGAGAAGTACTGTTTTTAACTTCTTATCTTATACCATAAGACTTTGTGTGTCCCTTTGCAAGATGTATCTTGATATATTTCTAATATTGACTGTATTGTTGTAATTTTTTTAGTAAGAATTGTTTCTGCATTTCCTGTGTTTCTGAACCCCTTAGTTTGCACTTCACAGTATGTTTCATTAACATTCTGTATACCACCTTTTCCACATTCTTTATAAAATGCAAAATGACACTAATCCAGCATTGCCTTTGTGCTTTTCCATCAGCAACACCTACATCCAGCTGAATATACTCCAAGTAACATAATTCTGTGCTTATAGTGTTTGACATAATTCTTAACCTGGTTGTGCTTATGCTTGTCCAAGCTAATTGATTTGGGTAAGAAAAGTCACATAAACTGGTAGATAAGTTGCAATTTTGAACTGACTTCTGACACTTAAATTAAAACTGTTCTAATTTTAACCTTGTTTCTTTTAAGTTCTTCCTTACCAGTATAGTTCATTAATAACTATTTGCTTATGAAAAACAACAGCATGGGAGTTCTACAGTAGTTTGAAACTTTGCTTTTGACAACCTACCTATGTTATTTAAAGCATCCCAATTTTACCCATAAGCCATTATTTTATAATATTTGAATTTTCCTTCACAGCCAATTGTGTAATACCAGAATCCAGACAAAAGGTGTTGGTTGGCTTCTAGATACTAAAAATAGGTCATGTCTAAGTTGACTTTTCATGTTATAGACTCTCCAGCCAATCCAGAACTGTTTTCTTAGAATAATATGTAATAAAATCATAAGTAGCCACTTTGGGGTTTATCATAAATGCTAATAAATGCTAATAAATGTTTTTGAATGTAATGTAATACACTAAATGAAAATAAAACTTTAGTTTCCCAACATACATGAACACAGAATTTCCCCGAGAAGACTTCATTCTTGGTCTCATCTGGTGTTCTAGGGAACCCTAAAGCCATAGAGATTACAACATCTGCAATAGATCAAGCTTCTCTTCAGTGCATTTCCATGCCAAATATTATTCAGCATTCTTTTGGTCTTGGTTTGATGGAAAACAGCATGGTGAGCTTACTACCTCTCCATTACTACATTGAGCTTCAAGAAACTGAAACATTTAACAATCTAAACCTGCATGTTAGAAAAACCATTTCTTCTACATTAAAATTGTTAAGACTAAAAGAAAATCAGCAGAATGAAATAAAGGAAGTCTGTTGTTACTGTGGAAGAAATAGTTATTATAGAAGTAGCAATTAATCATAGGCTTTTTATTATCCTTTTATTATCCTCAGGAAAGATAAACATTCACTGTATAAATATATATATTCACCATAGAGAAACATTCAATATATATATATTCTTCTGTATGAATTGGGGGATGTTTAGAAATGTTACATATGTGGCAATATATGGAAGAATTGTATTAAGGAATTTCACAGAATTTTTATGCACAGTCTTATTATTTGGTATAATGATTTTAGGCATATTTGTGATACTTACTGAGTCTTCTGGGAGTTCATTTATTCAGGTAATATTTTAAGGAAGAACTTTTAAGATTCAGTTCTAGAATATAATTCTGCAATATGCCCAGCTGATTGCATTAAATCCAATCCCAAAAGCAGCAGTATAATGATGTGAACAATTCCCGTTCTTTGGGTTGTCACACTTCACCTTAAATGTATTCCTTCTGGATTAAAGCAGCAATTCCTGTTTGTTTCTCTCTCTAGGCTGAGGTCCAACTATGCTGCCTGGAAGCACAAAGAGATGCCGTTGAGCAGATGTCCCTCAAACTGTACAGTGAGCAGTACACCAGCAGAAGCAAGAGGAAAGAAGAGTTTGCTGATATGTCGAAAGTTCATACACTGGGAAGTAACGGGTAGGGAACTATTTTTTGGTTGTTTTATTGCCACTATTTTACTTTTTCAATAATTCTCTGCTGGTAGGGCTTAGGCAGTATTCTTCCCCAGCTAACAGGTAAGAAGAACAATAGATAAGGCAATTATGTTCTTCTCCATTCATGGTGGAATTGAGGACTGTAGATTTTTCTCTTTTGTTTTTTACTCACATAAAGTAAACAGCACAGATGTGGGAACATACTTTAACCTCCCTTCTATTCCTGCGCCCACCAACTCTCCTCCTTCCTATTGGTTTAAAAAAATTTCTTTTTAAAATGATGTAGTTTCATTTTACTTCTTAATCACGGGCTTCCATTTCATTGAGTAAAGATTTCAAGAAACAACAAGTAGGGAAAAATATTTTGTAGGTGTATCAATACGGGCTATGAAACAATAATCAAATCTCAGAAATGCCCTTCTCATTCACTTGGGTCTCATTTTTCTGGTATTCTTTATAACTTACCACAAATCATACAAAGATGTGCTATTTATCTTTTTGCTACTGGCTTATTTCAATAAGTATAATCATTTCCAGTTACATTCATTTTGTTGCAGAATATTGCCTTCCTTTTTATGGCTAAGATGTATTCCATAGTGTGTATATGCCACATTGTTTTTTCTACCAGTCATCTTCTGATGGACATCTGGGCTAATTGTCATATCTTAACTATTATGAATTCCATTGCAGGTGGCTGTGGATTAATCAGTTGATGTCATACAACCCAGAAATAATCCTTCATCACTAGTTTTTTTTTTTTTTAATTTTTGGGACCATAGTGTGCCTTTAGTGTTGATTTTTCATCTATATACCTTGTTTTGATGTATTTCCTTTTTAGACTACATGATTTATTTTAATATCTATTTGATGAAATCTGAAATAGTAGAGCCTCACTGGAAGACTGGAAAAATATCATTTTCTTGAATAATAGAAGTGTAGCAATTGTTTAGAGACGTTGGACTAGATATTTAGCTTTACATACAGTTAGAGCTACTGGCCCGAGGGCATGGTAGGCTAATCCTTTGACTGTGGCACTGATATCCCATGTGTGTATCTGTTTGTGTCTTGGCTGCTTGACTTCTGATCCAGCTAGTAGCCTGGGAAAACAGCAGATGATGGTCCAAAGCCTTGGATCCCTGAACCCATGTGGGAGACCCAGAAGAAACTTCTGAGATCTTAGAAACATTCCAGGTCTTACCACTGTAGTTATTTGGGGACTAAAACAGCATGTGGACAATCATTCTCTTTCTGACCCTCCCTCTGTCTTTGACTTTGCAGTTAAATCCTTGTGGGCCCAGTATACTAGCCTAGTGGCTAACGTCCCTGCCTTGCACATGCTGGGATCTCATATTGGCCCGGTATGTGTCCCAGCTGCTCCACTTCCTATCCAGATCCCTGCTTGTGGCCTGGCAAAGAAGTCGAGGACGGCCCAAAGCCTTGGGACCCCGTATGCATGTGGGAGACCCAGAAGGGGTTCCTGGCTTCTGGCTTCAGATCAGCTCAGCTCCGGCCATTGCAGCCACTTGGGGAGTAAATCAGTGGCTGGAGGATCTCTCCAACTTTCCAAAATAAATAAATAAATAAATCCTTAAGTCATTTAGAATAAGGTAATAATATTTCAACCTTGCATGGTTTGTTAAAGGACCCAATTTCTTAGGTGATCTATCAAGCCTAAGACATGTAACTGTATTGATACAATACTATCTACTCATACTATTAAATGGTTAATTCATATATTACAGTATTTCCAAATGTCTGTAAAGTTATACAAACACTGTCTATATTTTCCCTTTTCTAATTTGATCTTAATATTTAGTAGCTGTTTATTAAAGAATAAGAGTGCTGATGAAATTTAATTATTTAATAGTTTTAATGACTTGATAATAATCATACTCATAAACACAGAAACAGAAACCTATTTCACTTCTTTACTTGAGCTATACAGCAAGAAGGCAAAACTGTTTCCTAAAGTGGTATTACTTGTTAATAACTTTATATAAACCTTTAAGGTGTTACTGTAGCCAAACCATTCTCTGAAAAAGAAGGAGGAAGGAGGATTTTCTTGCAATTTTGTTTAAAGTTGCTGATAGTTCTGACTGGATGTCCAGCCCTCATAGGGTCTCTTAGGTTAAATTAAGCAGAAGGATGATAAATTCTTTCTTATAAAAACCTGGGGTCTTTAAGAATAAGAAAAACAGACCTTTGCTATAATTCTGTTAGGATGTAAGGAAATGTTTTTCAAGTTTTCAAATTTACCTAGATGTATAATTTATTGTTCTATCACTTTGTAAATATTAGATACACTATGTAAATAGTGAGTTAATCTTTCTTAATTCAATATACATTTATTTTAAATATTTCTGTATATTATTTGCAAGGCAACATTACATAAAGACGAATGGAGAGAGAGAGAGAAAGAGAGTTACAGTAAGAGAACAGTCTTCCGTCTACTGGTTCACTCTCTATTTGGCTGCACTAGCTAGGGTCGGGCCAGGCTGAAACCTGGAACCTGGAACTTCATCTGAGTTTCCTTTGTGAGTGACAGGGACCCAAGTACCTGGATTATCTTCCAGTTCTTTCCCATGAACATTCCCTAAAGAGCTGGATCTAAAGTGGTGCAACTGGGACTTGAACCTGAGCTCATATTTGAGCTATATACATATGATGCCAGCATCACAGCTTAACCCATTGCATTGCACTGCAAGCCCCACTAGACACATACCAAAAGAAAACTATAGCAGCAAGTAAAAGAGAAAGGATTAAATCTTGGACCATGCACAATAAATTGTTTGGAGACCTTAATAAACTTTAATTTCTCTGATTGCCTAAGTAGTCTCTTGTGTACGTACAAGCACAAACTTTAGGTCACATTTCCATGTTTTCTAAAAGTCTTGGATGTTGGACAGCACCTCGTGCTTCTGACCTCAGATTCCAAGGACCCAACCTGCGTACTTACTCAGGCCTCTGCAAATCAGAAATCTACCCTGGGGATTGCTCAGCTAACAACAAGCATTGTGCTGTGAAGTGGGAGGAGGTGAACTAGCCTGAGAGCCCTTGTTCGTACTTCTTGGGGAGCTGAAGGGTGTGCATTGTCAGAGATTTAAGAGTGATCTGAAGAAATGCCAGCTATTTAATACTAAAGACAAAACCATATACCCCTTTCTGTTTTCTGTTAACATACAGAAAAGCATTGTTTGAGAAATGCATGTGGGTGAGGTTATCTAGGGTGTTGAGCCCCTAAGACTTTCTGTTCCCACGGTCAAATTCTTATATCTAAAGGCTTCAGAACATAATATGGCCTTGAAAAAATTATCTCTTTCAATGACATACAAACTTCATTAACTGTTCCTTTAGTTACACAGAATGAGTGTTGTTTTCAAAAAGTAATTGTGGAAGCAGTGTGGGCTTTCCATAGTTATTATTCCATATAAAATGCACACAGACACAATATAGGGCAGAAAAATGAAGGTGATAAGTCAAAATATATGTTTTCATTTCCTCCCCTTATCTTCATGAATGCTATGGTTCTATATACTAATGTATAGTAGCCTAGGTTGTATGTAATACATTGAAAAGTAGGCTAATTTAGGAAGGCCTCAGCTGATACACAGAGTAGTGGTATTAATTTCTGACATTTTAGAAATAAATATGTAACCTCTGCTTTGATAGAAAGGCGTGAATCATAATGACGTTTCATAGCTCATGTCCAACTATGAATTGTGCAGTTAGCTGTCAGGAATATACCTGGCAGGGGGATTTCCCCCGAACATATGTGAGGTAATGTAGGTTTCGGAAACAGCATGTGCACCTTTGGAAGACACTTGACCCTGGCTCCGAATCACCAGGTACAGCCAGTGCTCTCAGGAGGCCCTGCAGTGTGCAGTCTGTGGTCTCAGTGGTAGCAGGAGGCAGTACGTCTTGATTGTGGTGAAAACATTAGTCAATGGCTTGGTTTCTTTCATCCATTAAGTGTTCACTGAGGGCTCACTCTAATGTCCTGAACAGTTTGTCAAGGATACCTACCTTCCATGTATTTTGTAAAGTGCAGCCATATTTTTTAGACAATTCTTCTGTGGAGATGTTGTCTGATTTCATTTTTAAGTGAATTTTAGTGATGTTATTCATTTCCTTAGGAAGCATTCTACTTGCTATCAATGATTAGTATAAACTATGAGCTGTGCCTTTGGCTCCATGTGAGAATCAGAGAACTGAGTAGCAAAAAAGGCTGGATGACTTCCTTGTCGGAGAGAGATTTTAGATAGAGCTAAAACCTCAATCCAGGTAAAAAAAATGTGCCAGTCAATTCATTAATCACACTTTGCCTTCATTCTGCTAATTTCAGACAGACCCTCAGTAAACTTCTCCCCTTAAATACTGTGTTGTACATTTTCCCAACTGTTTGGAATTTAAGTTAGAATACCTTTCTACTATGGAGAAATGAAAGAGTCTTAAAGGAATTTCATTAAAATCACACAAAAGGTTGGGCAGAATAGTCCAAAGCTGTAGGAGACAGGGGACAGGCTCCTTGAGAATGCAGTGCAGTTCTGCTCTGTCCAGGAGAATTAGAGCAGATCGGAAAAGGCATAGATGGGCCTGGAGAGGCTTTCCAAAAGAAGCCTAGAACATGGGAAGACCTTTTCGATTTAACCTAAAAACACATAGTGAGTGAATAACTATGAAAAACAGGCTACAATTTCTGCTTTCATGGATTTGCAGTCTAGCTGGAGAGTGTGGCATTAAACCTATGTTTGCATGGGCAGTGCAAGGAAAGGCAGAGGATTCCCAGGGAGTGTCGAGCACACAGGATGGCCCATGAGGCGGGCTTGCATTGTTGTATTTACTGTATCCTCTCTTGCATCTGGTGCTGTGACTGGCATAGATTGGGTGCTGGATGAATGCACACATGAATAAGTAAGTAAATTGAATTGGACCTAGGAGACAGGGGTGGGGGGTGAAGATATGGAATCATCAGACTTCCTCCTTTTCCATGGACTGGAACATGGGGCAGGAAGTTGGAGATGTGGAAAAATAAGACTTGGGGAGAATCTGAAGCCCACATTCTGAAGTTGATTATTGAGTTTATGTTTCTTAAACAGAACCCTGCATCAAAATCATCTGTGAAACTTACAGGCAGAAAAAGATCTGCCTCCCCTTGCGTGCATGGGAATGGATGGTAACAATGGGAAGCTCCTGGCTCCTGGCTTTGGACCAGTTCAGCCTTGGCTGTTGCACCCATTTGGGGAGAGAAATAGCAAATGGAAAGGAAAACCTCTTCCTCTGCATTGTAACTCTGTCTTTAAAATAAATGAGACAGATATTTATTTTTAATAAAGAACCAACTTTATTTCTCTAAATTAAGGTATATTTAACCAACTGTGAAAGAATATAATCACCCTGGATTTGTCTCCTTTGAGGTCTTGCTTTCTGCTGAGCAACAGGCCCAAACTCTCTGTGCAATTGGATAAACATTCATTCCCTTTCACAATCTTATTCTCTTTCATTTTCTCTGTCTCACACACAAGGATCATTTTCAATTTCTACTCAGTGGATACTTTTGGAACATTACTTCATGAAACATTTTCTTTTTTAAAAGCACAGGCCATGAAATGGCTCTTTTACTTGCCCGTGTTGAAAACTCTTAGGTAAATCACCAGATAACCCAAAGAAACCTCACTTCCATTTACATTTCTACTTTCTTCTGACTCTTGCTCAATATAATGGGTAACTGACTAGTTAGTGTTCAATACAGGCCCTTTTTGCTCCTTTCTCTGTACTTAGTATCGTTAAATAGTAAGACCACAATGCAGTATGCACGGAAAAGGAACAAAATGTGCCTGACTACTTCTTTGGTAACTGATATTTTGGCCACTGTGTGACTTCCAAAATAGGTTTGTCTGGGCTAAAGCAAAAATGTGGCATTTAGCTCAGCAGTTAAGACTCCAGTTGTGATATTGCACCCCATATCTGAATGCCTACGTGTGAAGTCCTGGTTCTGCTTCAGATTCAAGCTTTCTGTATGTGAACATCCTCACTAGGGACAAGTGCTGGCTCAAGTAGTTGTGTCCCTGCCATTTACATGGGAGACCTGGACTGAATTTTGGTCTCCTGCCTTCAGCCTGACCCAGCTACTGGTATTTTTGTATCTGGGAAGTGAAGCAGTGGGTGGAAACTCTTTCTGTCTCTCTGCCTTTTAAAAGCAAACAAAGTAAAAACCAAACAAACAAAAACTACTTTATCAATGGAGATTTACTCATTTGGGTTCACAACATTATAGCCCTATAGTGTGGGAATACATTAAACTTATTATATGCCTGTACAGTCTTTCACTTTCTTGCTGTAATGCCAGGAGCCAACAAAGGCATACCAGAGAAGTTTCTTTCTGGGCAAAATAACTTCAAAATTGACAGTAACATCAAATACGAAGGTGTAGATAAGTAGGTCCACAGAAAATCTGATCCCTTCATTTAAGAACAACTTCTGTACTAGTTTGGGGAGTTGATGGAGCCATTGAAAAGCGAGAGTGGTGCGGTAAGGACAATGAGAGGCACCTAGGGGAATCCTAAACTACTTCGTTTGAGTGTGCAAGGCTTATGCCTTTTCTTTGCAGTTTGTTCTTTTGTTCATTTTCCCATCTCCTACCAAAATAGCTTTAAATTTCCCAATAAAAATATTGATGGTACAATGGGGTAAATGTTTCACTGAAGTGATTTAGGCAAAATTAAAATGTCTGTAAGAAAATACGCAAATCCCTATTTTGTGCTTGTGTTCTAAAAGGGCTGTGATTTGGCTATAAACTTTTCATACCCCCAAAATGAGTGAAATCTCATTCATCATAAAATTCACCATTTCCTAAGATTAGAAATAATATAAATCAAGTAAAAAACGGCTTCTTAGGCTATTAAGAACCAAGATGATTTTTCTCTTGTAGTAAGGAGAAAGACAGGTGTCTGTGATGCAGCATCCTGGGAAGAGAACAATTCCCAAGGCGGCTTTTTGAAGTAGGCTGCAGAAGTGAGAAGTGATGTTGACATATGAATCAGTAAAAGTGGTTCCATAAGTAACTAAAATCTACTAGTTTGAACATGATACTCTCTGAGCGGGGTCAGCCTTCTTGAAAAAGATAAATGAAGTCATTTTGAGAAAACTTTCCATATTCTGCTACTCAGTTTTGTTAGGGATTGTGAAATTGTCATTCCCAGATTGATTACTCCTACCATAAATCAGAGGGTAAATATCCTTACGCTGTGTCAAATTTTGGATACCCACAAGGCCTAGAGTAGAGCATTCATTTTTACAGAAGGTTGAATTGCCCAACCCATACCAGCCTGCCAGTAGCCGACCTGGATCCAGTGTCCTTTTGGCATACAAATGATGATGTAGATAAGTTTGTCTCTTTTTTCTTAACAGTAACAGCATCATCATCTCTCAAAATGTCTCATGAAGCACAATTCCCTCATTTGTTCCCTTAGCCATTAATTCTAAAACTTTTTGAGAATCTCTTCTAGTTTCTTAACTAGAATACAAGTTAGTGTCTTAAGTGAAAAATTTATGGAGTTTTGATTTCCCAGCAGCCTAACAATCCTTCATATATCCAAAAATTTATACTGATATTTATAATTTTATGTGTAATCTATGGCAAGAATTTATGAATTATATTATTAACAAGTTTATAGGCATGATTTTATTTTTCTTAGACATTTTCTCAGATATGTGGGTATCGATACGAATGGAGAGAATTACTGATGGAAAAAACTCCATATTCCCTGTTAGTTATTAACGGCAAAGGCAGCTACTTTTCTCATGAGGAATTTACTCATGAATTTTCATTCAAAATAGTGGATTAGTGTCCACACTTTAATATGTTTAGAGTGGAAAGGGATTCTATATGCAACTGTGCATATCAGGCTCCATGTCTGGAAACCTAAATTTTATTTTTTAATGGCAATATAATTGGTCTGGGTGCCACTGGTATACCTCCCTTCTGTGCTTGTGTGCTACATGGAGTAGAGAATGATAGGAAATTATGATCCATTATTACTTGTATTTTATTTCTGTGAAGCACTTAAACTGTATTTTTGTAGGATTTTTTTCACCACTCCCTTTAGTGTCCTTTTTATTGGAAACCAGAAGCAAACTTCCTTGGGCAAATAATGTGAGCAGTGAGCACTCAGTGAATATTTGGGGAAAAAATCAATATGCTAAAGAAGCTACGAAAATTGGATCATTTAATAGAACTCCCAATATAGACAAGGTGGTATTTCAAGAACCGGTCTGATGTTTTTAGATGTGTTAGTGTTAAATGAACCATTAAGCATACAAAGAAGGATTTTAAGGCATATATATATATTTTTTTATCTGCCCCAGACTTCTGTAGTAAGCTGCAAAAAGATTTTAATGTTATCTTCTCTTCAACTAATTATTGCTCTATTTTGATAATTTTTTGAATCTCATTGTGTATTTTAATCAAAATTCCTTAGTGAGCCAAGCTGAAGCCTCATATATTCACACACACCTTTCATTGATTTCACTTAGGTGAAACTTTATTGTTTAAGCAAAGTTTCATTTGAAATGTTGAGTTAATGATGCTCACTTTAAATACCAGGGCTGTATGCATTTATGTATTGAGACACTTAGCTAGTCAAACACAGCTCCCATCACAGTTTAAATCAAGGATTATTTCTTAAACTATTAGCTTTACAAATATTATATTGCCTTTAAGTCAGCAAAAAATGATACTAAATATGCTTTCTGATATTTTAATTTTTTGGCAAAAATTATTGGAGTATTTAAAAATTTTATTTGAGCACACACAAAGAGAGTGACAGAGAGACAGACAGAGTTCTGATCTGCTGGTTCATTCTCCAGATGTTTATGATGATCAGGGTTGGGCCAGCCCAAAACCAGGAATTGGGAACTCAGTCTAGGTTTCCCAGTGAGTGATATGGTCCTAATTACCCAAGCCAAGGCCAAAATTAAAAGGACGCTAGAATCTTTAACCAGAGCTATTGACTAAAACCAGGCACTCAGATGTGGGATGCAAGTGACCAAAACATGAGACAAAGCACATATACTTGGGATTGTTTCTAACGCTAAAGTGGCAGAGCAAAATAGTTGGCACAGTACTGGGAAATTCACTTGGTCTTCACTTGGTCATCACCCACGTTAGTTAAATGAGTACTACATAACGTAATAGCACGGTAGCCTGTGTTTGTCTGTGTTAGAGTGTGGACCTGCAAAGTAAAACCTCCGAGAATCAGCAGGGATAGTGAGGGCTGATATGAGGCTTAGTGCTCAAGAAATATCACTGGGCTCCTGATTAAGCTGAGGTAAGGTCACACACCATTTCAGACACAGACCTGCAGTATGATAAATTTCCAACATCTTTGTTGAAAAACCCAGCCAACTTGTACACAAACACTGTGTTAAAGCAGTGTACCCAAAATTCACAATGTCATGTACACCACCGCATGCTCAGTCAGATGCAATCTTGGAGAAGAATAGTAAATCTGAACACTGAGTATTGACCCCAAGAGGTTTTCTGTAAAATAAATGTCAACTTCTTACGGAGGCTATAGTATGTGTAAAACCTGAACTCTAATCTTAAAGAAGGGTTCTTTTTGGTTTTGTTTTTCACTTTCCCAGGAAAGGATGAGCTAGGATCTGACATAAGGATTATCAATTAGAAGACAGGTGTTTCAGCTCAGCAATTGTGATGCCATGGGGTACACTCGTTTCCTCTATCAGAGTCTGTGGATTTGAATTCCAGCTCTGCCTCTGCTTAGGGCTAACGCATACCCTGGGACACAGCCAGTAGTAGCTCAGGTGGCTGAGTTCTGCCACACATGTGGGATATCTGGTCCCTATGTTCTGACTTCACTGTGTAGGTTCTTGCACACATTTGGGAAGGGAGCCAGTAGAGGAAAGATCAGTCTCCCCCAGTTGGAGTGCCTTTGGAGGCCGAGAACACTGAGGTCATCCACTCCCGTTTGGATCTACCACATGGGGTGGAAGAAGCCTAGATCCTTCTTTGCAGGATCCAAGGTCATTGGAGCAACAGCCAGGAGCCCTGAGCTGTCTGCAGAACAGAATAGTAAACTCCCTTGGGGACTAAGGAGAGGAGCTTTCTCTGGTCCCTACTTAGTTCCAACTTTGGATCCCCACCCTCTCCTGCAATGACCATCAGGGTCGCTCCGGAGCCACACCCCCCAAAACAAAACAAATAAGAAAATTAGAATAGATAGACGGAGAACAACAAGGAAAACTTAGAACCAGACAGGAAACAGTCAGCGGGGATCCACATATACCTTATATGCATATTATTTCTTTTTTTTAATTTTTATTACAAAGTCAGATATACAGAGAGGAGGAGAGACAGAGAGGAAGATCTTCCGTCCGATGATTCACTCCCCAAGTGAGCTACAACGGGCCGGTACACGCCGATCCGAAGCCGGGAACCAGGAACCTCCTCCAGGTCTCCCACGCAGGTGCAGGGTCCCAATGCATTGGGCCGTCCTCGACTGCTTTCTCAGGCCACAAGCAGGGAGCTGGATGGGAAGTGGAGCTGCCAGGATTAGAACCGGCGCCCATATGGGATCCCGGGGGCGTTCAAGGCAAGGACTTTAGCCGCTAGGCCACGCCGCCTGGCCCATAAGCATATTATTTCAAGAAAGGTCTTAGGTGAGGACACGAAAACAAGTTACTCCTCTCTGGGGTATTGAAGATTTCTCTGCACACCCCCTCTAAAACTGTTCTGCGCCTCAACTGCTGACATGTGCATTGTTAAAGTTATAAGCCAGTTTGGACTATCCTAAATCCGCCAAGTTCGGTAAAAATTATATGTTCTTGCTGCCATGGCAATGTCCTTCTCAGTTTCACCTGTTCAACTATGGAACCATCAAGAACAAGGTGACCAAGAATGTCTTAACAAAAGGTGTATGTTTTCAACATCACTCAGTTTCTTGTTGGGAGCCTGTATAAACCTATTTTCTACTGGGATCACTAGCAGTAAATGGAGCTGGAACTGAAAAAAAATTTTTTTAGATTTATTTGTTTTTATTGGAAAGGCAGATTTGCAGACAAGAGACAAAGTTCTTCCATCCACTGGTTTACTCTCCAAATGACAGCAATAGTTGGAGTTAAGCAGATCCAAAGCCAGGAGCCAGGAGCTTCTTCCAGGTTTCCCACATGGGTGCAAGGTTGCAAGGCTGCAAGGCTTTGAACCATCCTTGACTGCTTTCCAAGGCTACAAGCAGGGAGCTGGATGGGAAAGGGGAAGCAGTCAGAACACGAACCAGCACACTTATGGGATCCCAGCACTTAAAGGTAGAAGATTAGCCAGTTGAGCCATTGAGCTGGCTCAGCAGAGCTGACATTTTTGAGCTGTTGACTATTTTCTTGCCTGTCTCACATACTTCTCCTATCCAAAAGAGTAGAGGACAAACATCTAAACACCTGTTCCTTCTACTTTTATTTCCTTCTAATTTTCCCAATCACACTGAAGGGATGAATTTTTAACCTTCCTTCCCCCATGACTTTTAATATCCCTGGATCATAGTCTCCTAATTTTATGGGTGGGATTCTACCTTAGCCTGTCTTCCATAATTAAAATGTAGGAAAAGGCAAGAAGAGAGAAACGATGACTGTTGTCCAGAGGTAGTTTTATTTTTGCTTATTTTTAAATGTTTTACCTCTGTATTTTTAAGGTCAGAATCACAAAGAGACAGAGAGGTAGAGATAGAGCAATCTTCCAACCACTTATTTACTTCCACAAATGTCCTCTGTGTCAGGCCAAAACCAGGAGGGAGTCAGGAGCTTCTTCTAGGTCTCCCACATGAGGAACAGGAGCCCAACCACTCATTTCACAGGTCATTAGCTGGGAACTGAATTGGAAGTGGAGCAGCTGGGACATGAACCAGCACCCATTGTGTCTCAACACTAGTTTTAAACCCACACACTAACGGTGATTTTATGTGTTTATACTTATCAGAGAAGCAAATGCTTCGTGGAAATTCACTGTTACTCCCAAAGTTAGTAAAAAGAATATGATAATCCCTGTTACAATGGTTAGTAGTTTTAGTGTTTTGAAATGGGATACCAATCCAGACTTTGCATATATACCAAAAGTTCCTACTATTCCAAGCGTAGTTCGTGGACCAGCAGCCTTGCCAACATCTACGGAAATGCAGACTTGTAGATGCCACCCTAAAACTAAGGCATCACAGCTTCATTTCAGCAAATCCCTCACCCGTTCTGTACATATATTGGAGTGTTAGAAGTACTGCTGGATGTCAGTAGAGCCTTTCTCACTTAAGGTTTGGACCACAAAAGCAGTTACCAATCATTGACATTCAGTAAACATGCATGAATCAATTCTACATGTTAACAAATGACAATTTTTGCCCTGGAGTGCTTATGATCTTAATTCTTTGTAATTATAGTAAAGTAAGTGCAATAAAATAGGGACTTCTTGTTCTAGTCACCTTGTCAGTAGGCACACCTTAAATTTTTGACAGATCTATTAAGTTTAATTTAAAAGTTATAAAAAGATGATGTTCATTTTCTTGGAAAGCAGTCATTTAATGTATAGAACAGGAAAAAAGGTGATCATAAAAGACTCAATTGATAAATCCAGACTTATACTTCAAGCTGCTACTTCATTAGTATTGAGTCTTGCTAAGTTACAGTTTGACAGGATGGGAGGCTGTCTTTCAGGGGGCTGATATTGGGGGGAACAGGACAAAGTCATAGTTTGTCATCCCTCATTTTGGTTTTCTGATCACAGTGTTTTAGAAGAATCCAGGCTTTACTTATGCACCAGGCTTTCAATAGAGAATCACATTAATCCTTTTAAGCTCCTTATTCTAATGATTTATTTTGTTGAAAACCATAGTGATCCTCCTTTGAATTTTAATGATTGCTGTCTATTCAAAGATTCATTGTTTTGACTTCCTGTCCTTACCTTTGTTTCCTGCATGTCTGTGGGGAACACCTGTCTAATACTGGATCTGCCACTGGTTCTCACTGGCTTACTTGAGTCACTCAAGCCTATCTGGGAGTGTTAGGCTGAAATGCTAGCTACTCATCCATGACAATCAATGTAGGATGTGTGTGTGTGCAGGGATAGGCAGATAGGCAGCAGAGGGACAGACTGAGTCATCTCCCAGTAAAAATAGTATTTTAGAACTGAAAGTGTATTATGATCATGATAGAAAAATTAGTTGCATGAATTTTCCTAATAATACATCTTTTGGGATGAGTATCTTTGGAAAAATCTATTAGATGCAAAGGGCATTTACATTTTGAAGGCACAGTTGTTATCTGGAATTCTGGACCACGTGTCCTTTCAAAGACACTGACCCTCCATTTTCCAATCTGTTAAATGGCAATGCTCTTTTTCAGGGACACAGTGGTTGTCATTTTGTTCAAATCCTCAGGGTTAGCTAATGCACAGCGCCATGACATGACTTGGTTATGAACATCCAAGTCAGACATTACGTTTTGGAAATCCAGGAGGTGTCTGTATCACAGGCTTAAGTTCCTATTTTGCCCAGTGTGTAACCACAGAGAATTTTTTTCCTTCTCGTTTTACAGGTATCACCTAGGAACATCATGGGTTTTCAAGAATATATTATTCTAATATGAGATTTTTTTTTAACAACTATACTGTATTTATGCATGATACATTTTATGCCTTATCTTCAGGCTTCTGGACTTTGATTCAGAATATCAGGAGCTCTGGGATTGGCTGATTGACATGGAGTCCCTTGTGATGGACAGCCACGACCTGATGATGTCAGAGGAGCAGCAGCAGCATCTTTACAAGGTTAGAGCTACCCTTCCTGCCTCTACCTTGCTCGGGAAGATCTGATTAGCCTGACAAGTCTGTCTCCCACTCAGGATATCTTTGTGTTCATTGTATGTATCATGGTGTCTATTAGAATTCCCTTCTCTGTCCCCAAACTCATTTCCATCCCTCGTGTGCTGACAGGCTGCAACAACATCATAATTGCAAGAAAGTTCCCTCTATCACATTCTATTTGGTGTAATTCCTTAGAAGAACAAAGATTTATCTTCAAGATAAGTAGTAATAAGTGAAACTGCATTAATAAATAGACTAAAACAAAATGAAGGATAAATGGACTGGTAACATTTAACAAAATGTGTTTTGATTAGAGCACTCAGGTGGATTCTTTCCACCCCTCAGATCTTCCTGGAGAGAAAAGAAATTTGTGTTTGGTTTGGCTTGCTGCTGCCAGGACACAGGCCTCGTCCAATTTAATGTTTATTAGTGGTACACAGAGCAGACATTGTCATATTAAGTCAATGCATTTGTGTGTGATTTAAGAAAACTGACTTGGAACTCACATATTGATTGCAGGCAATCCATCTAATAACTATTTATATTGTTTCCCATGTCTGCTAATTCACCCTTAGCCTAGTCTGTTACCAGTTCTACATAAGAAGTCTTGCAAGTTCTCACAAACTAGCCAAGTGATTTTGACTGAGACCCACAGTAGCGAGATCCACTGTGCCTCAAAAAGCTATCAGGGAGGGAAGAGACACTTTCCACTGAAATATCAGACTGCAGTAAATCTTCCTCATTTAGGCAATTTTTATTGGAGTAATTCTGACAGTTGTCATCCTTGAATTGCTTTGAGCATATGGCATATTTCAAACAGCAGATTGTGAATCATAAAAAATAAAATTAATAACTAACCACAGAATCAGCAACAGTATAATGACAAGAAACAACTACCCCCTAGCTTTTTAAGATTTCTTACAGAATAAAAAGTACATTCAAGGTCAAATAAAAGGTATCTTCTTTCTCTTTCAACTTTATCCTTGTAAGTTTACCTTATCTTAACTTTTCCTTCCCTCTAATGGCAGATATTTGTACTTCTCAAGAGTCTAGTTGACTGTAGTTAGTATCCCCCGGGAATGCTCTTAGTTAAGAGAAATCTGAGTTCCCCAGGGACTCAGCCAATGGGGCTGTATTCTTCCCTAAAGAAGTGCATCCAACATTAATCAAATTTGTTGATTGTTAGCTGTTTCTTGTGTGGAGAGCCATCCCCATTAACAACAAAGCTACCCGATATAGCTTCTGGCATAATATATTGTCAGAATAACCAGTTTTCACCTAGTATCGCTAAAGCTTGGTGATTTCACATGTCATGTCTTTATCAGGGATCCCTCATGAAAAAAAAAAGCCTCTTGTTCCCTATAAGGGTGGGGATAGAAAAATATTTTATTCCTAAGAAAACACTATTTAAAACTAGTTCCAACAGAGAAAATAAATACAAAGAATTACCTAATCATAAGCCATTATCGCTGACTTTTATTATACTCATGGTGCCAAGTAACATTTCTTTTCTTCTTAATGCGTTTTTGTATTTTTCACATAAGCCACTGTTTTTTCAGAAACAGTGCTATGCTTTGTCAAAATAGTATTTGTGTGATTTACATCACAATTAATAGGAAATCATAGAACAAAAAGTGTAGTCTCCTTTTTCTGGTGATTTCCTTGTAAGCACTTTGCCTGAGAATTCCCTTTCTGGCCTAGCCACTCAGTACCTCTGGGGCTATGTATGGTATCTTTCCAAACACTTTCTATAGTGTGTTTTATCACTTGTGGCTCATATCCTGTCACCGGCTTTCTCCTTTTAGGAGCTGAACAATAGCTCTGATATGTTTGACTTATAGATAAAATTAAAGATTGGGTTAGAAGCCAAGGGCAAATGCCACAGGCTAGTAGCAGCTTCCTTTATCTGACAGTCCCTCCCCCTAGATTATTCCAGAGGTGACAAAACCTCTGAGGCCAGCCTAATGGTTATGAAGGAGTCTTTTAGAACTGAGAGTGGCTTCTCATTTAGAAAAACTGATGGAGGAACATTAATTTCAGATCCTACCCAACAATCTCCAGAAATTCCAGGTTAGGCCAACATTTTCAGTATCTCATTTCTGTGTTCTAATCTGCTTTTTCAGGAATCAACAGAACTGATACCTTGCAGGAGGCTCATTTGTTATCTCTGGATCAGAGATACCCTTGAAGGAGTAAATTTAACTTTTCACTTGGTCCTCAGGCTTTCATAGGCTTTAAATACCATTAAATACTACATTATTCATTTTTCTTTAAAAAAAAAAAGAGATTAATTTGAAAGACAGAGTTAGGGAAAGAGGTAGAGACAGAGATGTTTTCCATCTACTGGTTATCTCACCAAAAATGGCTGCAACTGCCAGAGCTGGGACAGACTAAAGGTAGGAGTCAGGAGCGTCTTCAGGTCTCACACATGAGTGCAGTGGCTGAAACGCTCTGCTGCTTTCCCAGGCACATTAGCAGGAAGCTGGACTGGAAGTTGAGCAGCCAGGAAATGAACCAGTGTCCATATGGGATGCTGCCCTCTTAGGTAGCAGCTTAGCTCACTATACCACAACAACAGCCCCGACATTAATCATCTTTAATCTTTATATTTGTTGATCACAAAAGATACCATTGATTTATCAACATTTTGTGCTTAGGTTATCATTGACATTTGGGGCAAATTTTGTTTTCATTATTTTGTGAGACCATCCCTTGTGCCACAGAGCATTTAATGTTCATGTTCCCTGGTCACTATGATAACCCAAGAGAACATCCAACCCATTTCACAGTGTTTCCATTAGACCTCAACCAATCTACATCTTCATTTCTTAGAGTACTGTATAATATTTTAAAAGCCGTACACCTGAGTTCTGTATTCTGTTAAGCACTTTACATAGTTAATAATGAACTGAAGGACTGAGTTAAAAAATTTAGTATGAAATTGAAGCTCAATACCACCTGTTATTAAGAGAAAGGACAAAGGTAAAACTTTTAAGGGAGATCTTCAAAATCTTTGTTCTCCTCTCACTGGGGAGCTCACTGTGTTTCATCACTCAGCTCCTTATCTGGCATGGAGTGTGAGGCCCAGAGGCCAGTTCATGTGTTTGTGTAGTTCTAAGGTGATTCCCAAAGTACATATTTGGAAATATTGGGTTAAGAACATCTGATAAGACGGCTGTCAATAAGAGTGAATCTTAGATAGCATATTCAACATTTGACACTACCCTCTGACTTATCTACCTTCACTCTGGTATCTGCTGGGAAACCACCTAGCCTTCATTCCTAGTTACGGAACGGTTGATGGATACCCTAGACCATTCATTCACTTGTTCTCTAGAAGAATCTTGTGATATTTTGTTTACTCAAAACCAGTTAAATGCATAAGGGGCTTATGCAAGAAAAGAATGGGATTTAGCAAATAATACATTCATATAACCTGACATAACTTAGAAAAGCTAGCACTGCAGTAAGCTATAAAACAATTTCTGTTTAAACCATGTCTTATTCTGTTCATTTTGTGATAAATTTTAGACCATTTTCTTTCTAATTAGTGTTAAACCATAGAGTATTAAGAGAAGCCCAGTTATGAAAAACTAACCTGAAGTGCCTGTTCTCCTTGTGCTGAGGCAGTGGGCACCACCAAGGCCTCCTCTTCCCTGTCTCTATCTTTCCGCATTGGCAGTATCATCAGCCTAGAAAACACAGAGTCCTTTCTTGCTTTTTCTTCTCTGAGAATCACCTCCATAGAGGCTTTACCCCCACTCGCTTTATCTTTATTCCTCCTACCTTTCTAAGTAGGACAATTTAATTTGTCAAAAGTAACCACCGTGATTTTGAAAGTTCAGCTCTTATTTGGACTAGAGTTACGGAGACAGAATTCATAATCACGGGGAGCTGTCACTCTGCTGGTCTGCATGTGCATTAACTATTAATGGAGAAATATTTAAAACCTACTTGCAAAGAAAAAGCTCCATTTGTTTTTTTCTTTCCTATAGATCAAAGGTGGCATTATTCTTGGGCTCAGGGAAGCTCAATCACCTCCTCCCTTGTCCTATAAATTTTACAGACTGAATGACCTGGAAGCCTTTCAGGATTGGAGAACTGGAGAGTTATAGCTCAGGCTGCTGCTGTACTGTGCTTCCCTGCCCCCACAATGCCTTGCAGTCCATTAAGGGTGCACTCCACGAAGAGCTCATTCCTGTGCACTGAATACGGCTTGTTCTCTGGTACCTACAGAGTGCAATCAGCAGAGGGAACCTAAGTTATTTTTGAGATGGGTGGAGGCTTTCTATAGTTCAAGGGTTAATTTCAAGGGCCAAATTCAGAGGTTAAGAGTTATTTTCAGACAGTATAAAGCTCACTAAAACACAAAGTTTGTAGAGTTGTACTTGAGTGAATAGTTTCACTGCTGCTCTTCAATAGAACATTAGGTCTATGATGATGCACGTTGTGGTGCAGCAGTTCAAGCTGCCTCCTGCACCGCTGGTCTCCCATATCACAGTGTGGGTTCCGGTCCCAACTGCTCTGAATCTGCTAAAGCTCCCTGCTGATGCTGCTGGGAAGTCAGTGAAAACTGGTCCAGGAACTTGGACCCCTGCTATACATGTGGGAAATACAGAAGGAATTCCCAGATCCCGGTTTTGACTTAGTCTAGCCTGTTCTTGACCTTGTGACCAGAAGGTGAACTACAGATTGAAGATCGATCTCTCCATCCCTCTTCCTCATCCTTTCCTGTCCATTCTGTTGCTCTGCCTTTCAAATAAATAATAGTCATAAACCATTTTAAAATAATGTAAACATTAAAAAATTGTCTATGCCATTTTGGCCTAGTGCTTAATTAACCTGTATGCTTTCTTGTGAGTACCTGGGTTCAGCACCCACCTTTGGCTACTGATTGCAGCTGCCTACTAATACAGACCAGAAGGCATGGCTTCAGCAGTTGGGTTCCTGCCACCTGCAAGTGAGGCCTGAACTGGGTTCCTGGCTCCACACTTCAGCCTGGCCACGCTCCAGGCTTTGTTAGGCATTTGGGGAATAAACCAAGAGATGCAAACTAGCACTCTGTCCCCCAACCCCATTCATAAAAATAAAACAAAATGACTCTTCCAGTTTAAAAATCATATGGAATATGTACCTACTTCAACTATGACATTTACACTTTCACGAAATTTACAAGGTTTTATATTTAATTTTAATGATTTGTTACGTGGTTCTGGTTGTTATGAGGAAAATGCTTCCTCTATCTTTTCCTAATGCTATCAGTATTATCCAAACATATTCTGCATATAAAAGGAGATGGATTATTCATTTTGTATAATACAGAGGCTTAGAGGCAAATTAATTATTTTTACCCTGCTATGAAGTTGTTTATTGGTAAAGAGCCACATGAAAATAAAAATATTTTTAAAAGATAAATGCAAGTCAGAGTCAGGGAAAATTTTCACAGGCTACTTCTGTGGAAAGAGCTCATGCCTGCATATGGACTTTGAAGGCCTAGCATTGCTAAAGTTGATCCTAAATCTTTATTTTGGTTTTCCATTGTAGCAACAGTAAAGAGGGAAATGTGCTGAGTTACAAGTCTCACATTTTTCATGAGAAAAAGTATAATTATCTTTTGAAGAAATTAAATTTATTTTGATACTTTTAATTTCAGGACTTTTTATACATGGACCTTGAATGATATGCTATACCACTATATTTCTTACAAATAAATTTCTAACTATAATATTCCTGACAAATGGATTAATTATTTTTGCTCCACTTTGTTGCCTGATGATGTTTGGAGACTCTAGTCAGAGGGTGGCTCTTTTCTGTGATAGGTTGGCCACATGGAATTAGTAAGAGATGTCATCAGTATCAGAAAAAGGAAAAATAGTCAGAGTGAGAGATAAATATAAGCATTGAAAAAAAACAGTAGTTAAAGTTAGATAATACAAATCTACTCAAAAACATAGTACTGAAAAATCAGGGGTAGATGGATAAATAGATAAGATGCTAAACACAAATAAACTTTAAAATTGGAAAATGAAAGTGGAATTAATTTAGCGAACCAAATATGTATCAGGGATGGGGTGCATATTAAAGAATAGGGGGGAATGTTCCATAAGATAATTTATTTGAAGAGCAGAGTGACAGAGAAAGGGAGAGACAGAGATATTCCATGAGCTGGTTAACTTCCTAAATGCCCAGAAAGTCTGAAACTGGGCCAGGAGCCAGGAGCCTGGCACTGCGTTTGAATTTCCCACGTGGATGGCAGAGGCCCAAGTCCTTGAGCCATCTCGCCCTACTTTCCCAGTTAGCAGGGAGCTGGATTGGAAGTGAAGCAGCTGATACTCGAAGCAACACTCAGTGTGGGATGCTAATATTGCAGGTGGCAGCTTAGCCCATTGCACCACTAAGGCGCTGACCCTTAAATGTATATAAAGTACTGTGACTTTTCTGTATTCAGTTTTTTTTCGTTTCTTTTTTCCATGCTACATTTTTTAAATGATCAGAATGAAAAACATGGACTGTCTTCATTGCCATGCAGAAATGGTTCATTTTTTTATTGAAAAAAAAAAATCCCTAGGTATATTGTTGGTTTAATTTGAGTTTTAGCAAATCAGTGCGTGTGTGTGTGTGTGTCGGCGGGTGGGGGGATGGTTCTTTTCAGGGGATGGGGGAGAGAAAGGGCAGAACTCATCCTGAAGATGTTTAGAAGGAAAGGTAGATATGTTTTTGAACAATGCACAAAACACTTCATGCTAGAACCTAAAATTTCTATTGGAATCCCTTTTTTACAAAGGAAAAAAATTAATAATAATGGAGTTAAGAGACTAGAATGCCAAGAAATAGTTGGCCATGTGTGGAGCAGCAAGCAGGGAAGGCCCGCCAGGAGTTTTTGTCTGGCGGGTGAGCTACTGTCCCGGAAGGTGCACTGCGCTCTGAGCTGGCCTCCACTGCATTGTGCTGCTCCCTCTCCCTGGCCTGGCTGGCTCTGGCCTAGAGTGGATCAAACAAGCCGTGGGGAAAGTTCCCCTCATTTGCATCACTTCTAGACAGCCCTGTCGTACTCTTTGCTGACAGGAAATCACTGTCTTTGTCACCTTTTCTCAGGGCCCTCCTTTTGGCAGCGATGGGCCATGTGACCACGCTTAATCACAACAACAGGGCTGGCTCCTAACTCAATGACATGTTTTCCTCAGCACTTCAATAAATGGGGTAGAGGAGTCAGTAGGAAATGACTACATTAATTTTAGAGTGAAAAGATAATTAACACTTGAAGGACTAATGCTACAACCTATGGAATTATTATTCAAATTGAAGTTAATTTATCAAAACTTGTGAAAACTATCTGCCCTGTGGCAACTGTTTAAAAAAATAAACCTTGGATAATAAGAATTGGGCATGTTGGAGGGAGAGTGGGAAGTAGGCGTGGATCGAGGGGGTTTGGTTAGAGGGGGGAGAATGAGGAGCAGGGAGAAAAGGAGAGAGGGAAATCATGGCAGGCATTAGCTGTGTTTGAGAAAGCGACTTAAATGGGTTCAAACTTCAACATTTGGGACTGAAAGCTGGAGCATGTAGAACGCTTGCTTAGATGATATGAATAGGACACCGGCAAACAAAAGCAGCAGTGTGCTCCTAGAAAACTGTGCTTAAAGGAGTTTCCTTGGCAACAGAAATGCAGTTCCAAAAGTAGACAGAACTTTCCTCAGAAAACATACTATTAATAACAACCTTCCGGAACAACTTGGAACAATTTGACGACTTGGCAATAATAATGCCAAGTGTTCTGCAAATTAATCTAACACATAACAGTTACGTTTCTCTTGCCTACAATTCTGTTGGACCTGCCTAGAACTCATTGCTTTTCAGTGGCACAGAAGTGAAAAAAGAAAGTATAAATGCTGTCATGGAGTAAAAAGCCAAAATAAATTTTGGAGTAGCCAATTGTGGCCAGTAATTAATTATATTCAGCCTTTTGAAACTTACTCAGCATTCTTAGTTTAATGAGATGAGTGGATTCCAACAAAATCCTCTATATTTAATATCTCCTTCCAACAAAGGTGCTTCGATGAATAAAACTTGGTGAAGGGTTAGCAGCCAGAGACTTGCCTTGATACGAAGCACAGCTGAGGGCATCGTTGCATTTCACTAAATATGTGCTGAGCATTGTTTTTAAAGGCATCATCATTTATTGTCAGCCTACAGGATAAACTAATCTCAGATCTATTTGGCCAATGGGAATCATTTGAATTCTCCTGATGGCTATCCGTTTGCCAGCCAACAAAAGTACAATGTTCGCCTTCTCTGACCTTTCTTGAATCCTGAGATCTAAAGGTTAAAAATAATCAATATCTCATTGTGCTGCTTGGTTTCTGGGTAATAAGTAATAAGCATTGTGGTAAAATCTTAATGGTTATAGATAGCACTTAAATGAGTTGACCTGTTTGGGAAGTTTTATTAGTTGTAATCAGAATAGTCATTAGCATTCGCTACTAAAAAATTTGGATGACACTGCAAAAAATTCCAACCTTTAATATGAAAAATTTTAGCCTAATTAGATGGTAATGTGCAGTGATTTTCCACTGTATTAAGTTGAGAGGTTTGGCTTTAGCCACAGGAATGTTTAGCTTTCTTTCTGGTTTTTATAAAATAAATTGCAGAAAAATTTCAGTTTCTAATAAGGAAAAGTATTTTAGTTCAGTATTATCTTTCACACCTGAACTATTCAGTACTATATGTAAGTTTCAGGTGAATGAGTTAATGTCCCTTACCTACTTTTCATTTATTAATTTTTTAAAATATCCCTGGCTCATTTTTTTAAAAAGCATGATTCATTTGAAAAGAGAGTGACATGAAGTGTCAGGGCAGGAAGACAAAGAGAAATTTTTCTTCAGCTGATTCACTCTCTGAAAGCCTGTAACAACAAAGTCTGGGCAGGCCAAAGCAAGGACTAAGGAACTTCATCCCAGGCCATTAGCAGGGAGCTGAATCAGAAGTGGAACAGCAGGGACATGAACCGATGCCCATACGGGATGCCAGTGTTGCAGGCAGTGTTATTTACCATGCTACAGTGCTGGTCCAACAGTTTATATCTTAGGTATACTACCTCTCTATAACAGATTGGCATTGTCCTCAATCCAGATCTGACTTACAGAACAGCTGCTCCTTTAAATCTTTCCTGAATTGAATTATCACTGTGGAAAATGAAATTAAGTTGCCATTTACAATGACTACATTTGATATTAGGGTACTCATTCAATCCCTGCTGCCCCATTTCTGATCATCAGCTGCAGATGCACCCTGCAGATGCACCTGGGAAGACAAGAGAAAATGACCCAAGCTGTTAGTGCTGGCACATGCAAACACCGGGCCTGAGGGGTGGGCCTGGCGGGGGTTATTGGGGGTTGCCCTGACTAGGTCGTGGCATCTTCTGGTGTTCACACCACCTGTGATAGGCTGAGCTGGGCTAGGGTTGCATAAGAGATGGGTCAAGGGGCTAAACTGACCAGACACTGCGTCCACCAGTATGCGTATTGGCTGGTGCAGGTGATAGACCAAACCTGATCCTGCACTGGCTGCCACACATGAGAGTCAAGTCTGAGGTCTCCCTAGACTGGTTTCTTGGGGGACTCCAAAACTAGATAGCTGGACTTGACCCCTGGCCACAGAGGAAAATCACAGGTTGTATCAGGACTGGGCTTCCTCTGTTGCTGATGTCTGTGCAGGGGCCAGTATGCCCAGATGCACACGGGGAACATGATGGCCACCTCATCTAGGCAAGCAGAGGACATTGGTGCCTGATCAGAGGATGGAAACTGAAACACCACTGTCCTGGCAAAGCTTTGCAATGTGTTCCTGGGCCTTTGGATGCACTAATGTGAACTCAGTCAGCCAATAGCCTTGAAAATATTTTCAATCCTGGTGCAATAAAGCCAACCATATCTCAAAACTGTCAAAACCACTTAAGCAACACCCACAGAACACTTTTCTCCGCATTGGAGCATCAGCAAATGACCAAACCCTATCCACAGGTGCTCCTGTAGTTTGACAGCAAAGAGTGTCACCTTCCTTTCCCTCCCTGTGAACACAGGAGAAAAAAAAATGAAAATATTTGTCCCATCTACCTTCCATGTCTCAATCCTCCCCACCCTAAGAAGACCCGCATGGGTAGGCATTCCTCTCAACTATGTGAACAATGGTAAAAATTTTTTTGAATTTGAAAAGAAATGTTAAGACATAAAAGTGTGAATTATAATAATTGTTAGAACATAAAGTACACTGTTTTTCCTAAATACAACTGGTTTCATCACAGAAAAAAAGAAAAGAAAAGATAAGGAAGCTGTGGAGGGTTTCCCTTTGGCCATGAAACCTTTCATCTGCAAGATACTTATTCTGCTTCCACTCAGAATCATTGCTGTAACTAATTGCATGAACCAACCAACTTCAGAGTGGGTGGAGAAATGCAACTCTACCTTGTGCCACAGAGGCAGAAAGCTGACAATATTAGTTGAGCTTTACCAGTAACTCTATCAAGAACTATGTAAATAGATGGAGTTTGAATTAGAACGGGGTAGCTGTAACGCCCCTAGCCCTTCTCCCATATACCGCTTATCTGCTCACTGTTGTCCCATTCTCTTCTTTATAATTCTGAGAATTCTTGCAAGAATGTTCTTTTCCTCTGTCTGCATGACTTTCTTGTGCTAAGTTAGAAAGAGAGGCCCTAAATCTTAGATGATATACTTGCAGAGAAAACATGATGACTTTGGATGGACTCTTAAACCAGTCACTGTTCTTTTGGGTGATACCCCCAAGCTTTCTTAAGCACTTCACACTCTGTCTACCATTGCTGTGTTGAGACTCATCAGGGCCTCCTATATTCTGTCAGGTTCAGAAAGACTAATCCTGAAAATGTTTATGCTGTTTTGGCAGATGCTCTAACAGCAGCATTACCCAAGAAGAATCTAGTTATTACCATAGGAAGGTAGTGAGGGCAAGTCCCCATGGAGAGATGCTCTGTAGGAATATAATTTGCAGAAATAACATTTTCTAGTCTTATCCAGGAGCCAGTTTCAGTTCTCAGAAACAAGGCTATTGTTAAGCAAAAATTTTTCTTGTTTTTAATTTTCTTTTTGATGTTTATATAGCAGATTAGAGAGAGGCGGATTGGGGGTGAGAGGAAAGTGGGTGAAGCCATTGTTTGCACATTTTCCTTTTTATTTTTCCCAAATCTGGGGGAAGATGAGAGATAAGGGGAGAAGCTGTACCTAGCCTCCCAACTGCCTCAATACCAAGGGATGGGAATGGCCACCTAACTTCATCCCAGAATCCTCAGTGTGAAGCATGTTCTGAGGGTACTGCTCAAGTAGTTTCAATATGTGATAGTTCTGAAATGCTGTTTATCTTGCTGATCCAAGGATAAGGAAAGCCTTCCAATGTTCAAGAGCTGACACAGTCTACATTAGATTCTCTGTTCACCCAGATATTTGCTATCAATGCTTGGTTGGGATAGGTGACCAAGTTGTTATGCCCTCCTTCCTCTGTTATGGTACCAGATGCCCTTGGCAGGTTCCAATGGACTGCTACATTCTTTGTGTGCATCTGTGTATGCTACTCCCTACTCCATCTAAGCCACTGAGGAGACCCAATTCTGACACATGGGTCTCCATAGACTCCATAGTCAGACCACAGATCATGTAGTTCTCCCCATAGATGAAGTTCTGAGTCCAGTGGTTCAGTTGGGGAGATGCCCAAAGAAGCCTGACTCTTGTGTGTGCTTACCATTACGGGGTCTGGCTCTGTCCATCCCCCACATCAGCCTATGCACATACTAGTAACTGCAATTTCTGGATTGGTTCTGTCTCCTGCCGCATCTCTTATATAAACCAATGAATGCTGCAGCCCTGCCCAACCCTGCCCACCACACATTTGGCCCTCATGAACACCAGTGGGAACTGCAGCCTAGTCAGAGCGACCCCCAATAATCCCCACTAGGCCCACCACCAGCCTGGTTCCTGTACTTGCTAGTTTGTGCAGCAGATTGGTCTTGCCTGTCCCACATCCCACTCTCCTTTGCATCAGTGGGCATTAAAACCTAGTTCAGTGCAACCAACCTCATTATCCAGCATACACTCATGCTGGAGGGTGCTACCACCTGTCTAGCCAGGCCCAACCCCAACCCTAGTTCCCATGTTCACCAGTGGGAGTTGAAACCCATCAGAGAGATGCTCACAGTTTTTCTACTGGGCCTACTCCCAGTCCTGGATCTTGTACTCTACAGGTAATTCTACAGTCTAGCTTCACAGAATTTCCCCCTAGTCCCAGCACTTGCCAGCTGATGCTGTGGCAAAGCTCAACCAGCCTACACTTGTTCAGGCTTATGCATGTACCAGTGGACGCAGTTGGTTAGCCCAGCCTGGCTTTCTCCCTAACTCAGCTCACATGTAGACTAACAGGTGTTCTAGCCCTGCCTAGCCTGGCCTGCCCCCAATCCCAGTTCTCATGCTTACCAATATTGGCCCAGCAGGGGAGTCCCTCCACAGTCCCCCTTCTGGGCTTACACTGCCTCCCCTCAACCCAGGTCCACATGTGCTAGTGGGTGCTGTGGCCCAGTCTGGCGTGGTCTGCCTGATTTCAGCATTCATTGGCGCGTGCTGCAGCCTGGCCTAGCCCAGCTTGCCTCCAGTTCCAGGTCATGCTGATAAGTGCTATGGCCTTGCCCAACCCAGCCAACCCCCAGTCCCAGCCCTAATATGAGCACCTTTTTAATAATGTGGACATTTGTATATCTGTCTATCTGTCTTTTTTTCTTTTCTTATTTCTTCTGAGGTGGAGAAGAGCAAATCAGACTAATATCCTTAATGCGTCAGGGTTGAGTCCCCTTTTACCTCTAAACTTTCTTGTACAGAATTATAGCCTTTTTCCAGAAGGGTATTTATACAGTCCTGAAACTCATCTGAACTTAATGCTTGAACTCTTTTCCTGAGTTGTTAATTATGTGTGCCTTTAGATATTTGCATGGCGAATATTTGTGATTTTTTTATATTCCCCTTGTCGTTTTGGTGATTGAAATCAGGGAATTTTGTACAAGAGGTACATACACACAAATGTGTTTGTGCACACATAAATGTACTTACACATTGACACACATGCAGCCAAACTATTCATTTGTTTCATTTTAAAAAGCAGAATTGCATTTGGATGAAGCTGACTGCTTGGAACAGATATACTGGTAGCCCCAAGACATTTAAATCATGCATATCTAAATGACTCTGTAAGATTCCTTCATATATGCCTTCACAGTCTAGAGCACATTCTGTGTTATGCAACTTGGCATATTGGATTTGCTCCCTTCATTACAATAGTTTTATGAATTTCAATATACACATGGGCCTCCCTGAAAAAACCTTCCTTGTGGATAATGTAGCTATGAGTACATTGCTATTAATTAAATGCATATTTATAAGTAATGGCGATAAGCTTGGACATTATGAATTGAGTTTGAGGATGAATTATTAGAACTTTCACATTTGTTTCATTTATTGATGTGTCTCCAACACCTAGCACTGTGTCTGGCACATAAAAAAGCTCAGTAAATACAGGTTGAAAAATATATTTTAAAAAAGCCTTCCTTATTCAATAGCTAATGTAAAGTCTTTTCATCAGACCTATGCTATTGATTCTTTACTTTTTCAGGTAAACAATCTTATTTTTATACTGAGATACTCATGTCTAACACTTTGTGCCCTTTTCAGTTTCCAGAAACAAGGATATACCTAAGCATATTTTAAGTAATGTGGACATTTGTCTATATTCATAGAACAGAAGCCAAAATCTCTTTCCTTAAAAATCAGATTGAAATAAGGACCGTCCTCAATGCTCAGAGTACTCAGATTTGTAATGGGAAATGGAGTCATAGGGAAAGATGGAGGAAGGAAAGGAAGGCCAAAGGCTTCCTTGTCTGAAACATAAATGCTACAAAAATGCACAAGTGACCACCATATTCTGTAGCTAATATATTCTATAGCAAACTCCCTAACCATTCAAACCATACATCTTCTCTGATGTATTCTTCACTTTTAGACCATGACAGTATCATTATTTATACATATGAGGAAAACATGTACCATACAAATATAGGACTCTAAAATCAGTTAAAGCAAATGCACATGAAGTCATGAGAAACAGTGGATATGGGCCCAGCACGATAGATAGCCTACTGGCTATAGTCCTTGCCTTGCACATGCTGGGATCCCATATGGGCACCAGTTCATGTCCCGGTGGCCCCGCTTCCCATCCAGCCCCCTGCTTGTGGCCTGGCAAAGCAGTCAAGGACAGCCCAAAGCCTTGGGACCCTGTACCCATGTGGGAGACCCAGAAGAAGCTTCTGGCTCCTGGCTTTGGATCTGCTCAGCTCTGGCTGTTGCAGCTACTAAGGGAATAAAACAACAGATGGAAGATCTTTCTCTATCTCCCCTCTGTATATCTGACTTTCCAATAAAAGTAAGTATTTTAAAAAGGAAGAAGTAAATAGTGGATATATTAGTTTGTTCTTGTGCAGTTTGTTCTTGTGCCGTAGTTGGCTGGAGAGTCTCCTGGCACATTCATGGTGGATCAGACGCATGTGTGTTTCTAAAGTTGTGATCCTGAGGATGGACATTTGACTAGATGGTGGAGATGCGACCTGGGAGGCCTGCATTACACATGGATTCTCCACATCCATCCAACATCCTGCTGATGTGAACACTGGGAGGCAGCAGGTGATAGCCAAGGTACTGGATCCCTGGCTGCCCTCAGGTTCTGACTTTGCCCCAAGCCAGCCCACACTGCTGTGAGCGTCTGGGGAACAAACCAACCAAGAGAGGACCTCTCTCTGCCTAACAAATAACTGAAATGAACTCATTGAAAATTAAATGTAATCATAAGGGAGATGAAAAAAATGATAAAGAACTTGGGCTGACCCCTTAATCCAGTTCCGTCATGAGGGGAAGATATGGAAAAGGAGAAAAGTCTAAAAAATTATCTCATTTTCCCAAAGCTGTAGCTAGCTATTTCAAAATATGAACTCTGACAAATGATATCTCACTACTCTAATGCCAGGAGAGGATTGAAAGGTATTTTTAAAACCTCCTCCTAGATTTAAAAAAAAATTTCTACTATTCATAATTTTAAGAAAGGATCTTCTTACAAGGTCCCTTGTTATATATTTTTAGTAATGAGCTGTAAACTTTAATGGTGTTAGACAATTTAGAGGAAGTTAAAAACACCATTTAAAATGTGAGTGTGGTGAAGATTTGCAATGAATTCACTTCTTGGCCCTCTGCGTGTGCCTTGGTGTCCCTTCCAGCTGAGTCTCCCCGTTGAACTATCTGCCTTCTCCCCAGCTTTCCTCAGCTGGATCACTGAGATTTGCAAACATACACAAAGAACATTCCTATCTGTGTAACTGTTCTGTCTTCTTCCTCACTCTCATGTGCCTGGTAGTACTAAAGACTCATTCTGTGGAACACGGGTTGTCTTACAAATCGTAAGCAAAACACTCATGTTCACTAGAATGAATCTCTAGGGTTGAACTAATTGAAATCTTTTTTCTGCAACATGGAAACATAGCAAAGGAATTTGAATTTGGCCAGCACTTTATAATACATGTTTTGATGATAGTTTCACGAGGCTTCATCCGTCCAAGTTTGGGTTAGAAAAAGAAATAAAGTATGGAAACACTGTCAGAAGCCTTTTCTGTTTACGAAATGGTCCAGGGATACCATGAGTAATGCCAGAAATCTAGTATGACAGCCAGCTCTTGCGGCAGTTCTGAGTGCACAAAGTTCAGGAAATTGGTTCAAAAAGCTGATTGGAGCACAGAGGGGTTTTGTTTGTTTGTTTGCTTGCTTGCTTTGTTTTGTTTTGTTTTTAACTGAAGTGAATAATTGTGTTCCCTGGCCGTTGTCCACACTGCTGCTGCCCAGTGCCCTGCTGGGGAGGACATCTCCCCAGGGCTTAGTAATATTTAGCACTCAATAAATACTCTCTGAATTGGCACCCTGGCTTATTGACTGCTTTCTCCTCAATATTCCAAAGTTAATCTCACAGCTGTTCTTTACAGTTATTTAATTCCGTGGAAAGTGTGAATTTCTGTAGAGTTGGAAGACTGCAAGTGAGCTCAAAAGCACCTTCATTTCATTTCCTCTCTTTCAAGGATTATTTTTTTATGCATTCCAGATAGGAGAAAATTTGTCCTCCATTAAAAGATCTTTCCAGAGGGAATTCCACAACCTCCTATTAAAATGTGTAGCAACTCTTCCTGTCTTCTTATTTCTCATGTAAATCCCTGCTGTTGTTAGGCTTAATTGTCAAATCAGTCAGAATCCATGTTCTGTAATTAAACCTCTCTCTCTCTCTCTCTCTCTCTCTCTCTCTCTCTCTCTCTGTGTGTGTGTGTGTGTATGTATAACTTTCTCCAGCTTTTGTAATTTTCTTTTCAACTCCAAATGTTTTACAATCATTTATTTCAGGTTTGTCTTTGCTCCATCTAACTAAAATCACTTCCGTCCTCATTTGTAGAAAATGTGCTGATATTGAAAGACTGCTGGCAAATCTGTATTTTGGAGGAGCTTTAGCAAGCACCATGGATTTCTCCATCAGAGTTTTCAGCTCTCTTTTATTGGCAATTAATAAAATAATTCATGGATGGTTTGGAAAAGAAATGTGACCTGAGATGGTATGAATCAATAGTGTCGACCTAAAAGTGATTTTAAGGAGACAAGGTAAAAATGAACCAACACACACATACACACAAAATCCTCTTTCCCTTTGGTGACAGGGCTGCCTCTTCTCCCAGAGGATGCATAATATTTTATTTATGTAAGAGTGTGTAGCGTGTCTTTGGCTCACATTCCATTTGGATCATACACAATATGACAGTTTCCTTGCCTTATTGTATATGTGGCAATCTATTTTTAATACATTGCTTTTGTCTCTTTTTCATGCTTGTTTAAATCTGTTGTTATGAAAACTGACAGAGTTTTTAAAACATAAAAGAAGCAATGGAGAAAGAGATGATAAGAAACAAACATTCCAAGGGAGTGTGAAGTCAAAAAGCAGGAGCCAAATCAGCATGGAAGCAAAGCCAAAGCAGTGGGCTCAGGATGGGTGGGAGATAGGGTTAGAGTAAGTGTGCCGTCACACAGAGAAAATGGCTGTGAGAGTATTTGCAAACCAAGAGGGAGTTTACTATGCTTTCCACTAAAGAATGTATCTGTTGTAACATTGAGTTTTCAAATATAGGAAATAGCAGTAACGAAATCTAACTTGAAAGGTTTAGATTAGAATTGAATAAGGTAATATGTGTAATGGATTCATCTAGCAACTGATAACTAGTATCTGTTCAATACATAATATAGAATTTGGAACTAACAAACTAACCTACAGGTCAAATTCAGCCCATTGCTCATTTTTTAAAATAAAGTTTTATTGAAACACAGCCAGACATACTCATTTGTGTAGTATCTATGGTTACTTTAAGAGTACGGCGGCAGCATCGAGTAGTTTGAACCGTGATCACATGGCTAACATACCTCAGCGATTTGCTGTGTACAACTTCACAGAAGTTTGTCAGCACATGATACAAATAGCTGTAACAGCAACACTTTCAGAATGTGCATTATTCTACACACTCTTGTTTTGTCTGTGTGATCTGTTGAGTAACATTCTTTTGCTGAAGGTTCTAATTCTCCTTTTGTAACGACTAAAATTGCATTTCTCTTGCTTTGCAGTTTATAACTAAATGGTTTGTTGAATCATTTCACCACCAGGTGGCCTCCTCTCCTCTACTGTACTTAGGGGACCCAAGGAAAATCCAGAAGTGGCTCCAGTGCACTTCTTTTCATCCTTGGTTGTTACTGGGGTATTATTGCATTTCTTCAGTGGCTTGACTGCTGTCAGATTGCTCGAGTCCTACATTTCATATTTGGCCTCAAATATATAAATAAATTCATACTGATATTTTTAGAAAATGAGTTCCAGATCACAATCAAACAGTTAAAACAATGAAAGCAAAATAGAAGCATTCAAATGCATACACACACATACCTAAGAAGCTTTTTGATAAAGAAGCTTGGATGTTACTCTGATAACTTTACCATGATTTTCTGCCTCACTCTCACATGTATACAGAGGTAACTGAGCTGGACCCGTCCTTGTAAAAAAGACAAGAGACCATTGATGTTCAGTTCTCCATGATGCTCATCTCTGTTGAAGGAGACGGTTGGATCTCATCTCAGTGACCCAGCTGTGTCATTTTAATCTCTGGATTACCTTCTGCATGTTCTTTGATCATAGTGTTAAACTTTGCTAAACACCAGATAAAATGAGAAACCACTGATGGAGCAGTGGAGACTGGATTCCCTTCTGGCAAGGGCTGCACTCTCTTTGGCCTCATTGTCTCCATCTGTGAGATGAGGGGGTTATGCTGAGTGGTCCCGAGAGCCATTCCAATGTCAATGTTCTCTCTTCAGTATGCAAAAAAAGACAAAATCAAGGATTGTTTCAATTAGTTAATTGACTTTCCTTATAAGCAACTTAACAAAGTCAGAATTTTCAGAATCTCAATTCTAAAGACTAGTTGAACAAACTCAGTGGTAAATGTACTCTTTCCTCTAGTAGTAGTAGTAGTAGTAGTACCAATAATAATAATAATTCTGCACTTATTTGAGAGGCAGAAAGAGGACAATAAGGAGTCTACCCCCCATTCTCCTCACCTCCTCCCCTGCTTCATTCCCCAGCTGCTCACAATGAGCTGGGCTGAGCCAGGGTGGAAGATCAGAGCCAGGAGTTCAGTTCAGCTCCGCAATGTACTTGAGCCATCACTGCTACTTCCCAGGGACTGCGTAAGCAGGAAGCTGTAGTCAGGGCAGAACAGGGAATGGAACCCAGGCACTCCAAAATGGGACAGGAATGTCTCAGCAACTGCTAGGCTAAACAAATGCCTACTCCTGTGATACTTTTCAAATGCCACTGACAGTTTGTGAGTCAATATGCTACACTATTTTTTTCCTTCATTCTTTCCAGATAAATACTCAATTTTATTCTCTACAGTGTCATGAGTTACATCTTTTTTTGGAAGTTCAGCTTTTTCTTTGACACCTAATAGTCTACAAATTTTTATTTTCCCACATTTTTCTTTATGTAAAATTACCAAGTACTCCTCTTTTTCCTCTTTGTAAAATGGATACAATCACTTACATTCCCACGGAAAATGTCACTTCATATCATGTAACAATCTGTTTTTAACTGTCTGCTTCTATAGTGGTATGTACCTTACTGATTTGTATTTGATTTTGTTACTACGTTGGATGTGATGACAAAGACAGTAAGAGGCAATCGAAAGCTATCCTAGAAAGAAAGGTCCTGAGTATTGCTCAAGGCATTTTGGTAAAAGAATAGGCTCCCTTAGGTTCATTCCATGTGTTGACTATTGAGAATAGTGTTGTGAACTCCAAAGTATTCATTTTATTTCCCTGGGATATACCTAGTAGTGGGATTGTGAGATCACATGGTAGTTCTGTTTTTATTTTTTAGAGGAAGCTCTCTGTTCTTTTCCATAATAGCTGTACTAATTTATATTTCCACTAACTGTATATAAATTACCCTTTGCTCTCCATCTTCCCCAACATGTGTCACCTTTAGTGTTTTTGATAGGAGGCATTTAAGCTAGAGTGAGTTAATATCTCATTTTGATTTACAATTCCTTGATGATTAATGATGTTGCAACTTTGCCCCCAGATAGCTGTTGTCCATTTCTGTATCTTCTTTAAGAACTTCCTATTCAGATGTTTTCCCATTTTAAAATCAGGCTATTTCTTTTCTGGCTGAGTTCCTTTTGTATCTGGGATATTAATCCTTTGTCAGATGTGCAGTCTCCTGATATTTTCTCATGTTTTGTAGTTTCTCTCTTTATTCCCTTGATTGTTTCTTTTGTTGTGCAGAAGTATTTCAGTTTGATGTAACCCCATTTGTCTATTTATTGTTCTTGCTTCCTTTGTTTTAGAAGCCATGCCATAAAAATCATTGCCCAGGACAATGTTATGTGACTTTCCCCTGTGGTTTCTGGGAAAATTTTCAGAGTTTTGGCTTTTCTATTAGCTTGTTTTTTTAGTTGATTTTTATATTTGGTGGAACATTGCATAATTTCATTATTAATCCTATTGAAATCTACTTTCCCAGCACAATTTACTGAAGAGACTATCCTTTACCCATAGTGTTGTTGGTATCTTTGCCAAAAATTCATTAAGTGTATAGATGTATTTCTAGACTCCCTTCTTTTTCATTGGTCTACATGTAATTTTTTATACCAGTGTGTCATGTTGTTCATGTTGTTTTTGCTACTATAGCTTTGTAGTATATTTTGATTTCAGGTACTAGAATGTCTCGGTTTTATTCTATTATTGCAACACAGCTTTGGCTATATGGTCTCTTATGGTTCCATACAAATGTTAGGTTAGATTGTGTGTGTGTGTGTGTGTGTGTGTGTGTGTGTGTGTGTGTAAAAAAATGTCATTGTTTTAGGGATAGGTGTAGCATTTAATATTTATACTACTTTGAGTAGTATGGTTATTTTAACAATTTTTATTCCTTTATTTCATGGACATAGAAAATCTTTCCATTCATTTTTATCTCATTTTATCACTGATAGTTTTTAGTATAACAGTCTTCTATATATTTGGTTAATGTACTATACACTTGGTTAAATTTATATATTTATAAATGAGATGATTTTATTGATTTATTTTTCTGATATTTCAATATTAGTGTATAGAAAACACTGTTATATATTTTTATACTCTGCAACTTTGGTGAAATTCTTAAATATAACAGGGTTTTGGGAGTAGAATTTTGAGAATTTTCTCTGTATAAAATCATGTCATCGCTGAATAAAAACAATTTAACTTCTTCCTTTCTAGTTGGATGTTTTTGCTTTTCTTGTTTCAATTAACCCAAGTGTTTATCATCAGATGAATGGATGATGAAAATTTAGTATATACATATACAGTGAAATAGTATTTAATGATAAGAAGAATGAAGTTTTGTCATTTACAGTGATATGAATGAAAAGATTGTTACATGAAATAAACCAGACACAGAAAAGCAAATATTGCCTCATAATACTCATATGTGCGTTGATACCAAGGAAGAGGAGACTACAATGATGGTTATAAGAGGCTTGAGTACTTTGATGGGACAGTAATGATCAAAGGATGAGTAACTAGATAGGCGGATTATTTTTTAAAGGTACATTCCAAGCTAACATAGAGATACAGAACATAGATTGATGCTTGCCTTGGATAGGGATGAAGGAAGAGACGTGGTGGCGGTGGGGAAGAGTAATCAGGAATCTAATGTATTATCATTAGTTTCTTTGTTGAATGATGAAAATGCACTAAAACTGGTTGTGATAATGGTTGCACAACTCTGAACAAACTTAAAAAAATTAGTTTCTCTACTTTAAATAGGCAAAATATATGGCCTGTCTCAATAAAGCTGCTTTGTTTTTTAAGAGATCCTACTTTTTTGAATTTAATATCTACCCCAGGAAATCTAGTCATGGGCACTCACTCTTCCCCAGTGGAGATATTTCTCTAGAGAACTTTTTGGTCTTAGATTCCGATTTGCTAGTAAATTTGGTTCCAAGTTTTTCTATTTTGTGTATTGTATAGCATACTAATTAGTTTCAAGTCCAGTTAACAATTTATGAAATTTGCATCAATTTCTGTGTAGCTAAGTACAGACAATTCCTGCCTTGCTTCTCTTATTTTCTAGCTTTTATTTTGAACATTATTTATCTCCATATGTCCTATTACATATATTAATAACTAATGGTCTACTAATTCCATCTTTACTTAAAAAGTAAGCTGAAGTGGGTATTTGGTTTAGCATTTAGGACTTCCATTTCCCACATCAAAGTGCCTGGGTTCAATCCCTTCTCCAGCTCCTAAAACCAGCCTCCTGCTCAGCAGGCTCTAGGAGGCAGCAGTGAGGGCTCTAGTAATTAGATTCTTGCTGCTCCTGTAGAGCGGTTGCAATCCCTGGGAATGTTGGGAGGGCAGGCATTTGAAGAGTCTCAACCCACGGGGAGCTGTCTTAATCTGCGTCTCACTCTTTTTGTATCATCTGCCTCTGAAGGACATCTTGTGAAAAAATGAAAGTAAGGAACAATGTGATTTTGTATTAGTGACTGAGGATGAGAAAATAGCATTTGCTAATTATTATAAAATGCTGTGGAGAACCAAATAGAAGACAGTTATACTTTTCTTTAAGTTATTTATAATCCATTTGAAAAAGTAAAATGGAACAACCTAGCACATTTGAGGGGTTTGATAAATAACACTAATGTTTTTAGGACGTCTTGATGGGAGAAATCATGCATGAATTGAGCCTTGCTGGAAAGAAGTGTAAGAAGTGGAAGAGACAAGTATATTGCCAGCAAATAGTGTATAGAAAAGAGGAAAAAATTTAAATCTAGAAATTAACTTAGGATGTTCCTGGGACTTTAACCAATACCAGGAAGATATACTAGAGAGAAGGAGAAAACAGGAGACAAATCCTAACAGCTTTTGTCCCATATCTTCTTTCTAGCCTATCAAACTAGAAAGTTCTATCAGACTATCAGACTAGAAAGTTCTAGTCCAGCAAGTTACATACTTCAACTAAATACAAACTAGATGTGTGAAAAAGATGAGAAAGGTCTGCCGATGGTCTTTTTTTTTTTTTTAGTTTATCAAAAAAATTTTAAGTATTTATTTATTTATTATTTGGAAAGCACAACAACAGAAAAGATGGAGACAAAGATCTACTCCCTGATTGTTCCCCAAGTCCCCACAGCAGCCAGAACTAGGCCAGGTCAACACTGGGATCTCCACCAAGGTTAAGCAAGGCTTAAAGTTTGCCTCCAGATGTATTCTAATTCTTTATTACATTTTCTGTCAACCTTATTGAAATAATTGATTTAGAAATTAAAAAAATTATTTGTCATGGATCTTTTTCTGTCACCACATTTATAGAAATAAATGAGTAAATCATTATGTGTATAAGGTTTTGTGAAGTAGTATTACTGCGTAATATCAACATGTTCCCTCCTTCCTTCATTGAGAATAGAGAAAAATAGTAATATTTTGTTGATATATTTTCGAAAAGATGGGAACTGAGTATACATATTATACCCTTATGTGACTTATTTTGCTCTCTAATATGGCCAGACAATACTTATAAGACAGATGATTTAAATGAGAAATGTGTAATCTTCTTACATAACTTTTGTTATTAAAAACTGAAGACTTTGCTAATGGTGCATTTTACACCAAAGTCTGAAATTTCTTATAAATACCCATTTATTTACCACTTAAAATATCTGTAGAAAAACAAATAAAGTGGCAAGTGTATCTTTGTCTTGTTTTACAAGCGGGTTGGTCAACTGCCCTTGGACCCAGGAGCAAGGCAGCAGAACACAAAAGGCTGAAACTGGATCACAGAATTTATGGGATGCAGGGAAAGTTCCGTTCTGTACCATATCACGGGTGCTTAGGGAAAATCTTCCACATCACAAGTTTTAGTGCTCATTTCTTCTTGATAAGTTGCTTGATATTGTCTCTGTACATGCTCCTTCGGTGGCTGCATCCTGGTACTTCTGCTTGTTTTGGTTCTGCTCTCCCTTTTGGAGTTCTAACCATTGTCATGCTCTCTTTAATCTGTAGCTGTGATTTCCTTCCTTTTATGCAATACTCTATGTAGTGTTTATGATTTGTCCTCTGTGGACTAGTAATTGTTTCCTCTACTGACTAAGCTTTTGTGATTTACCCTATTTATGTACTGCTTCTTCTCCATGCATCTCTGTATTTCCCTTTGTTGCTGTTGTCCAAGACTTTGCTTCTTCACCATGATTTGATAACTCATTTGGAAACATACACATATTTGTTCGTCCATGATGACATTACTCTAGTAAACCTCCTTGAATGAATTGGCAGTCTCAGCTATACTGCTAGAAAAAAACGTGAAAAAGGTGGTTACCATAACTAAGATATTTGCTATTTATGGTCATAGCTTATACCAGTGAATATCCTCCTGTATCCAGAAACTCCTTCACATTGTGAGCAATCATCTTCTAAGTGACAGGTGTGACTGTCAGTAGAACTCTCCTATTCTACCCTTTTAGATTCAACCTCCTGTTAAATCAGTGGGGTTTTGGAGAATGAACTTATGGCCCTAGAAGCCATAAAGGTGGGGGGCTCATATCATGTTTTGGCCATTCCAGAGTCACTTTGAGTGGCATTCTTGACCTGATTTACCTTCTCCTATGGTCCACCAATTTCCTTAGACTGCTAAACTGAGATCTAAAGATACATTCTTGTGAGCAATCATATGGATTCAAAAGCTAAGCTGAAATTTCTTCTGAAATAATATTTTTGCGCTTTAGCGTTATATTACTGACCTTGGACAAGTCACTTGGCTTCTGTGTGTAAATTTTAATATGTAAAACAGAAGTGGGATTAGTTACTTTAACTAAACATAAGTTTACCTGAGGAGAAAAAGAAAACTGCCATTGAAATTGCAGTCAGGTATTCTGAAGTTAGAGTGATGAAGTATTTAAAACTGAAAACATGGGGGCCTGGTTCAATAATATAATGGTTAAGATCCTTGCCTTGAAAGCGCCAGGATCCCATGTGGGCGGCAGTTCTATTCCCGGCAGCTCCACTTCCCATCCAGCTCCCTGCTTGTGACCTGGGAAGCAGTCGAGGACATCCCAAAGCCTTGGGACCCTGCACCCACATGGGAGACCCGGAAAGAAATTCCTGGCTCCTGGCTTTGGCTCGGTGCAGCACCGGCCATTGCAGCCGCTTGAGGAGTGAATCTTTGGACGGAAGATCTTCCTCTCTGTCTCTCTTCCTCTCTGTACATCTGCCTTTCCAATAAAATAAATAAATTTTTTAAAAAACTTAAAACATGAAACCTCTTTAATCTGTTTTCTTAACATCTCTATCTTATAAATGTAAGCAGATACTCCAAAGAAACAAGGTGAGGTGAGGAGGGTGACTGCAAGAGAAAGGTTTTTAAGTCCATGTCATACTGGTGCTGGAATGAGAAATTAAACTGTGCCTCTTGCATCCTGATGAAATGCTCTTACCAGGAAACATCGCCTCATAAAATTGCCAGTAAATATTCAAACAACTGTTGCCATTTCCCTCTTTTCTTTGATAACATTTCATTGAAACTTTTCTTACTTTATCCTTTCCTGGCAAAGGAAAGATGCACTTTGTTCTATGTTTCTATTTGAACATTGAACATTGAAAATAATAGTTCTGTGTGAGATGTTTCACCAAATAAGTTTTTCCCAAAGAATGAAGTTCAAAGAATAATGCAAGAACATTCTGTTCATTTCTGTAGATTAGCACTATGTCAGACACATGCTTACATTTTACCAGCCTATCTGATGTTTCTTTAGGGAGAAATTCAGATGAATAAATATTATCTCACAACTTTCTATCTCCAAATCAAGAATGCTGAGAGTTAACAGTGGATAAAAGGTGGACAACACATTGTCCCTGACCTGATGGAACCCATTGCAGGAGTTTATAATCTAATTCTGAAACTGCATTTGTCCTCATCTGAAGTGAAGACACCCGAGATTACTGCGAAAAGTGGCCTAAGGCGTGAAATATTTCACTGTACAAGGATTTGGTCAGTCACCAAGAAAAACCCTATGGCATTATGAATCTATTAAGATTATACATGTGAAAACCGTTTGAAAAGTTAAAAGCACCCTACCCCCCAAAAAAAGAGAAGAAAATCTTATGATGTGAATACATGAAAGTATGATGGTATTTGCATTGTGTTTTGGGAGCTGGCAACTCAGGAAGTACTTTGATCAACTGTCCTAAAGTCTGGGTGTGGCTTCTCCGTGCTGGAATCCTTAGTCCTTGGGGAATAGTTATTTGCACCAAATTTGATGATAGAGATTTGATGGGGACAAATAAAGTTGATATTACTTTCAGCCTTCCTTTAGGACACTGATGCTCAGATTTTAGAAGTCAACATGTTCTGCAGCAACACCTTTGGGTGAGTTACGATGACTAGTATCCCATCTATCATTACTTCTTCTTACCCTCAAAGGGAAAGTGATGCATTCTCTTTGAAGAAACATCAACAGAGTTAACATAAGAAATATAGTCTCTTCCTTATGAAAAGAACTTGGCATTATTTTTGAGGTGCGCAACATCTTGGCAACTGCTTTGGTTTTAAATGCTACGTGATTTGGGAAAAGCACGTTTCAGAATGTTTAATTCAGCAATACAAAAGGCACTAATGAAATATGCATGTATGAATTTTATATCATATTAGTTCTCTCTTTTGCAAAATTTGAATAAAAGCCAAACATCTGGATTATGTTTGAAAAGCCTGAATTTCCAATTTTCAGAGAGATTCAATCTATTTTGACATTGCACACTTAGACTTAACATTTACAGTGTGCTATTAACATTACTTGCAATTGTAGGGGGAAAAAAGGTCCAGATTTAAACAAACTTGGTGCCTCCTAATGCTAAAAATATATCTGTAGTTGAAGTGGCTGCTGCCACACAATCGTACACATCCATAGTTTAGGCATCATCAGCATTTCCGTTATAAATACTTGCAATGCCCGTAATTCAGCTGTAAAGATATGGGTTAAGCTTTGGTAATAAAAACTCTTCGATGGTTATATATTAAAACAACAAACAATGATACACGTTATCACTTAGTTTGAGAAACAATTCCTTGGCCTAGTATTTTCAGGAGGACTCAAGTATTCAGGCTAATCCATAGTCAACCAAAGAAGGCATAGCCCTCATCTTTTAAAGCTGATATTTCAAATTATCATAATATAACTTGCATATATATATGTAGATTTTGGCAATAGACCAAAGACAAGTCAGTATTTCTGGTAATAGTTTAGGAAAACATATAAAGACATCAATGGTTTATCTCATTTTGTTATCATAGTTTATTTAGGACATGGTTCATCTAGTGAAAAACCCAACAGTGCAATGTTATGTCTGAATTCCCCAAATAGTGAGACTGCAGTGGACTTTAGTTTACTGCAGTTATGTTTTTACTGGATTTCTTATAGCACATTGTGGATAATTTATTATTTTGTCGCATATGGAGAACAGCTAAAGTTAAAAATGTTCCATTTATTATTGTTAATTTATTAAATTACATGTAGAGTCAAATTTTTAAAAAAGAAATAGATATGTATGAAAGATTTTGTTTAGGTTGTGGGATGGAAAACGAAAGAAATCACATTTACAAATTACAAACTTTGGGGGTGGGTGTTCTAGAACATAAGTTCATAGGATACACTCATTCTCTATCAGAGTGCCAAGGTGTGAGTCCTGCCTCTGCTTCTGATCTAGCTTCCTGCTAATGTGCACCCTGGAAGGCAGCAAGTAGGGGATGGCCCAAGTGGTTGCGCTTTGTCACCAGCCTGGGAAAATTCTGAAGGAATTTCTGGCTCCTGGCTTCCAACTGGCCCAGCTGGAAATTGCAATTGTTCGAAGAGTGAATCAGAGTATTGAAGATCTCTCACTCTTCCTGCCAGTCTGTCTTTCAAATAAATTATTTTTATAAACAGTAAACATTGAAAAACCTAAAGTTTAGTTGTACCTACTAAAAAGCAGAAACAGAGGGAAACAGGCACACATGTATACACACACACACACACACACACACACACACACACACAATCATCCATCCTTTGGTGTGCTTCCCAAATGCTCCAGAAAACCAGGGTTGAGACAGACCAAAACCTCAAGCCTAAAATTCCACATGGGTCTCCAATTTGGGTAACAGGGGCCCATGCACTTAAGTCATCATCTGCTGCTTCTCAGGGTATATTAACAGGAAGCAGGAAGAGAAGCTGAGGAGCTAGGACATGACACAGCATTCCAATGTAAGATGTGTATGCATCCCAAGTTGCAGCTTAATCTGCATCACAGTGTCTGCCACAGAAACTTTTTTAAAAGATTGGGTTTTATTACATTAATTTCTGCTTCTTGTGTTTTTTTTCCCCTTCCTGCACTGTATACTCTAACAGATATTACCCAATTGCATAACTATTCTTACTATGTGCTGACATGACAGTACAATAGCTCTGATGTGGTGGTGCATCATAATGAAACTATAATCAGAGCAGTCATGATGTGTTATGGCAGGGATCCACATTGTCACTGATGTGCATTGGAATGTATAAAAAAATTCAGATTTTTAGATTTTCAACATAATATGGCACAACCATGAAATTTCAAAGCATGGAGGAGAAACTGCTGCTATGATCATACTGCTGGTAGCAAGAGTTAGCAACATTGTTCTTAGAAATGTGTTAGAGAAAGATCACTATCGTGGCAAGATTTTTGAAGAGTAGCATTTGCAATGTTGTTTTAAAAATCTACTGGAAGGACTTTATTGAAATATGGGCATAACAACATAACTTCTTTAATATAAATCTCCTATTCTTGCCAAAAAATACTTGGGCTATTTGATTCAGCACCTCAAATTCAGTGAAATGCCTCTTTCAAGTAGGATTAGTGGAAGGTGGTTTCAGACTTTTCAGTTTGCCCTTTTCTTTCTCCATGAGTCTCAATGACTCCACTTAACGCGTTATGTCACTATATTTTTGCTCCACTGTTTCCTCATAGGTTCTTCTGCATGAAAATCTTATGTCTGAATCTTATTCCAATTAATAACAGCTTCTTCTTAACTTGGAGTTTTTCCATCTGGCTCTGTCTTCACAGAATAATGTGTAGAATAATTGTTATGCTTGGTCTGGTAAATGTGGGCCCAAAGAAATGTAACTTGCTAAAACAATGAAGAACTTCAGTTTTTATCTTCCAGACTGGGTAGATATCCTCCAGCTACTGGAACATTCCGGTGAAAAGGTGCTCGGTGTCTCCAGGACTGTGCTCCTCCTTGGCCTTCAGCCTTTGATCCTTCGCCTAACCTCTGAGGCTACATGGAGCAGATTAATATTTTACATGCAGAATTCTTCTAAATATTTAAAATCTGCTAACATGTCCTTCCTCTCTTCTCACATCTACTTCTTGTTTACACTTTGGCTGAATGCCTGTGGCTCCTTCAAGAACTTATCCTTTATGGAAGTGTTTGAATACTCTCACTTCCTTCTCTTCTAACATCAAGGTCCCTTTTAGAAAATGGAACACAAGCAGAACCAGAAAATGTTGGGGCTTGTAAATTACAGTCAGTCTGACATATCTGTCTTATTTTTGACCCTTGCATTTTTTTCTGTTGTCTCATTTTTGAAGTTTTATTATATTTTAGAGATTTATACATTTAGAATAGCAAAGCAACGGAGGGAGAGACAGACATCTTCCATTTACCATTTCACGTTCCCTATGACTACAGTCGCCATAGCTGGGCGAGACTGAAGCTGGGAGCATCATATGGGTGTCCTCTAGGGGTGGCAGGAGCTCAGACACCTGAGCTGTCTTCCACGGTTTTTCCCTGGCCACTGGTAGGGAGCTGGATCAGGAGTGGAGGGATTCAGACATGAACTCATGTCCTTATGGGATTCTAGCATTACAGGTTGCATTGTTACCTACTGTGCCACAATGCTGGCCAATGTGAATCACACCGAACTTAAAGCCTGTTGAAGCCTAGTCATATCCATATTCTTTATGCAGTTTTAAAGCTTTTGTGAGAGGTGAGGGGGATGGGTTGAGTTGGTTGGTTATTAACTCTGTCAGATTTGACATTTATCATTTTCCCTTTTAGATTTAATCTATTATGCTAACATGTTTTATTCCCTTTGGGATTTATTAATATTATCTTCTGAAATAGACACTATAAAGTAGCTGCCTGAAGTTTCAGATCCAAGTGAGGGACAGAGTTTGATCTGTGTTGTGGAAAGTTCTAGTGCAGTGCTTGCTTCAGCAACACATATACTAAAATTGGAACAATACAAAAAAGATTCGCATGGGGAAAAAGTTTTAATGCACATAGGAAAATTATAAAATTCATATGAAAATGTGCATTCATGGCATCTCTTTAAGAACTTACCTAGGCAACTGAAACTATATTTAATCTGTATCCCCACATGAGTTAACTGGCAGAGCTGAGTAATAGCCCTTTCAGATTGTACACATGCTTTCCCATCCTCCACATTCACTCTAATTCTTAGCTCCCTCAGTTGGGCTAACAAATTAGAGAGTATGCATCGTTCTTTTAATAGTGAATATGTTTATCTTTTTTAAAGACATCAGCAGGGTTGGAATATAAAAGAAAACAATGCTTCTCCCTGCTCTGGTCAAATTCTCTACCTTACTTGCCAGGTGGTTAAGTATTGGAGCTAGTTAGTTTGAGAAGCAAACTCGTATGTCCACATATCAGGAAATACAGTTAAAGCGAGACTTCAGTAGCTGTCACACACAATCAAGTGCCTGGTAGTCCCGCACAGCCGAGCTGTTTTACATCGAACTGTTTATTTCCTTTTATGTAGATACTTCCTTATTGATGGAATACTATATGGGATACAGTCTTCCCAACATTAGCTTCATCTGTGTTGACCATCCTGCCATCCTGTTTGCATAAGAACTTTCTAGGTGCATGTGACTTAACTGCTTTGCTAGCTAACTGCTTGTAACTTTCCACACATCTTCACACTGTTAGGCCAGCTAGTTGCCTACTAACAGCTAAAGACCTCACTTTGAAAATGAACCAAATGCCTTATCACAGTTAGTATGGCTTGGGAGAGCCAGCTGTTAATTAAACAGGATTTTTTTTGAGAGTGGTTACCATCATTGGTAACCTGAAATCTGCCATGGTGGGCATGTTTACATCATACAGATTAATGAATGGTACAAGTCAGGGCTTTTCCTTTTTCTATTCATTTTTTCCCCAAAGAGGCAGCTTACTAGCAGAGAATTACGTGTTGGTATTTAAGTTTATGAGCTCTGAGCAAGGTACTTATGATTTTTATTAGCCAAGATAGTGTAATCTGGCAATCTGATTAATATGCCATAGTCATGTTTTCCTCATCTGTGTTGTTAATAAAATATTGAGTAAAACTGATGCAAAGAAGAGACTTACAGTGTAATGTGTCCAGACACCACTGATCGTTAAAGTGGAGTGTTCAACAGGTTTTTAATGACCTTCCCCTGTTTCTGTGCTTCTTGCTAATTCATATCCATCTGGGTCTGGTGCAATAGCCTAGTGGCTAAAGTCATCACCTTGCACGCACTGGGATCCCATATGGGTGCCGGTTCATATCCTGGATGCTCTACTTCTCATCCAGCTCCCTGCCTGGGGCTTGGAAAAGCAGTGGGGATGGCCAACTCCTTGGGACCCTGTACCGACATGGAAGACCCAGAGAGGTTCCTGGCTCCTGGCTTTGGATCAACTCAGCATCAGCTGTTGTGGCCACTCAGGGAGTGAACCAGCAGATATAGCTCTCTTGTCACTCCCTCTCTCTACAAATTTGACTTTGCAATAAAAGAAATAAATTTTAATAATAATAATTATATCCATCTTCTTTTTCTATGCTTATGAAAATCCAATAAAAATGCATATCTAGGAATTAACATCCTTGCTGCAGGGAGTCAAGTCATTAGATTTTTGGTGCAGTTGTTAGCAATTTAATTATGTTTAAAACCTGGTTAGTAGTGTAGTAAATAACTAGTATTACTACCAAATTACATTGAGAAAGTAATAGGATTGAATTCCTACATAAGTTGACACTCAATTAAAATTTCCATATATCCAATGAATTAGCCAGGGCTCAGCCAAGAAGCCAGATTAAATACCTTCTGATTAGGCTGATCACTTCAAACAGCAAAATTTATAATACAGTCAAATCAGGGCTAAAAACATCAATTGTAAGTGGGGTTTGGCTTATCAAACACAGATCAAAAGCAAGAAATAGCACACACCATATTTTTCCTTAAATTATTTTTTATTGATACTAGAGGAGCAATAACACATTAAGGTCTCCTCACTGAATTACTGTCCTAAACTAATAGATCCATGGGGCTTGTTCAGCTAAAGCCACAGCAGACTTTGTAATGCAATGATGTAATCTTGGCTTTGTGTCATTTATATTCAACTTAAAAAAAAAAAAGAAAAAACAATTTTCTTGAATAGACAGGCTGACAACAATATTGTTCGGTATGGATTTTTATTTGGATTCTTTCCAAAGGGTTCACATGCCTTCACAGTAACACATCATGCCTGCTTACTTTTTTTTTCTTTTTTGCCTCAATTCTAAAGTTTTCCCCTTTTCCTAGCTTTCTGTTTTTCTTTTAAGGTCTCAGTTATGTTTGTAAAACTAACCAGCTCCACTACAAAATTAGGATGTATCTTGCAGAGAGCATTCATTTAACTTTTTGCATATTTTTCCTGAGGTCATGTCAAGGTTAGTTTGAATTCCATCCTACATTAAGACTTCTTTCACAGCTATTTAGCTCGGCAGCCTACTCCCCGCTGGGGTCTGCCCCTTGGGCACGTCAAAGCTTCAGACCTGACAAATCACACACAGATGAAGCTGTACAGTTTTTTAAACAGTAACTTCTTTTTTTTCCCTTTTATTCTATCCTCCTCCATGTTAAGTTTCTCCCGCCCCCCCCCCCTTGAATTACCATTTCAGGAGTGTTGACTTCTATTTGAAACTGTTTTTACATCAGAGCTACTAACTAGAAATATCATTTATTTTATAGTAAAGTGCACTGATAGTCTTCTAGTCATCAAGACCACAGGCATATTCTTGAATAGTAAATCTGTAATTGCATTATCAGTATCTGTTTGTAGCAGGAAGCTCAATGGTTTTGGAAAGGCAGCTATATTACAGTGTACCAAAATGGAAAGAAAAAATGCATCTAGTTTATAGGGGATGATGAGTTGAGCCTAGAAACATTTCTTATCAATATTTTAGCAAATAGTGAAACTAATTGTGTAACTCCACTTCCTGTTTAATTGATGGAATGCTTGGTTACTAATGAGGATATTAGTAAAATAGTATCCCCTTTACAGGCTGAAGTAGATCAGGTTTTTTTCAAAAAGCAATTTACTGTCTTTATTTTTATGGGATGAAAATATTGATTGTCATGAAACTGCCACATCAACTGAAGAAATAGTGTAATTCTTGCTGTATAGTCATTTTTGACAATGTCAGATGAACCAGATTATAGTTTCCTAGTTCCCACACTGGAAAAACAGTCATTTTCTTTTATAAACCATAGGCTTTGCATTACATTTTTATTGAGGACAAACAACACCTGAAGACCTCATCTGTGGACTAAGCTGAAAACTTGAGAGTGAGGGGGGAAAAAGTACTATTCGAACTGTTCTTCCCTTCTTGGTCCTATTTTACAGTTAGCTCAGCATGAAAGTACTCAGTGAAGAGTTCTATAAAAGGTTGCCTGGTTGAAACTAATTAAAGACAGGTCTAAATAGGAAAAAGCAAGGAAAGGGGATCAAAGGAATTACATTAGGTGTCAGAATGTTGTTTCAGGACGTTTTAATTTTTGTTATCCTATTCCAGGAAGACAGTTAACTCCAAAAATGCCCACTTTTCAGCCATAACTCCAATCTTGTGTTATTTTTTTTTTTTTTTTGCAGTAAGATGCATGTCAACAGGCAAACATCTTGAAGAAATCATTTCAGCACTGGCGCATTAACACATTATGGTGAAAAGAGGGTATTGTGCTTTTCACACAGTGCATTTCAGTCTTCAATTAATGTGGAAGCACTACGATGCCTGTGCAACTTCTCTTGCCTAGTGGTGCACCATTTATCATTGCAGTCTTACATTGACCTTGGCACCCACTTCATTAGAATAAAGATTGTCTACCATTTAGGTTACATTGTTCCTCTGCACAGAGACCCCATGCAAATTTCTGTTCAGATAGAAGAGCTGGGAGGCTGTCAGAGGTCATCTGCATTAAATGATTGCAGCTATTTTCCAACTGCTTCTTTTCATTCTACTCAATTCAGGCTAGGAGGATCAATCAAGTCCTCTGCCTGAAACAGTGGGACTGCTGGGAATATAACTGTTTTGGGTAGCGGTAGATATGCCCTAAACAGTATTAAATATTTAATATAAACTCATTAAAGGCTATGCAAAGACTTCAGGAAGATACAATATTTATAGAAATATATACTGGACTAGAGTGAGCCTTTTTTAAAAAAGCAAATAAAATAATAATGATCAATTTTATCATTTTTGAGGGTGCAAGGGCAGTATTTCTTAAAGTCAGTCAATATTTCCTGTAAAAGGCGTTTTTCTCTTACTACGGAGAAGGACGTTCAGAGACAGCCTTGGTGCTTTATGCCATATTTTACAAGAAATTGACTTGAAGAGTTTTCCATTACGGGTGTTTTTATTTTTGTTCAATAACAATGAATTCTGCTCTGGCTGTATTTATTCTGTAAGGCTTAGATATTTGCTGTGTAAAAAGGAATGATTGGAGAAATAAGTTGCCAGGTCTCCTACTTAAGTTTTCTGAGTAGTATAATTGGAATTAAATTATTAATGGGAGATACTTTAAAAAAGATTGTTTTATGATCTTCTATTAGGGAATTTGCAATTCATTTTAATATTTGTAGTTTGATTTATATTAAAGATAATGCAATCTATGTCCAATTAACAATACATGGCCAATGTAATGTGATTTCCAGATCATGCAAATGGAATGAGCTAGAAAGGGGGGAAAACTCAATTCTTAACCTCAGATGTAATTGGCTGTGTGAGTTCTGGCAATTTTAAATGACATTGCACTTTTTAATTTTTCCAAAGGCTCAGCAGCAAATTTATCCCAATCAAGAAAGCCTATTATTAATTTACAAGGACAATTGTAGGAGTCTTTATAATTTCTCTGTGCAGTTATTCGCCAGAAATTCTAATAGTGAAATACAGGGAGTTTGCAAGAAATAACGACTGTTATTTGTGTCTCGATCTTGAACCCTGATCTCCAAGTCTGAACATCTTCCTAAAGTGTTGGTGCTACTGACCTCATGCGAAGCATCATGCATTGTGAGGTGCTGGACACTGGCCTTCTGGAAGAGGAGGCAGCACAGGAGCTGCCACAAAGGCAACGCTGGCCTCTAGCAGATTCCTGCACCCCGCATGTGCAGCTGAGCTGTGGACCCTGGACTTTCCTATAAAAAGACTCTTTGTTCACCACTGAATGGCATTAGGCATGGACTTGCTGAGGGGCCACCATGAAGCCTCGAAGGAGGAGGACAAACACTAGCCAGCAAACACAATGTGAGAGTCACAGGCAGACACATCCCTGCATTTTTGTGCAAAAATGCATATTTTCATGCATTATTTTGCCAATGGGATGGTGTTTTTGGTGCATTCCTTGCATATGTTTTGTTGATAAACTAAAATACATCCTATGTTTCCCCTCAGTGTGCTTTCTCTGGTTTTCTGTATAATGAGTTTATAAGGGAGGGGCTCCTGCAGGATATACAGGTGTTTGAGATGCTCATTTACATAGGGAAATATATTCAAATCTATCATTTCTCTAACTGATTCATTTTCCTTGTTTTAACTCTTTCTAAAGTAAATTCCCAAGAAAAGAAGTTAAATATGGTAGCAGATGTAAATACTTAAATCCTAAGGACTCTGAATCTGACAGCCCTCTTCCAGAAACTGAGAAAATTCTTCGGTTTCTTGTGAAAATTCTTGTATTTCTTGTAGCCAAAGCTTTACTCTCTGTCCAGCAATGTCTGGTCTCTTTTCAGCATAACCAACAGAAGCACCATACAAAAGTCTTACAATGGATGTCTTAATCTCTCTGTGTGCTTTTAGAGCATTATTTTGAATTCCATCATGCTGCCTTTTTTCTTTTTTCTTCTGAAGTTTTATTACAACAGCAGAATTCCCAGGGAGCTTTGGGGGCAAGGTTCACATAATATAGCCCTGAAGTTTTGCTTAGGTGGAAGCCGTCCCCCAGTACTGGCCATCTTTTGATGATCTTTCTATTTCAAAAAGATTCGCTGGGTAGAGTCTTACAGCATTAGCTGCATCTCGTTTATTTTTTTATTTTTTTATTTACTAGACGGTGAGCATCTACAATCCTTTCATGATGCTTTCTTTCTCTGACCTCACAGTGACAAGGCATCTTGTTCTTTAACATTGAGGGAGGCAGGAAAATGCTTGAGTTGCTCAATGTGTGCCTTCTATACCAGTTTCAAAATGGCTTATTCTTCTGGTTTCCATGGTGACAATTAACACTGTTTCAAGGCATTGTTCCAGTCTCCATTTGGGCAGAATTTTTGGTGTGATTTTTAACAAAAAAAAAAAAAAAAAAAAGGTTTGGGAGGGAATCTTTAGCGTAACTGTCAAAAAAGTTATCTCAATCAAGTCTTCATGCATTTCTAAGTATATTTACTTCAGAAATCGCTGTTGGCGCTGGCTTTGTTTTATACTTGTAATTTAACCTTTGCCTGTCTGACTACAAAAAACAAGCAATCATTAAGAATTTGCTGATTTTTAAAAAGTTTTTAATTAAAACAGTAAAATACTGTTTGTGTTTTTTTTTTTTCTCAGCATTTGTAACTTTTCTTTATATTCACTTACACAGGAGTGGCGTTTAGTCTAGTAGAGGTCTGTATCTTTAATTTAGATCATTCACATATCTATTAGGGGGATTCATTAGTCAAAATTGAATTGGTCATGCAAATACACTTAATAATGTAAATATGCCCTTTCAGTGGAGTGTATTTTATTTTTGACCAGACAGAGAAGCCAGCAGCAGGTGCTTTGGGGAAATTAAATACTGGATGCTTATTTACCTTAGCACTCAAGAAAAGCCACCTGACTTTAACTTTGCTAATCTCGTTTTTTGGTTATTGCAGAGTAGTCTATATCATAACATCCCTTGACTGCAGGACACAGTAGGGCAGCCTCTGCTCACATAATGCTGTGGATGGAATGAATCTGAAGATTAAATTATATTCTTACCACAGGATAAAGTAGCCCTACTTGATAGGATGACCAAGAACTGATAGGACTGGGGGTTGATTCTCCCACCTAGTGACTTAAAAGATGTTAGCAAAATTATGCTAGCATCACCAAAACTATAACCCTGCTGGCATTGTTGTCATAGAGTTTGAGGTATAAAATCATATCAGAACCAACTTACAGAGTGACTCAAAAATGAAAATAGGAGTTTTTGTGCCTTGAAATAGTTGACAATATATATCTTTCATTTGCCTGCCAATATTTCTAATAATTAAGTAGATTCTCTTTTATTGTCAGGTGGGTTTGTCCATCAGTCACATCTTTCATCAGCCTGCTTTACTCAGTGCATTGCATTGTGACCAAGAAAGGGAATAAAATTAAAAACCAGATTTTTAAATGTATAAACCATTTTATACCAGGTTTTACAAACAGAATTATTCTATCTAAAACTAAATTCATTGCCTTCTCTATTTTTATTATCTTAAGACTACTATTCTCAATGGGGCATGTCTAAATTGTCCTCTTTTTGACTGATTTTCTAGCTTAAGGGCTGTTTGAAACGAGGATAATGAGGGCAACTGATCCTGTCCTGAATGCGGGTGGTTCCTGGTGAAGCCACTCATAGGTGGCACATTGGGAGGAGGCCTTCTGTGGGTGAACGTATGTGGCACAAGTCAAATATTGCAGTAAGAGCCTTCTGCCTGCTTGACATACTAGTTCTCCAAATACTATGCTAAAGTCTTACAGAATTAATGGTATAAACCTTTGTCTGGTACATCATCTTTGGGTGAAAATTAGATTATATGAAGCAGATCGCCTTCTCCTCCAACCATCAATCTGACAAAACAGTGTCTAAGTTTCTAGAATACTTGTTGAGTGTTAAGTCCTGAAACTTGGAGTGGACAATGAGTTTTCCCTAAGTGTGTGTGTGTTGGGGGGAGGGATGGTTAACATGGACCTGGCAATTGCCTGTCATCGGAAAATGCAATCAGAGTTTCCCCTGCATATCAGGCCAAATTCTAAAAGCACTCTAAAGCAACCCTTGATTTCCTTCATTATGCATATTCATGTAATTTTGGATACTCTGACACCCTGATCAACATTCATTAATAATATGAAATGCTTTAAATCACCTCATTTAAAACGTTTTGTTCTGTGATCCACAAATGACTAACATTTGGAGAAGTTTACATAATACAAATGATGTGCATGTTTAGTGTAAATGAAAGATTAAAAATGAAACTGGAAGTATGCAAACATATGCAGGCGAATGCTGAAGGTCTATTAACTGAAACAGTGATATCATACCTTCTTTTCCTTGAAGCTGCTGCCAGTTGCCTTGTAGTTTGGAATCTTATGTAAAATCATGGTTTTGAGGTGAATAAAATCACTCTAGTGTTCGGGTGTGTTTTGAACTTGCTGATATTCTTCTTTGCCCAGACAAAAGGTTTTCTTGTTCAACATGAAAAGAATAATTACCTTGGGACAACCTTGTTCATTCAAGATGGAAGAGTACTGTTACCATAGAATTCAGTAACCCAAGTTTGGTGCCCATGAGACAGAAGGCTGGAATTACTACTGAATTTTGGAAACGTGCTAAAATTGAAATATGTTTAATATTTTAACCAAAATCTTGTGGTTTTTTGGTACTCAGTGGTATTTTTACGTATCATTTATAGCCCTCCTTATTAAAGGAATTTCTAACTCAGAAGTTACCTAAACAGTAATTTGGTGAGAGTCACTATAGTAACTGTCATGTTATGTAGCATTGACATTATCTACAGCAAAACATCTTTTTGGAGAGGCTCACATGGCAGATTTTAGGATATTACATATTTTGGGAAAAGGGTTTTTTAATCAGCTGTGATACATAGGACAACACTTGGATAGACACATTGATTTTTAGCCATTCCTAAAGTTGTAATTTTATTTTGCCTCTCTTTATATCTGCTTCTCTAAGCCTACACAGATGTTTAAGTGAAAGAAAAATAAAAAGTTAAGTGAGAATTCATGGAACTTACTTCCTCTGTATTTATGGTATACATGGAACTTACTTACTCTATAATTATAGAATTTTTATGGGCAATTTAATTTTGTTCCACTCTGAGCCTGGTCATTTTAGGGGCAGAGGTGATGGGTTGGGCAGTACTTGTTGGAACCAAATATCGACCAGATTTTCCTGTAGTATTAAACCCCTTAGAGCAGATATTTTCCTATAAGAAATATTTTAAAGATCAAGCGATTGTGTGAATCTTTAGTTCACAAAGATGTAAATTTTAGTCAGCTAAGTGCAAAAACTTTGACATTTGTGTATGAGTGTATAGTGCATTAAAAAATAATAATTTCTGTACTACCCCTCAAGTACTTGAAGTATCTAGGTTTACTCTCCCCACAAATTTTATTGGAGGTAAAAACTTTTAACACCACAGAGCAAAACATACTCTGCACACAAAGATTTTTCTCAGCACACCTCGCTCCATAGTGATGTCTGTTATTCTCTCTGTGTTGCAGCGATACAGCGTGGAAATGTCCATCAGGCACCTGAAAAAGAAGGAGCTGCTTAGTAAGGTTGAAGCTTTGAAGAAAGGTGGCGTTTTACTACCAAATGATCTCCTTGAAAAAGTGGATTCAATTAATGAAAAATGGGAACTGCTTGGGGTATTTGCATTTTTATTACCATTTGTAGGCAATGTGTACATTTTTGTGTAGTGAAGTACTCTGTCTGATTTCTAATTTGAGGCACAAATATCTCTCTCAATTTTCTACCTACATCTCAAACAAGCTATTCATGCTATTATAAGGAAAACACTGCTTTTCCTCTTCTGTTGATTTTTTTTTTACTCTGAGCTTGTCACTTCTCAGATTTTAATAATTTTGGTTTTTTAATACATAAAAAGTAAGTAAAATATGCCATGTATTATGGGTATGCACCAAGTCAACTATGATACAGTATATCTGATATATGCCTACTGTCATGCTTGAATGAATGTTAATAGAATTTATTCTGAAGGTACATGTTAGAGACATCCCCCATTTAACTATTTACTATACCCTTAAGATGAAAAGTGGAGTTGTCACTACAGCTTTCAAATCACTCTAAAGCCACCAAAACAAAGATGCAAATTTGACCTAATCTGAATTGCAGAATTAAACCAGCCCCTGTTTTGTGCCTCAATTTCCAGCTCACTTTTTACAAAAGACAAAAAAAAAGTTTCATGTAATTCATTTCACGCAATGATGGGCTGGGTTTCAGCCAAGGACTGAGTTGCAAGAACCTGGCAAAAAAAGCAATATAAAGATTCTGTTACCCAGAGACCAGGAGGGCACTGTGCAGGAAACAGTACTGCCCTTTTGTGGGAAGACAGCTGAGGGAGAAGTTAAACTGTACTTTTTCACCAGCTTCTCTTCTAAATTGCCTTCAAGCCAAGGGTAAGCTAAATTTGTCAATTACCTAAATGATTAATTATAGCAGCTAAGTATGAGTGTCAGTTTTGGAGCCTAATTTTGTAAGTCTTCATTTTTCTGCCATTTAAAACGATTTTTTAATACTTAAGGTTTTTTTTTTAATTAAAAAAATGCACCTTGATGACTTGGGGGGAATGCCAGTGTACAGTGTTCGCTAGGCATAATCTAGGTGGTTAAAGCACTGCAAGGTTAAGTCCTTGCATCTCACGTAAGTTCACTGCAGTGTGCAGTTGAGCAAAGTAACCTAGGATGTTCAAAGTGCTTATCTATTGTTCTATTGCTTTCTGGTTGCAATTAATGGCTTTCACCTTGCAATATGGTAATTTATTTCAAAAACTACTAAATTCTGCAGGATGCATTGATCTCAGAAAGGGGTGATGTGATTAGTATGACATTTTAAAAGACTCTTTTCTTAAGAGATAAGAATTCTATGTGTACCTTTATGTGCTTGATAAAGTGATAGTCTGTTTATATCTTAATAGCTGTTGCTTACTTAATAAATAGTATTTCTGGTTAGACATTATTTAAAATGTCACTATACTACCTCTTCAACATAACTTTTAAATTAATATTATGTTTTAAAAAGTACAATATTTAGCTACCCTTTGTTAATCAGATATCTTACAGTGGTTATTATTCTGATACAAATATCATTCAAATGCAATATGCAGTTTTACAATGCTTTAGCAGGGAGAGCAGGAGGCAGGGAAGTTTTCAGCAAAACCTGTACTACACTAACACTACCAGGCCTACTGTTTTAATTGGCATGATTACATTATAATTGGCATGAAAAAAAAATTAAAGACAAGGATTTTAACTTCTAACAATAGTAAAATAGAAGGATATGGTTTTTAATATTACTTTCATCTAAGGTGAACAGTGTGGAATGGAAATACATTAGAATGAAATGTCAGTGGTGCGTACAGTTTAATCTGTGAAATTTTGTCCCCTGTGCTGCATATTACTCTGTCTCAATTGCATATTAAACAACCCTATCAAGGCAGGCATTGGCATCTGCTGTGCTGACACAAATTGTGAATTAAATGAAATTGATGTCCTCTGTCGTATATTTATGAAGACGGACCATTCTCTGAAGTATTCTGTTTATGAAGAATTTATGATTGCAAACTGTTCCAGAACAAAAAAAGTGGCAATAAATTCTTTTTTGTGACCCTACCCTCCAAGGGCATTGATTTCACCTCCTGCTGCTACTTTTGTTACAGCATAAAAACAATAGCTAAATCTGGATTCCACTGGCGGTCTTCAAATTATCAATATTTGCAACCATGAAAATATAGGGGTGTTGCCAAAAAAGGCTATTTTTCTGTTACAGTATACAAAGACACTATTTACAGAACAGTACACAGCAGATGAATGCTTGTTGACTTAATTTTATTTGTGTTTTAAAGCTTATTTTTGTAGGTTTAATTCATCATTATAGATTAAATCCTATTGATTCTCCAAAGAGGAGAGTGCTTGCCACCAAAAACAAACAAATAAACAAATACCTTGTGGCTGTTTCATGCCATAATGGTTAAGCTAAATAGGCTTCCAGCATAGTGAATTGAGGGTTATTTTAACACGTATATTAGAAAGTCTAGCATCTCCCAAAGTCAGAATGGGAAGAATTGTAGGGTTGAGTGGTTTCCAAGTCAGGGAGGATCACAAACAGCAGTAAGGAAACTACTTCTGCTTAAAAGCCCCAGTCAAATGGTTTGGGGAATTGTACTTCACAAAACAGGAAAAAAAAAAGGGGGGGTGGGTATTTAGTTCTCCATGCGCAATCTACGTTTGGTCTGTTTTAGTGTATTGTTTAAAGTGAAATTTGTATCTCCCAAACATTTTATGTAGAGAATTTTTTACTAGAAACTCATGTCATGAGAATTCAGATAAGTTTTTATCTGTGACCAAGGTGAACTCTTAGCCAAATTTCCTTTCTGTTATGAATGAGGTCTTCTTAAGCATGCACTGGTAGTCAAAACAACATGCCCTGTCCAAGAATTCAAATCCCCAGTGGAACAATGAGCTAATCGGAACTGAATGTCAGTTGGGTGGGTGAGGGTGAAGGGGGGCAGGGGAAGAGTAGCAGGACCAGCTGGGCCCTTCCAGGTGGCTCCTGTTACCAACCCAACTGTGATGTCTGTGTGGTACCTAAACTAATGTATGTTTTTGTTTTTATTTTGGTTTGTGTTTTTAATCTGATTCACTAGAAAACACTGGGAGAGAAGATGCAGGACACAATGGCAGGGCACAGTGGTTCGGGTCCACGTGACCTGCTCTCTCCAGAAAGCGGAAGCCTGGTCAGGCAGCTGGAGGTCAGGATCAAAGAACTGAAAGGGTGGCTAAGAGATACAGAGCTTTTCATCTTCAATTCCTGTCTGAGACAAGAAAAGGAAGGAACAACGAACGCCGAGAAACAACTGCAATACTTTAAGGTAATAAAAAAAAGTTGATAAAAAGCTTTCTTCATGATGTGGATGAAATGTTTTTCAAGTACATAAAGTATTGTACTCATGTATCTATGTATCACTATGCACTTAAATGTTTCCTTGAATTTATAGACCCCTCCACCTTTCTGATACACCAGCATCTCTGTGTGTAAGATGAACATTAAGCATGTCAGATGCACATTGTATAGGGTAAATGTCTGCTGCTTGTGTGTTTTCTACAATGTCTATTAAGGAAAGACTTTGATAAAAACAAACCAGCAAACACTAAAGATCACTGGGAACTCTGAAAGATAGACCTAACTATTCTATAAGTAACTTAGTTTAAAAAATACCTGCATAAATAAGTATGATTAAAACACAGGTTTTTTTTTTTTAAAGATTTATTTTATCTTTATTACAAAGTCAGATATACTGAGAGGAGGAGAGATAGAGAGGAAGTGGAGCTGCCGGGATTAGAACCAGCGGCCATATGGGATCAAGGCGAAGACCTTAGCCACTAGGCCACGCTGCCAAGCCCAAAACACAGGTTTAATTGAAGGTTATAACTGGTAACCCAAAAGGAGCACAGTTTTTACATATGAAAGAATTAACTACGTATAAAGAGAAACCAAGCATAAACCAGGTCCCTACACTATGGAGCCTATTCCATTATAGAAAAATGCCAGCCTTAGTGGTCTCATCGATGTGTTCTGATTGACGTATGTCCCTGACGGTTTGTTCCCAGGTTTCTTTCTGTTATTTACAGATAATGCGTTCAAAAATAGGTCATCAGATGTCTTCCCTCAAGGTGCAGCTAGCCTGTTACTACTACCTGTACCCTCATGTAAATGCAATCCCTAGTTAAGCTCTGATGATGTCAACCTAAGGCTTTGGGACTGTTAAATACGGATTTGGTGGCAAGAAACTTCGTAGCACAAAAGGTCTTACAAAGTTCAGCCAGGAAGGAAAACCTACTTGGGACCAAGAAACTGGTTCTTGTTGAAGCGTCCTTATTGACCAGGTTTTATTCATACCATCGCACCCTTCAATCATCTTGCAGTCTGTCAGAGGATTTAGTCATGTGTAGTTCATCTGCCCTCTGCCAGACAGATTTATCTTGCTGACCTCCATAACCCAAGAGCAAACACATTCCAAGGTAAGAACCCAACTGTGTTACACATCTGTAAATTGTTTTACCTGAAAAACTAAAGTGAAAATTGAATAAAAGTGTCTTGCCAAGGCAAATGGGTTTTAGAGTTTGAAATCTAAACTACAAATGATGTGCTATTTCCTATCTGCTGGTTTTTCCTCATCCTGAATATACAGAGATGTAGTATTCTGATAGTTACCCCGTTATGAGAGCTCAGAGCGTAACTTATAAAGTGTCCTGAACATTAGTAAGGCAGGTATTGAGGAATCTATTTGCCTCAATTGCATTTTGACTGCAGCTTTAGTGAACTGCTTAATGGCCTCAGAGTTCATATGACAAAATCCCAGCTGAAACATGAGACCCTTGACCATGTTTTCTGACCTCTTGGGGCCTGGACTTAATCCTCTCTAAAATGGGATTCTTAACAGTATTTTTTTCACAAGGTTTTGAGTTAGCATATGTAAACTATTATTTCAACTTTGTATAGTGTTGCATTTGTAAATGATAGAAATCTTGAGGTAGGTGTTTGACATAATGGTTAAAATGCTACTTGGGGTTGCTGTATCCCATTTTGGAGTACCTGATTCAAATCCCAGCTGCACTTCCAATCCAGATGCATGGCAGTACACTCCTGGAAACCCAGCAGATGATGGCTCAAGTAATTGAATCCCTGTCAGCCTGAAGACTTAGCTGGGGTTGCTGGCTCTTGGCTTCAGCCCCACCCCACCTTAGCTATTGTAAGCATTTGAATAGCAAACAAGAAGATAGACAAGCTTTCTAGGTCTCCCTGACTTTCAATTAAAATTTTTTTTAAAAAAAGTAAGAGAAATTTTTCAAACTTAGCTTTCTACTTCATATAGAAGGTAACCATGAGGCCAGCATTTTGGCATAGAGGGCTGAGCCACTCTCTGTGATGCCAACATTTCATTGAGTTCCTGTTCCAGTCCCACTGCTCCACTTCCAGTCCAGCTCCATGCTAATGCACCTGCGAGATGAGATTGCCTAACTGCTCGGACCTCTGCACCCACATGAGAGACCTGGGAAAGTCTGGCCCAGCTCCAGCCATTGTGGCCATTTGGGGAGTCCATCAGGAATGGAAGACCTATCCTTTCTCTCTCTCTCGGTAACATTGTCTTTTAAGTAAATAAATAAATCTTTAAAATAAAAGTATGCCTTTTCCTAAAAAAGGAATCATGCTTACAGTTATCTTTTCAGAATTTCCTTTGTCATTCACTATTATAACGCCCAGAGTCATTTATGTTGTTGAATATGGCTATAATTCAAAATCCGACTATTATGTAATACTGTGTTTTGAGAATATCACATTTAATGTTAATACAAACTCTATGGTTTCCATTAGGATCTTCTTTTCAGATTTGAGAAAGAGGTACCAAAGGATACTTTTTTTTTTCGTTTTCATATTTTATTTATGAAGAGAGAGACAGAGAAAGTGCATGCACACCCAAGTGAACACACTTGCATCTCCTGGCTCACTTCTCAACAACTGCAGTGGTCAGGGCGGGGCCAAGCTGGTGCTGGAATCCCAGGGCTTGATCCAGGGCTTCCTCTGGGTAGAGGAGCCCCAATTATTTGAGCCATCACTTGCTACTTTTTAGGGTACAAATTGACAAGCAGTCAGAATTAGCATTGGAGCCAGGACTTGAACCCAGGAACACTAATATAGGATGTGTAATACAGGGAGATGTCTGGTGTAACAGCTTGGCCAGACATCTCCCTTTGAAGTTAAGTCATGCCTGGGTCTCCAAAGACACTTATGGCGAGTGATAAAATGAGGGTTACACACCAGGATTGTCTGACTCTTAAGTCCAGTCTCTGAACTATTTTACACAATGATATTTCTTGATGTTTGCTGAATGTCCTGTCTTACCAGGTGACTCAAGAAGCTTGACTGAACTGAATGGCATTGTTTCTTCATGATAGATATAGCAGTCACTGTGTTTAGCAATTTAACCCGTATACCAAATAGCTTTATTGAGGATGTTGAGGAGGAAGGAATATGTGAAAATATTTGTATTTTATTTTGCATTTTTTGTATTTGATATAAATTTCTTTGTCACGTGCCATTTTAAGTTGAACTTTTCCAATTTTTTAAAATTATGAAATCTTGATCTTTCTCTTCTTTCTTCCTTTCCTTCCATCCTTCTGATAAAAACTTTATTTATTTATTTGCTTACTTACTGAAATGTCAGAATTAGACTAAGAGACAGACAGAAAGTGTGATCTTCTTTCTACTGGTTCACTCCCCAAGTAGACGCTGTCTCCCATATTGGTGGCAGGAGCCTAAGTACTTGGGCCATTTTCTGCTGCTTTTCTGAGGCCACCAGCAGGGTGCTGTTTTGGAAGTAGGGCAGCTGAGGCATGAACCAATCCCCATTTGGATGCTGGCATCACAGGTGAAAGCTTAACCTACTATGCCACAATGGACCTAGCTATAGTTCTAAAGTTGATCTGGAGGAATTTGATGAGGTGTGTGAAAGGGCTCTACATAGTACTTTTTATTATTTTTTAAATTATATATGTGTGTATATGTATATACATATATATGTACATACATGTACATATATGTCTTGGAACAAATGCTTTTTCTGGCTGTAACTGTAGGTATATCTGAACTGTTTAGTTCATTGTCTATAACTTAATAAATATTTTATGCCTTACCACATAGCATTTATTATGGGAAAAAATAGAACTAAATGTTTATAATATAGTAATAGAAGATAATAATCATAACCTATCAAAATCATTGTTAGTAATAAGAATAGATAGAGTAAAAAATTATTTATATATATACATATGCCAGAACCAGCTGGAGAAGGGCAAATTCAGTACTGCTGCAGGATTTTGTCATCAAGAAGGTGAGGGAGTCGAATCTGAAGGTTCAATGACCTTGCCAGTGATTAGTGCTCCATATTTGCTTAGCATTTTAAATTTGATCATATACTTCTATGTGTGTTATTATCTTAAAATGTACATTAGCTGAACATTATGACCACATTCTTATATGTGTGTTCATATACTTTTATGAATGAAGCACTTGAGTTGTGGAAAGTTAATGTGGCTTACTTGAATTCACACAGCAACCATCCAAAGAGAGCAAAAGCAGTGACTTTTTATTACAGACTCCAATAGTCCCCTATCTTGTCATTCACTGACCTTTCAAATACTAAAAATTTATATTACACCACATCAGGGGTGACCAACATTCTCTAATACAGACCAGATAATAATAAAATGTCACAATTGCCCCATTTTGCTACTTAAGTGCAAAAACAGCTACAAACAAAATGTGAATGAATAAATGCAACTGTGATCAAATAAACTAATTTACAAAAATATATGTATATGCAGTTTTTTTTTAGAAGATTTATTTCTATTTGAAAGGAAAAGTTACAAAGAGATAAGAAGAGACAGGTCCACTGCCCAAATGATTGCAACAGCCAAAGTTAAGCTGATGTGAATCAGGAGTCAGGAGCTTCTTCTGGGTCTTCCAACTGGATGCATGAATTCAAGCATCTTGGTCATCCTCAGCTGCTTTCCCAGGCCAAAAGCAGGGAGCTGGATCTGAAGTGGAGCTGCCAGGACTAGAACCAGCATGCATATAGGATGCCAGTATCATAGGCCTAGGCTTAGCTTGGTATACCATCACATCAGCCTCATATTTTTAGTTTCTAAAAAAATATATATAGGAAACAATGATTTTGATAGGTTATGATTATTATCTTCTATTACTATATTATAAACATTTAGTTCTATTTTTTCCCATAATAAATGCTATGTGGTAAGGCATAAAATATTTATTAAGTTATAGACAATGAACTAAACAGTTCAGATATACCTACAGTTACAGCCAGAAAAAGCATTTGTTCCAAGACATATATGTACATGTATGTACATATATATGTATATACATATACACACATATATAATTTAAACAATGTAAAAGAAACAAATTTCATGTGTTTAACATGTACAGTTTTAACAGTGTAATGATACTACCCATTCTAGCTTCCCTCCTACTTTTTTCCTATCTTAATTTTTACAATGACAAGCATTTAATTTATAATCATAAGCTTAACCTTTTACTAAAAAAAATTCCTCAAGAGTATAGACAAGGGCTATAATTAATCATCAAATCTTAAAATGTTAATTTCACACATATGGATTACTTTTTTGTACTCTATATTAGTTAACATTATCAGGGAAACACAGTATTTGTCTTTTTGGGTACTGGTTTATTTCACCAAGCATAATGCTTCTCCAGTTATATCCAGTTTGTTGCAAGAGGCAGGATTTCATATGTATGTGTGTGTGTGTGTGTGTGTGTGTGTATATATATACACATTTATTTTAGTTCAATTTTAGTTCAATATATATATGTATATATATACATATATATGTGTGTGTATATATATATATATATATATATCTCACAATTTCTTCATCTAGTCATCAGTTGATGGATATCTGGATTGACTCCTTATCTTCATTTTTTTTAATTGAACTAAAATAAATGTAATGGTACAGATAACTCTTTCATATGCTGATTTAACTTCATTTGGGTAAATTTCCAGGAAGGGAATGAGTAAGTTATTTAGTAGATTTGTTTCCAGATTTCTGTGGAATCTCCATACTTGCTTACATAGCGTCAGACTAGTTTATATTTTCCCAGCAATGTGTTGGGGGTCCTTTTTCTGCATGTCCTCACCAACATTTGTTGTTTTTAAATTTTTGAATGATAGGCATTCTAACTTGGGTGAATTTACACCTCATTTTGGTTTGTATTTGCATTGCCCTGATGGCTAATTACCCTGAGCACCTTTTCATGTGTCTGTTTGCCATTTACATTTCATCCTTTGGGAAGTGTCTGTTCATAGAAAACAAACAGTAATCTGTATTCATTTCACAAGCAATAGTTTTATAACCTGACTCTAAGAGTCTAAAAATTATTATGATCATTGGAATAGTTGCCTGTTCTACATCTTTTAGGAAATGAAGGCCATGATCACCTGCATTAGGATGACAAAACTGTATTTTTAATAATTATAACAGCTGTAACTAGTATTTACTGAGTTATCTGGAGTTATGAGATGCATTTGTAAATATTTTTCTGTATTTACTTATTTACTCTCCCTCCTCCTAAAGCAGGTTGTATTATTAATCCCTATTTTAAAATGAAACTACTGAGATAGGAAAAAGTGATGTAATTTACTCAGGGTCATGCAATTAGTAAGTGACTGAACAAATAGTCAGACCTATAAACTGCCAGAATCCGAAACTACTTTATAAATTTAACAATTTGTAGGTCAAAATCTATCTGTAGAAAGAGAAAAATATATTAATTGTAGCTTACACTTTTGTTGATTATCTTGTTTCTTAATATTTAACAGCCATCTGAAGAAAGTCAGTCAGTATTTTAACCCTTGGAAATTAAAATTTATGAATATACTAAAAGGATTTAAATTAGCTCTGAAATATGTAGCATTACAAAGTAATTACTCCAAACAGGAATATATCTGACATGATTTTATGAAATAAGGAAATAAAAGAGCTAAACACTACGGATTATTTCCATAGAGTTGGCTGTTTAGCCTGGGGGTTCAGCTCCCAGGACTCCTGCACCGCATTACAGAGTGCAAGGTTTGATTCCTACATCCGCATCCTAACTCCAGCTTCCTGCTACTGGAGACCCTGGGAGTCAGTGGATGACTCAAGTGATTAGTTTCCTGCCAGCTGTATGAGAGACAGATTCATTCCTGGCTCTGACCAGTCCAGAGTTGTGAGTGCAGAGAATGAACCCGTGGCGAAAATAAATAAATAAAAGTTTAAGAAAACTAATACTAAAACATGCATGAGTTTATCCCAGGTCGACATCTCTCTAATCAATGAAAGGTTCTGGTCTCTCATCTTAAAAGTGCAGATTGTAATAGCTTTTGCCTCAAACAGTGATTATGGTGTTAAATGGGATAAGATGAATAAAAGCTGCTGAAAATAGTGCCTGCTTAGCACAAAATGTGAGTTTTATAATTGCCAAAGCATGAACCTGTGTATTTTTAAAGCACTTATACAGTAGAGTTATAGCAAATAGAGACAACTCCTACCTAGTGCTTTCAATTGCTTTAGGAGAGTTGCAATGCATTCTAGAATAACTGAATTATCTTCTACTTGGGCGTACTTCTATCTAGGCAAGATTACAGGTTTTTTCCCCCCTCTCAAAAGTAGGACAAAAAGGGGGCAGTCAGTAGACTTTACAACTTTGACTTCGACTTACAGGAAGGGACATCTTTGTTACAGAAGAAAATCAAGCCTAGATGTTTAAGGATGCCTCTCCACGTTAGGTCTACTCTTCAGATTTTGAGCAAGATAACAAGCAGTTACTTGAACTCTGTTTACTTCACCTCCTTTGTCTCTCTGAGCTTCTTTGTTGAGCCCTCCTTTCACACCTTCTTATTACCCCAAGATTCTTGCTCCCACCCTGATACACACAACTAGGCCTGCGTTTAAGGAGGGAAATTAACTAATTAATTTAAAAAGATTTATTTATTTTTATTGGAAAGTCAGATATACAGAGAGGAGGAGAGACAGACAAGAAGATCTTCCATTTACTGATTCACTCCCCAAGTGACCGCAACAGCCGGAGCTGAGCCTATCTGAAGCCAAGAGCTAGGAGCTTCTTCTGGGTCTCCCACGTGGGTGGAGGGTCCCTAGGCCTTGGCCCATCCTTGACTGCTTTCCTAGGCCACAAGCAGGAAGCTGGATGGGAATTGGGGCCACCAGCTGCTAGGCTACAGTGCTGGGTCCCAAATTTATTTTTTTAATGTTGAATTATCAACCATCTTGCCTAAATTTACTACCATGTCTTTCTTTTCCACTTAGTAGTATTTGCTGGGGCAGATATTGAGGCACATTGTGTTAAGCTGCTGCATGTGACAGTAGCATCCAGTGTTAGGGTGCTAGTTCAAGACCCAGTTGGTTCCACATCCATTTATATTCCTGCTCATGCAACTGGGAAAGCAGCAGCAGATGGCCCAAATACTTGGGCCTCTGTCACCCATTTGGGCAGCTAGAATGTAGTTCCTGGCTGCTAGCTTTGGCCCATATGTGGCTGTTATAGGCCTTGGGAAGTGAACCAGAACACTGAAGATTGATCTCTGAGTCTTTCTCATTCTTTATTGCTCTACTGTTCAAATAAGTAAATGAATACATAAATAAATACCTTAAAATAGTATTGTGTGAGTACTTTCAATGGATTCTGTTGGTTGACAGTCTTACTCTCTAGGACTTGCAGCATGTAATCTTTGATCAAGAATTTTTCTCTGATATTCTTTATTTGACAGTTTAGGTTTCTGAATTGAAAAGATTCTCTTCAACTCACATTCTTTTCAACCATAGCATTCTGGAATAGCCAGTTTTTTTCCCCATGGTAAACTTATTCAATCACAGAGGCCATTTAATTTTGCTAAACATCACTTTCAGCTTGGCACAAAGTTTCTATTCAATCTAGCCAAATCTGCATACCAGGATTCATGTTTATTTTATTGAAAATGATGCTTCAAAAAGACGAAAGCATCGTTTGAACCAAAGTTGAAATAGTATTGTATTTGGCACCATGGTGGCAAGCTTTCCCTTTTTACCCATTTCCTTTCCAAGATTGTCATATCTTTATAATTTGAACGAGAGAGGAAAGGGACTTATTAGGAATTTAGGATGGCAGCATAGATAGCATGAATATATTTCTATTGGTGTATAAAGCAACTGAGACTTTTTCAATCACTATTAAAATATAAAGAAAACCACCAATAAACTGTTGGTACAGTCATTCCAAGCAAATGTTCAGGTATATAAGAAATGGAAAACAAAAAATTTTTAGATATAATGAACTACCAGGATGAAGAGCCAGATGATTTGAATCTAACAGAATTAACCAGAAAATGCAAATAAAAGCCCAACCTGTTCTTTTCTCATCTCTCAGGAGACTTAAAAGTGCTCTACAACATATGTAAAGGCTTTGTATATCCTTGCCTGTTTTTGTTATCAATCTTCTATATCATTTCTTTTGAAATTTGTATTGTATTTTCTAAGGATATAAAAATGATTCAGAGTTTTTTAATAATTTTTCTCTTAGCTCAACTTTAGTTCCTTTTATTCCATGATTTGTATAAAAAAATTTAAGAAGTATTCTTTGTATTGGCTTTTGGATCATTTTCTAATAATTGTCACATGAAAATTACATTCCTAGTGTATATTCCAAACCCTTGGTGGTCTGAAAATATATTTACCTTTACCTCACATTCAAACAATACCTTGGCTGAATAAAATATTTTGCTAAGAGAAATGTAATCTTTTTTTGTGGGTAATATCACTGTTTTCACACTAATATCATCGTTTTTTCCCCCTATATCTGGGGTCAGGGGAAAAACAAAGAGAGAAGCCCCATCCAGCCTCCCACCCATCCCAGGTCCCAGAAGTGAGGCACATTCCGAGGGTCCTGCTCAAGCAGTTTTGATAGTTCAATAAGTCTGAATTGCTGCCAATTTCACCATTCCAGTCGCAGTGAAATCTATTCAGAATCCACTGGGTGACATAGTCTCTTCATGGTTGGGGTTCTGAGATAAGCAGTTCAGTTGGAGGGATCTCCAAAGAAACTTCGTCTAAGGTGATCCCAGACCTGATCTTGTGTGTGCTTGCCAGTACAGGGTCCGGCACAGTCCATCACCCCAGTCAGCTTATGCACATGCTGGTGGTTGCAATTACTGGGTCAGTTGTTTTTCCAGCTCTGTTTTCCATGCGAACCGATGGGTGTTGTAGTCCAGCCTGATCATGCCCACTTCATACTCAGCCCTCACGCAAACCAGTGGAAGAAATACAATCTTTTACCATCAAAATTGCTGATTATCTTTTTGACTTATCAAGAAGAGATCAAATTATCAAGGAGAGATCTAAATTTTGTTACCCAGAGTAGTGTTTTAGTTCCTATTATGTAATGTTTCTTTCTCTCTCTCTCTCTTTCTAATCCTTGGGTTTGTTGTTGTTGTTGTTGTTTATTTATTGGCTGGGAACTTGGTGAGTTGCAGTTGATTTAAAAACAAATTCTGGTTTGGATCAGGAAAGCGTCACCCATTATTTGGTCATCAATGTTTCTCCAAACATTGAATTGCCACGTTTTGGTAGTCCTACTCTGTACATTTTACATCTGTTAGACATTCTCCTCACTTAAAAGTTGCATTTTCATTTCTTTATTCAGCAAATCCCAAGGAACTCTTAAGATTGTTTTCTGTTTTTGTTGAATCTAAGTTCACAAATTGTTATCTTTCTTGCAACATTCAATTCAATAAGCATTCTTTTTATCTTCGTGTGATATTTACTGATCTTTTCACCTTCAGAAGGACCCTCCTCAGTGCCATGCATACAATGTCTTTATGCACATTTTCCTGGAATGAACTGAGATTTTTCAGAGCTTTTATTTTCCCTTGTATTATTTCAGGAAGAATCTATTGCACTCAGTCCCCACATTGTGTCCTCTTTTGAAATGAAATTTCTGCTGATATGTGTATTCTTAGGAGGGATTTTTGTTACCTAGAAATCAATGTTGAAATAGGTGCTCTTTGACGATATATAAATTGCTCCCTGTACAAATATCTAATTCTGGATACCAAAGGAAGATAAAAAATTTAGATTATCTGTAGTTTGATTAAAATTTGTTGAAAAAACATACATGAGTTAGCAAATTGTCTATTGATACTGAAGTGTAGGAGTCATGTTTGATGTCAGGTGAGATTGAAAGCAAACCAAGGAACCTACACTTTTCTCATTCACCAGAGATGTACCCTGTGCTTCAGATCAAGGGGTGGTATTGTAGAGTGTACATCAGCCAACCTGCAAAAATGAAATTTCAATATGAGGTACCTATTCTAAAACATATGCATACGTCCTGTTGCTTTGAACTGTTGTAATTACATTGATAAGGCAGATTTTTTTTTTCCTCCCAGGTTTCATGAAGTGTAATTGACAAACAAAAATTATATATTTCTGTGTGCAACATGATATTTTCTTCTTCTGTCACTGCTTCTTTCCTTTTTTTCCAACAGGGAGGGAGGAAGGAAAAGCGAAAGAGCAAGAGATATGGTGAAATCTTCCATCTGCTGTTCACTACCCCTAAGCCATATCTCTCAGTTGTGTGGTAGGGACACACAAATTTGTGCCATCACCTGGTGTCTCCTAGGGTTTGAATTAGCTGGGCGCTAGATCAGAAGTGGGGGAGCCAGGACTGGAAGCAGGCATTCCGCTAAGGGATACAGCATTTTGACCACTGTACCAAAATCCTGACCTCTGTTACTATTTTAATACTCTCTTTTTTTTTAGCTTTTATACTTGAGTACCACAGTGTTAGGATATTAGGAATCTGACCATATTCATACATTTACAGTGGGTTTTATATTTTCAAAAATTTTTCAATTGTTAGCATCTTTTTATCTTTACCTTTAAGAACTCTCTTTAGAATGTCATGGAAGGCAGTTCTAGTAGTGGGAAAGCAATGATGAATTTCCCACTTTTTTTTTCTAAGAAAATATGTCTCGTTTCTGAAGGGTACCCTTGCTTAGTATGGTTTTGTTTACTTGGTTGCCAATTTTTCATTTTCTTTCAGAACTTTGACTATATCCTACCACTGTCTCCAAGCATGTAACATTTCTGCTAAGTAATCATCTATAATTGCAAGTTTTTGTTTTTGTTTTGTTCTGTTTTTCTGTGAGATGATTTGGTTTTTTCTTAATGCTTTCAAAATTCTCCATTTGATTTTGGGAGTCTTTCTTTCTTTTTATAATTTGTTTCAAATTATAAAAAGATCTGTTTATGTGATCTGTTTGATATTCTTTAAGATTTGTGTATCTGCTCTGAGTACCTGTCCCTTCTGGTGGACTAGGAGAGTAGTAGAGGATGGCTCAAGTGCTTGGGCTCCTGCAACCATGTGGAAGACCCGGAGAAGCTCCTGGAGCCTGCCTTCAAACTAGCCTAGTTCCAGGTGTTGCAGCCATTTTGGAAATGGATCAGTGGATGGAAGATCTCTCTTTCTGTCTTTCCTTCTCTCTCTGTAATTCCGCTTTTCTATTATAAATAAATCTTTAAACAAAACAAAGTGCAAAAATCACATGTGATTTTTAGCATATATGTTACATATAATACATATTAAATATGTACCAAATTATTATATGTACCATATATTATGTATAACATATATATTATATATGTTATACACACACATTTTTCTATTTGGGCATTTAGATCCCTTTCTAGATTTGGGAAATTTTGTATGGTTGTTTCCTTAAATATGCTTTTTTATCATTTTTTTATTTGTTTTCTACTGCCTCTGAGACTCTGCTGTTCACATTTTGCTTCACTTCTTGATATCCAACAATACCTATAGGCTTTCTTCACTTGTCATTTTTATTTTAATTTTTTCTTACATAGTAATTGCACATGAACTTTCTTTGAGCTCACAAATTCTGTATTGAGGATACTGATGAAGATTGTCATTGTGTGTGTTCACAGCTTCAGAATTTCTGCTTGGATTTTTTTTTTCTTACAGTTTTCATCCTTCTGTAGAACTTTCCTCTTTTTGTGTGTGTGTTTTTCCCCACCATTCATTTAGTTTCCTATCTTTTTTCTTCTATGACTCACTGAATATCTTTGACAATTATTTTGCATTCTTTTCTAGGTGGATTGTAAGTCTTCATTCCTTTGGGGTCAGGTATTGCTCCTTTAGTTTGCTTCTTTTATAGTGTCGTATTTCCTGCAGTATTCAGGATATTCGTGACCATACATTTATTTCTGCACATTTGAAGAAGTAGATAACTTTTCCAGGTTTTCAAATTAATTTTATCAGGGAAAGTTCTGTACCAATCAGCCAGATTCTGAATGTAACATCTGTTGAGTCCATAGGCAGGCTTATTTCATGGGTCATCAGGTATAGTGGCTTGGCTAGTTCAATAAGTAGGTTGGCCTGGCACTTGAGTCCATAGGGGCCAGCCTATAGCCTGGATCTATGAGATTAGAACTGACCTAGCATCACTAAGGTGAGCATTGAGCTGGGTTCTACTGGATCAAATCTAAGGTGTTTATCAATAGGGGCTGACTTTCATCCTGGGTTTGCCAGAACTAAACTGATCCTAAATATGAGGCTTTCCATCTTCTGATTGGGTCAGAAACTTGGATCCACAGGGATAGGCCTGCAACCTGACTTTGTAGGGGAGCGTCTGGGTCCTGCAGCTGGCCCATAGCCTAGGTTAAAAGAGGTGGTCCTGGAATCTGAAAGGAGCATCCGAGACTTGGAATAAACATGAAGCCTGGTCCACTGAAGTATGAGGCCACAGGTGCTGGCCTGGAGATAGGTATGCTGGAATGTGTATCTAAGGTGACCTGGGCTGTGCATCTGTCTTGAGTATAAGCTAATCTGACACTGGAGAAGACTTCCAGGCTAAGTCCACTTGAGCTGGCCTTGGGGCTGTGGAGGCCAGCGTGATACCTGAAGTTATGGAGACTACCTTCATTGGAATCCCACACTCATGCTCTCACTTCCCCCTGCTTCCGCCATATTGTGATGACTCTTCACAATTGCTCTGCCCAGGCTTGGGTGAACAGTGAAACTGATTATGTGAACCTACCCTTCCTACCCTCTTCATTGTGTCTTGTTTGATTTCAGTACTAAATCTAAGAGTTATAATCTCTCACCTTTTTTTCTTAACTCTCACAAAGGTGTTTTCACAAGTGGATAGTGGTATAAGATGATATGTTTTATAGGAGATGAGCTCCAGAAATTCCTTTGTTGCCATCTTGCTGATACATTCTTAGGAGGTCAAATGCGTTAGAGACCTCAAAGTTAGGGATAATAGGATTGGCACGGCTTTGCTGGTTGGGATGAATAAGAAGGGAAAGACCTTCTCAGTTTGCCCTATGGTGAAGAACCAGTCTTTTCTTGCAGTATATCAGATCTCAATTTTCCATTTACATAGGAAAGAGAATATTCCATGAAAGAAATTAAGAAGAATGTAATATGTGTAAGGATCAGGAATTGTGCTACTTAGATTTAAAAGATTACTTCAGTATTATTTTAAAAGCAAATATGGGCCAAATAATATGATGGACAATGCTAGGGATACTGTCATGAGCCATCCATAGTCTTCTTTCAAGGAATGCAGCATTTTAAGTGACGTTTAGAAACGTAAACAGGCAAGTACAATAGGATGTGATAAATAAGTTGATAGAAGATAACATGGTGTGCTGTGGAAATTCCTTCAGCGACACCTGTATGTTGTTATGGCAAGAAATGAGAAAATTTCTAGGGTAAGAGACTCTAAATTGAGATTTGAGGGAAATAGACAGGAATCAGAACAGCATGTGGTTGTGTAGAAGCCTGTAGGTAACCGATTAAAGAAATCCCTGTGTTTGTACTTATTTGCATTTTATTCAGATATGTGTAGATAGCAATCTATGTACCTTATCAGCAAACTAGAGCATGTAAGCTTTAAAAGCAGAAACTGTCTTAAAATTTGGTTTGTTTTACATGCCGTTCAGAGTACCAACGATATTATCTTGGAGTCACAAAATAATCACAAAGTACTTAGCAAGTTGTAGAATTTTTGCCCAAGATGAGACCCGATAATACCCAGCTGGTTCAGCCTCTTCATTAAAAAGACAGGAGAGCTAAGTCTGATAAATTAAATGACTTAACCAAGATCACACAACCAAAGCCAGATGGCAACCTGCATCTTCTGAATATCAATGTGGACCATGGTCCAATAACGTTCAGTGGGCTATCACTAAGGTCTTTGCAAATTTTGAATACCAGTGTTTCCTCTATAATGTATACATAACAAGTTATCTCATTTGTTGAATGAAAATTTTTAAATGGTCATCATGAGAGACATTGTAATGCGTAGGAAACATAGAAATACATATTAATAGTACTCAGTGCTATTTTCGTCAGAATTAAGCAGCTGACAATGAATCCTGTGGTACTGGAGCTCAGAGATTTACCATCCTGACCTGCAACAGCTTCTCGTTTCTAGTGGCTTACTCTTGGGAGTTCAATTCACTGTAGAGTTTGCCTGCATTTTTCACCTTGCGTTTATGTTGCACCTTTATGTGGGGAGCTTAAACAGCTTTACAGACATTAGCTCATTAATCCTCTCAAAACCTCTCTAAGACAGGGCACAGGCATAAATCATTATTCCCATCGGGGGGGAAAAAAATTACTAACTTAGCTCTCTTAATTTCACTGATGCTCTAAGCTGTTGGTTAAAACCTAAGCTATACTCTGTGTATTTAAAATACAGCATTCTTTTTCCCAAGGATATTTTTCTTTCTTTTTTTTTGTGTTGAATGTCATGAGAATAAGTGCACAAACAGATTGACAAGTCCGATTTTGAAATATCCTTTGGGGAAGTGGAGAGTTAGCTCAGATTCTTTTTCCCCTTGCATCCTCTTCCTCTTCTGAAATGCTTTTCTTTATTACCCTTCAGTCATGACCCAGAAGAAATGACTTTTAGGAATTGGAAAATATTGTATGATATAGTCACTCTTTTTATCTGTCAGCTAAGACCACCAGCAAGAGAGCCTGTGAGTTTCCATTCATCCGTGCCATCCTAACTCTTCCTGAAGTCTTGGTGCAGCACACGTTAAAGCTTTACCAAAACAACTATAGAAGTTAAATTTTCAATCTTTGTGTTTAAAACACATGGTTGTCACTGTTAAGTTATTTGGAGTTAGACTTTGAAAATATAGCAATATGACCAGAATCTGAGAACAAGCAAAGTTGCTCCATGCTTTGTATGATGGCAACAACATAACTTACCTAGTTAAAGCCTCCATTCCAAAATTAAAGGCAGAAGAAGGCAAATATATAAAAAACATGATGAAAATAATGTTTTATCACCCCTAAAAGTTTATGAGAGCCAACCTGCAGTTCATTTGAGACATGCCTTATGTTGCATTTCGTTTATTTTTATTTATCTCAGAGCATGAGGCAGGCTTTAGTAAAGGCCCCATGGCCTGAGGCAGAGTGCCAGTGGAGAGATCACACAGGGAGGCAGGAAGCAGAGAGAGGCCATGCTCACACTCAGGATTTTGAGACCTCTCTTCAGAGGTATGCCAGCCCCTCAACCCCTTGCAGTATCCTAAGCACTTCTCACTGGGCCTCAATGGTTAAACCCTCTTAGTTCTGTTACATTTTCCATTCTTGTTTAAATATCTGCATGAGAGCGGCTGGCACTGTGGAGCATAGTTAAGCCTCTGCCTGTGACACCAGATCCCATAGGAGTTCATTGGAGTCCTCACTGCTCCATTTCCAAACCATCTCCATGCTTCTGTGCCTGGGGAAAAGATTATAATGGGCTAATTATTTGGGCTCCTGCACCCATGTGAGAGACCTGGCTGAGGTTCCTGGCTCATAGCTTCCACCTGACCAACACTGACCATTTTGATCATTTGGCGAGAGTACCATCCTCTCTGTCTCTTTTTTATGTCACTGCCTTCCAAAAAAAAGTAAAAATGTAAAAATATCTGCACAAGTTTTGGGGACCAAATTATATTTAAAACACAGTCTCTTCAAGCTATTTCATCTTCCAGGTGTACCCTTCATGATGTGCCTTTTCTCATAGATTTTATAAAATGAGGGTGCAGTACTGTACTTTGTCATACAGAATTCTTTCTTTTTCCTCAAGACTGCCATGCACTATCATGTGACCTGGCTAGTGAATACTAAAGATCCATTAAAACAAAGGTGATTTCAGGTACCTGGGATCAACAGGTACCCACGAGAAAAGGGTTTCCTTCATACACTCTCCAGAGTTAGTTTTAAATGTTTCCTATGGAATCAATAAGAGATAGAACCACAGTGGGTATTATAAATATATTTTGAAATAGAATAGTGTGAAAAGAATGGTGATTTATGTCTTATCTGCTTATGAATAGAGTAATTGTTGGGGTCTAAGAAAAGTACTTTGTAGTATAATGACTGAGTTGCATTCATACCCAATACCCCTTTCCCCTTGCTGTTAAAGTTACCTTTCCATAATTGCAGACTAGTTTACCATCCTAACAATAATAGACATGTTTTTAAAAGATTATTGCCAAAAGTGCATTCTTTATTCCGGAGAGACTCTGTAATAGATACCAGCATTTTAGTAATGATACAAGCAATCTGTAAGCTATTACAGATTTCTTTAGAGTAACTTAATCTTCATATTGTTTTGTATGTCTGGAATTTTAATAGTGTTTTTAATTTAGAAAAAGAAGTATATAACATATTACTAATTACATGTGAATATGAACTAAGCACAGGGTCACTGAGCTTGATTTTTAAAAGCAAACATATTTAAAAGTACTTAACCTAATGTAGGGAAACTAACAAAGAAATTAAAGAATGCCACACAGGGATAACAACAGCTTTCCTAGACTAACACAGTGAGGGTCCGCATTTTTAGAATGGTTATTATATTTTGATTCACAGCTTTGAAAAGGCTAGAAGGAATAAAAATATTCCTTTCCAACTAAAATGTGTGTGTGTATTTTAAACGGAGGTAAGTACACACTATTAACAATGAATTGCGAATTTGATAAAATGATGTTAAGTATTTTTCTTGGTGATGCTATTCATCCAAGAGCCTCCAGTAACTTGCAGTATTAATAATCCTGGTGACCTTTAATAATTTAGCTTTTGCTTGGTGAAGATACTAGATTATAGGAAAAAGTAAGATCTTAGTGTATTTCGAAAAGCCATGCCACTCTGACCAGAGAAGTAGAGTTGACTGTAGCATCTTTGGACCTTACTCATCTGCTGACCAGGCGAACTAACTGAGGTGTGATGATTTTTCTTAATTGAACTGTCTTGATTTTAAATTTGTTCAAAACAAGTTGGTGTTTGAATCTAGGCTCACATTGACATGAACAGTTTCTAAACTAGTTCGGAATCCAACCCAGCTCTTTTCGAAGGAATCAGTAGAGATGTGCTTGGTGAACTAATTCAGGGACCTTAATGCTATTTTTTAAATTTAGCTTTTACATTAAGTAAATCAGTTTGCTATTTTGAAAGAAGTTATAATCTACTTAAAACTGTCATTCTCTGTTTCTGACTTGCAATTAGATGGTATTTCCAAAATGCCAGACCTAGATTCTGCTTCTACCATCATCATAATAAAATGTGACAGCCAAGATATTATATCAATACCTTTTCCATAATTAGCAATAAGGATCCTGCCAAGGGTTAACTAGTAAAGCTTCATAAACGCTTTTCTACAAATGATCCTGAAGGCAGTATTACGCTTTCGAAATCTGCTGCTGTATAAGAGTCTCGTGACAACTGAGAGACAAATCTGTGAGCAAAACTGTTTGGAGAGAATAGTTTTGTAGTATATGATATATGTTATGAGCTTATTAGGGCTCTCATCTATTTTATTATTGGTGACCAATTTAATAGAGGCATTTAAAAAACAATATTTCTGCCTGACTCCTAAGAAATGAAGAAGATACATTGATATAATTGAGAGCAAATGATTGCATGTCGTGCCATTTAATCATGTCATTTTTCAATTGCTATTTTTTGCACTTCACTGCATGCTTATAGAATATTTAGCTTCAGTATAGATTAAGTCTCAGGGTTTGCCAGTGGACCGAGTCTGCATTGGCTGACATTGTCTTTTAAGTTTGGAATCAGTTAAAATAACACAGATGTCATGTACCCGTTATTTTCTTTGAAATATGTGAGTCATCATTCATACTTTCATTTGCAGTATCTTTTGCTATCTTGAAAATTTACTTTACAACTTCAGGGTAGAAATTCTTATTTGCAAAGTTTATGCATGAGAGATAGTTAAGCACACAATTGGCTCAAGAACAGCTGTCAAGATTAAAAAAGCAGCTGACCCTTTGCTAAAAATAGCTGTTTGCCTAATGAATGTTTCCTATCTTTGTTCGATCTCTTATGTCTTATCAAATGTACATCTTCTTAAGGAAAGAGATTACTCCTGCCACCTGTTGAAACAGGAGGTCCTTGAAAAGAGGAAGATTGTTTGGTTCGCTGATGTATCTCAAACAACTTAGGAAAAGCAATATAATATACTATCTGTGGGTCAGCTTTGGAGTCAGACTACCTGGGTTTAAGTACTGCCTTTGCTGGTTTTTAGTTCCTCTGCTCAGTTATTTAATTTCTCTGTGTCTTCAACTCCTCATTTCTCCTATCCAGGTACTAACCAGGCCCGACCTGCTTAGCTTCTGAGATCAGATGAGATCGGGCGTGTTCAGGGTGGTATGGCCGTAGACCAACTCCTCATTTCTAAAGTAGATGATACCAAGTAGCTGAAAAATGTATGATAAATATAACTGCATAGTATTAAATACAATATGGTATAGTATTAAATACCTAGTATTAAAACAGAGAGAAAATGAAAATAGCTCAAAAATACTATTAAGAACACAGTGCTGTATCAGTTGATAAATCCCACTAATTTTTGGTTATTTGAATCTTTATTTTGTATTACTTCAGATTGTGTGTGTGCGTACAATCAGAATGATCTTTGGTGAATTCCATGAAACACATCTGATAACAGATCTCTTATTTTTCTACTGATACCAATAGCAGAATAAATTGTGGTATTATATTATATTATATTATATTATATTATATTATATTATATTATATTATATTATATTATATTATATTATGTTAACTTAAAAAAACAGTGAAGATGGCCCAAAGCCTAAGCCTTGAGACCCTGCACCTGTGTGGAAAACTCCAAAAAACTCCTGGCTTTGCATTGACTCAGTTCTAGCCTTTGCAGCCATTAGGGGAGTAAACCTTCTCTCCTGTCTGTAAATCTACCTTTCCAATAAAAATAAATAAGTCTTTTGAAAAAAGATATAGTCATAAGTCAAACTTACTATTGTGATGATTAAATTTATTTAACATTCTTTATTTCCACATTTGCTCTTTAAGATCTATAGTCTTATTATTGTGCTTTCCTGTTTATGTTTCGTATTTCTAGAAGTAGGACAGCCATGTTCAAATTTTACTGTGTTACTGTTATCACATAACACAAAGTCTGATCCATAGATTGAGATTTATAGGTTCATAACAATTGCTCTATCCCAGGAAATCTTATACCCATTATAAAAAAAGAAAAAATATCTAAGTTTGTGTATAAATTTTTAAATTTGTTTTTATTGGAAAGGCAGACTTTTACAGAGAGGTAGAGAAGGATCTTGAACCATGGTTTTAGAACCATGATTGGATGATTGGTCATATCATAAGCTTCGTTGTCGTGACTTACCTTAGAAAATCAGTGAAAACCTCTGATTACGTTGTCAGTTATGTGGTTTGTAAAACATATTAGCTTTTCTAAGAGCTTTTTTCCCCAAAAGCAGAATTGTTGAGCTAAAATTCACATTCTGTAAAATTAATTCCAGAACATTTCTAGCATCCCCTAAAGAAACCCTTTACTCATCAGCAGTCATCCCATAACTGTTGCTCAGCTTTCTGTTTCGATGCATTTCCTTTTTCTGGACATTTCTTTTTAAGGGAATTATATTGTATGTGACCTTTTGTGTCGGACTTTTTTTCACTTAGGTAAGGAACTCAAGGTCTGTCCATATTATAGTATATAATAATATTTCATTCCTGTTCTATAGCCAAATATATTTCATTCTATGGATATATAATATTTTGTCTGTGTAATCAAGTGTTGATAGATTTTTGGGTTATTCCAGCATTTTTACCATTATGAAAAATTCTGTAATAAATATTAGTGCACAGTATAAGGTTTTGCATGTCATATGCTTTCAGTTATCTTGAGTCTTTGCCTAGATGTGAAATTGTTGGATTGTATGATAATTTTAAGTTTGGCTTTTTGAGGAAATATAATACCAATTTATAATGTCCCATTTTTCAGTCCCACCAGTAATGTGTGAGGGTTCTAATTTCTTTGCATCAACTCTTCTTTTAAAAAACAATATTTATTTTTATTTGAAAGGCAGATTTTGCAGAGAAGAGAGAGCACGAGAGAGAGAGAGAAAGAGAGAAGAGAATCTTCTGTGCACTTGTTCACACTCTAGGTGGTTAACAATGATTGTAGTCCCTAAGCTCCTGGCTACTACATTGATTCTAGGACCAGAACTTATGATTTTTACTTTTATGCTTATAAAACCAAATCAACCCAAATGTAGTCTACTGTATTTTGTTATCTGAGAACTAGACTGTTTCCAATAGACTAGTGTTCTGAAGCTGTAGAGAATGTTGGAATCACCTGTAGAGCTTGATCATTCATGGCTATTGATACTCACCCAGAGTTCCTGATTCCATAGCTGTGGCATGGCACCAGAGGGTCTGTCAGGTTTTTAAAAAGTGATTTATTTACTTATTTTTGTTTGAAAGGCAAATTTGCAAAGAGGAGGAAAGGAGAGAAAGATCTTCCATCTGCTGGCTCATTTCCTAAATGGTCACAATAACTATAGTTGAATTGATCTAAACCATGAGCCGGGAACTTCTTCCAGGTCCCCCACATGGGTTCATGGCCCAAGGTCATAAGCAGGGAGTTATGTCAGAATTAGCACATGCAGGACATGAACTGGCACCCATATGGGATGTTGGTGCTGGAGGCAGAGGATTAGCATGCCAGGCCACAGTGCCAACCCTGAATCTGCAGTTTTCTGGAGTTCCTGGTGAATGTAATAAGTTTAGCCTGAGAATCATCTCCTGAGGACCTCTGTTCTAGACCGTCTAGCCACCAATGACGAAGAGATGACAACTGCTCATTTCATGAAATCCAAGTGGGAAAATACTGACATAGAAAATACAAAAAGAAAAAGAAGAAAAATACATGGAGAAGCATAGGAAAGTCTTACATTAGGGGATGGAGCTTCCCTCTTGACTTATTTAAATGAGAAGAGCTTGTCTGTTTCCTCCAATAAGATTGAAGACAACACATGTAATATACGTATACCATACTCTCAGTGTACTTGGCACAGGGAGGGCATATTTGGTAGTTAAACAATCAGCTGATAAGGTGAAAAAAATATTTGCCTTTATGAATGGAATTGCTCCTTTTCAAAAAAAAAATAACAAATCACCTAGAGTCCGATGATGTTGTTGGAAATGACCTACCAAGTGATGTTAAGTTAACATACTGAGTAAATCTATGTAAAAAATTTTGCAGACATGTTGCTTTGGAGTTTCTCAGATTTACTTCTCCGACTTTAACATATGCTTAGTTGTGGTGTCTTGTGAATATCATTTTATTTTTTGCAATTACATTTTGTTTACTTATTTCTATAATAGTGTGATATGCATCCTTTTGTTAAATAGATGTTTGTATAATAATGCCAAGTATGTGTGTATGCAACTAAATGTTCTTTTACTATGCATTGTGTTCATATGTTTGCATATATTTCATGTATAATGAAGAATGAAACACCAGTATTGAAAGGTTTAGCTTCAGTGGTGTAAAACTAATATAAACAATGATGTTACATCAAACTTAGCTGAGTAATATCAGTAGGTAAAACAGTTGAGAAAGTTGAAATAGTCAGGAGAGAAATAAACACGTAAATTAAAATAATACTCTATGCATCACCATTGGTAAATTGTTAGTCAGACTGGTCAGACTGACCGTTTATAAATGTAAACCAAACACCTGCTGGCGGCACTTTTATAATGTGACCCTGTAAATTGTGTTTAGAGGCTTGGAGATATTATTATAAAGGAAAAAAAGAGCTAGAAATTGATGTTATTTTTCAATACTTATTTTTTATGGCTAATCTGCCTTTTTAGTAACACAAAGAAACAATTTAAATTAAAAAACAAAACAAAACACGTAAGAAATTTAAAAGCAGAAATCTAAACTGTATTTCAACAATTGAGTTCAGAGATGATGCTAACATAATGACTTCCATACTATCCTGTGTAGCTTTGCAGAAAGAAATGACCCAGTAACAAAACTAAAACTAGGTGATGCTGCAGTGTATCACTGCCTGTAACACCTGCATTCCATATCTGAGTGCCTTTCTGAGTCCAGCTAACTCCACCTGTGACCCAGCTCCCTACTCACGTGCTTCGGAAAATAGCAGAGAAGAGTCTACTTATCTGGGCTCCTGACACATGTGTTGGCAACTCAGAAGTGTGGGCTCTTGGATTTGGCCTGGTCCTGCCTGTTGGGCTGCTTGGGGAAGGAAGAGCAGACAGTCGCTCTGTTCACGTGCTCATTCTCTCCCTCTGCATCTTCCCTTCCCTTCTCTCCCTGCCACTCTGCCTCTCAAGTAAAATAAAATAAAAACCTACTGAAATGAAAGGCATTTGCAATCACTTTCTTAGATGTCTTTATAGTTTGCTGTGCTCTCCTTTTGATGGAAATTTACCTTGCCTCTTGTCTTTACTCTTTCCTGGTAAGGTAGAAGGAATGCTGTGCATGGAGACCAACACAATCCCGTTAGATAGCAAGGAAAATGCTTTAAAACTAGCAAGAATGAAAAATATTCCAAACTTCTCTGTGCCTTACCTCCTTTTCCAGGTGCTTCACACTCTCATTTTCTCAGATACACTTATCATGCCTGGTTCCAAGGTTGCTAATTGTTTCCCACCTTAACATGACCCTGGATCTTGTAAAATTATCAGCACCCATCTTGCACCTTCTGGCTCCCATTCCTTTTACTGAAGATTTCATCAACTCCTCTTTTAGCAATTTGCACATACTTCTGATGGCAGTTTCCTCTCTGCCTTACACAGGTGCCTGAGTGCTTAACTCTGGCTCCCCACTGGTACTCTCAGCTTCTTGAGGCAAGGCAGAACAACTTGCTCCATCATGTGTCTTCCATTCCTGAAAGAGTAGGTAACAATTGGAAGGTGTAGGACTTATTTGGGATGGTCAGGGAGGCAGGTTTGTTTTACTTCTCAGCAGTCTTCGTATTTCTTGGCTTGTATTTGTGTTAAAATTATATCTCCTCTAAAGTACAGGGCAAAACAGTTGTCATTACTGGTTCCTCTGTAGTTACATGTAATGTTTCTTAATGCATACCTTGTCATGGGAATAAATGTGCTGATTATTTATTTGTTCTGATTTATTTTTTTTTTAAAAAAGATTTACTTTATTTTTAATGTAGAGTTACACCAAAAGAAAGACAGACAGACCCTCCATCTCCTCATTCACTCTCCAAAGGATTGCATGGCCAGAGCTGAGCCAAGCCAAAGCCAATGGTGTCCTCCATGTCTCCCATGTGGTACTGGGGCCTAAGGAATTGATCAATTGCCTGCTGCTTTCCCAGGCCATAAGCAGGGAGCTGGATTGGAAGTGGAGTATCCAGGAGACAAACTGCCCATGGAATACCAGCACTGTAGGCAGAAACTTAGCCTGATATGCCACAGCACTGACACCAAGTGATTTTACCTAGTATGTAGCTTTTATTAGAAATAAGAATGTGTGTAGTCATGGCTGTCATAGAAATCCACTCTGGTGAAAAATGTTGTTTTATCGATATACCTCCCGGATCTAAAAAGGTACTTAAAATATGTTGACTATGTAAATTACTCAGATATACCTCCCGGATCTAAAAAGGTACTTAAAATATGTTGACTATGTAAATTACTCAGATGTTCCCATATTTTTAAACTACAATATTCATATATCTATATATATGTATGTATATTTAAAAGACACAGACATCATTTATCTGCTAGAGCAGATTCAAGCTGAAGCCAGACGGTAGGAACTCAACCTAGGCCTCCTACATGGTTTGTAGGGACCATCTATTACTGTCTTCCCATGTACACTAACAATGAGCTGGCTAGGGAAGCAGGGAAACCATTGGTGAAACCAGTGCTCCAGTATGGATGACAGTATTGCAGGAGACTCAAATGTGCTGTGCCACAAAGTTAGCCCCACAGTATTCATCTTGACTCTTTGACATTAAGGTGGAAGTGCAGAACATTTGGATGCTTAAGTACTAGATACACTCTGGACACTAATAAAAAGCAACATGGCCAATGAAAAGTCTACCTGGAAGCCCACAGATATCCCATTGATCAGTTTTGGATGCATATGCCAGGTGAACAAAGCTCATTTGGGTTGCTGTGAAAATGTCACACACAATGTTAGAGCTGCACTTGCCCTAGGTGGCAGCCATTGCCTGTCTTAATTTGGCTGAGAACATTAGAAGGTTGTTTTTTTTTTTTTTGTTTTTCTTTTTTTTTTTTACTTGAGTAATGCATATATTCCGGTTCAAAAACAATGTTACAAAATACAGGCCTGTGACACAGAAACACTATTAGCAGATTAAAAAAACAAAACCGAAAACTCAAATTCTTGATATTCATTCTTGTAGGGTTCATTTCAGCCAATTTCGGTTGGTCATAGTGTTAACTTGAAGTGTTCAATATTGGCCAAGAATGGCAAATATGTTTTTACAATGAGAGAGCAAATTGAAGAATGTGTGTTTTAAGGGGAAAGGAAAGAGAGAGGAGGGGGTGAGTGAGAGACAAGGGGCAAAGGGAGAGATAACTGCACAATGAATGTGAGTCATGGGGGCATAGTTAGCAGGATTTGAGGAGGCGCTGAAAACAATGTCTCTTGCTTTAGTAGACCCTCGGGCTTTTTTTCTTAGGATATCTAGGGGTTTCTTCTTACTCAGCACTGGTCTAATGAATAGCGTCAGAAAAGAAATTTGTCATACCCAATACTTAGATCAAGAGTTGCATAGGAAAATAGTAATGAATCCTAGGAAAATAAATAAGGATAAGTTCAGGAAACATAACTGAAACTGCTGCACTGGTATAAATTGAATAATAAAATTCCTAGTCATATTTTGCCACAAATAGAGATTTGGGAGTTTGTCATTCACCTTATTTAGAATTCAGAACTATTAAAGGTACAGGGCTCTCTCATTACAGAAATAATAGAATTCCAGCTATTACTGAGTTAGGGTCATTTAAATGGCAGAAACACTCATTCCATCGATGAGTGGAACATCTGTGTGAAATGTCCACCTGCTGCTGATCTACTGCCTCCCAACTCCATGCACATTTCAATGAACTGCACTTAATCATTTTAAGATTTCTTCTAATGAAGCCCTATCTAGATTAACATTTTAAGCACAAACACTTTTAGGCATTAAAACTCTCACACTAAATGAAATTGCATTGTCTTGTTTACCCCTGTTGATTAATAAGCAATCTGTTAACTGTTAGAATAGTCCAATTGTGGGAGTAGATGGAGATTAGCAATTCAGTGATGTTTATAGATATAATCATCCTTTCTCCTGAAGGCTTTGAATTAGAATATCACTTACACACTATCCATAGGCAAAGAAAGGATATAATGTTTTTAGACATGTATACCCACTATTTTGCTGGAATTATTCAGCTTAGGGTCACTGCAGTAATACAAATGCTTCTGGGGGCAAAATGTTATTTTGCTGCATGCTTATCCTTCTTAAATAGTGTGAATATCTATTAAGGGAAACACAGCAACCAATACATAGTGCAGTAATAATCCAGTGTCTTAATTTCTGTTTTCAGAACATTATTATTTTGTTAATCAAGCTTTGGAAGAAAAATAATGCTTATCTTAGGTTTTCAGATAGCAGCTTTTATATATCCAAATTCCTTGCAATCTTACTTACCTTGTTCTCAGTCAGTAGAAAAACCAGCCTCTTTGTCTCAAAGAATCTAATGTTAAATTTGAAAAAAAATCGATTTGCTTTTGGAGAATTTTTCTGTATTTTGTGGGTTTTTAAAAGACGTTGAATCAAAGCATATTAGTCCATTTGGCATTCATGTGACCTAAATTATTTATTTCACTAGTTTAGAAATTCTTAATGACTAAGATATGAAAGTGGGTCTCTAAATTTTACAGGGAGAAATCAGAGAAAACGAATAAAGGAATGAAATGCAGCTAAATTCTGTAGCATTACTTGATAATCTATAGCAAGCTTCCAATCTAAAGAAAATCTAACGGCCTTTCTTGTCCTGTATTTAAATCTGAGCTTATTCACTGTAATTTGAAATTATGGTAGAAGAAGAAATGCCATACTTGGGGAACTATGCCCCATAAACACATTCAGATGGGTCTGTTTCCTCTGTTACAGTCTCTGTGTCGTGAAATCAAGCAACGACGCCGAGGAGTGGCCTCTATTCTGCGGTTATGCCAGCACCTTCTGGATGACCGGGACACCTGCAATCTGAATGCAGACCACCAGCCCATGCAGCTCATCATTGTGAATCTTGAAAGAAGGTGGGAGGCCATTGTCATGCAAGCCGTCCAGTGGCAAACACGGCTGCAAAAGAAGATGGGAAAGGAATCGGTGAGTGATGCTGTCATTATTTTTAGGACAAGAAGTAATTGCTTCAGAGTTTGGAAAATGTGTTCATGTTACAAGTGGTTTCGCTCACTAAAAGAGAAGCTGCCCACCAAATGAGATTCTGTTTGGCATAACAGAGACTTACCTGGACAAAGTGTGTTTGATCATATCTCATTGTCTTTTTAAGAAGTCACATGACAATTTGACTTACCCTTACTAAACAAAACCATTAATTCTTTCACTCATTCACCAACGATATTTATCATACACTACCAGTGAGGGGCAACCCATATGGAACACTGTATACTGTGCAGGTGGTGCGAAGGAATACAGTCTATTGTTTACCTTACCTTTCTCCTACATGATATGAGTCAGCACTGTTGATTTGTGCAGCTCTCCATTGTTGTTCCTACCTGGAGCTCCTTCTGAAATAGTTACATTTCTGAAAACTGGGAGGTTTCCCTCTAGGGTGTTCTATAGAAGTGGTGAGTCCTCTTACGGATTTTGCAAAGTGAGTATAGATGAAAGTTGTTGCTGGATGAAGGTGATATATATGACTAGAAGTTGTTTTTATTATTACATAGGATGCCGTTAAGTGCACATTTGCTGAAAAATTCCTTATAAACTTGAGGAAAGAATTTAACAATGATCATCCTCTTAGGAAAATTGAGGCCAGCATCTATTAGCTAAAAGTCCACCTCTCACATTTGACTTGCATAAATAAACATGGAAAATATATGTAAATAAATATGGAAATTTTTCTTAAAACATTTTTTATGGTAGATCTCTTGAAAATACAGGATTCAAAACTGAAAATGAAATATGAAAGTTTGCCACCGAATAATGGTTTCCTCCTGTGAATTCTATTCATGACAATGCTTTAAGATTTGCTAGCATCAGAGACTGGAACTGGAAGGGACAGTGAGTCAGTAAACCTGCTCATTCTTTCTGCACCTGTAGCTACATTGAGTCTAGGGCATGATTTTATCTTTAATAGTTCTATTTGTCTTTAACAGAAGCTGTTAAATTTCCTAAGACTTTCAAATTATTACCCATAATCAGAGTCTTTGTAATTGGATGTCTTGTCTTCAAATGACCTATTTGTTGTGAAGATATTTAGCTGGAATGCTCCTCCCTGCCACTTTCCCCTCTTTCTCTCTCCCCGCACCTCCCCTCCATCCCCGCACCCTGCTGGCTGGGAATATCTAGTAAGTCAGAAGTGGTTGCTGCTATTTATTTTGGCATACTTTGAAGCCTGTATTTATGTTAGGTGATCATAATAAGATGCAGGCAAAATTCAAGTACAGCAGGAAATATTCTAACATTTTGGAAGTATTCAAACTGCTTTAGAGGCGATAACACTGGTTTGCTTAAGGTTTTTCATGAAATCATTTGACCACGGTTGCTGGACTGGATCTCTGCAGACTCCATGTGCCACGTTTTTGTCCTAGCTCTATGGTGAAGTAAAGATTTAGCTTTGAGAAAAGACGGCTGCTTTTTTGAGACTGAAGTTTCTACATAGAGAAATGAATTGCAGACAGGCAAACGTTTCCGCTTTTGTTTAGGTTGGCTGCTGTAAGTACGGGTTGTTTAGAATGATGAAGGTAGCAAACAAGTCTTTCATATGCACATACAAAAAACAAAATGGAAAAGCTTTTCAGGAAAAGGATGGATGTGTAGAGTGGACTGATGGCAAACAGTACCACGAACAAGGGAGACTTCATTCGGTTGGAGGTATTTCTGTGCTCTGATCCCTGCTGATTAGGTGAGGAGCTCACAGTGCTTTGATAGGCACATGAATATTTCTTTTAGCTCTCTTTTTTTTTTTAATTATTTTGCATTATGTGACGGTTTCATAGGTTCTGGGATTCCCCCCTACTCCTCCCCATGCCCCTCCGCCACGGAGGACCCCCCCCACCCCTCGCCACTCCCAGCTCGATGACATCGTTGCAGAGTTCACTGGTTGACACTGTCCATCACAGAGTCTTCATTCGCCCATTTTTCGCTGCCCACATATATCTGAGATGGTTGATTGACCCGCTCCGTCCTCCGTCTTTTCCTGGCTAGGGTCCTGAGTCCAGCTGTTCATCGCCTCAATCAGCTTGTAGTTGCAGTTTCTGGGCTGGTTCTGTTTTCGGACTTGAGTTGCACTGGAACCAGTGGGTGTTGCAGACCGGGTTGGTTCTGCCCAGCACGCACTCGGCACTTGCATCAGCCAGTGGGGGCTGCAGCCTAGTCGGGGCGACCTACAATGATCCCCACTAGGCCCGTCCCCTATCCTGGTTTACCTGTGTGCATAGCAGACTAGTCCAGTCTGTCCCACATCCCGTTTAGCTCTTGTATTTGTCCCTGGGTTTTAAAGCTTAGTTCTTGCAGAGAATCAGAAGCTTCTAAGTGGTTTGTTTTTGTTTGTTCATTACAAGTTCCTTTTCTAGTCCGTCCAGCAGCTGTCACTGTTTCATTTGCGGGGCATGTGACATATTTGCACATAGTAGGTCTTCAATAGATATGTGCTGTGTAAATGTATACTTTTATTTAATGACTTCTGCTTAGTTTTTGCTTTTGGTTTGGAATTATATATGTGTTAATTCTAAATTTTTATCTCACAAAGTGGCTTTAAGTGTTGTCATTCATCTCTAAACAAATTTTACCTTTCTAAGAACACCAAGAAGGGGGGACCTTTACCTTGTCTTCTTTTCTCCCTTGGCTCAGGGAGACTGGCAGCCTCTGCTTGGAGTCTCTGGAAGCCAGGGTGGCAGAGTGCTGGAGAGGAGAGAGCTCCACAGAGAATGCAGCCCGCATCAGAAGGAAGAACTGGAAAGGAAGAGTGACAGTCTGTGGCGTTTATACCGAGCTAGGGACAGGTCTCTTCTCCTTTGGTCACAGCAGGTGAAAGAGGCCTCAGAAGCTTGTGTAAAAGGCAAAATTAAACCAAATGCTGCAAGCCTGGATGGTGTCAAGCTGCTTCAGAGTAATTTAATTGCATCCCAAGACAGTGCTCAGAATTCATAAGAGTCCAAGTACCCAGAATGCATCAAGGTAAAAAATCCGTGCCTAGTCTCCAATCCAAAGCCATGCAAAGAGGCAGGAAACCTCAGCTGATGAGGATAAAATGCCAAATGATTTTTTAAAAATTCCAATTGACATAAAATATAGAATTTGTAGGCAGGAACATTAAATGTTATTGTACTTGAATTACACATGCTTAAAAAGCTAGGAAAGTATTGAAAATATTAAGTAGAGCCATTGAAGATATCTATATAAGATCAAAGTTCATCATCAAAGATGACATCTTGGAAAAATAATTCATAAGCCTAAAAATCTAGAAAAGAAATTATCCAGAAAGGAAAAAAGAAAAAAAATACTAAATAAAAATAAAACTAGAGTATCAGTGAACTTTGAAATAAGTTTATTAAGGATAATTGCAATTAGAATGCATAAAAGAAAAGAGAAAGGGGGAGAGAGAGAGACAAAGAAAGAGATGGACAATATTTTAAGAAAATGATATAGATAAGCATTTACAAAGTATCTAACATGTGATTTAAGAACCCTACACTTTGTAACAAGGATGTGGGTTTTATACCTGGCTTTCCCATGTGAGTGCAGCTTCCTACTAATTGTAGCTCACTCCCTAGATGGCCACTGAGACCAAGGTTGGACCAGGCCAAAGCCAGAATCTTGGAGCTTCCCTTGAGCTTTCTAAGTGGTTACAGTGGAATTCAAGAACTTGGGTCGGGCCCAGCTGCGTGGCCTAGCAGCTAAAGTCCTTGCCTTGAACGCACCGGGATCCCATAAGGGTGCCGGTTCTAATCCCGGCAGCTCCACTTCCCATCCAGCTCCCTGCTTGTGGCCTGGGAAAGCAGTTGAGGACCGCCCAAAGCTTTGGGACCCTGCACCCGTGTGGGAGACCTGGAAGAGGTTCCTGGTTCTTGGCTTCAGATTGGCTCAGCTCCAGCCATTGCACTCACTTGGGGAGTGAGTCATCGGACGGAAGATCTCCCTGTCTATCTCTCCTCCTCTCTGTATATCTGACTTTGTAATAAAAATTAATAAATCTTAAAAAAAAAGAACTTGGGTCATCTTCTGCCTTCCTCCCAGGCCATATAAGGAAGTCAGATCGGAAGTGAAGCAGCAGGGAATAGAACTGGGGTCCACATGGGATGCCCCTGTTGTAGCCAATGATCAAACCACCATGCCACAATGCTAGCCCTATAAATAAATTTTTAAAAGAAAAAATGGTCAGAATTTTCTAATTTGAAGAATGTTGTAAATTCAGAGATCCAAGAACCTCGATAATCCTTAAGTACAGTGAGAATGAATAAGCCAATTGACATCATTGGCAAATTGATTAAAACCAGTTATGAGTGAATCCAATCAAAGTATCCGGAGGAAAAAAGATGACATTATAGGAAGAAGACAGTGATGGAGACTATGACTGGGAGAAAGAAAACAGTTTCAGCAGATAACCTGTCCGAAACAATGTGTAGGGCTAGCACACTGACACAGCAGGTTAAGTTGCCACTTACTGCAGTCCTGGCTACTCTGCCTCACATTCTAGCTTGCTGCTAATGCATCTGGATTCATCATGGCCATAGACCTGGGGCCCTGCCAACCACGTGAAAGGCCATGATGGAGTTCCTGACTTGTGCCTTTGCCCTGCCCCAGACTTGGACTGCTGTGGCCATTTGGGAGAGTGAATAAGCAAGTGGACTATTTCTGTCTTTCTTTATTGCTCCTCTGCCTGTCAAATAATAAACCATTTTTTTTAAAGAAGCAGTGCAAGTCAGAAGACAATGAGGAACATCTTGAAAGTATTGGAAGAAAATAACTATAACTTAGCCAGGAAATGTATACAAAAAGAAAACATCTCTTTGAAAAGGAAGACGGGACTGTAAAGCTTTCATACATTAGCAGCTGAAAATATGCATCAGCAGTAGACCTTTTCCATAGGAAGAATTATGGGAATCTTTCAACCAAAAAATAAAAGATATCAGAAGTCATGATGAGTTATTGAACCAATGTGAGCAAATTTATCTAAAAAAAAAAGAAGAAAAAGAAAAAAATGGCTACACTTTTTATGACTATCAAAGGAATGAGAAAGAATCTTCTGGAAAATGGTAGATATGTTATTATCTTCTGGAAAATGGTAGATATGTTATTGGCCTTTAGGGTAGAAATCCTTTTGTGAGTGTATTCTTAAATTAAAATATGTAAAAGAATACTTTGTAAATATGTGTAGTTTATATGTATCATACATCATTAGGGCTATTTTAAAAACACACGTACCTATGCAGAATATTTAAATATTTATTTTTATTACAAAGGCAGATATACAGAGAGGAGGAGAGACAGAGAGTAAGATCTTCTGTCCATTGACTCACTCGCCAAGCGGCCGCAATGGCCGGAGCTAAGCCAATCCAAAGCCAGGAGCCTGGTACCTCTTCAGGGTCTACCACACAGGTGCAGGGTCCCAAGGCTTTGGGCCATCTTGACTGCTTTCTCAGGCGGAAGTGAATGTTCTTGCCTTGGAGTAACAATATGAAGATGGGCATTCATTTACTGAAGGACCAAAGAATGATAGTAACAGCTGTCACAGTGTTGGATATGGAACAGGCACTATTCTAAGGGATTTATACATTAAGTCACTTAAGATGTTAAACAGCCACATCTCTTTTACTATTATCTTTTCAATTTTGCAAAAAAAAAAAAAATTTCAGACAAAAATTTAGCTGAAAATCCACAATTACCCACTACAGTAAGTTTTCTTTGTAAGTATCCTAAATACTCTGTGAGGAATGCCTTTAAAAAAAAAGATTAATTTATTTTTATTTGAAGAGCAGATTTACAGAGAGAAGGAGAGAAAAAACACTTCATCCACTAGTTCCCACTCCCTGTGATCACAGAGGTTGGTGCTGAGCCAATCTGAAACCTGGAGTTAGGAGCTGTTTCCAAGTCCCCCACGTGGGGGCAGGGGCCCATGAATTGAGCCATCCTTCACCACTTTCCCAGGCCGTAGACAGGGAGTTGGATTTGAAGCAGAGAAGCTGGGACAGGAACTGGTGCTCGTATGGGATGCCAGTGCCAGCAGGCTGAGGGTTAATCTTTTCAGCCCTGAGGAATGCCTCTTTAATAATAAAATGATGTATTTGCAGTCACTTTCAAATCAATTGAATTATTGACTGACTTTGATAAATACAAATTCAGACAATCTTATTTGGAACTTAGGTGACTCTCCTTTTGTACTATAATTTAAGAAGTTACAGGTTCAGTTCCTTTATTATCATTTGTGATAATTGCCAACAAACTAACCATATTTAAATCACCTAGGAAAAATAGCAATTGATAAGAACCTTAAGAATGAGTAAGCAAGCATTTCTGCTTGGAAAGTACCAAGGAAAATAGAGAGATTGAGGTATCCATGTTAATTGATTGACCAATAATAGCTCTTTGACACCTACTTAAGAGGAGTTTCTTATTAAATTCAAGCATGCCTTACAGAAACTTCTGACATTTGTGGAGATTGTAGTCAGAAGGCCAGATTTCCAGCAGTGATTTATATATACCACAAATCAGATTTCTTGTTTCAAATGTCATCTCAATATACTCTATTCTGGACAGTCAGTCCACCACAGACCAATTCCCTCCCAAGAATCTACCAAATTACCAATACAAGTGGGTTTCATAAGTGGAATGAAGTATGTTTCTCATGATTTTAAATTTTTGAACTAATTTTGATTGTTTGATTTTCTGACAAAGATCCCTTTGAAAAGCCAACTTGTATAAATGTCAAGAATAAGGCTGCATTACTTGATTGCCAGCTTCAGCATGCAAGCTATCCTCGATGCTGCGCTACACTACTTTTTATGTTGTCTCATTTGGTCCTCATAAAATCTCCAGAGAAACTTACTTTTTACAAGATTAACTACCCACGGTAATATAGCTAGTAGGTGGAGCAAGATCTGGTTTTAGGTTTATCTTTGAGTCCCTTCAGGGTTTGCAGATAGTTTCTTGCCTCTCTTCTCCCAAAGACTACTTTGGATGACCATCGTGTGTGATAATGGTTTATGAAACAGCACCCACATGGGGTCCCAGCACATGCAAGGTGAGGACTTCAGCCGCTAGGCTAATCGTGCTGGGGCTGGGGAAAGTATTTTCTTTCTTCTTCTTCTTTTTTTTTCTTTTAAAGATTTATTCATTTTTATTGGAAAGATAAACAGAGAGAAGGAGATACAGATCTTCTCTCCACTGAGTCATTCCCCAAGTGGCCACAATGGTTGGAGCTAAGCTGATCCGAAGTCAGGAGCCAGGAGCTTCTTCCAGTAACCCACAATGGTGCCTGGTCCCAAAGCTTTAGGTCATCCTCAACTGCTTTCCCAGGCCACAAGCAGGGAGCTAGATGGGAGGTGGGGCCACAAGGACAGGGTACCCATATAGGATCCCGGTGCAAAGGCAAGGACTTTAACCACTGGGCTATCATGCTGGGCCCGGGAAAAGTACTTTCAAAGCATTGCAAATATGATGCTCTTTGTGTCCGGCTCTGCTGCTTGTAAACGGTCGTTTTCTCTCATAGCTTTCCAAATTCAGAATCTTCTATCATCATTCGGTATCATATTAGCAAATGCTAAACATCTTTGGAAAGCAACCAAATACAAAGTAATAAATAAAAAATTTTTCTCAGTTTTCAGGGAACAGGATACAAAAAATTACTGAAAGTTCACCTTTTAGCAAATGAGAATGAAACTTAGTTGACCAACTGTTTATTGATAATGTCCCCAGGTACTATCTGAATTCTCTGCTCAGTGTCCTGGCTTGCATTGTAGTCACTGAGGTCACCCTTGACATTGTGTGTGTGTGGCAGGGGTCAGGGATGTGACATTTCACTACACAGATGAGTTTTTCTGCAGCTGGCAGCATTGTCCCCTCTGGGGAGTGATTTCTTCTCTAACCATTTCAGAGTACTCTCCATTTCACGTTCCTGCTGGCCTCACATCATGTGTATCTGTAAAGCACCCGTGCAGCTCTGCCTTGCACTGTTAGAAACTCAAATCTTAATATGAAAAGCAAAGACATTTCTTGCTCTATGAATTTTTCTCACCTGTCCATTCTCATATAGGGCTTCTGAATGGTCCCATTGCTATTTCCATAGAGAGTTACAGCCAGTTTCACACAGTGGTTATCAATAACAAACAAAACGTTGTTTAAAACACAATGTTTAAACAAATGGTTTAATCAGAAATAATCTGGATTCCTTTGAAAATGCCTTCCTCCCCCCCACCCCAAGGTGAATATGTCTTTGAATCCTTTGTAAATTTAGGAGGTTAACGTTTAATCTTTCAAAAAAAAAAAAAAAAAACACATTTTTTTCCTTGTGTCTTGCTCTAGTGTTGCTCTTGTGTCCAGAGAAACCTTGCACATGTATTGGCCTTGAAGGTATGCAACACATCTAGCCACGTAATTGAAAATAATAAGGCCACGATAAATGGGATGGCCCCAGGGTAAAACACCCAAGGGATTCAATTGGTGTCACTTTGCATCAATGTCCATGCATCATGGTAATTGAGGTAACATAACCAATTACCACATTTTAATTAGAGTTCTAAGAACTTGAGAAAATTTGCAATGATGAGACAGCTCACTTTAAAAAAGAAGAAGAAAAAAAAGCAGAAATAATGAAAGAAAAGGCTGGGGGAAACCTCACACATTCCATTACCCAAGCTTATTTCATGCAAGCAGAGATGACATAACATAGTGTTTTATGTGCCTTCTTTATTTCTAATGCTTTTCCTATCCTTCAGCCTTCCTGTTGATGATGCATTTTGAGAAATCAAGTATTTTAAAATGTTATTTTAGGACTATAACATTCTTGCGTTAATTGAAGATAGTTTTACAAACTTAGGACCAAAAAAATTCTCTAGAAGGTGACCTTAGTTTACAATTTCATTTCTCATTTAGGTGTTTTTCACCATTGAAACTTGGAGATTCATTCCAAGTTTTTAAGTAGATATTTGTATCCAGTGACACATTATTAGGTTATTATATATTTCTCCAGCTCTGGTTGCTAAACCAAAATAGACCTAGATTCGACCTTCCCCCATTACTTCCAAATTAAAAGCAGAAAGAATTACTGCATTTAGAAAATAATTTTGACTTGTGGCAATTATTTTTATAAGGCTAGAGTTTAAGTGAAAAACCTCCTGTAAAATTTTAGTACTGCTACATAATCAAGTAATTATGTAATTACTTGTACTTAATTACTTACAAGAGATGGTTGTTAAAAAATCTTTATACATGTCAAAAACAGCTCTCTTCCTTAGACTATTTCTAACCAGACTTCAAATACCCAAAAAGAAAAGCTGTTTAAAGAGTAATATCCAATAAATTTATTTTTTCTTTCCTAAACTCCCTAGCCATTTCCTTCAAATATATGTGACTACATTGTGTAGAGATCTGCTGAAGCAGATATTTGGCCTGGTGGTTAAGATGCCCATGCCATGTTGCAGTACCTGGGTTTGTTACTCAGCTTCAGCCCTTGACTCCAGCTTTCTGCCAGGGTATCTGCTAGTAAGCAGTGAAGATGGCTCAGGTAATTGGGTTCCTGCCATATGTGGGAGACTTGGATTGAGCTTGTACTTTGCTATCTGTGCCCAGCTGGCTGCTGTGACGTTGAAGCATAAATCAGCAGATAGGAGCTCTGAGAGAGAGAGAGAGAGAGAGAGAGAGAGAGAGAGAGAGAGAGATTTCTTCTTTTATCTTTCAGATAAATAAGTAATTTTTAAAAGTAGATTTTTAAACTAAACTCAAAGGCTCGATGGTAAATTTTAAGACACAGGTCTCTCACATGAAGGGTTTCGGTAAATAGTAGATCGTCAAGGGAAGCTTAGGAATTTAAGTACTCCAGTACTGTCATTTGTGTATGACATGCCTACGCCTAGGATTTGTTGTCGTTACTGTTACTTATCCTACTTCTTGGCTCTGTGATTTGTTGTCTGTAGGTAATTTGGGAGTATTCCCAACCGCTTCATTTCTTTCTTTTTTTTTTTAAAGATTTATTTTTATTACAAAGTCAGACATACAGAGAGGAGGAGAGACAGAGAGGAAGATCCTCCGTCCGATGACTCACTCCCCAAGTGAGCCGCAACGGGCTGGTGCTGAGCCAATCCAAAGCCAAGAACCAGGAACCTCCTCCAGGTCTCCCACGCGGGTGCAGGGTCCCAAAGCCTTGGGCTGTCCTCGACTGCCTTCCCAGGCCACAAGTAGGGAGCTGGATGGGAAGTGGAGCTGCTGGGATTAGAACCGGCGCCCATATGGGATCCCGCGGTGCATTCAAGGCGAGGACTTTAGCTGCTAGGCCACGCAGCGGGGCCCTCAACCACTTCATTTCTTTCCTTCCGTGTTTTTCTTTCTGGCCTTTCCAGTTACATATTAGACCTTTTGGATTGTCCTGTATTACTTGGGTATCTCTTTTTTTTCATCTGTTTGTGTTTTAGTTTGGGATTATTTTATTGATCTGTCTTCAGGCTTATTGTTTCTTTCTTTAACCATGACCCATCTACTGAAGAGCCACCCAAGGCATTCCTCACTTTTGTTTCTGATGTTTCATCAAGATTTATTCTTAGAAGTTCCGTCACTTGGCTCCATTGCATATTGTCTATATTTTCCATCATGGCCCTAGCTGTATTAATCATAGCTTTAGTTGGGACCACCTGGTTTTAAATAGAATAATATCATTCTTCTTAAAAGCTGAATAATATTCCATTGAGTAGAGGTACCACAGTTTCTTTAACCACTCTTCCTTGGACGCACATCTGGTTTGTTTCCATGTCATTGATATTGTAAATTGTGCTGCTGTAAATATAGGATTACAGATCCCCTTCTCATATGCAGATTTCACTTCTGTTGGGTATATTCCTAAGAGCAGGATTGCTGGGTCATAGCGGGATTGCTAATCATAGCTTTAAAAAAATTTCTCTGTTAATTCCAAAATCTCTTGTCATATTGTGTATGATTTTGATGCTTCCTTGGTTTCTTCAGCCTGGGTTTTTCCTTACCTTTTAATCTTTTATAACATTTTTTGTTGAAAGCTGGGTGTGATAGATCACGTGGTAGGCGTTGAGCTACATAGACTTTTCATGTGAAGTTTCACCCTAATCCTGTGCTATGATCTCATGTTTGCCATAAGTATGATTCTTTCATGCTGAGCTTCAAGTTATTTTGCTCGCTTTTTACAATTTTAAATCTCTCCCATTGTTTTTGATGTCTCTTAAAAATTCAGTAATCAGTCATGTTTCAGTTCTTTTCAGCTCTAATCCACTGTGATTATCTGGAGCTCTGTTGGTACAGTGATAAGGACTGGATGGGTGGACTGTTCTCTAATCTTAGTCTCAATCTGAGTGGACTTCTGTCCTGGGCTGTGACCTTCACAAATGCTTCTGAGTTTGTTCATTGCTTAAGTGAAAAAGAAAGACCAGAAAGGGCTGAAGTAAGAGAAATAACTTGATGTCAGGGAGATAAGATTTTGATAAAGTCTTGTTCAGTGAAGAATCTTTATAATGGAGAGTATTCTGGACCTGTTTCACAGTGGTTGCTCTTCACTCCTCCTGTCAGAATCACCTGATGGCTAGACTTAACTCCTAGTATATTTCCAAACACCTCTAAAGTCCACCAGCATATAACTCTCTGTTTTTAATCACTTAAATCTGTTAAATTACATTCTCTCATGTAGCTAGGGCATGTGATTACTCTATTTTGTTTATGATTCAACTTTCATAACTTTTTAAGCCTCCATTAACTAGTCCCGTTTTAACCATTAGCCCCCAAAATTAACACAAATGGTTACTCAACCTATCAATACATATCTACTCTAATTAGTAATGAAAGTAATGAAATGTAACAGTTTATCAGTTGCTTTTACCACTGAAAAAAAAGGAAACTTAATGATAAATCTTTCTTTGTTTCTTTTTTAGTAGGTGACCTTTATTGAGATTATCCACCTAGGGGGAAATAAATTTTGTTTAAAACCAAATGTTTGTTACTATAACTTATGCATCACAATTAAAATCCAAGCAGATTTTTTTAAAAACAATCAACTCAATCAAAACCCACTACTTCAGAATCAAAACTTCTTTGAAGCCACAATAACACTTAAATATGGTTAAGACTTGGATGCAGAAATGTGGATAGTTGGAAAACTGAACTTCCAGTTTGCTAAAAAAAAGTTACAGAAAGGCATGTTTTTCACAGAGATGCGGTCCACTGAAATCACCAACAGTGGGCAGTTGTTAGAGAATGTAGAGCCCTCAGATGGTAAGGAATCCAGACATGCTTTGGTCAGTCTTCTGTTGTCCTTTGTCCCCGATCAGAGACTTGTGGATGTGTGGGATGACATTGCCACTAGTGATTGTAGCCTTGGTGAGAGAGTCCATTTCCTCATTTCCACGAATAGCAACTTGCAAGTGATGCAGGGTAAAACACATTAACTTTAGGTCTTTTGATGCATGTCTTGCCAGCCCAAGTACCTCTGTGGTGAGGTTGTCCAAAATGGCTGTACTATACACAGTGACAGTCGTGCCCACATACACATGGCTGGTCATCCTAGATTTCAGGTATTGGTGAATGCTACCCATAGGGCACTGCAAGCCAGCTCTCTGCAAGCAGGAAAGCATCCTTGTCTTGGTGTTTCCGGAGTCCCTCCCAGCCTTATTACCAGCTATTTCAAATTCTGCTCAAGGTTGAACAAGCAACACAGAGAAAAGGGCGGAACCCCAACTACCAACTCTTCTGTTGGTAGACTCCGCGATTCGGACTGCCAAGATTTTGAGTTTGAAACTGCAGAATCTTGTGCTGTTCATCAGTATCCTGAGAGGTAGTCATATCCTTTGACCCCAAATTTACCTTCAGAAAATAATCTGAGCTATGCAGATGAAGATGCCCATTGATGTTTTAGTTATAAAACCAGAAAACAAGGAAATAATATTAATTCATCACAATATCTGTTTTAAGTAAACTGTCAAGAATATTTAAAACCATTAAGATCATGATTCTCAGACATGTTTTATAACTTGAAAAACTAATGATTCAAAGCAGAACAGAAACCATGACATGTAAGTGTGATTACATCATCCGTCTGCAGGAATCATCTCTGGACTAGTAAGGTTGATTTCTATTCTTCACGGCTTTCTACATTTAAAAATATCATATCAAAATCATTTTATAGGAGACAAGTTCTAAATTCTTGCCTAACCTTCAGAGTTCAACTCCAATGTCTCTTTTCATGTTTTCCTCCCTCGTTAACCTGGATCTTTTCTGTTTCTTTGATTGTCCTGCCCTTGTCAGCTTTCTCATCTGAAAGTTCTCTGCTTCCTCAGCAATCTACCCTTGTTCATAACTTCAAGAAACAAATATACAGCCCCTTGCTCTACTGCTTCTCCACAAGCTACTTCAAAGTCAGTTTTTCTAAAACGAAACTCCTAACAAATCCTTCGCCAGAATTCTGAATTTCTGAGAAAAGCAGTGGTACATGATCCCTTCAGCAAAGCCGGCGGCTGTAGTTCATCCTGCTCATCTCACTCATTTTCGGTCTGATTAATCTGCTTCATAGTCCGATTGGCTTTACTTTCCTAAGTCTATCTTCTTTCCTCTATGTGCTAACACCATAGTCCAAACTACCAATATCTTCCATAAGTGAGTTAATTGGTCCAAAGTGCTTAGGATATTTTTCAGTTCATGTCAGTCATCGCTGTTCATATTCTCACCTGTACCACTGTAGTAACCTTTTGCTATGTGCCCCGCAGCCTATGTAATCTCAAAACACTAATTCCATATATGCATCTTTCCTGGTTCCTCAGATGTATTTCAGGTCCTATGTTCTCGCTCTTTCTCTCTTCAGGACAGCTCTCTGCACACTGTCAAGCCCTCACATGCAGCGTGCTTCTGCCTTGCACACAGCCTTATTCCTCCTGCCTTCTCTGCTCATCTGTACACTCAGTGCCCTGCAAAAGATTCCCATTATCCTTAAGAAATCAGCTCAAAACCTGTCCCTTAGCAAAGTTTTTTTCTGGACTTTGGAAAACAGATCAAGTTTACCTCACACATTATAACTTGACCCAATAGATCTAAATCCAAGCTGTGTGTATTTTCTCAGTACCTTATGTTCACTCAGCATAGGCTGAACACATAAATTAATTTGCTGAACATAAGTTCCTTGAAGTAATGAGTGAAAGCATGAAAAGTTTACAGTAACTTTTAGTCTACCTATTTATGTTTTTTTTCCAATGTCATCTGCCACTAATTTTGTCTTTGTTAAACTGCCTGTCTACCTTTTATATATTTATGATCACAGCAACGAAAGAAACCTCTAGCATATGCTTAACTTATGCAGAGTTGCTCAGCCATATAACATGCATTGTTTAAATTTGGGCTAACGTATAGAAACCCTAATAGGCTGGGGGCTGAGAGGAGTCCAGGCCAGCTGCCCTCTGCAGTGAGCAGCTTACTTCTTGCTCTGCAGTGTGCGGGTCTAGATTCGCATAATCTGTGTGTCCTGGTTTGAAGAAGGTTGGGAAGCACTGGTCTAGAAATAGCAGGTATTAAGCTTTAGTATCAACCTCCTGATCATGAAGCAATAGTCACATTTAAATTTTGATTGAAGAGAAAACATTGAAGTGGAAATGCCATTAGGTCAAATAAGTTTTTTTTATCCTACTATAGGAACATAAGATTTACTCTGATATGTTTTTAAATTCAGATCTAATATTTTAATTCTGTTGTTTCACTTGAATTGTGTTTGTGATTTTTTAATATATAAATGACTAAAAATGAATGTCAGAGAAAGATGCTATGCTCAGTGATCCAGGGAGCTAAAATTAATATACCAGTATCCACAAAGCTAATTTTTGTGTAGAGGAAAATAGCAGTGCAGAATAGTATGAAAAAAACCATCAACCCAAGATCTAAAAAGCTAAAGCTACTTTAACAGATTAAATATTCTTTCCACAGCCATAATACCATCAGTGTATCACTGCTAAATATGCAAGTGTGTATTAAATTCTGAATATTTAATCTATTTGCAGGAGAAGTTTGTTGGGTGAGCCCTCTGGTTCATGTGTTGGAACAAACTAAACCTGTAGGCAGATAGCAAATGCCCCTTGGAGTACCCACTATATGCTCAGTGTTATTCTAGGATCCAGTGTAGAGATTTGCCTACACGGAAGTAGTAAAAGACATGAACTTCACTATTAGAAAATCTTGACATAATTGAGATAACAGTTACCCCAGACTATTTGGGATGAAGCTGTCAGCAGCAGTAATAAAACATAATACTCACCTTTCAGGTCCTTGGCGTGAGTGTGTGCCTGCTTCACCTTCCTGTCTGCTTAGTGCTGGGGCTGTACCACATGGTTAATGATGAGCCTTTGTTGACTGGGTGAATATTCACATGCTGAATCATCTGAGTTTTTCATAGTGTAAGAATCAAATGAGAAGGAAATCATTGAGGATTGAGTAACCAAAGAGATATTTAAAGGAGTATGATATTAAATTTTGAGAGATTGTTGTAGAAACCACATCCATTCAATCACTCATTCAAATAGATTTATTGAATGCCTTTTATGAACAAAGGCGTGAAGACACAGGGGAGCAAGGAGTATTCAAGAGGTAATTACTGAAGTGGAAGTTAGCTTTGAGGGAGCAGTAAGAATTAAACTTCAGTCATTTTATGCAGCGAGCTTATGGAATATCTTAGAAAGCCAGTCAGAATAGTTTAGAAGAAAATATATTCACTAAAAGCTTTTGTGTTTGTTGCTTTTAGACCAACACAATCATTTATTGTAGGAAGCTCGGTTTCAAAATGATCTGTTGGATTATCCTAACATTACTGTTGCCTATTCTTTTCTCAAAGAGCCCAGGGAAAAGCTTTTATCAACTTTTCAAGAGAATATGTGAACATGTTTGCCTTTTTAACAACAAATCCCTTTTTGTGTCTCTCACCTTCTTTTTCTTATTACCACATGATTCCATTGTTCTAGTGAGAGTAACTTTTCAAATACTTTAGAAAATAACTTTTTCCTTATCTGATAAAAAATCACTCTAATTCTCTTGATAAATCTCTGGTAGTTTTCTGAATTTAAAAAAAATCCATTTTTAACTAATTAGTTTCACCCACATGATACTTTTTTTTTTTTTTTAATTTTATGGTACAAATCCATAGACTCTGGGATTTTCCCACACCTACCCTCCAAATTCCCACCCTGGACTGATTTTCCCCATATTATTCCAACAGTATAGTCCTTCATAAGCAATCATAAGTCCATCAGTCTGTTATTTAGACATTTTATTTTAATACTTAAGCAAAACAAGTTATCTTGACTTATTCATTTTATTTAGTTGAAAATGGGGGTGGGGTACTGCATGGAGAGAGAAAGAAAGAGAGAGAATCACATTTGCTACTTCTCTTCCAAAATGCTTGCAGCAGCCAAAAGTGGACCAGGCTAAAGCTGGGAGCCGGAACTCAATCCAGGTCTCCCGTGTGGGTTGTGGGGACCCTTGCCCTTGGGAGTCATCGCCTGCTGCCTCCCAGGATTCACAGTGATGGGAAAATGGAACCTAGCGAACATAACGTTAATAACAATGACAACTGTTCTTAAAGACTAACAGGTTAAAAGCTCCTAAAATAATCCCGTATCAAGAGCAATTTCAGATATAAAGGAAAGCCCAGTGTGTGGAAAAGTACAACATTGGGTAAAGGACTTTTATTTTGCTAGGAGTTGAAATAGCTCACATTCTGTTTATTACTCATCCTATTACCATCGCCATTATTTATGTTCCTTTCTTGGCTCTGTGTAGCTCTGGTTCTCCCCAAGAATCAGAAGTTCTAGACACACACACACACACACACAGGTATACTGCTTCTGTAGCCTATTTGAAGATGTAACCAAGGTCAAGAAATGCAAGCTGCTTTACCTCCATCTCTACGCACAGGCATGTCGAGAGAAGACACACTGGCAGATGGTCCTAGGAAAGGCTCATTCACTGGCTGGTGTACTGCAGAAAACTTAAACAGGCCCTTACTGCCTGCTCAACCTCCCCATGAAAGACCTCATCCTTGGCTAGAGCTCAACCTCCCCATGAAGGACCTCATCCTTGACTAGAACTTAGAGTTCACCTGAAATTATTAATGAAAGGGAAAGAGCTTGGTAGCAAATTAGGCACTTTTATATTTTAATCATATAAGATCGATAATCCACCTTGCTCAAATTGAAACACATTTGTTATAACTCACAAGGTAAAAGCAAACAAAGATAACCTAGGCCTTTTTTTCTCATTTCTCTTTCTTGTTTTACAATCTGAAAGCACCCACTTCAAACACAAATACAGGAGTCCAATTTTCAAAAAGCAATACCCTTTTTTTTCCTTTCTGAGCAGCACTTCTGCAGTAGCAGTGGTAAAATAAACAACAATGTGTTGGATTTTGTTTCTCTTTATCTATATGACATTTGTGTCATCACCGTAGCTCTAATCCATATTCAGGTCTTCATGTTTGGTGTGCAGTAATATGTAAATTATCTCGCCAGCTGCATGGAGCACTGTTTGTTTATTCTATTTCTTCTGGCACTGCACAGAACTGAATTTCTGCCAAAATGGGGCTGCTTTGGGGAGCACTAATGCTCCAGGAGGAAATTTTGAAAGGAAACACACATCATAAGTCTTCACTATGCAAAGCAGCAAAATCAAAACAAACTTTCTGTTTACTAAAATATCAGTATTATGAATGTAAAATAACGTGTTTGTTAAATTACAATGAACACATACTGCCCTTTCTCCGAGAAGCTCGGCAGACGGGGCTTCAGGAATGAGGACACAATGCTGAGAAAGCTGGTGCGTTTTTCTTCTTGGAAAGAAAATAGGTGAAAGGAAACAGACAGAGACACCATCTAAAAGTTTAAGGGGGAAAGAAATATTTTAACATGCATATTAATCTCTGGAAACACATGGCATTTACATGCATTTAAATGTGGACAGCTGTGGCGTTTAAGTGTTAAAAAATTTCATTAATGATGCATAGAGCTATCTACTTCTGCTGGCAGGCCTTTCAGTCTTCAATCTGACACTTCCTTTTTTACCCAGCAAGCTAATTTCCCCTCTTTTGTGCGGAGTAACTGTTTTCACACTACTGCTTACCCAGCAAGCCTCCTTATTGTTTCATGGTTAATTATCTTCTCCAGCTTCACCTTCCCCAGCAAAGGAAACAAGAATATTCCTCCCAAGTGTTACTGAAAGCTAGGTTTTATGGGTGCACTGTGTAAATAAATGAACCGGTCTGATCAGACAACACAATAAATGAGTTCCTAAAAGTTTATGGAGTCACACCTCATCTAGTGTCTTTACTAAGTGATAAAGGAAAATGATTAATTTGGCAGGGGGACTCTAAATCAAGAGAGAAAACAAAGCGTTCGTTGATGTACTGTGGCCCCTCTCCGTAAGCAGACATAAGAGATTTTCGTTTATCCAAGTTTTGCTCCTGTTCCAGCAAAGCAGCAGCTCCATTTACCAGGAGAACGCCTTACAGAGTGGGTCTAGGAGAAGCATCGCTAATTTGGTACAAGTTAGTGCCCTTGTATTTCTCTGATTCCTTGCTGCTTGTTAAGAGCAAAAAGAGCAACCATGCTTTATAAAGTGCAGAGTGTACTTTCCAACACACTGCAAGCCTACAGAGCAGAGATCTCAGACAGAGGCTCCTATGGTCAGGTACCTGGAAAACTGACTTGCACAGGTCTCAGTTCATGGCCTGTTGAGTGTCTGACTCCCTGTGCTGTCCACTCAACTTACTCTCTTAGTTTCTGGCCTAAGGTTCCATGATGGGATAATGAAAGTGGTCCCAAGCTCCCTAATATTGCTTTCAAAATAGCTTGCAAAATTAATTCAGATTTGCCGATCATTTTTCTCTAGATGGAAATCTGCATTTCTTTGATTTGGGTACCTTTGGTGGGCTTTGCCATTTGGAATAAGGTCCTGACATGTAAAACTCTCAAGAGCCCAGAACTAAAGCTCCTATTCCAGTTTTTAAATTTAATCGGATATCAGGATCCTTGGAATTTTTCCCTTGAGATGGCAAAAAGAAAATGCTCCAGGGAGTCTACATTTTTTTAATGTATCTGAGGACTCTAGAAAAGTAATCAGAAATATGAAGTCTCTTGGAAGTTTACTTCAAAGACATCTATTACCTTCTAGGAAAATTCATCCTGAAATTTCAAGCAAAATTATGAGCAACAAGTGTTAAATTGTAAGCTCAAGGGAGATGTCCTTGCAATTCTGAGACTTGTTAGTATCCCCTAAGACTAAAAGCAGTTATCTTTATTAAGGCTATTAAAACAATGATATAAATCAAATGAAATAAAATTAAATATAGAAACAACATTAAACCATCTTAAGAAAATGAATCATAGCTGACATACCTATTAATCATACTAAACTTTGGAGTAATCAAGTGAAAAACATGAGAAAAGCAAGTTAGGTTGACTGGCATAGATGAGATGGAAAAAAAGCTAAAAATAACATGTGCCATTTTTGATCATTGTTAATTTACTAATCATATTGGCCTACATTTTATTCTTATCTTTTCCTCTACATGATGATTTGTAATCATAATCTTATACCAAGAGCAACAGAAACTAACCACTGTTTTTCTGAGAGAGCAGGTTATAAACAATGACAAAATTTTGGCTCCTGCTGTGCACAATTGAGGATGAATAGACAAATTGTTGTAAGGAATCCCGTGGATAATCCTCCTCTGTATCTTCAGAGATTAAGTCCCGAGACCCTACAGTGAAACCATGGGTCATACCAAGCCCCGTGCATTCTGTTTTGTCCTGTTCACAAATGCCATGCCTTTTTCATTTGAGCTCAGCACTTAGTATGCACTGTGGCTGTAACATCACTATTCAAGGTTTGGATACTTTCTGGAATTTTCTTATTGCTGCTTTTGGACCATGGATTTGGACAGCAACACTGCCATAAGGAGGAACTTCCGTGTGTACTTGGAAAAGATGATAGATCCTAAATGTGAGCCAGCTCCATTCTCTCATGCATGGCTCTGCAGGTAGACTTTGGCGTGTGGGCAAAGCTCTTCTACTATAGAAGGTTACCTGAAGATCATGCCAAGAATCTGTAATTCAGAATTCAGTATGAAATTTGGATCATTAGAGTCTTTCATAAAGAGTTTTTTTAATTAAAAGCTATTACGAGAGAGAGAAGGAGAGACACAGACGGAGAGAGAGACAGACAGAGAAAGGCAGGTCTTCATCTGCAGTTTCACTCCCCAAATGGCCACAATGGCCATAGCTAAACTGATCCGAAGCCAGGAGTCAGGAGTTTCTTTCTGGCTGTTTACATGGATACAAGGGTCCAAGGACTAGGGCCATCCTCAGCTGCTTTCCCAAGCCACAAGCAGGGAGCTGGATTGGAAGTAGAGCAGCTAGGACATGAACTGGGCCCATAGAGGATGCCAGCACTGTGGTTAAAGGATTAGTCTGTTACACAAGTCTGTCGACCCCAACATTAGGATCTGCTCTGTAAGTCTTAAGAATCATGAGTTTTTACTTATATGAGCTCCTAATCATAAAGGAGAGAAAGGGGTATATTTTCCATAAGTCAAATGCGAAGCAAAAATTACATCCATAGGCACAAAATTTAATCATTCCCAGCAGTCAGAAGACAAACACCAGTCAGGCAAAACAATGCAGAAAAGTGAGGCCGGATGTTATCATTACAGGGGGAAATCCTTTGTGCAGCTCAGTATGTGCTTCTGCCATGGTCACCCAGGTTGATTTACCATGAGATAGAATAAAAAATAAATAAATAAAAGCTGTTATTTATTGCAGTTAGAATTTTACAACTTCATTGAGGTTATTTTTCTTTTAAATTTCCTTTTGTCTATTTCAGTTTTACACAATACCAAACATGTTAGAGAAATCCTTTTTATTTCAAAGCCTCTTCTTAAATTCTTGAAATTTTATTTTTAAATAATCCTATATCTAGGTACTTCTGGAAACTGTCAGGAAAATTCCCAGGGAATGAAATAGTGACTGAGATGAGGAAAATAAAATAACTTTTTTCTATTCAGTCTGTTCTGAGTATAACAGAAGTTAAGTATGTTCTTATATAAAGGAATAGTCAAAATAAAAACATCTTACCAATGAAAGTTTTTTACTTCTCTGATAACTTCAATTAAAACTTTTGGAGTTGGTGGGAAAGTAACTGGGACAGATGCTTAACAGATAGCAGTAAGCATTTACTTAAGAACTAACTTGCAGGCCCAGCACAATAGCCTAGTGGCTGAACTCCTCACCTTGCACATGCCAGGATCCTATATGGGCACTGGGTCTAATCCTGGCGGCCCCATTTGCTATCCAGCTCCCTGTTTGTGGCCTGGGAAAGCAGCCGAGGACAGTCCAAAACCTTGGGACCCTGCACCCACATGGGAGATCCAGAAGAAGCTCCAGGCTCCTGGCTTCAAATCAGCTCAGCTCTGGCTGTTGTTGTCACTTGGAGAGTGAATCAGCAGATGGAAGATCTTCCTCTCTCTCTCTCTCTTCCTCTCTGTATATATCCGACTTTCATATACAAAAATAAATAGATTAATACATTTAAAAAAGGAAGAATTAACTTGCTTAAGAGAAAGTAACTTGTCAGGCATTCTTCCTTACTTGGTAGTACCAGCACGGAAACCATTATACATGAAAATGATTTAGAAATTATGACACTATCTCCATTTTATTAATTTATTAGCACAAAATATCACTTCTCTTTAAACATGCTGTTTCGCTGTACACAAAAATTCTGAAAGCAAAAGTGAGATTTTTTTTTTTCCATGTCAAAGAACACTACACTCTGGACACCTGCTGGCACCTCACCATCTAAACCAGTTCCAAAATACCTACCTGGGATGTCTAACAAGTACCAAATGATTTTGCTTATTCAGTAACATTTTTAATTCATGTAAAATAATCATTTTAAAGTGGGCAATCCATTGGTATCTAGTATAAAGTGTTGCACATCAAAGGAAATCTCACAGCTATTTAACTGTTGCTTCTCATTCTTCTCTCACTCTTTGCCCATGGCAACCACCTATCCTTATATCCTTATTTGATTGCTGTAAGTTGATGAAATCTTAATATTTCACATAAATGGGTGCAGTATAGTCAGGTGACCATGTCTGCAGCATCCTCATATGAGCACTTAACCAACTGCTAACTCAACATATTTGGAGAAAGTGCAACCAGTACTTGTGGTGAGCATGTTAAACCACCACTGCCAATGATGCCACCATCCTGTATAGGCGACAGTTCAATTCTTGGCCCTTCTACTTCCCACTTAGCTCTCTGTTAATGTGAGTGAGAAAGTGGTGGAATATGGCCAAGAATCTGAATCTCTACCACACACGTGGGAGACCTACATGGAGTTCCAGGCTCCTGGCTCCTACCTGACCCAATTCCAGCCATTGCAGATGTTTGGGGAATGAACTAGGGAATGGATGGTCTCTTTCTGTCACTCTCTGTAACTCTGCCTTTCACATCCATAAATACATCCTTTCAATCTGAACTGAACATGTACAGACTTTCTCTATTTTTCATTCTTATAGCCATTTGTGTGGTGTTGGCATTGTGTTAGGTTTTGTAAGGAATCTGGAGACAATGAAATATAAAGAAGAGTTACACAAACATGCATCCCTGCTTCCAGGCGAAAGGTGGATTCCCGATGAAACTGTTGGACGTGTGTAAACATTGGGATGCTGAACTGTCTGACGTCTGTACCAGCAATGTCGGGGTACACTTAAACAACAGACTGATAGAATTATGATTCCTTATGAAGGACTATACCATTGTAGTAAAATGTAGAAAAATCTGTTGGGGGTAGGAGTTTTTTTTGAGGGAAATCCCAGTCTATATGAAATTGTATTACATAATTCAAAAATTCAAAATAAAAATTTTTTTAAAAAGTGTTGCACAGGTTCCTTACAAGTGGCAGACTGATGAAAGGGGTCTGAGCATCCATGGATTTTCAGGTCTGTTGGGACATTCTGGAACACTGTGGATCCTGAGGGACACTGACTGTATGTGCTTTTCTGACTGGCTGCTGTTTAAACTGAGAGTCAGTACCTGTTTGAAGGACAGAGATTGTCCCAGTGATCGTGTCTGAGCACAGCTGAGCATCAAGACCTACTCCTCGATGTCTTCAGCAGTTCAGGAGGCCATGGGCCATTGGCTCCTTCCTTCCGTTCCGCTAAGAAATGTTTTTCTGAGAACCTGTTCTGTGTTAGCCACTGTCTTAGGTACCAGAACTCTAATGGAGACAAGACAGGCATCATCCCTGTCCTCGTGATGTTGGTTATGAGAGGAAAGCCCCTGCCAGACGTCGGGGGAGTCTCTGTTGTCCCTAGTCCCAGCTAAGAACAAAGAATTTTTACTATAACAAAACTTATTTTTAAGCATTTTCATCTGCTTCAGATGTATCCATGTAGTCAACACTAGGAAATCTGTCCATGTCAGTGCTCGTTTTAGTGAGATTTGTGAGATGACTTTGGGTTTTACTTGTCTGTTTTGAGTTTCTGATCAGCTTTATTATTGAAAAAGAGCATTCACTAGAACAGTTTTTGATCATTAGTGTGAGATATACTTTCAAAGCATTTTCTGAGCTGAGACAAGTTACTTTAACGTTATTGTCAAGCTGATAGATAGTGAGCAGGATTTGATTGCTCTAATGTGTCAGTTGTGATAGAATTTCACAGACAATGGACTTGCCTTTTGAAAAAAGATTATTTTTTGGAACTAGAAAGTCATTGAGCTATGTGCTTGACTGAAGGCTAGGCAGGTATCTTACTAAAGCTATATATTTTTTTTTTTGAAGATTCATTTTTATTGGAAAGTCAGATACACAGAAAGCAGGAAAGACAGAGAGGAAGATATTCTGTCCGATGATACACTTCCCAAGAGGCTTCAACGGCTAGAGCTTAGCTGATCTGAAGCCAGGAGCCAGGAGCCTCTTCCAGGTCTCCCACATGGGTACAGGGTCCCAAGGCTTTGGGCTGTTCCCAACTGTTTTCCCAGGCCACAAGCAGGGAGCTGGATGGGAAAAGGGGCTGCTGGGATTAGAACCAGTGCCCATATGGGATCCTGGCGTGTTCAAGGTGAGGACTTTAGCCTCTAGGCTGCCATGCCAGGCCATGAAGCTATTTTCTTGTGGAATAAACCTGTTTAAGGTATGCAAAGACAAACACATCATTCCATTTTAAGCCTAATCAGAGTTTATTTTGTTGAGCCCCAGGGAAGTGGTCACACTAAGGACGTGAGTCAGTTAATCAGCACTCTGAAGGGCAAATAGTATTGCTGTTATTTAAGCTGCAGTCCTACTGGCTTCCCTGCGGTTAGCACAGAGAATATGTGCTGATAGGAACCAGTCATTGTGCTCCTGCTGTGTGCCGGATCCTCTCCATGTACACATATTTCTAATTGAAAGTTCTCCACAGTTCACAAGATAAACACAATGCATTGTGATTACTGTGTGTGTGAGATATATGTGATTACCATACACACACGTACATATATGTATGCATGTGCACATGCATAATAGAACTGAGGTGTTTGGACCTTAAATTATCCTGGCCCACACAGCTGGTAGGTGAGAGTGGGAATCTAGAATTCAAACCCAGATCTCTTTGGGTATTTGTCCCTTAAACCCAATTGGCTTATAAACAGTGAAGACTTTTCTTTTTGTTTAGTTTTCTTTTCTTCTGCAAAATACTCTTAACTCAGAAAACTCAGAATTCTCTGAAACATGGTCTTTCTGTTTGTTGATCAGCTACTACTCTTGATGAATTTTTTTTTAATTTTAGAAAGTTTGTCTCTCAGTCCAACTTAGGAAAATAATTATGCATATCATGTTCAGACACTTGGCTATAGGCTGAGAGCAGGGGCTAGGGAAAATATGCACTAAAAAGGAAGAGTCATGGCAAGGATATTGCAATTCCCCTAATTTAAATGAAATTCTCCAACATATCAGTGCATTATTTGCACCCTTCTTTCCATAACCCCCCAAGTCTCTATGTGTCCCATTTCTACTCAAGGGCAAAAATGTATATTATTATCCTGTATCAACTAATATTGTTTGCACTCTTGTCATTTTTGCTTATGTGCATGTTTTATTGTATTTTACAGAAAACTGTCTTCTCTAGGTTTTCCCATGTGGTGCTATTCAGTGAATTCCTGGATGTTGAAAAAGCAAGGCAAGCATAAATTGCTAGGCCTCCTCATGGTTTTGCCTGTTCTGAACACCAGGATTTGACTGGAACATTCAGTTCATCCTAGTCTTCATGAGTTTTTTTAATGAAGTATTCTGAAAATTACAACTTCCTGAAAAAAGATTTTTTTTTTTTTTTATGTGAAAGAGGGAGAGGTGGGTAAGCTGGGGAAAAGGATTGATCTTGGCATTTGCTGACTCACTCCTCAGATGGTCGTGATTGACAGAAGTGCATCAGGCCTAAATCAGGAGGCTGAAACTCCATCCAGGTTTCCCAAGAAAAGGCAGGGACCCAAGAACTGTAGCCATCCTCTGCTGTCCCAGAACCACTAGCAGGGGGCTAGATCAGAAGTGGAACTGCTGGGACTCAAACCAGCGCCTTTGTACAATGACTGTGTCTTAACTCACTGCACCACAGTATTGGCCTCAAGTTCCAACTTTTTTTTTTTTTTTTTTTAAGGAAGTTAAAGGAATCGAGAAGCAGCTGTATGGGATCTTTATCAGGTGGTTATTTTGTAGAATGACAGATTCCTTCACCTCCACTGTAGTAATAGTGTGCTTCTTATCTCTTACTAAACACTCATTATTTAACCTAAAATCTTAACAAAATCCAGAAAATGCAATCTTAGGAACCCTAACTCAATTAAAACTGTACAAGTGCAGAGGATATCAATTCAGGTATGTATTGCTTGCTGCACTTGGAATCTTAATTAGTTAATTCATCCTTCTCCCTCCTCCATTTTGTCCTGTTACTACTCTTCTTTATCCTAATCCTCATTATCACTATTTTTCCTGCTCCTTTTAGTTACTTTTCTTACATACGTTGTGGTGATGTAAATGGCCTTCTTCCAAGAATAATAATAATAATAAAAGATAGGAGCCAGCATCTGGAATAGTAGTTAAGATGCCCGTGTCTCACTTAAGTGCCTGGGGTTCCCCTCTGCCTTCAGCTTCCTCTGAACGCAGACCCTGGGATCAGTCAGGCCATGAAGGCTCAGGGAACTGGGTCCTGAAGTTCATGGGGGACCCTGGACTGAGTTCTGCCTCCTTGGCTTTGACCAAGGTGGGCTGTTGAAGGAACCAAGGAATGGAACAGCAGATGGGGACACACTGGCTTTCTGTCTCTCACTCATTCATGTTTATACAAATAAAATTAATTGATAATTAATTAATTGAGCAGGTATGTCTTCATATATGTATGTGTGTGTTTAAATATAGAGTACCCTTGGTTTAGGTCAAATTTCTGTACAGATGAAGCAAAGTTTATGAATGAAAGATCCTGGGATGAGTGCATTTAATTCAAAATTATTTCTGGAATTGCCAACTTTACATTTTAACTCAATGGCCTACTCCTTTTGATTTTATACTTACTTAGAAATAATTATAATAATTACTTAGAAATATTACCTGAATCCATCTTTTTATTTTAAAGATTTATTTACTATTTTTATTGGAAAGTCAGATATACAGAGAGGAGGAGAGACAGAGAAAAAGATCTTCCGTCTGATGGTTCACTCCCCAAGCGGCCGCAACAGCTGGAGCTGAGCCAATCCGAAGCTAGGTGCCAGGAGCTCTTCCAGGTCTCCCAAGCAGGTGCGAGGGCCCAAAGCTTTGAGCTGTCCTCAACTGCATTCCCAGGCCACAGGCAGGGAGGCAGGGCCTCCGGGATTAGAACCGGCACCCATATGGAATCCCAGCGTGTATAAGGTGAGGACTTTAACCACTAAGCTATCGTGCCGGACCCCTGAATCCATCCATCTTTTTAAAAAATACCAAGCAAACCTTTAAGAGAAAACAGAAATAAAAACGACTGTTTAATTGAACATTATTGGCTTTGCTGGGCTATGATCAGAGAGAACTTTTGACCCAGCAATTTCCTATATGCATATATATTTTTTCCAAAAACAACAGTTTTAATTACATAAGTATTTTAAGGTCTTTCCACTTGGAAATTTTTCTGACTTTCTTACCCCAGGGGTATGATTATTTTTAGTTATTTTATTAATCTGAAAGGAAGAATAACAGAAAGGGAGGGAGACACACACACAAATACACACCCCACACATGGGTATCTTCCATGTGCTATTTCATGCCTACAACATCCAGGACTGGGCCCAGCCAAAGTCAGGAACCGTTAGCTCTAGCCAAACGTCCAAAGTGATTGAAAGGAACCCAACTCCTTGGACCAAAATGTGTTTCCCTTTCCATGTGCATAGATTAAAAGCAGAACAGTCAGGATGTCAACTCTCACACTCATATGAGATTTACATGTCTCAAGTGCAAGTTTACTCACTGCTGCACAGTGCCCATCCAACAGTACACTGTATGGTTGATCTTGAATCCTGGGAAATGGAGGTTTTACTGCAGATGTTGTCAGAATTTAATCCAGATAAGGGAGTGACAACAGAATACTTATTAAATATGAAAAAAATGGAAGTCTCAATTGACTGTTTTCTAATGGACTCTATTAGATAGTCTCTGGTATTAGCATTGAAAAATGTTAAGAATCACATGAATTTAAAAGGTTTGTGTACATCCCCGAAGTTTAGTTTTATCCTATGGAAACTTTCTACTCCAACTATTTTGTTGAACAAAGGACTTCTTCACTCCTTAGGTACTGCTCTAAGTTTTGTCACTTTTCAGCCTTGGATTTTTAAAGCCAAAAGACAGCTTTTAAGGATGATGATGTCATGGAAGAGCAGTCTGAGTTGCAGGCATCTTTTACGCTTAGGTCCCAACAAACATAGCACAACCCCTGTGTCCCAGTGTGAGTCCCAAGGTTTGGGACCCTTGTGAGCAGTCTGTGTGGCCAAATGCTCAAGTCAGCCAGAAGGGTATGGAGAGCATCTGGGAATGACTAGCTCAGTCTTTCGTTAACATTTTTCAGAGTGCAATGGCAGTTAAGATAGTATTTGAAATTAATATACTATTTGATTAGACTGATTAATTGCTCCTACTGCTGAAGATGTTAGCATTCAGTGGCCATGCAAACCAGTCATTAGTACTTCCTTTATCAGCAAGCAAAGAATAAACAGAAATTCTAATAAAAATTCATCACAGTAAATGTGCTCCAAACCTAAGCAACTGTGATGACCGCCAGTGCATTAGAACTGCTGTAACATTGGCAGCAGGAATGATTTCTGTTAGAAAATTTAAAAAATATCCCTTAATGAATGTTTACTTTGTAACCATACTCTTTTAAACTTAAGTAGGCCATACAGATAATCTCTTACATATCCAGGATAATAAAGTGCTAATGGATATTTTATACTTAATGTGTTTGTGCAACATGCTTTAACTATTAGTTCTAGGAAGGACTGAGGACTTAGGACAGTTCTGCTAATGTGCTGCAGGTGAAGATTCTCCTCACTACTGAGGGATAAAAGAATCATGGCCTGGTTTTACACCAGACACTTCATGGAATTCTGAAATGACACTCTCTGCTTGGCATGGCATGAATCCTTTTCAGTTGTCCTAGGAAATTTTAAGGGATGGTCTCAAGGCCACACCAGGGCAGTTCTGTGTACATTCAGAATCCCAGCTGCCTGCTGCTGACTGCCTCCTCAGTGCTTCAAAGTTGTTAGGTCAACTAATACTAGTCATGATCTTGAAAGATAATAGTACCATCCCCATCTTACATACTAGTTCTCAGAAAGGACAAGTCATTTGCCCAAGGTCAGTCCTTGAACCGGTCTGCTGTGTCTAGAGTTGTGCTCATAGTGCTGCATAAACTAAACTGCAATGTTTCTCTGATTGTACTTCTGCCTGTGAGTGAAGTTTTCAGGGCCTGCCACCTTTCCTGCATTGGAAACAAGTTGTAGATATAGAACAGTTAAACAAGTATGAAAAAGGAATCTAGACAGTATCCAGGATCCCGACTAACCCCTGGGTCCCAGAATGTGTGAAACTCTTTCTAAAACGGAGAAAACCAGTAGATCAAACAGAGTGAAAGGCAATCTGGATTACATGATCCTTGGGAAACTGCAAAGCCTTCAGGTAGTTCTTGTTCTGGTACTAGACGGGGAACTTAAGCAAGGTATTTTTGGCTGTAAGAAATAGGGGGCAGGACTGGTAGTGATAACAATTGTTACCAGTGATCAAAGTGAAATCTCTGCCTTGAGGGAGACTAAGACAGGGACTGAGAGAACTCTCGGGAATGACCCTGGGGCACTCAGAGTCCAGCAAGATGTAGGTGAAGAAGTCAGTCAAGTGCTACTCCTCTGGGATCTGTTTGGGAGCCGGGCTAAGTTCTGAAGAGACTGCGCCCTAGAAGGGAAGGCAGGAGGAGGAGCAAGTGCTGTAGTTGGTAGCCTCTGGCTAGTGAATGACGGCCTGGGAGCTAAAGTCCCCAGGCTAGAGCAAACACAGAGGCAAAAGGGAATTTCCCCTGTTTGACTGCAGATGCTATTCTATTATGGACTCCAGAACTAAACTAATGTGAGGATGAATGGATCTCAGGTGATGTCATTAACTACTCTTCCTACCTTCATTTCTCAGACAGTCTTATCTTCACCCAAACATATAAAAGGTAGAAGAATCAGTAAGAAATGGTTCATGCCACAAATTGCATTTTGACTATAATCATCTTACATCTTAATCTATGTTATTGCCTTAGTGACAAATTACTATTGATAGAAAATTCTATTTCAATCACTTCTGGATGTTAATCCAGAGAGGAATAGAGTTGGTAATTACAGTGTCTTGTAGATCCATGCTTCAGGCAGTTTTCTTTCCCATTTTTTTTCCAAGAGATTTTAAATGGATAAAATTATCTTGTTTCTGTTCTTTAATTCATCTCCTTTTTCTACCCTTCTCCTACACAGGAAACTTTGAATGTGATTGATCCTGGCTTGATGGTCCTAAATGGCATGAGTGAAGATGCCCTGGAATGGGATGAAATGGACATAAGTAACCAACTAATTAGTTTGCATGAAGAAGCCAGTGACCTTGGTCAAGAGCCCCAACCTGTCACAGCTTCCTTGAAGCCTGAAGAAACAGGCAGTGAGGACCCTGGTTATGAAGAGGAGGCAGGAGACCATGGGGTGTCTCGGTATGCTTCAGATGTTACCGCCCCCTCCAGCCCACACGTTTACCAGGTGTACAGCCTCCACAATGTTGAACTTTATGCAGACAACCACATGCCATTTCTGAAGAACAATTCAAAGTTTGCCGGCATTACACAACCTAGTGTTTTAACTAAGAGTCTCAGTAAAGACTCCTCATTTTCATCCACCAAATCACTGCCAGATCTCCTAGGAGGTTCCAACTTGGCAAAGCCCTTTTCATGCTATGGAGGAGACATGAGTCAGAACTCAGGCAGCGAGAGTGGCATTGTCAGCGAAGGCGACACAGAAACCACCACCAACTCTGAAATATGCTTGCTCAGTGCAGCAGATAGGTCCCCAAGTAACCCTGAAACTGAACATCTGGACCCACCAATGGGAGAGGCAGTTAACACGTTAAAGCAAAAATGTAAAGATGAGGAGGGATGCATGAAGCTTCCAAGCAGCTCTCAGTCATCCATTTCACCAGTGGGTTGTGTAAATGGAAAAGTTGGAGATTTAAACAGTGTTACCAAACATACCCCTGATTGTTTGGGAGAAGAATTACAAGGAAAACACGATGTGTTTACATTTTATGATTACTCATACCTCCAAGGCTCAAAACTCAAATTACCAATGATAATGAAACAGTCACAAAGTGAAAAAACACATGTGGAGGATTCCCTCCTTCGTGGTTTTTATTTTGATAAAAAATCCTGCAAATCTAAACATCAGGCTCCAGAGTTACAGCCAGATACATCTCCCCATGGCAGGATTTTGGCAAGTGCATCCCATGAGACGGATCGCAATTCATATAAAAGTGGTGATATAGAGAAGACGTTTGCTGGCATCCACAATGCCAGACAGCTCTCCGTTTTATCTCGTAGTTCATCTGTTGAGTCCCTTTCTCCAGGGGGTGATTTATTTGCCATGGGCATCTTTAAAAATGGCAGTGACAGCCTTCAGCGAAGCACTTCTTTGGAAAGTTGGTTGACATCCTATAAAAGCAATGAAGATCTTTTCAGCTGTCACAGTTCTGGGGACCTAAGTGTGAGCAGCGGCTCAGTTGGTGAACTAAGCAAAAGGACATTAGATCTCCTGAATCGTCTGGAGAATATCCAGAGTCCCTCAGAGCAGAAGATGAAGCGAAGCGTTTCTGATATCACTCTCCAAAGCGGTTCCCAGAAGATGTCCTTCACTGGCCAGATGTCACTGGACATAGCCTCCTCTGTCAATGAAGACTCGGCAGCCTCTCTCACGGAGCTCAGCAGCAGCGATGAGCTCTCTCTCTGCTCAGAGGATATTGTGTTGCCCAAAAACAAGATCCCAGAATCGAATGCATCCTTCAGGAAGCGCCTGAATCGTTCAGTGGCTGATGAGAGTGATGTCAATGTCAGCATGATCGTTAATGTCTCCTGTACTTCTGCTTGCACGGATGATGAAGATGACAGTGACCTCCTCTCCAGTTCTACACTCACCTTGACTGAAGAAGAGCTGTGTATCAAAGATGAAGATGATGACTCCAGCATCGCCACAGATGACGAAATTGATGAAGATGGCCACCTGATGTCAGGGCTGGACTACATAAAGAATGAATTACAGACCTGGATTAGGCCTAAGTTGTCTTTGACAAGAGACAAGAAACGATATGATGTCAGCGATGAAAGGAAAGGTAACAGAGCTGTGAGTAGTAATGAAACAACCAATCCCTCCAGCACCCTCAACATCGAGGCCCTTCTAAATGGCTCCATCAAGAGTCTCTCTGAAAATAATGGAAATGCTAAGAATTCATCCCATACCCATGAGTTAGGGACCAGGGGAGAAAATAGGAAAAACATTTTCAAAATTAATAAAGACCCATATGTGGCTGATATGGAAAATGGCAACATTGAAAGTACTCCAGTGAGACCAAAGGACAAACTGAATGGGATTTCAAAGGGATCAGAAAATCTCAGCTCAAATGGGGAAAAGATTGCAGAGAATGATCCTTGTAAGTGTAGGGATAATTCAGGTGATTCAAATATTGTTGGAAAGGAATTTGTGCCCCAAACCATAAGCCAACTTTCAAAGGAATGTCCAAATCACCACCATTTTGAAAATCAAAGTGCCGATTCTACTCCTACAGAACAGATTTGCCCAGAAGTAGCTTTGGAAGTCTGCATTAACAACAGACAAGACTGTGATGTACGGAAATCTTCATCTAATGACATTCCAAGTTTGGATGTACTTGAACAAAATACCACCGAAGAAAATGCTTCTATCAGCGATGGCACTTCCTGTTGCAACTGTGAGCCAGATGTTCTCCATCAGAAAGATGCTGAGGACTGTTCAGTCCACAACTTTGTTAAAGAGATCATCGGCATGGCTTCAACAGCCCTAAAAAGTAAGTCCCAACCTGAAAACGAAGTGGCTGCTCCAACTTCATTAACTCAAATCAAGGAGAAGGTGCTGGAACATTCTCATCGCCCTCTCCAGCTGAGAAAAGGGGACTTCTATTCCTACCTATCTCTCTCCTCTCATGACAGTGATTGTGGGGAGGTCACCAGTTATGTAGAAGAGAAAAGCAGCACTCCATTGCCACTGGACACCACAGACTCTGGCTTAGCTGTAAAGGAAGACATTGAATGCTTCTTTGAGGCCTGTGTTGAGGATGGCCACGATGGGGAGGACCCTTGTGCTCCTCCCAGTGAATCCCCAGCTCCCAGGGAAGTGGCACTGCCCTTAGAAACAACATCAAGCTCTTCTACAACCAGTGATACTTGTCTCTTAGCTGATGATGCAGACATGTTGGCTTCTTCAAGGTCTCCCCCTCAGAAAGAAACTAACATTAGAAAGGAAGTGGACGATTTACCCCAGACATCCCAAAGCTATACAGGAAGCTCAGAGCTGACTTCTTCAAGACGAGGCAATGAAAAGGGGGATTCAGGAAAAGCAAGTGAACATGGAGTTCCAGAAGAGCATAATGCTGCTGCAGCCAAACCTGAAGTTCGAGACCTCTCCTTGCAAGGAAATCAGACAAAACGCAAGGCTGCTTTGCATCCCAGCCCCAAAGCTTTAACATGCAAAGAAACTCTTGTATACCTTCACGAAGAACGACACAGAAATATGCATAGATAGAATGTATCCCCCTAGCATGAAAATCATCTCATTGAAAGGTATGTATAGTCCCAATGCCATATATATATGACATACACACACATGTATATATAAGTATGTGTGTGTGTATAATGATTGAGTTTCAGTCAGCAGAATCATGACAGGAGAGAAAAGAAATCAGAGTGACTAAGTGTCACTGGGGTTTATCTAAATAAGACTTTTAGGTCAAAGAAATACTCCCAGCAATGATAGCAAATGTATTACGACGACAGGGAGGAGCGATGAAAAGGGACAACTTAGTGACATTGTCTTTATTATATCATTCTTGGAGGAATACAAAATTTAAGGAAGTAGCTAACTGAATTACTTTGGGTTTTAAAATTCTTCCATTTGGCGAAGGGTGGGGGGAGAGGGGTAATGGGGAAAAAAGGCTATCCAGATGTACTTGTAACCCATGATCAAAGTACCTTACAGGAATAATGCTCCCCATTTCAGCTGCCTGAGCCGATCTGCTCCGTTCTTGTGCAGAGAAAAATGGAGAGGCTCCAGGCTGCCTCTCCTGGTGCAGACCATCCATTTGTATTTCTGTCTTAAGTAACTATGATCACATGTGCTTCCCCAGTGGAGGCTGTGCTGTCATAGTTCCTAATCATGGCCATGTCTGAGGACCAGCAGAGGATGGGAAAGTTGATGTTCAAGAAGAGGCTCCTATTTACCCCCACACACAGGTCGAGAACAGGCACCAAAAGGAAATGAGGAGAGAATCCACGACAAGTTAATGGCACCTTGATAAAAACAGAATTTTTGAATTTTCCTGAAATTGACAGGCTGATTTCCATCAATTTTTTTAAGAAAGCCATTCCTCTCTTCATATTTAATAAGACAGCTATTGATTGGTAATTCCAACATGATGATGTGGCTCTACAAGTGACAAGAAGATCCTGTTATTTCCCATTTCTGAGACCTGGTGATAAATATGCTTTCTCAATCAAGTTTAAAGAAGGAAATTTGAGCTTTCAAATGTGGAAGTCATATTTCACCAAAGTGTGAGGTGCCAAGTGCCATTTCACCCCACCCCCGCTCCAGCAGCTTAATGCAGTAACCTAAACTCGTGCTATAGGAAGTGAATTACAGAAGCAATCTAGCCTAATTTGTTAACTTATTCAAATAACAGTTATTATACTTAACTATGCTAAAGATTATCTTTTTTGTGGCAGATTGTTTATTTTTTGATGAGCCTAATTACTGATTTTCTAAAAGTAATTTACATTTATTACAAATACATCTTTTAAAATGTGACAGATAAATGTTGTTCCCATAATGTATTATGAAAAAAGTTACTATTTAAAAACACATTATTTAATTTGAAAGATGAATGGCAAACATCATTATTTTTTTTCCTGCAACACCTGTGCCCTAAGCTCATTAAAATGTGTGATTCTGTGTAGAGCTGCTAGAGATGAAGGGTGTGGGGGAGACTCTATACCATACATATACCCTAAAAATAAACTCAGTGTGCAAAATTGAAAAATGACATTCTTCCAACTATATAGCTCCATTAATTTTTCTGTGTTGCTGGCTATGTTGAAATGGGCTAGGGGTGAGAACCAAAGTAGGAGAGAGAGCATTGTACTTTCTGTGACTTCTGTCCACCCCATAACCACACTCTGCATCAGTATGCAGTAAAACTACCCATTACAGGAGAAGAACTGCCACCCCAGAAGCCACTTCAAAGCAAGTCCTCTGAGAACCAGTCACACTGCTGGTGCTGCCAACCTCCGCGGAAGGGCTGGGAGAGCCTGGCTGATGCTGTTGTCTAAAAGGGGATAAAGGCACTTGAAAGCAACACCACTGGGAAGAAGACATGTGATGGTGACCCTCTAGCCTCCAGTGGTGCTGCGGATCTGGAGCCAGAACAGCCCCTGAGTACACCAGCCCTTTGTAAGCCTCTGCGAATCCCTTCCCTCTCTCACATAGACACAGAATTGAAATGAGCTGTAAAGGCTGAGCGGCTCCATCTTTGGACGTGAAGGAAGCAGATGTGCTGATGGATCTGTGGAGCCCTCACATTTTACAGCAGAGACAGGGTAAAACTGTCAGCCAGTCTACCTGCCAGGCAACAATATTTTGTTGAGCCTCTGCGATGGCTGTCCTTACTCTGGGTGAAGGAGGAGGCCGCCAGATCTCACTTCTGCAGAACTCACATCGCCCCCAAGTGACTTGTCCTCAGCCTAGAACCATTAGAATAGCCATAATTACTGCTCTGATTCACCTGCTTTTGTTTGTTTGCTTGTGTCCAGTATCTTATAGACTCCCGAATTTTCTCCAGTCATTAGCATTGCATACCTGTGTGTTAATGTTCGTGTATTTTTAAGCACTACCAAGCCAGACAAGTCATCTAGTCTAAAAAAGTGACCATGCCTTTAATAATTTATATTAAGATTACATAATAAAACTATGTGCTAACTATGATGTTTTGTGTTTCTAGAAACTCAATGTAATTATTATTATATTTTAGAAAATTAAAAAACCTGGACTTTCTAAAGCTATTTGAAAATCATAGCCAGGATATTTCTTTTATTAGGACAGTAAAATTTATCAATGGCCACTGTTAATTTTTTTCCCCATAAGTACATTCTCAGATGATAAAGTGAATATAATGCCTTCCAGAAGGAATGTAACTTACAATAGTGGATGCAGTTTGCTACAGTCACAAAAATTTTTGAAAAGGTTTTTTACTTACGGCATTCTCATTAAAAGCCTGCTGAAACTGTTGGAGAAGCTTTAACGGGCTCCGACAGTATGCATTTGCACTGATTTCCAGGCACACTGCTGTGCTTTTCACTATTTTCATTTATGTGTCATGTTCCTATAAAAATAGAGAGGTCAGTTACAGCAAATCACATCAAAGGAAAGGTAACTGGATGGAGGCAGCTCTCTCTGCCTCATTTGGAGGAAGCACATAGTGCATTCTGGAGTGCCTCCTAGGACCCGCCTAAGAGATGTACTTTGCACTAATCTTTCTGCTCTATTCCAACAGTTATTTCTTCATAATCCTCATCGTAAGCCTCTGATCTTTGATGAATAGTTTAACCCTTAACTTGAGGCTGGAAAAATCCCAGTGGTATAAAAATTTAACTCATCACATGCAGCCCGTGAATACTTTCTTCCCTCTTTTTTTTCTCTATTGGTTTGGGGTTTTATGTGACTGTGTGTGTGTGTGTGTGTGTGTGAGAGAGAGAGAGAGAGAGAGAGAGAGAGAGAGAGAGAGAGAGAATAAGTGAGTTGGGGGAAGATGGGGGGGTTGTATTTACTTATAAAGTACATATTTCCTTTGGAACCTTTTAATTTTTTTGCCTTTCCTACTTTATTAGTCTGTAATTGCAATAGTTGGTGGCCTATAGATTTTAAATGCTACTGCTTGGTTTTGATAAACTGAGAAAACTCAAAAGGCAAACATTATCCTGTATAAAACAGAGATCCTTATATTGTTACTTGGCTTAACACTAAATGTTTGTTGTTGTCCAAAGCTGACCAAGCTGGCTTAAGAAACTACCTTTGGTGTTTGTGTGCTAAATTTTCACTAGAAAATACAGGTAGACTCTTGTAAAATTTACCATAAGATCACTAATAAATTAAAGGTTCTGGGGACTATGATTCTCCAGCTCTGCGGAAGACCTAGACCTCCTGTGTCAAATAGCAAAGGTTTGATGGAGCAGCCCCTCTCTCACACACACACACACACACACACACACACACACACACACACAAACCCCTTGCTTCAGCTTATTTGACCTACCTGTTTTCGAATGGGCCCAGTTGAACGCATTGATTATCTAGAGAGAATGTAAATGCCAACATTTGGTAAGACCCGACTTGGCTCACCTAAGGATTCCCTTTTCTCCAGCCATATTTTGAATGAGTTGCATCCTCAGCATTGGAATTATGCTCTATGTTTTCTTGCATTTTACTGTACCATATTACTTGCCTTCTGTTCCTGTCCATCTCCCCCTGTTCTTGATGATTTTTTCTCTCTCCCCTCACTTCCTGTGGCTCACATACAAATTGCAAGATTGTAGAAAATGAGAGGGATACAGAATAATACATAGTTGCAGAAGGACAGTAAAGCAACCTGATATGAGAATTCAATTTAATTCCAGACAAGCAACTGTTTGCTTTTTTGGAGAGCTAGCCAGAAGAGCCTCAGTGACTGTGCCCTGCATTGCCCAAACCTGGAATTTAGGTGATTTGTTTCCATGTGACCACTTGCTTTCAGCCATTAAGATGATTTGGTTTGGAACAAATTTGTATCCGAGCAATCAGGTGTACAAAAATAATTGGATCAATCTCATTTCCACAATGCTGGCTTTACCTCAGTTGGAATACATTACTAGATTAGCTTAAAGCCCTCGTTATATCCTTTCATAGTCCAGGAGCTCAAGCATTGGAGATGATCACAGTGTAATGAATATTACCAGCAAATTTTTGTGTGATAGTGGGATTGCTCAGGAGCACAATAACATCACTGACAAAGGATGAAACTTGAGGGCCCAGGCTATCAACCTGTGAATCCTGAATTTGGTGGCATCGATAGTCCCATGGCTTTTTTTATGGAAGTATGAGCTATATTGAGTATACAGAATTGAATTAACAGGCAGAAGAGTGGACAGATTATAGAGAAAAGTTCAAATGGCTTTTCTTGTTTTGCTTGAAATCATGTCCTTAAAAAAACAGTCTATGCATGTGTCACATCTGTCTTGAATGGTTTTGTCAGTAATGTGAACCTGAGGTTATTAAAATGACTATGTATAGTTTAAATCTCATTTCATTTCGGAAAATTAGCAGGGGATCCCGACATGGCTCCGCCTGCTCCCCACAGCCTTGCTGGGTTCCACAAAGTCTGTGATTTTGCAAATGGAAAAAGGTATTTCTGAAACCTTCTTCTACCACTGTTTTGTGTCTTGTAGATAAGCCTGGCTGCAACTCAGGGTGGCCTTCTCCTCCAGCCTTGGGCTGGTCTCTGGTTCCAGCACGTTGTCACTGCCGCTGGTTACATGGACATCCCGAGATGAAGCTTCCTCCCGCTGCTGTTTGTCCCATAAGCCTTGTGATCTGGATGTGCGCGCTGGTTCTCCTGAGGTGATCGTCTTTGAAGTTCCTCGAAGCTGCTTGTTCTCCTGTGGACCCCCATCCCAAGCTACCTCTATCGACCTCTTCCCTCCTGCCAGCCTATTTTGTTGGCCTCCTCCCCACCCTGTCTGCTCTTTAAACTTCTGCAGTTCACCAAATCGATGGTCCATTCAATTCAGTTGTCTGGAATGTGCCCCAACCCCTCAACAGTTATTGACCGATTTCATGTTTCAGTATGGAGTTCCTTATGGTGTAATGCCTGTGTTTATTGAAAGAGGTTTACCTCGAAAGCCAGCATTTGATTTGATTGGAGCATAGAGAAGAAATACTGGTTCCCCTAAAATTAAACAACTTTTAAAAGCGCCATTTTATTTATTTTATTTTAAAAATAATCTATGCAGCACTTCAAGAAATAACTATATGGTGTTGTATATTATAAACTGGTGATATTCTATTAAATTATGAGCAATGTTTTCATTTTTTATGCTTCTTGAGATGGTAATGAGAAAAAAAGTTTTTTAAAAAGTGTGCCTTGCTGTATTTCTTATACCATTTATTAAAAAGCTGCTTTCATGGTAAAATTATGTTGGTCTGGAAGGAGGAAATAGCAAGGTTAAGATGTGTGAATAATTTCTGTATATATGAATAACCAACTGCGAACATTAATGTATAATGACAGTATAAAATGCTTTCATGTTTGTGATGTCTAGTGATGTGGAAAATATAAGCCTTAAATCCATTAGATTGCATGGTAACTAAAATTGGCATAATAAACATAGTTTATTGGGGGAAAAAGGAAAATTAGTGATCTCTTCTACCTGTGTTCATTGCCAAATTGTTGCATCCGATTCTGGAAAAAAAAATGTAACATATAGCAGCTTCCAAAATATCTGTATTGCATAAGAGGCTTAACAGTAATTAAACTAAAGACTAGACATGAAGCCTTTATGATTTTCCAAATCTTCTGGTCACTATTAAGACCTTGGAATAGTAAGTAATGAAACAACACTTCATTAAGCCAGTAAAACTTATATTGTGTGTTTAATTTATACTCATTAGGCTTAATGTTGAATTTGAGGCTATCTTTTATGTGTAGAAGTTATTTAAAATCAGTATTTTGGATGGGTTTGATAGAAGGACAGCATAAAAGTATTGAAAATTTGGCTGTTATTTTGATTTAGACTAAAGGTTTCAGGTATATTTATTCTGTAGAAAAGGATTAGAGAAATATTCCATTTGGCCTTCACTGACTCTTAAATGCAATTTTAAATTTATGTCCTAAGGCTTACTAAAGTGCCTGGCACACAGTAAGTTTTCAATAAAAACATGCTGAATGCAACTATTGAATTAGAAAACACTGATGACATCTCTATCTCCTGAGTTGGAAAGTCCTATCCCAAAACATAACTGTACGGCAATACGAAATCACACGGTACATCAGAATTCAAAAAGGGAAGGTATGCCGTGGGATCCTGTAGTCACAGAAATGACAATCATTCATCCAGCAGATAGTTGATAAATACCTTCTGTCTGCCAGCTATCATTCTAGATGCAGGGTGGAGTGGTGCTTCCCAAGGCTTGCCTACGTGAGGATGAAGCAAACATGCCAACAAAATGTGGCAGTTGTCCTGGAGGTGAGGAAGAGAGACAATGTAGTGAGAGACACGTCAGGAGAAAGAGCAGTGAGGTACAAGGAGGAAGACAAAGGCTAAGAGAGAGTGGCGACTTAGATGATAGAATATTAGCAGACTCTGTTGCCGAGGTAATAGGAGAAAAGGCGACGACAGGACCTGATGAAGGATGTTTTTCAAAGTTGAGCTGGAGCTTTGGTCTGTATTGGGCTAGGTAGTGAGGAAACTAGGTGAAGTCTTTGTTTTGCACTTGATTTTATCATTAGAAGTGTCTTAGCACTACAGCAAGGGCCTTTAAACCATGGTTATCTTTAACCCTACCACTTCAATAGCTATTTGTATTTTTATACCCCTTCTAATCTTTGTCATTTCTAAATGAATGACCCAATATAGTTTTTAATTAGGCAGTAATCTTTTCCAAAAGGGGTTTTAGGCTGACATCTAGATGCAGTACTCATGAAGATAATCGGGATTGGGGAGGGAAGAGAGTAGAGAAAAGCGTCTAGTTAGAAGCAACAGTAGAAAAAAACTAGGTTTGAGATGATAGGAAGTACACAGGGACAGGGCCTAGGATGTAGGAGAAGAACGAGCCATAGAGTGTTTGGAATACCCAGGCGTGTTGTGGGCCTCTGTCTTGCCCTGCATTCCTAGGCACTCTCTGTTGTCTTTGAGAAGTAAACCAATGTGCAGCCTACTATACCTGAAGACACAACTGATCACAATGTTCTACTTACTTGTTACCTGATCATAAAAGACCTTAAGGTATTGACAGCATTTATTACATTCCTGCTTAATGCCATCACCAAATTTGCAGAATCACCTTCAGGTTTATTGAACAATGTCTTTACAAGTTGGAAAAGATGGAATCTTCTCAATCTCTCACCCTTCAAAGCAATCACACCAACTTCTGCTCTACACTTCCAGTGGCAGTGGTTTGTGTTCAGTTAAGGCAACTGGTCAGCTGGACATGTCTGTCAGTTCTTTCTTAGGTTGCTGAAGTCTGTGGAGTGCCTGGACCCCGTCTGTAATTTTGCTGTCTAGTTTTCGTTCTGTCTCACTAAGCAGCTCAGTATTTTGACTCTCTTTCTCATGGTAGCTTTGAAGGTAACTGAGGCCAACAACTCCTCTCACTGTCACTGTTCCTTCCACTACCCTTCATGATTTTCACAGTTCTACTGACTGAATGTTAACAGACAGAATCCTTGGCCCTGAGGAGCTGTCTTTATCATCATACATGTAGAAAAGTGCTACGTTTTCTCTAAATATATATTCAAGATAAATGTTTATTCTATTATTGTACATTTCAATAAATAAATAAAGAATGAAGAATTCATGACTTCCTTCAGTGGCCCATTCCAGTGCCAGAGTCATCTTGAACTTGTTCAGACATTGAATCCAAATTTCACATGTATCCATATGAAACAATCTGCCTTTATTGCTTTATGCATTTGCTCAGTCATTCAACAAACCTTCATTGAATTGCTGTGGGTGTGAACTGCTGTTTGGCATCAAAGACAACTCCAACGAGCTTACAGTTTTTCTCCTGAAAGTGCCTTTCATATCCTTGAATAGAATGATTAAGACTTTGCTCCAAATTAAATGATGACCCCATTTACTTTGATGCTTCTCCAGTTTCTTGCCTTCAAAAAAATCTGAGTAAAATAGTACCCAGAATGATCTGTGGATGACTGTTGGGAGTGAATCGGTTTTACTTCCAGGGTCAAAAGTCTTTCTCAGATTTCTGATCACCTAAACATGCTTCTGATAAAAACTGAACTTAGAACTTTTGATTACCTAAGTTTGATGATTTCCTTACATGGTTCATTCAGCTTTAGTTTTTACCCATTGTCTGACATAGTAGACTAGATGAGAAGTTAAAGCAGTGAAATGATCCAGCTATTTCTGGTAAGTCAAATTGTTTTAATTATCAAATGGAATTGGGATTCTTTTAGCATTTTAGAGAATAACTGATTTTTTAAGTACCAAATATCCTTACATTTTGAATATAACTTGAACCAACTAAATTTACAGCTGTATCTTTCTTCCCTATTTTATTTTGAATAAATTAACACCTATATAATTTGAAAGAGTAGTACAATAATATTTGCATACTCATTGATTTAGTTTATTGGTTTTTAGTGTTTTTCCACATTTAATTCACACCTCTCTGCAAATACTTTTTTTTTCCACTTGATTCAGCCATTTTGAAACTGTAAAGGTGCCCTATTTCATTTAAAAATTACTTCAGTTTGCATTATCTGAACAAGGGCATTTTTCTACAAGTTTGCAATATTGTCTGATGACAATCCATGTTCAAATTTCTGCAATAATTTGCTTAACATCTTCTCACAGTTGTTTTTGTTTTAACCCAGAATCCAAACAAAACTCATAGATCTCTCTTTTCCATGTCTTTTTCGTCTTGAAAAAATTTCCCTCTCTCTTTTTTTTTTTTCTTTCTGTGGTTTTTCTTGACGTGAACATTTCTGAAGAGTCCAGGTCATTTTTAATGGAATGATACAAGATCCAGGTGGACTCAGTTGCTTTTGTATTGCTAAGCTCAGGGTGAGCCCTTTTATCTGCTGTGGTACACAGATGACATCATGTACACTCCTCCATGAAGTGTATATGAGTCAGTGACTTCTGGATGCCTTGAAGTTTACCACTTACTCTTAAGCCTATGCTTCCTTAGTCTGAGGCAGGGGTTAGCAGGCTAAGGCTCTTGGGTTAAATCCAACCCACTGCTTATTTTGGTTAGACTCATGAACTAAGACTAATTTTTACCCTTCTAAGTGTTTGTAAAACTTCAAAAAGATTATTTGGTGACATGGGGAAAATTCTGTGTAGTTTAAATTTTGGTGTCCATGAATAAAATTTTATTTGAACACAGACCCACAGACTTGTCCACACATTATCTGTAGCTGCTCTTACATTGTAAGTACAGAGTGACCCATCGACAGTGAAACCTACCTGGCTTGCAGAGTTTGAAATATTTATTCTGTGACCCACTACAGAAAAAGTTGCCTGATCCTGATCTGTGGTATTCTAAACTCTGACATCATATTCTTTCAAGTAGGTAGATTTCCATTTGCATAGTCAGTGTAAAATTGCTCCTGAAATAGCCATGTTTTTTCTTTTGCATTTTCTTGCATTCACAATTTCTGTTTCATATTACCTTAGAAAAATAAAGTGTGCTTTGTTTCATAAACTCCAAAATTGTTCTACATCCACAGTTTGCTTAAGGATTTACATTTAGTTCACTGTTACTACCTGGCTTTGATTGATTTAGCGGGTTAGTCGATTACAGACTAAATAATTAGTTCAGTCAAAACCTTCAGCAAAATTGACACAACCTAAACTCGCTTCAATACAACAATAAGCTACAATCCATTTTTTCAATATTTTTTTCTAAAAGAATCCAAAAATTTAATCCAGGCTATTCATAGTCAGGTTTTTTTTTCAAATTACATTTTCAAACCCCAAAACATAAAACCACGATCAAAAGATTCATTTTCTGGCTGCTGTTCATGAATCAAATATGAATTTACCAAAAAAAAAGTACTTACCTTACACCCTGCTGTTGCCACAGGTGGACACTCACTGAATAGGAGATGTTCAAAAGAAAAAAAACTTTTTAACATTTTTTTTTCTTAATCCACCTTCTACAGCACTGCCACCTCCCACTGTAAGGGGTCAGTCAAGGAAGCCATTTGGCCACTTTTCCTTTTTTGAAAGCAACCTCTGTCCTTCCATGGAGCACACACCCTTTAACGTGAGACATCCCTTATAATTGCATTTCCTCAGTAAAATGATAACATGGTGTGTAGGGGGGCATACCCATGATAGTAAGGCTTCCTCAGCAAGGGCAGTTGTGGCCAATGCCTGGAGACCACTCAGATCTGTGATTAGTGAGTTCTCACCAAAGCTGGAAATTGGCACAGCTTGTTTTCTGGAAATCAGGGCCTGCTTAAAGCTTTGTTCTATCTCATTTCCAATGTAACATAGAGAACATGGAAGGTGTTCACAAGGATGAGACTGTCTTCCTTGGTTCATGCTGCTCTGAGGGGATTCCAATGACTTGGAATTGATCAGCCACAGAGATGGGTTGCTCAAAGTCAAGATGGCTGGGAAGTCAAGGGCACCCAGCAGATGCAAGGTCTGGTGGGGATCACTCTGTGCTTTGCCCATGGAAACTTCTTGCTGTATCTTCATGTGGTTGAAGGGGTTCAAACTGTCTTTTGTGCAAATACATTAATGAACAATGTTTTAGTGCAGAAAATCATGCCCCTCATCTCTGTCATTCAAGGAGTGTATCCCAATGATGCTGGTTGAAGTGACATTGCTGTAACGCTAACTGTGATGCCAGGTTAACTCATGCATAAGCAAAAATATTAATCCTAAATTTGGAACTTGTTTATTTTGTAAAATTTCATTTGAAAAGGGTGAGGGCGAAAGAGACAAAGTGAGAGAAATGGAAAGGAATCTCCCATCTCGTGGTTCACTTTCCAAATGCCGCAAAGCCAGAACTGGGTCAGGCTGAAGCCAGGAACTCCATCCAGGCCTTCCTTGAGCTATCATCTCTTCCCTGCCAGTGTGTGCATTAACAGGACTTAACTCCCGGCACTCCAGTGTGAGATATGGGCATCCCAAGCCACAATGATGTGCCACATGCCTGTCCCACACTGTTGCTTTATTGCATTTTACAAACCTTGCAAGATCATATTCAGGAACCATGAGCCTGAGACACTCTCTTGTTTGAAATGAGGTGCCCCCAAAACCTGGAGAGGGGTTCCAAAGAGCCAAAGAGTCAACCCCACCCACTGTGCGTGTAGGGACTACCCAATGCTTCACAACCACAAAGACTGTGTGTTTTCTGGTAAGTACTTGCAATGTTCTTCAGGAAAAAGTGAATATAGGAACCAAATGCAAAATACAATAGAACTTAGCCTTAATTTTATACTGAAACAAATAGTCCTGGTGATTTGGCTCAGATAACTCTGCCCTTTGTTTATTATGAATCATAGGGAACATCAAGATTTTTCAGATCTGTGAAAAGCTTTTGGCATCTGTACCATTTGGTCACCATGTTCATCAACGTCATAGACTGTGGGGTTTGATTAGAATCACCAGATATTAATTCGGCGTTTTTCCCAGACCTTGAAGACCTATAATAATGGATCTTGTCAGTTTAATGCCAGTGATCCAAAAAGAAACAATGCTAAAATTATTAGATTTTTTTGTCGATGCACATAACGTGGATTTTTTTTTTAAATCCTAACTCTATAAACAAACAGGTCATTACAGACATAAAGCAAAATATTCAGCAAAATTTATTCAAGGACTTAAAATGATTGAAAGCATTAGGAACATAAAAATTCATAAGATCCTTTTTAAATCCCAATATTCCCTAACCACTGGTTTATAAAAAAAATACTGTAAGGTTTATAGAATTAGTCTGGTTCTATTAGTTGATCAAAGTGCTTATACTAAGTCCACGATTCAAAACAACTAATTCCCCCTGTGTATGAATGTTTGCTGATAAGTATGTTTCATTTATTTTAAGATGTCTTTATTTAGAATGACAAGTTGCTAAAATTTATCTTGTCATTTAAAGGTGTGCAAATCAAATCATTTTCATATATGTGCTTTCAGCTCTGCTGATCTCAAATGACTAAGGCTGCTTACGGCAAGGTAAGCACTTTGGTAAAACAACAACTTAAATTTTCAGGAAATAATTCCATTTTCACATTTTTATAGGTGTCTTTCACCTCTTCTCTAAAAACTCCTGTTCCTCTTTTAAAGTTCTTGATAATTTACTAATGGTATCTCTCATGGAAAATTGAATTTAAAACTATATTTAGAAGGTAAAGTTACTAATGGTTTTCAGGTTGAAGTATTTTCTATAGGAAAGAAATAATGTCTGAAAGGGTAAACATTTTTAAAAATAATACAATAGATGTTGATTGATTCAGACTAATTGAATGATAGTCTATGCTTATCAACCTAGGGGTTGGTTTATATTTCACTCATAGTCTGATTTACTGGCAAGTCAATATTTTCAAACAAAATCTAATCTTTGAGAATTTATTACACTAAATGAAAGCAGTTATTACTGAGCAGCATAGATGAGTAAGTTGTAGGAAATCAGGCTAAAGAACCTCTTGTATTATTAAAAGAAAACGAACTAAATGCACGTACTAGAAAAATAAATCATCGTCACTAGGTTTACTATGTGCCAGGAACTGTGTCAGTCCTCGCAATATTCTGTGATTGGCAATATCCATTTCACAATAAGGAAAATGAGGACTACCAAGATAGGTTAGTCAATGTTTTATTTTCTAGAAAGCAGACTGTGTAAGAAAAAATGCTATTTTAAAAAATTTTAAAGCTCGCTTGCCACTTAGATACATAAAGATTTATTGTCTAACATTCACTTCACTTAACATTTGTGTGTATCTGTGTGTGTATGTGTGTTGGCTGCCTTTCTTATAGGTATAAAACACTTATTGAGCATAAATGAGCTCATGCCAAAAATGAAGACAGGACTTCGATTTAAAAAAAAATCTTATAAAAATTCTATAGGAAGAAATGATAGCTAAATTAGCACTTGAAAAAGGCCAAAGAAAATTATATACTGTATATAATTATGCCTCATTATGACCTCTGCACATTTTCTAGAAAAGTTAGGCATTAAAAATACACACACCACAGAAGCACCTTAAAGGTCAGAGCCTGATGAAAGAAAAACGCAACAGTTAATTGTGAAGGACAACATGAGAGCTCTACTGGGAACATGCATTTCGGTCATTTGGACTTGGCTTGAGAACTCCTTTAAAGTTACATGATTTTCCATATTTTGTGTTATTTTGATTCATATCAGAAGAAAGTGGTAGAGGTAAATTCTAAAAAAGTGTTAAGTACAAATTAAATGTTAGTTTCATGAAATGAAAAAGTAAGCTTTGCTCTGATTCCTGGTATCTTCTCTGTGATTTAGCTTCACATGAGCCTTTTTCCTCCCCGCAAAGGTGTTGTAGGTTTAACAGTAAGTATTGAGGTCTTAGTGCATACACCATGACCTCCAAATAGACCATTGTCATTCAAAGCTCTTTCTACCACAGCAGAGTTGCTATATAGCAACTATTGGGTTTCAGTAAACCAAAACACATGATAAGCATTTAGAATAACAAAAGAATGACAAGTTTATTTTCAGTTTCTATTTGAAAATAATTTCAAGTTTACAAAATATTACAAAAATTAAAATAATACACTTTGGCAAGATTCAATTATTGCTGATATTTCATTCCATTTGCCTTATCATTCTCTGTCTCTCCGGTTTATTTTGTTCTATATCATTTGAAAGTTTTCATACATTATAGCCTTTTATTCTTGAATGCATCACTGAATTTTTTCCTAGTAGAATGAAGCTGTATTCTCATATGTAGCCACAGTATAATTATCACCTTCACAAATTCCCATTGATAAAATACTTGTATCTAATTTACATTTTTATTTCTTCCAATTTTGTCAGTTTTCCTAATAATACCCTTTACATCCTTTTCCTGCCTTTGGATATGTTCTACGTATTTGGTGTAGGTATCCTATCTCTTGGGCCTTCAATCTGAGACTGCTTTTTTCTGACTTTGTTTCTTGTTCACACTGCCAATTCTGAAGACTAGCTACCACCTTTTATTTTTACTAAATGATTTCTCATTTTGTGTTCATGTAATCTCTGCTTGGGACTACATTGAAATGATATATTCTCAGTAGAAATATTGCCTAGTTGATGGTCTGTCTTTCTCAGGGTTTGGTGTCAGGAGAAATGACAGAGTCCATTTGTACCCCCCCCCGATGATGTACATTTTTATCTTTCTGTGTTGAAACACTTTATTTTTTGTTTAAAAAACGTAGCTGACATGAAAATTATGCCAATTTCAGGAGCACTACCGGACAATTTGGTGCATGTATACATTGCATGACATCCAATCAAGGTAAACATATTTATCCTTTCAGGTATGTAACATTTTGGGGGTATTGAAAACATCTGGAAATCCTGTCTTCCCATTTTTTATGGAGAAATATACAGTGAATTAACACCATCTGGCTTCACCTTACTGTAAGACAGAATCCCGGAACTTGTACCTGTAATCTGGGAGCCATCACTCAGAAACACATTAGTGTTTCTGTCCCTGTCACAATTTTCTCCTATATTTGCCACCCATCAATAACTCCTGTCTAGTAAATGCTTATCAAGATGATTACAGTTTTTATTTTTTAATTGTAATACTCTCCACAATTACCAGTTGGCCCTGATCATTCCATATAAGTGACCTCCCTTCATCATGATCTGTTTACCTATTTTACCACAAAGTTGAAGTCTTTCCCCCAGGTTATTCATAATTTCTTAATTAAGTTATTTGGTACTCAAGGTATCCAGGCTTGGGTAATGAGAGCCTCTTCAACCTCCATCTTGTGTTCTTATATCCCCTTTTAAGCAATTCCATACTTTCTGGTCTTGTGAAGTATTTGCAGTCTTACCTCCTAATCCCAAACCTTGAATCTATCATTTCTCTGAGAAGTTTTGGTTCAATTTCAAGGGAAGTAACATCAAAGATCAGGGTTTGTATGCTAAGTGTGGTCATTGCTAATGAGATATCTTTGCTTCTTGACCCTGTCGGCCAACTGGCTTCAAAGCTGAAGAATGTGTAGATACCTATATGTGTATATGTACCTGCATATCATTATATATATGCAAAAACACATTCAAGGACACATGCACAGAAATCTACATATACTCTCGTCTACTTATTTTAGATGTCCGGAGTTCCCATCAGTGTCTTCGATTTCAGCCCATTCCCATAAAATCATAAAATTCTTGACTTACGTAAGAAATATTTCCCTCCATGCACTGAGAGCCCTAGGTCTCTTTACCGTTAAGGGCTGAGGCACTCACTCCCTTGTTGAATGTGCTAATGTATTTAAAATACTGTCAGAATTGCTTCAGAATCATTATCACAAACAAAACTACTTAAAATAAATCAGGGTTCATTTTCAGATCGCCCTTCTCCAACCTTCTCTGGACTCGTCCTCATCCAAGTCAATGCTGAGGGTTTATAGTTAAATGCTGTGTACCAAAGCTCTAAAGGTACTTGTATTATTTCATTGTTCCCTCCTTTTCTCTTTGTTTTCTTTTCCCTTTTTGTCCCGTCCTTGCTTCCTTGGCTTTTTATTTCTCCCATTTAGTATAGTTGATGATATAGTTCATTTATTTCAGTTTTCTTCCAGTTTAGTCTTTCTTCTCTCAAATTATTACTGAGATTATATTTTCCTCAGTGTGTAGAGTATTAATGCATTGGCTAAGTTCAAATAATAATGCCAAAATAATGCCTCAAAAGCTCTCACTCCCTTCCCCCATTTCATCCATCTCATTTTCCCCAAGTTGGACAAAGCCATTGTCTTCTAACTTATTCATCTTTTGTTTTCAAGCAAATATATTTATATTTTATTACCCCTTCTTATAAAACCCCAAAAGATATACCACGTGAGCCCTTTGCTTTTGACTTGATAAAAATTAGATAGTGCCTTGGAATCATTCCATATTAGTTCACAGAGATTTTCCCCAGTCTTTTTTATAATTCTATGAGGATTATCAAAATCACAACTTGGGACACCCTTCCAAAAATGTAAAAGAAGGCCTAGAATCCAATCCACATCCATGTTTTGCCAAAAGGGTTCAAAACTTGGGAATGGCTTGCCAAGTAGAATACTGGCATAAATGGCCAAATCTGCTCTATTTTTGTCTAAAAGCAGCTGTTTTTTGAACCTATCATTTCATATTTTCATTCTTTTTTTCCTAGCAGTTGTCCTTATTCCACCATGTCTGCTTCCCATGATACCCTCTTCTCCAGCAACATTTCTAAGTCTACAAAATACACTTAAAAATACAGAGGCGTCAAAAAGTCTCTGCCATGTTTTCACTCTGCCCAGAAACTGCCAATTGAAGAAGCCAAGCAGGATGAAATCCATGGAATATTCTTCTGTTCAAGCCAGGTGAGCACATACATGGGAATCAAGTCTACTCTGCTACTTTCTCCTAATGTCCAAAAGCTTTGTGGTCCTCAGTGCTCTCCCTGTGGTGTCACCATTGCGTCTACATCCTGTACCCAGACTCCTCAGAAGTTTCTTGCTAGCCGTGTCCCTCCCAATCGTTCTCCCACTGCAGCCTTTTCTCTGCCCCCTCAACTCATAAAACTCATCAACCACACTTCCTGGGAAAAAGATCACGCTATCCAACACTGAAGAAGTTTCTAGTACTTGGCAGTTTGCTTGAAAACCATTTTAAGTTTGATTTATGAAGCCTAAAATTCTCTCTCCTACTTTTAAACACATCTCCTCATCCACTTTAAGTCTCTCAGATTTGTTTATTTCTTGACCTTTCTTTTCAGTTCCTATTTGAGTAATTTATGTGCTCCCACTATTTCAACTCACCTCTAATTGTGAAATTCTAAGGTTCCAGCTCTGAACTTTCACAAATTCTTGGTCTAGATCAATTTATGCAACTGGTATTCCATCTGATGATTTCTTTAGGATCTGATAGTTTAAAAATTGGTCATTTTATACCACTTCCTATCACAGATAATGGCATTACTTTTTCCTGTTTCTTCCTGAGCTATCCCAGAACATCCCTCCCACTAATGCTATCAGAAAGCTCCAGGTGGTCCTGTTCTCTGATAGGTTTAAACACTGTGCAAACACACTCACCCACAGCTATCTGATGCAGAAATCTCATGATTCCACTTTTGGTTTGTAGCAATAATTGCCCAGTTCCCAGTTTTGAATTATTTATGGGGTTTAGTTTGCCCCAAACATGTCAACTCATCAGCTCCTTTGAGAATATATAAGGATGTGCCCTGTAAGCACTGTAGACAATGTGTATGAAACAGGAGGCTTATTCATAAAGGCAGTTTGCAAATATTGGAAGACAGAGTTACAGATGTAGGTTTATCAGAGCATAGCTCTTTGCCAGTGGTTCTCAGTCTTTAAAAGACTAACTTGATGAGCAGTGAAAATGAAGACCCCCAGTTTCTATGTTGATTCTGATTCCACAATCCTGGGAGAGCGTCTGAGAACCTACAAGACCTACAAGACAAATACCCCTCATATGTGTGGTTGCCTGTGCAGAAATTCCTGAGAAATTCCTCCAGACAGTTCCTGATCAAGTACCCAATCTTTGTTGAAGAGATTTTATGGAAAATATATATGAAATATATAATATATAATAATATAATATATATTATATATAACATATATAATGTATTTTTATATTTCTATAATTTTTTCTCCCTCCAAACGTGATATGTGGCTTACAGAAAAAAAATCACAATTAATGAGAAACTTTTAATGTAGTAAAAGACATGAGCCAAAAATTTAAAATAGTGGCATGAAGAACTGCTTGAAAATTCCTAGGAAAAATGCTGATTTTAAGCATAAAAATTCCCTCTTAGCGTCTAGTGATCAAGGTAAAGAAAAAAACATGATCATGGAGAGAATTTTTCAGCTAGTAAAAGAGGTAACTCCCTTTCATACCTGAGCTTTGAGAGGAACTGGTCCCATTGGTCTTTATTTAAGGACTATTGAATAACGTTAATGGACTGTATAACTCAAGTCCTTTTTGAAAAAGGAGTCTACATAGAGCTACTTCATGTAATAAACTTTTGTAAGAATTGAGGGTCTGGTATGGTTGTATTTGAAGAAATATTGAAGACAAGGGATTGGCGGCTCCTTTAGATGGTCTCCCAGAGGCTTAAGACAAGGGATGACTCACAGACAATTCAAAATTGAGAGCCCTACTCAGAGCTACTCACAGATAGTTTGGTTGCTGATTGAAGGAAAGAAAAAAAAAAAGATCCAATGTATAACTAACAAAGATGTTATTTCCTGCGAGAATACAAGAGATTGCCTTGATGTTTTTAATTTAATGGAGGGTCATGTCACTTCTACACAGCATTGTGTCAAGTGAACACCTTCCTACGAAGCAATGGTGATTCTCCCAATAGAATTCCGTATCTGCACAAACTGTTGATGGAAACCCTAGACGTCCTTCTATGCAAAAAACACAAGAGATGGCTTATCTGAAAGGACTCTAATGATGAAACATACCGAAGTCTGCCTTGAATACAGAAAATCTGAATATGATTTCTGCCATTTTTTCATCTCTGTTCCAGCTGCCCTTCAGGTGGTGACCCTTAGGCACTAAAGGCACCAATCCTTAGAGCTGACTACTTTTATATTATCCATTCTGATCTCAAAATATTTCTGCCAAAACTGATCATTTTGGTTTTAAGAGAATTAATATGTACAGCTTTTCCTAACATAAGTTGACCAATATGTTAAGTGCTTGTCATAGCCACTTCTTGAACCCTATGGGAAGGCATGTCATCAGTACTCAAGAGGTGCCTGTTTTGCAGTGGCTAGGTCATTGAAAGACAACCAATCTTTTCAGCCATAAAACTAAAAGGGGAGCACTTGAGATCCAGCCCTATTTTATGCCATTTAAAATAGACATTTCATCTGTCAAAAAGAAGGCCTTTCCTATCCATGTTAATTTGTGCCGTAGTGGCCAGCAGTAATGGCTCTGAGAGAGAATTATAAGCCTTGAATCTTGGTTGAGATCATACACTTAGGCCTCTTTATGGATTCAATGACCAATGATAAATCAATGGGTTCCTTGAAAAGCCTTAAAATGCTCGTAGCTGATTGAGAGACAACATTTTATCTCCAGCAGTATTTGGAGCATGCTGATGTCTTTCCTCCATCCCAGTTGTCCAGAGTACCTTTTCCTAATCTTGCTGCCCTTTTCTGCACAGTATCTCATATTGATTTCTGTATATGTCTGACAGCTTGAATTAGTTTTCTGTTTTACTGAATCCTCCAACATTCTAACAATAATCTCATTATTTAAATATTTACTGAATTTTAAAAAATGAATGACTGGTGGGTACATGAATACAATGATCAACACTTGCTTCTTTTTTATGATAAAATATAAAGTCCCTAGTAAAATAATTAGGAGACACAGAAAGATCTGATGCATGTGAGCTGTGTCTTTTGCCTTGAAAGGTTGTTTGGGAAGATTATTTTTATTGGAAAGGCAGATCAAATTTACAGAGAGAAGAAGAGAGAAAGAAAGAAAGATTTTTCACCCACTAGCTCACTTATCGAGTGGCTGCAATGGCCAGAGCAGAACCTGTTTGAAACCTGGAACCTGGGGCTTCCTTTGGGTCCTCCATGCAGGTGCAGGGTCCCAAGTGCTTGAGCCTTTCTCTGTTGCTTTCCCAGACTATAAACAAGGAGCTGGATGGGAAGTGGAGCATCTGGAGCATCAGCTGGCACCCATATGGGATCCCAGCACTTGCAAGGTGAGAATTAGCTATTGAGCCGTCACACCAGGCTCCTGTTTCAGCTTCCTCTCAGGAAAATTTGTCATTCTATCAGTTGAGACTCTCAAGGTAGAAATTACTGAAACTGGGAATTCCATCAGCACTGCCCACAGTGTTACAGACCTTGTCACGTAGGTCATGTCATCTTATCATTCTAGTTGGATTCCCACAGTGTTCCCCTGGTGAAACCCCAAAGAATATCGCAGCAGATTGAATCAGGAAAGCTGAAAGTTCCTTGTTTAAGTTCTCCCCTATAGCTCATGTGGGAACTTGAGAATTTGTTTCATTTGATTGAAAACATATTTTATTTAGCTACTTACTCTTTCTCAGTATATTACACAACCAAATCAACAATTCCTTCTGTTTTCATCTGTTTCATCTCTTGATACACAGTAAGTGATATGACAGCCTGAATTAAGTTTAGAAGCTAGATTCAGTTGACCTGCACTATGGCCTACCATGGAGGTTTTCCATGGTAGATAAGAGGATCCAACCTCTGTCCTGTATTTTGGGCAGCTTAGGTTTATAGTGTATAAAACCAAAGTCTTGCAGTGAAAAGTAGATTATCAGGGCTAGTTTCATGTCCAGCAATTGTATTTAATTGCAATAAACCTACAGTACAGACACCGCTTAACCTATGTTTAAGGAGCACTAGAATTTGAAATTGCATTTTCTCTTTTGAGAGTCTGGCTTGCTGTAGGAACACCTTTCTGTTGCAGGAGTCCTGTGTCATTCAAGTGACTCTCCGTTAGTTACAATCAGCTCCTTTACCTTGTCCTAAATGACAATCAGCGTTTTCCTTGAAACTACCCTTTGAAGCTTTGCACAAGTCCCCTGTCTCTCTCCTTTGTTAAAAAAAAAAAAAGGCTAATCCTTTTATTTTTTTCCCATTTCCCAGTTCTTTCCTATTTCTTTAATTTTTTAAGTTTTTGATTTCTTAAATTAACTCTAATTCCCATATATTTGTAAATTACAGAAATTAAAACTTAATAGTTTATGCTAAAAAAAATATGGTCATCACTGTGTATTGCAAATGGGCAGCTTTAACTGTGGTAAATGATTACTCATATTTTTCTACTTTAAGTGGGGTCAGTTGATACTTTTTATATTTATGCTTTTTTTAAAAAAATAATTTATTTGGGCCCGGCGGCGTGGCCTAGCGGCTAAAGTCCTCGCCTTGAAAGCCCCGGGATCCCATATGGGCGCCGGTTCTAATCCCGGCAGCTCCACTTCCCATCCAGCTCCCTGCTTGTGGCCTGGGAAAGCAGTTGAGGACGGCCCAAAGCTTTGGGACACTGCACCCGCGTGGGAGACCTGGAAGAGGTTCCAGGTTCCCGGCATCGGATCGGCGCGCATCGGCCCGTTGCGGCTCACTTGGGGAGTGAATCATCGGACGGAAGATCTTCCTCTCTGTCTCTCCTCTGTATATATCTGGCTGTAATAAAATGAATAAATCTTTAAAAAAAAAAAAAAAAAAAAAAAAAATAATTTATTTGAAAGGCATAGCTACAGAAATAGAGAGAGCAAGAGAGATCTTTCCTCCGCTTGTTCATTCCCCTGATGACCACAGTCGTCAAGGCAGGGCCAGGCTGAAGCCAGGAGCCTAGAGCTTCTTCCAGTCTCCCAAGTGGACACAAGGGTCCGAGTACCTACAGTAGCTTCACTTTCATCCCCAGGCACATTAATAGAGAGCTTGATGGGAAGACAAGCAGCCAAGGCTTGGATCCATGCTCATTTTGGATGACACTGTTGCAAATGGCGACTTAACTTGTGCCACAACACCAGCCCGTACTTCTAACAGATGTGAAAATAATGCTAATAAAACTACCAATATTCCTAGTGACCACAGCTGTTACTAAATTGATAGTGCTTAATAAATGTTATTTCCTTTGGTTCCTATAACAAGCTAACTGGTGCATATGTTAGAATTTCCATGTTACAGATGATAAAACCGAGGCCCAGGACATTTGGTAAGTTTTCTGAGGCCCAGTTGAATTCACGCTGATTAGTTGTCAGGCCACTGTTGCTGTCTCCAAGAATAATGGTTCAGGGCAATGAGGATAAGACTGGGATGTGCTCTGTATGCTATTCTGATTACTCTATTACAGATGTCAGTTCATTTTAAAAGATGACTTTTATCGTTAAATGCTATCAGTTACTTCATCCTGAGAACCAATTAAAACTCCATAGGAGTTAAGGCTTCTCAAAATATGCTTCTAAACATACTTTTCATAATTCATTATGATCATGTTGCTTCTACAAAAACTTCATTTATTGAGTCAATAGTTACCTAGCACTTACTAATTATCCAAATATAATCCTATGTATCTATGAATAAGAACTCAAATAAGCCTATGAATTATGTACTACCTTGAAAGTGGAGAAGCAGGGCAAGAGACAAGTCAAATATCTTGTGTAAGGTACCAGAAATAGAAGTTAGAAGTGAAACCTGAACCTAGAATTTGAAGACCATGCATGAGACCACGATATAATTCTCTATTAACTGTTGAGCAATGAGATTTTTCATAGACTCTACGGTGGCTATTTTAAATTATGTAATAAATTTTAAAGTATAAATTAGGCATTTAATGGATAGGTATGTATGAGTAGAGACTCTACACAAACATACATACATGTTAAAAAATTAATGAGATTGGCTTATTTCACTGAGCATAATGGTCTCTAGTTAGAACCATTTTGTTGTTGCAAATGGTAGAACTTCTTTAATGGCAGAATAGTATTCCATGGAGTAAAATAAGCTGATCTCAAAAGGACAAATATCATATGTTCCCTCTGATATAAGACAACCTTATGTATATATACACACACACGCACATGTATGTACATTGAGTCTCATAGATGAACTGTGTGACGGAGATTAGCATATTGGGACATGAAGATGCATTGTGGTATGCATCTCTACTCGTGAGTAAAAGGAGAACTCTCAATGAAACTTTTAAATATACCTTGACAACAGGATATGAGACTTGCCACCATTTTGCCTATACCTACAATGCCCTGATACACTTAAATAGCAGAATGCTGGATTTGTGACTGTTGCTAAAGGACTAAGCTATTGTAATATGGGGAAAAACAGTAGCAGGGAGAGAATGGGGCGAGAGGAAGAGGAGGTAGAGGGGAAAAACCCTATACCTGTAAAAATTGTATCATGGAAAATAATATAAATGTAAAACATGTATTAACATTTTTAATGAATTAAAATTTTTAAAAAATATTTTAATGAAATAAAAATAAGCTCCATTACCCAGAAATAGCTTTATTCCTAGAAATACGGACCAAGACCCCTAAACCTGAGAGCATCTAGAGCAGTAACATAAACAGGATGTTACCACAGCCTTGTTCTCTGCTTTGTTCCATAGTACTTGACTTTTCACATGGATCCAAACCTTGCTGTTTTGATTCTGACTCCAAGTCGTAGAGGTAAGACACAGCTGAGGGTCCAGAATATTTCATGTTTGACAAACCCGTGTGTCAGTTCTAGATCTGCTTTCACCACTGAAACAATGCTATTCAGCTAAGAAATATCTATCATTTTTAATGGCCACTGCATAAAGCTATCACTATTACTTTATATCCTCAAATGTTGGTCTTTTCACCATTTACGAAAAAACTGTTAGATTCTGTTTAAGCAAAGAATATTTATCTCATGGCATTCTCTACCTGGTTTTAATTGAATTTGTAAAGATTTGTTTTATTCTTATTAGAAAGGCAGATTTACAAGGAAAAGGAGAGACAGAAAGAGCTTCCATCTGCTGGTTCACTCCTCAAGTGGCTGCAATGGTCCGAGTTGAGCTGATCTCAAGCCAGGATCCCAGTCCATGAGCAAGGAGCTGGATGGAAGGTGGAGTAGCTGGCACACAAACTCGCCCTCATATGGGATCACCAGCAAATGCAAAATGAGGATTTTAGCCACTAGGCTACAGTGCTGGACATAACCTGGTTCATTTAAAACAATGTAAGTTAGAACTTTTTGGGAGTTCCTTGACATCCATTTTCCCTGTAGAAAGCCAGGCACTTTTTTTTTTCTTTTTATTGTATTGTTGTTGACAATCTTTACATAGTTAATTACAGTTAAAGGAAAAAGAAGAAAAAAAAGAAAAAAAGAAAAAAAGGTTCAGGGGGATAGCAAAGTGGGCAATGCCATTATGTCCATATTGTTTCCATCATGCATCTGAGGTAAAGGGGGACATTGAGGGAGAAGCCCCACCCGGTTTCCCGCCCACCCCAAGTCCCGGATGTGGGGCATGCTCCGAGATATGTGCCCAAGTGGTGTTAATAGTTCTCCAGTTATGAATCGCTGCCAGTTTTGCTCGATGAGGTCGTCCACTGACTGACATGGTCCATCATAAAGTCTCCGTTTGCCCCATAATTTGCTGCCAACATATAGCTGAGATGAATGACTGTCCCGTTCTGTCTTCTGTCTTTTCTTGGTTAGAGTTCTGAGTCCAGCAGTTCGATTGGGGAGATCTCCAAAGATACTTTGAGGTATTCCCAGATTAGTTTTTTGTATGTTCTAGCAAGCACAGGGCCCGGCACAGTCCATCACCCCGATCAGCTGGTGGTTGCAACTGCTGGGTTGGTTCTGTTTTCAGTCCCGAGTTGCACTGGAACCAATGGGTGTTGCAGTCCAGTCTGGTTCGGTCCTTACATCAACCAGTGGGACCTGCAGCCTAGTCGGGGTGACCCACAATAACCCCCACCAAGCCCGCCCCCTACCCTGGTTTGCCAGTATGTGTAGCAGAAGACCAGTCTGTCTCCCATCCCATTTGGCTCTGGTACTTGTCAATGGGTATTAAAGGTTAGTTCTATCTAATCAACTCAACCATCCAGCCCTCACGGGTGTTGTTGAGTGCCTCTCTATCTAGCCATCCCAGCCCCCGTCCTAGTTTTCATGCCCTCCCACAGGAATAGTGATCCAGGAAGGGGGAACCCACTTTTCCCTCCCAGGTCTCTCTGTCCCGGTTTATGCACTCTTTAGGTGGTCCTGTGATTTGACTCGACAGAATTAGTCCCCAGTGCCAGCTTCTGCCAGCTGATGCTGCGGCCCTGATCTAGTCCACATGCAGCGCACAGGTGTTATAGCCTTGCTTTGTCGGGTCTGTCTATCCCAGCCAACACTCTCCAGTGGGAGTAGCTGACCAGCGAGGGGACCAGCCCCTTAATCCCCCCGCCAGCTCTGCCCATTCCTTCCTGGATCTCACGTGTGCTGGATGGGTGCTGCATTCATATCCAGTACAGGCAACCATGCCCTGGCATTCCATAATGTGTACTGGTTTTGTCGCAACCAAACCCAGCCCATCCCACACTCTGGTCTGGCGATCGGATTTGCCAGTGGTTGACATGAACTGATTCAGCCTGATCTGTTCCTGACCCATGCTGAATGTATGCCAGTGGGAAACTTTCCATGGCCTATTCTGGGCTGTTTCCTATCATGCTTCTTGCGCTTTCCTGCAGGGACTGTGTCCTGCCAGAGGAGTTGCCCAGGTTCCTCCATCAGAACCCCTCCCAATGCCAGATTTTGCGCTTGCCAGGGGGTTCTTGAGCCAGCCCTACTCAGTTCACCTCCTGTCCTAGCAGGAACAGTGGTTTTTCCTGGCTGGAAAGCCAGGCACTTTTTCACCACTGTTGAAATCAGCATATATTTGAATTTGGAGAAGGCAAGGAAAGAAAATTCCCTTTCACAGCTTATGTAAACGTTGACTGCAGCTGCACCTACAATAAGACACTAACAGACATCAAATGGAATTTTAAACAATAATAGAAATTATAGCAATGGTTTCCTCAGCAGGAAGTGAAACCTGTAGGCCACAGTGCACAGAGGGCAAACTGGACATGTTTTGGACACACACGCTGACCACAGTGAAGAAAAAAGACCCCAGACCCTGGAGTCAGGGGACCCAAGGCACAATCCCCGTTCTGCTACTTGCCATCTTGTCTGTCTTTAGGTAAATTCCACAGATCCCTCAATTCTTTATTGGGAATACAAATAATTTACAAGATTACCTTGAACATGAGAAGGGTTGCATAAATTAACCTAGTTCCTGATATTTTGGAAGTAAATATTTATAAATATTACCTTCTTTATTATGAATATTTATGTTCTTAAACAAAATTTTGTTATGGGAAGCTAACAAAGAAGGGGAAGAAAAACTGTTTGGGGCATCATCATGATCCAAATGTGCCAAAGACAGCTGTGGCTCCGCTCTGGTGCTTAAAAAGCTGGATGCTTCGTTAAATCTCACAGCGCGTGACCAGCACACAGCAAGCCACGGTCAGCCAGAAACCAAACAGGACACCCTATCTGTCACCTGCGTCCAGTGTGAGATATTTTGTTTGCAAAAGGATAAAATACAAAAATAATGCAGTTTTCTTTAATAGATATATGAGCTTCCATGATAGAGGCAAAGATGACCCAAAATGGAATTTTGTGGGCTAGACTTAGAGCCAAACAAAGTAACACAGCCAGGATGTAGGGACCACGCACCCTTTCCCAGCTGTCTCACACTGTGATAAAACATCTACACAAAGAAACCACTCTTATTCACAGCAAGTTTGGAAACAATATTTCAGGAGTCTAACCCTTCTTTAATCATATACTTTGATAGAAGAATGTTCTTATGCACATCAGCTCAGTTCAATTCCTTCCAGAAGGACTGACATCTTAAACTGCACTAAACAATGAATCACCTTGTCAAATAAAGTGCAAAATGGAAAACCTGTTACCAAACTCATCTGATATAATGACATTTACAACAACATGTTTGAGGTGATAAACCGACAATAATAATTATATTTCCTTTAGACTTTGATTGTACTTTGAAAGTTCGATGCAATCATACTTTTTTCCTTCAAGAAAATTTTACACCCCGACATTTAATTTCTGAAACTTCAAAACCTTCTATGAACATGCAAATCACAGTTGGCATTAAAAGAAGCACTCTCGGGAGCCTGGAATAATGATGACAACGATGATGCAAACAGTAGCTGAGCACAGGAGACTTTTCCTGTAATTCAAGGTTGATGGAAGCATTTCAGTGCAGAAATGACAAATAGAGCACTTTACTCTCCCTAACAACAAGGTTTGCTGGTGGCCTCTCTGCACGAGAATAAAAGCAACAACCAAGGTCATGCGAGATGCCAGATGCAAGATAGGCCTTTTGCGCATGGTAGGCACTTAATTATTATCACACGAACAAGTGGTTCTGGGAATCATTTGTTTCTTCATAAGGTTTAATTGTCCTCCTAGTGCAGGCTAAAATTTTTCGGAATGGGAGCTCCTGGAGCTGTGTTTCTGAGTCAGGCAGACCTTCCTGGCTCCTGGGGTCTACTTAATGAACAAGCCTTGCCTGGGTTCCTGGGTGAGAGTCTGGCTTCACTTTGGAAGAGCCACACCTGGGAGCCTCTGCCACATCGCCTGGTGCTCGGGCCACTGCAGGGAGGTCAGTGCGGTTGCATGCACCAGCCTAGCTCATCTATTTTGCTGTTTGTCAGGAGCTGTGGCTAAAAGTTTTTTAAATGTGGACATTTTTTACTAAAGTGAGAGTGGACATACTGTGTTTTACTACCAGTTCACCAGTTTCTGTCTCAGAACTTCCCAGAGAATTCTATTTACTGTAATCTGTTCTTAGAATACTTACTGGGCCCAGCATGGCAGCCTAGTGGCTAAAATCCTCGCCTTGCACATGCCACGATCCCATATGGGTACCAGTTTGTGTCCCAGTTGCTCCACTTCCCATCCCACTCCCTGTTTGTGGCCTGGGAAAGTAGTGGAGGACAGTCCCAAACCTTGGGACCCTGCACCTGTGTGGGAGACCCCAAGAAGGCTCCTGGCTCCTGGCTCATATGGGTTCAGCTTCGGCCATTGCGGTCACTTGAGGAGTGAACCAGCAGATGGAAAATCTTCCTCTCTGCCTCTCCTCCTCTCAAAATAAATGAATCTTTAAAACAAACAAGACGAATACTTGCAATTTCGAACATTGGCTTAAAAACCTCAAGATTCAAATATTGAAGAACAACACACAAGTTGGAAGATATGGAAAAAATGGAATTTTTGCGTGTCATGTTTCAGGTGATGTACTATACATAGAAGTGTGGTTGATTCTGTTCAGGACATCGTAGGCTTTGATAGTGTCGAGGTCATGTCATATTCACATTTCTTTTTGTGTGTTCTCAGCTCTTAAGAGACCTTGCACCATGGAGACAATAATATTCCAGAATACAAATTGTGATTGTGTTTATGATATTACTTATTTGAAATACTTGGCCCAGAATGTATGAATTAATAGAGTACACATTTCTTGGTCTTAAAATGCCTTCAAAATTGTAGCTCCCAATAAGTTGGTGCTAACTTTGACATACATACAAATCCTTAGATAAAGGATAGCCTGCATATTTCATAATACCCCAAAGCCAAGGAGATTTCCAGAGGTATCCTAATTTTCCAGTTGGATGCAGGTTCCAAGGCTTTGAGCTGTCCTCTACTGCTTTCCCAGGCCACAAGTAGGGAGCTGGATGGGAAGTGGAGCAGCCAAAACACAAGCCGGTACCCATATGGGATCCTGCTGCATGCAAGGTGAGGATTTAGCCACCAGGCTACCATGCCAGGCCCAGACCCATCTCTTCTAAAAGCTGTTAGTATTTGCCCCCTGCTCTGCAGGTCAGTTGAAAGGCATAGAAACAGTAAGAGGGCTTGTGGAGAAACAGAGAAAAGATAGCAAGGTATCAGCAGCTCAGAATCATCCCAGGCAGTGGCTATTTGACATAGTGAGGATGGCTGGAAGAAGATACTATGAATTTTTTTGATTCTACAAAAGAAACTTTTGTACATATTCATTGCATACACATGACTCTAGCAAATTTAAAAAAAAAAATTCTTTTGACCCAAAGTGTAGACTAACACTTGCCCATTCTTTGAAAACAATAAGAGATGATTGGTGGCTACATGCTGAAATGTTCTTTTCCCTCTGCTCCAGACATCATTATTTGTTAAATCATTGAGAGAGGAAAATGGACAAAGACTCCATATTGTGTAGGATGGTGATACATTCAAATAGCTTTGTCTCTTTCCTAACAAATCAGGCAAGCAAACGTGGCTAATTAGAGGGCCAGCAGGCCCTTGAAGCCCGCACAATGAGATTCAGGGGGCAAAGACGCATCAGGGTTCACATGCCAGTAAGGGTTTAAGCAGCAGAGAAATCAGGAGGCTGTCTTCCCTCGTGTGGTGTCCTCGGGAACAAGAGGCTGGCTGCCTGGAACCCACAGACAACATCAGAGTGTCTGGGCTAATGTCTGTGTTAATTTAACTTTTTGCTGGAATTGATGTTCAACTTTTTTTTTAATAAGTCAGTGGCTTCCAAAAATGAAAAAAAATCTATAAAATATAACAAGGACTCTATGACAACTAGTACTGTATGCTCTTTGTAACTGCTCTTTTTGGAAACAGTTTTATTTTTTGCCTGATTCAGATACTAGTTCCCGTAATTACTCTGAAAATTTACCATATTCTTCTGAATTAGTGTTCTTCACTTTTCTCCAGGGAAAGAAGCTGAAGAACTGAAATCTCTGTCTGGTTATAGTAACCTGAATAAAACTACAAATGAGATCTATGATGACCAAACTTCTTCAACGCGTTGCCACTTGGCACCCTGGACTTCTTGATTTAGCCACAAGAAGCAATATCAGCAGCAGGTGTCAGCAGTGTGAGCAGAACACACATAGGAACTGCCCAGGTGTGTAACTGCTGACTTCATATGTCTGTCTCAGCTCAGGCCAATCACCAATTAGACAGCTTGTTGGCTTCTCTCACATATTAGACTGGACACACACACTCTGGAAGTTAACTCTAATTCATGCAATTCTTAGGAATTTTCAACTAAGGTAATGTGTAAGGAAATAAACAATCAAAAGACAGAACCCTTTAAGATGTTTAAGTTCTAATTATCTGAAGGTCACAATTTGAAACAACATCCTTTCTTTGGATTTCTTTGAATCTTATTAAGGTTAATTTAAAAACATAATACCAGGCCCGGCAGCGTGGCCGAGCGGCTAAAGTCCTCGGCTTGAGCACACCGGGATCCCATATGGGCACCGGTTCTAATCCCAGCAGCTCCACTTCCCATCCAGCTCCCTGCTTGTGGCCTGGGAAAGCAGTCAAGGACGGCCCAAAGCTTTGGGACACTGCAGCCATATGGGAGACCTGGAAGAGGTTCCAGGTTCCCGGCATCGGATTGGCGTGCACCGGCCCGTTGCGGCTCACTTGGGGAGTGAAACATCGGGTGGAAGATCTTCCTCTCTGTCTCTCCTCCTCTCTGTATATCCGGCTTTCCAATAAATCTTTAAAAAAAAAATAATACCAACTTTCATACTTTCAAATGTAAAGAAATTTGAAAAGCATGTTCAGATTTAGTCTACCTGTAGTCCAGTTATAATGCAAATTATAAAGATCATGAAGACAAGCAGAGAGTATCAGAAAAATTATTAAGCAGAGATGATCTTTCCCTTCTGTTGAGGTTAGTAGGAGGTGGCAATAGTCCAGGGGATCGCCATGCTGAGGGCGCATTATCTGCTCTGTGGTTTCACGCTTCCATAATCCATTGCTATAATCTATCATGGTACAATTCTACAAATAAGGAAATGTCTTATTCATTCGTTAGATTTATTTCATAATCTAGTAACTCATTTTACAAAGAAATACATACGAACTCTTAGTGCTTCCCCATTGACCTGTGGAAGATAGTGGGTGTGTGTTCAGTAAGAAGCAAGAATGGCCATCCTGGGAGAGCTGAGATCTGGGCTACAGAGCAAGAGTTAACTAGTGAGGAACCTTCCAGGGAGAGAAAACAAGGTCGTGCTAAGGCCCCCAGGGAACAACCAAGTCGCCTGCTAGGGGAAGAAAGTGCCTGGTGATGTGGCAACAGGGAAAGGCCGGGAGGTTGGCAGGATGCAGCTGCTAGGCCATCCCTCCTCCCCCGCCTCCCAAAGCCTGTTCCGTTCCAGGTCATCTTGGTTCTCCCCAGGCCCAATCATTCCAACCTCAGAGGCTTTCAGAACCGCCTAACAGCTGGATGAGTTGCAGGTTAGCGTCCCTCCTCCTTGCATATCTTCCTGGCTTCCCAAGTGCCCCACCTCCCCACTAAGCTCAGGGACCAGGAGGTTCTGCCCCAGCAAGCTTCTCCATTTTGGATCTCACTTCTGTCTCTGCTGCTTATTGGCTCCCAGCACTTCCTTTGCTGGGAGCTTCCAGTTGGACCCTGCCATTCATCTTTCCCTTCCCTGGGATGATCTTCAGCACACATCCTACTCATTCTTCAAGTCTCAGTTCCGCCTCTACGATCACACTCTAACGAGAACTGCAAAAATTAGTCTCCATCCCCCACCCTATGCATTCAATATCCCCCTGCAGCTATTCATCCTCTTAAATTTCTTGTCCTGTCTTTTGATAACTTCACTACATGTAAGGTCTGGTGCCACATTTAACTTCACCTGTGTGGCTGCAGCACTTGGCTGGTGACCTGGCAATGTCTGACAGTCAGTCTCTACTCCTTGCACAGACCAGATACAAGAAAATGAAGACAACAGCTGTCCTCTCGTTTACAACTCAGAGGAAGTGACTAAGAATAAATAGTAGAAACACAAGAAATAAATAGTTCCTTTATATGAATTACTCAGATTATGTCACATATCTATTGTACCCACTGTTTGTTTTCACATATTGCTCACCGCATATTTATAGGTAAGATATCACTCTCCTGTTACATTTTTCAAGATAATGAAAGAATTAAGAAAAAATAAAGTACTTTGTTCACAGAGTTGCTAGGAGATGGAAACAGGTGGTAGCTGCAGAAAACCTTGAATTCCACATTCAGGGTGAAGGTCACTTAGTTGGCAGCTATAATCCCTGCAGGTCTCCAGCGTAGTGGACTGATTATCAAAAATATCAGTGGGAGTAGTCATTGCATGGATCACAGTAGTCCCTTTGTGCTTCGCAGTTTCTGAAACCTTCATGTGGCTGATATTGAATTCCCTTCCTTGGCTGTGCCCAGTAACTGAATGTCTGGTTTTGTTCCCTCCACTAAAGAGAATTGGGTTAATTTTCTAATGGAAACAACCCCTCTGAAACAAATAATCTCAGGAACAATTAAAATGATCAAACCTTAGACTAAATGTGAAATAAAAATATAGCTGCTTTTTACAGCTATCTTGAATATAAAATCATGAGCTACACAAAAATTCATGAGGTGTAATTTTCAAGGAAGAAAACAGGAAGTTCTTCCTAAATGTGTGCTTAAGATGTTATCATTCATGCAAAAATTTAATGTAAGATAATCTCAGGGATTCTGTTTTGTTTCTGTTAAACAGTAACAAACTGCAAGCTGTCTGTCTCCATGTGGCTGGGTATATTCTTACGGAGGGAAGTAGCAGATTGTGCATGTAGGTTCTTCTGTCTTCTGAATTACGTCAAAAAGCCAGACACACAAAAATACGTCCTTGGGCTACACAGTAATTTGTGAAAGGGCCATGCAGTGAAACAAGCATTTCTCCAACATCCGAAAACATAGCAAGAGAGCACACATGCACAAAGAAATTCAATTTCCAGGTGTAAGGGCTGACTTGAAAATTTGGAAGAGAGGCAAAATTGTCATAGAGTGATATGATTCTTTTCCCCCTTAAAGTCCATTTTGGTAATTTTCATATGTCATTAAATAGCCTTCATGTTTTATGTAAAAAACATCATATAGTTCAACTTCAGGTTGTGCCATTATTTCTGTAAGCAAAGCTTACTTTTTGTAGCAAAATTTTTCAATTTTTTAGTTTTTTAGTTTCAATAATGCAAAAAAAAACCTCAACTGACGTGAAAATATTTAATAGATTTTATATAAATAATGTATTTCCAAAATTATATACCCAATTATAATTTTAAATTTCAAACACACACACACACACGCATGCAATTTTTGTTACAATTAGTACATAAAATATTTCAATCAAAGGGAGAATCTCTTTGTGTTCCATGTTCCTTGTCCAGGCAACCATGGTTTTGTCACCAAATAAGCTGTGTGTGTTCTAGAAGTTCATGTATCTGGAATCACGCAGTAGGCACACATTTTCAGCTAGGACTTTTTTAATGCAGTGGCTTGTCCATGTTGTCATTTTGTTTTGTCAGCCAGTCATGCTCTTAGGTGTGACGGTAGTTTCTTGCTTTTTATTGCTGAGTAGTGTGTTCGCCATCGTTTGTTTATTCTTCCTCCCACTGGGATTTCTGCTCTGAGCACTTGACTGCATTACAACGCTTTCAAATGAGGCATGTTCCTGTCTCTAGAACAAATACCAGGAGTGGGATTTCTGATCCTGTGATAAGCGGATGCTTCATATTCTCGATCAAACTGTTTTTACAGAGTGATAACCTACTAAAGAGTGCACTAGAGCCCCCCTTGCTGCCAGTCCTTGCCACATTTGGTCCGGTTGTCTTCCTAGTTAGCTTGCTACTTGGTTTGGTTTGAGTCCTGTCATATGCTCCTTGCCTTTTGCATATCTTTGGTAATGTGTTTCTTCCAATCTTTTGTCTGTTTTTAAAGTGAGTCAATTGTCTTACTGGGTTTTGGAATTTCTTTATGTGCTCTGGACACAAGTCCTGTTGGCAGGTGTACAAAATATTTCAAAGAATTCACAAAAAAAGTCCAGATTTGTAATGAAACTATTTTCTCCTGTTTTTTTTTTTTCTCTCATTCTACTGTTTCTTGATGTATAAATTTGATGGGCCCGGCGGCGTGGCCTAGCGGCTAAGGTCCTCGCCTTGAACGCACTGGGATCCCGTATGGGCGCAGGTTCTAATCCCGGCAGCTCCGTTTCCCATCCAGCTCCCTGCTTGTGGCCTGGGAAAGCAATCGAGGACGGCCCAATGCTTTGGGACACTGCACCCGCGTGGGAGACCCGGAAGAGGTTCCTGGTTCCCAGCTTCAGATCGGCACAGCACCGGCCGTTGCGGTCACTTGGGGAGTGAAACATCGGAAGGAAGATCTTCCTCTCTGTCTCTCCTCCTGTCTGTATATTTGGCTTTCCAATAATAATAATAATAATAATAAATATATCTTTAAAAAAACAGTATAAATTTGAATATAGTAAGTTTACACATATGACAAATTTAAATTATGATTTTTTTCTTTTATGACCCATACTCTCATCCAAGATATTATTTTCCCAATCACAGTTCAATAAATTGATGATTTTCCAGGTAAAAATGGGTAATACGTTATATCTTTTCTGATACTAAAATGTTCAAACTTTGTATGGCTTTTATGAGAATTAAATAACATACATACAGTGAGGTGGCTGCAGCATGTTAACTATTCAATACATGTTCACTTTCATGGTGCTTAGACTTAACAGAAAGTTATTTTTCTCTTTTGTAAATTTCTTCCTCTCTTAGCTTTATTAAGATTAGTTAGAAAACAAAACTTTCATCTCTCTACAGTGTGCATGTTTTGATATTTGTAGACAATGAAATTTTGGAATCAAGGTAATGGATATATCCATCACCTCACAAATATATTTTATCATGGTGTGAACATTTAAGATCTACTATCTTAGCACTTTACAAGTAAATAGCACAATGCTATTAACTGTATTTATCATGCATTACAGTGTATTTCTGGAATTTATTCATCCAATTTCTCTGAAACTTTGTGTACTCTGACCAACAACTTCCTGCTCTCTTTTCAACATTCAGGGCTTACAACTACCAATTCTATTCTCTGCACTGAGACAAGTTGGACAATCACATATCCCATAGACAAATGAGATCATACAATGGTTGTCCCTCTTTGCCTGGCTAAATTCATGTGGTGTAATGTCCTCTAAGGTCATCCATGTTTTGGCAGGATTTTCTTCTTTTCAAAAGCCAATTGGTTTTTCATAATGCACATAATCATATAAGTACACATACTCACTTTTTAAAAACTCTTTTTGGTCTGTCGGTAGAACTTGGGTTGAGTTTGTAACTTTTTACTTTTGCTGGCTGCATTGTGAGGGTCATATTCCATCAAAACCATTGTCCAAACCAATGTCAAGAAGTTTGTCTGAAAGTTATTTTTTTCCTAGTACTTTTTAAAAAAGATTTATTTATTTTTACTGAAAAGGCAGAGGAGGAGAGAAAGAGAGGAAGATCTTCCGTCTGATGGTTCATTCCCCAAGTGGCTGCAATGGCTGGAGCTGAGCCAATCTGAAGCCAGGAGCCAGGAGCTTCTTCTGGGTCTCCCATGCGGGTGCAGGGTCCCAAAACTTTGGTTCGTCCTCCACTGCTTTCCCAGGCCACAGGCAGGGAGCTGGACGGGAAATGGAGCTGCTGGGATTAGAACCGACACTCATATGGGATCCCGGTGCGTTCATGCCAAGGACTTCAGCTGCTAAGCTATCGTGCCGGGCCCTCCAAGTACTTTTACAGTTTAAGGTCTTACTTATTAGTGCTTAATAGATTTTGGGTTCATTTTTTATATGGTGTGAAATAAGGGTCCAATTCGGTTTGGCACCATTTATTGAATAAACTGTACATTCCCCACTGTGTGTTCTTGGTATCCCTGTCAAAATTCAGTTGGCGATGAATGCATGGATTTCTTTCAGGGCTCTCTGCGCTGTACTACTGATCTGTATGAGTTGTTATGTTAGTGTCATGCTGCCTTGAATACCATAGCTTTGTGGTATATTTTGAAGCCAGTACAATGTCTCCAGTTGGTTCCTTTTGTTCAAGATGGCTTTTTTCTTGTGGTTTCCTTTGAACACTAGGAGTTTTCTTCTAATTCTATGAAAAAACTTTTCAGTTTTGATAGAAATTGACTTCATTGTTTACAATGCTTTAGGCAGTATGAGCATTGGAACAATTTAATTCTTCCCATCCATGAATATAGAATATCTTTCAACTTATTTACCTTTTCTTCAATTTTTCTTTTAAAATTTTCTTCCCTTGAACATCTTAAGTACTTTATGTTTAGAGAGCACATTTTTATTGAAAATGATTTTCCTCATTAATTGCTATATTTAAATTTTTCTCCTTATGTCTCCTCTGTGATTTTCTCACTCACTAGTTTTCAGTTTGCAAATCCCTTACTCATCTGGGATCTGTTCTAGACATAAACATTTAATATGTGTGAAGATTGGTGCCATAAAATATGGGAGGACAAAATAGAGAATGATGAGACCATTTCTTCGAGTTACTTTTTAATTGAGAATCTCACTTTGCATCACAATTCAAAATAAATTCTAAGTGAATTAAAATCTAAATTTAACCGAGAAGCAAAAATAAAACCAGTTGATGTTGCCGCTCTGTCTCCCACCATTCTTGCTTTGGGATTCAGTGTAACTATCCGTTGTTCTATAACAAGTAACCATAGAACTGAAAACTGCAATGACATGCATGATTCTGTGAATCAGGAATTCAAGGCCTCCCTGATGTCTGGGCTGTTCTGGCTCAGAATTTCCCATGGGCTTCCCTGACACCGACTGTGGCTGGAGTCATCCTCAGGCTGTCTTACCTGACATGGGAGCATCTTCTATCAGGGTGCTTCACCATGTGACTGACAAGCTGCCATTGCCTGTGGGTGGGAGGTCTTGGATTCTCTTCGTCCACATCTACTCTGCAGGGGTCCTTGATTGTCATCAAGAGATAGTAACAAAACTTGTTTAAAAATATTTTTGCATAGAGCCCATCCCCTTAAAATGTGAAATGTCTGGTATATTAATTTCATAGTACCATGTTTAACCTGTGTGCAAAATGTGTGAAACATTCATTAATGAAAGGTAATACTAAATTGTGTGTTAACTTCTCCTCTTAAAGAGCAATATTAAGTGGCATGCGAGGTCTTGTCTGTGAACCAGGACTTCCTGGTAAGTGTGCCTGGCCAAGATGATGTTCTTGGTAGTCTATAAGGGGGAGATGCAAGAGAGGTTGAAGGTCAACCAGTGACAAGTGCTGGAAAGATGGAGCTCAATGGATATAAAAAGTCGCTTAGGTTGGACAGGCAAGTTGCTCTCAACTAGCTTGTAGAGGGATGAGACTATGTCTCAAATGCTCCAAGCTTGAGCCTATTAGAGAGCCTGGCATAGCTCTACCACCACCCTTGCCTCACAGGGGACTGCCTCTCTCCCTCTCTCTTTCTCTCTCTCTCTCTCTCTCCTTCCTCCAGAGAACAGAGTAAGTAAGCATGACGGCCTTAGGATGTATCCTCTGTCTAGGAGTAAGAGGCTCGCGAGGCCTTTGGGTAGAAGAGTAAGAGACTTCAAATTGGATGAGTGTGAATTAGAAATGTTAAGCGGAGTTAAGCCACAAAATTTTAAATTAGTGTGTTGTGTACAGAAGAATAAAGCATGAAAGGCATGATCGTGCAAGTTTCCTAATTGTGCTTGAAAGCTATAGAACCATTCAGGACATCATCCTGGTGAATTCTAGAAAAGTATCTTTGAGAACAGGGTGAAAACGTCATTGTCTTTGTTTAATCTGAGAGGCTACACACTGCCAACTCTGTGATCCTCTGTTGGTCACACGGTCCAGACAGTATCCAATGAGGAGCGTCCCAGCTGCCCCAGATTAGGAGCAGCAAGAGGCCAGGGTGAGCAGAGACCATCTCAAAGGCTGGCTACCAGAGGTTTCAAAGATCAGCTGGAACTGATCCCTAGTTGGCATTTCTGCCTGTTAATGAGCGCTGTGGTGTTGAACTGTGCAAAGTGGCTGTGTCCACTACAAGCTGAGTAAATCTATGATTCTCTATATACCTGTCTTGGGCACAAATCATTTAATACCTGTTACAAATCACTCAACAGTTTTTGAAGCAAGCCCCAGAAGATTCCTTGCCTACTATTTTAAGCTCTTGTTCTCATTGTCCAGTGTGCTGATGCTGCTCTCAAAGTTTCCTAGCTGTTCAGGCCTACACCTGACTCGGAGTAGCTGAAGCTGGCAGGCTCATGCCTGTCATTCCTAGCATTCTTGTAGTAATCTCCATTTCTCTTGAAGAACTTGAACTAGTAAAATAAAGGTGGGCTCAGGCCTCATCTTTCTGTTTTCTCCATGGAGATTTCATTGTGAATAATCTAATGCCTGAGTATCTTACCCTGCGGATGATTAGGCATTCAGTTTACTAACAATACAGTTATTGTTATGCATAGTGCTTGTGATGGACAGGTATGGTGCCTAGTGGCATTAGCTGTGAACCTAGCATCCAGAGAATGTATCCAAGGGAATGCCATTCACCTCCAGATGCTAGCATGGAGCTGACTCCTTGAACTTCTTGAGATTGTTTTGAAACCAGTTTTTGAAAACTCTAGAATGAAATTGGAAGGCTTTTATACTTTTTGCAGAAAATGACCCACCTTAGCAAGCCAGTGTCCCCCACAATTCATTAAGACGAGATTTTTGCAAAAATATAAGAGGCATAAACCTTGATTGTAAATGCGTGTGTTCTGGGGAAGCCCTCACAGCCTGATTGTTTGCATCATCAAACCTGCTGTGTTGAGCTGCCAAGCTGGCCACCAAGGCCTTCTGGCAACTTGCTTCATGGCCCCTTTCTGGACATGCAGGAGGACATGAATGTAGGAGCAAATTGGCGTCCCTGCTGTAGGATCATCTTCCCTGCTGGAAATCCTATTAGCATTATTTACATTGCTTGGGAAGGAGCGGGAGGAGCGTGAGGTTTGCCTGAAGCTGCAGGTGCCAACCATATAGCATGACAGTGATGAATGTCAGGGGCTGGAAGGCATGCTTCTCCCCAAAGGCTGTGCAGCCCGGACCTCAGAAAACACAAGCTGTCTTAAAGAGAACCTCAGATTTCCATGTTTTAAAATTTTTACTGGTAAGAAGAACCTCCGATCTGGATCAAATTACTCTTGTTGCCTCTTTAAAGACCAGACTAGTTACTGTGCTCTGAATGTTTGTGTTTCCCTGAAGTTCACATGTGGAAATCGGAGTGCTGGAAATGAAGGTGCTAGCAGGTGCTGCTCCTTGAGGGAGAGGAGGCCAGGAGGATGAGCCGGGAAAGGCTCGGTGCCTACACGAAGAAGGCCTGGGTAACTCCTGCATCGGCTGCACGTGCGAGGCCTGAGACAGGAAACGCCAACTGGACGGGGACCCTCATCCAACACAGGACATACTGGTGCCTTGCTCTCGAACTTCCCAGCCTTCAAAACTGTGAGAGAGAAATTTATTTTTTTAAAAATTTGTGTTGTTTATTATAAAGGCAAGATTGAGTCGGAGAGAGGAAACAAGAGGGAGGGAGAATCTTCTTTCTGCTGATTCACTCCCCAGATGGTTACAACGGCTGAGGCTGAGCCAGGTGCAAGCAGGAACCAGGGGCTTCTTCCAGGTCCCCTAACATGAGTGGCAAGGCCCAGGTACTTGGGCCACCTTCACCTGCTTTGTTCGGAGCATTAGCAGGGAAAGAAAATGGAGCAGCTGATGCACCAACCCATGCCCATATGGGATGCTGGCATCACAGGTAGAGGCTTAACCTGAGGTGTGACAGGGCTACCCCTAGAGCTCAAGTTCTGTTTTTTCTGAGCCACCTGCCTATGTTATTTTGCTACCATGGTACCTGAAGGACTGAGCTGTCGAGTAAAAGTGCTTAAGGTTCTGTCTGAATTTAGGGTTGTTGGCTGAGAATAGTGTGTCCCTTAGCTTTTTCTCCAAGAATTAAGATGTTTCCTGAAAGTACCACACCTCTTTCTGTTGTGCTTGCCTGCAGCACAATTGACTTTTCTGGCCATTTCTCCAAGAATACAACTTGACTGCATGTTTCATGAAGATGCCCTGGCAGTGTTTATATAGTAGTATATGTAAATTCAGTTTCTCTGCTCTCTAAACTGTAATTAGGAGATGGTGGAAAATGCTAGGTTTGTTCTAGAACTTCACTAAGTGCTTTAGCAGTGCGTAAGTGTTAGGATGGACTGTAGTAATTGAAGATCTGTATCTCTCACTTCAAGCTCTTCTTTTTCACCGCAAAATTTACTCCAAAACTCCTGTGAAATGATTTTGTCAAACTTCCCAGGATACATCCTCATTCTCAGATGATGGCAGAATGTCTAGTTGCTCTGTGTTCTTGGTCACCAGGACGAGAGCGTGGGGGCGGCTTCCTTCCAGTCTCCAGGAGGAAGTGCTACCACCATGCAGGGTAGCAGCTCCTGTCACCATGAAGCTATTCTTAGCGCTGCAGACTAGAAACATGAAATAGGTCTCCCCTACATCTCAAATCTCCTTTGCATATGTACCTCCCCCTTTGCTTAGAGCACCAAGGCCCCTGCTGTGTTCTGGGCACAGCACACCACTGTCATGCTATCAAAATGGAAGGATCCACCTCTGACTTCTGCAAGTGTGATGCTTGCAGGGCATGTGTGCACAGCTGTGGTTTCCTAGGCCAGAAAGCATGGTGGGCAGGGATGGTTTTCTGTGAGCCTGGAGTCCTCGCTTTCAGCTCAGGGTGGGACTCATGGCTCAGACTTAATAATGACTTAAAGAAGAAATAAATGCACTTTGGATTTTCCACGAGTATTTATGTTCTTTACTGAGTTACTTCTGTTCAAGATGATAGACTTTATTTCAGAATGTTAGAAAGGCTTTTCTATGTGTTTTAATAGAAATTTGTTTCTCTTTGCAATTTTCAATATGCTAACCTGCTTTTCCATTAGCATATTAAGTTATTTTTTTATCTTTGTAGAATGAAGTTAATGATCACCCTGAAATATTTAATATACATTTCAGGTTAGCTACCTGAAGCATATATATGTCATGCAAGTGTTATTTAAACAATTGTAATAATATTAACTCATTTAGAGGTGGATCTATGCCCTCCACTTTTATCTGTGTGGATTTATAACTGCTTGAAAAGCAAAGATCAAGAGAAATGATGCTGTACATTTCAGAGGTTACATTGTCAAAGGACATACAACCTCTGCCCTGGCCTCCGGGACACTTGAACTTGAGGCCCCTCGTGACCAGTAACATAATCTGACACTCTTGATGCTGTCATGCTGTGACCATACCCAGACCTTCAGGGCAGGTCAGATAGAAGTGTCAGTGGATGGCCCCAGCTGGGCCAGCTTTGAATCCTCTGAAATCAGGCCCCAGACACGTGCATGGAAAAACTCCAGGTGACCTCAAGCCTCAGTCATCCCACCTTCCCCGTCATCCAAGGCTTTCTGTGTGAAGCCCTAATTTTTTTTTTTTTAGTGGAAATCAACTTTCTACTTTGTGTCCTGTTTGAAACTCTGAGTTGAATCTATACAAAATAAAAATGCTGGTTTCAACAGTAAGTTTGGGGAAGTTTATTAAACAGCAATAAGAAGCACATCACTATGTACCACAAGTCAGTGTCATCCCTGTCTATTTTTTTGAAAGAATTGTGTATTTTTATTGGAAAGTCAGATTTACAGAGAGAAGGAGAGACAGAGAAAAAGATCTTCCATCTGCTGGTTCACTCCCTAAGTGGCCACAGTGGCTAGAGCTTCCTCTGGGTCTCCCACACTGGTGCAGGGTCCCAAGCCAGGAGATTCCTCCGGGTCTCCCACATGGGTTCAGGATCCCAAGACTTTGGCCATCCTCTACTGCTTTCCCAGGCCACAAGCAGGGAGCTGGAAGACAAGTGAGAGCAGCCAGTATACAAACTGGTACCCATATTGGATCCTAGTGCGTGCTGGTTGAGGACTTTAGCCGCTAGGCTATCGCACCGGACTCCAGTTTCATCTTTTAGTTGGACTGTAACCATAGCCTCCTTTCTGATCTCCTGCCTTTTTTCTTCATCTGTCTCTTTCCCTTCTAACCATTCTCTACATAGGAATGATTGGGGTATTTCCTACATAGAGACTATCGTGAAAGAACATTTGACAGTTTATCATGTGTAAAGATGAAAAATAAAATTATTAAAAGATAAAATTCAATATAGCTCAAGTAAACAAATTTACATAACCATGCAAAAAGAAAAGAAATATCTTCAGGGACCAAAAGCAGGAGGCAGAGAACCCTACAAGATGGAGTTAAAGATGCATGTTTGCAGAGGTCCAAGGCTCACAGCAGGCAGAGGTGCCAGAGGATGACACAAACAGAAAATAGATATCAAGATGATTGATTTAAAATCAACAGCAAGTTAAATGTAAACGATATGAAACAAATTATCGTTTAGCAATTTTCAGATTGTATGATAAAATAAGACCAACCTAGTTGGTGTATACAATTGATTTTATGAAGCAATAGATTAAAGATAAAGTAAAATAAATTAGCATGAAAGGATTAGCATGGAGATTTTGCTAAAATTAGAGTAGTTTCAACAATTGCTATAAAAACAAAGACTAGCACTAGAAATACATGGATACATTTTTAAATAAAGAAATGTGAGTACCTAAAAAGTGAGTTTCAATATGAATGCAAAAAAATTGCAAAATAATCAGAAATGAAAGGAGAAATAGAAAAATCCACGATTTCTGCTAGCTATTTTAAACCTCTCTCAGTAACTGATAATTTAGAAAAAGTTACAAATATATGGAAGACTTGGCTAGTGTCAATAGATATGATTAACAAGTTTACAGAACATTTTGTCCAACCGTAGCAGAATTCAGTCTTTCTAAATACATGTGAAACATTCACCAACATGAAATATATTTTAGATTAAAACTAATATGTTTAAGACATAACATCAAAGCTAATATGTTTAATGATCACAATGTAAACAAATGAGAAAAGTAATAATGAAAGATATATGGAAAATTCCCAAATAGAACCAGTGCCCATATGGGGGCTGGTGTGATAGCTTAGCAGCCAAAGTCCTCGCCTTGAACGCGCCAGGATCCCATATGGACACCAATTCTAATCCTGGTAGTTCCACTTCCCATCCAGCTCCCTGCTTGTGGCCTGGGAAAGCAGTCGAGGACAGCCCAAAGTCTTAGGATCCTGTACTCACGTGGGAGACCTGGAAGAGGTTCCGGGCTCCTGGCTTCAGATCGGTGCAGCACTGGCAGTTGCGGCCACTTGGGGAGTGAATCATTGGTTGGAAGATCTTTGTCTCTGTCTCTCCTTCTCTATATATATCTCTGCCTTTCCAATAAAAATAAATAAATCTTAAAAAAATAATGCCCATATGAGATCATGGCACATGCAAAGTAAGGACTTTAGCTGCTAGACTACAGCACTGGCCCCATCTTATTTATGTATGTGGGATGAAGTCTTTTGGGTTTGTCTGTGCTGCAGCATGTGACATTGTTTCATTCCTTTGCATCGTCAAGTAGTGATCCCACTCTGAATATGCCCTGTCTTGAACATCCATTTAACAGCTGATCCTTGTTTCTGCTGTGTATGTGTGCTCGTTTTGTGAATAATGTAGCTATATATACGTTTACAAGTTCTGTGTGACTATGCATTTTCCATTCTCTTGTGCACATACTTAAAGTGTGATTGCAAGCTAATATATGAACCCTATATTCAGTGTTTTTCTGAAGGGCTGTCATTGTTTTCCAAAGTGGCTGCACTATTTTGTGTACCTCCAGCAAACTGTGTTCCTTCACCACCTGCTTGCCAGTATTTAAAACTGTGGCATGTATCTAGCTTAGCCGTCCTCCTGGGAATGAAGTGGTATCTCATTGTCATTTTCATTTGCATTTCCCTGATGACTAATGATGATGAACATCTTGTATTTATTAACTGAACATTTATGTATTTTCTTTGAGAAAATACTTATTCAGATCCTTGGAGAATTTCAAAATTGGGTTATGTGTTTTGATGTTGTTGAGTTGAAAGACTTATATATTCTGGATACAAATCTCGTTTTAATTATACTATTTGCAAACCTCTCCTGCCGTTCTGTGGGTTCCCTTCACTCTCCTGATGGAGACTCCTGACACACTGTATTCCTGCAGTGCCTCAGTTGTCATAGCTAAGCAACCACTCTCTAGTGCAATGCCAGAAGGTTCACCCGGGTGCTGTCTTCTAAGAGCTTTCTACTACTAATCCTTCAGTTTAAATTTGTGATTCATTTTGAGTTAATCGTGGTTTATGGTGTAAGGCAGCAGTCCTGCTTCATTCAGTTATATCTGTGGACGTCTGGATTGCCCTGCATTATTTGTGGAAAAGATTATTGTGTCCTCTGTGGAATTGTCTCGATACCCTTGTTGAAAATCATCAGACCATAAACATGAATTTATTTCTGGGTTCAGTTCTATACCATTTATCTACCTTTCTGTCAGTGAATTCTTCAATGGTTTTCTTCTTTGTAAGATTGTTTTGGATAGCCTCTAGTATTTCTGTGTAAACTTGAATATCACTGTCAAATTCTCAGAAAATAATAGAAGCAGCTGGGGTGTTGATGGAAATTATTTTGGATCTGTATCAATGGAACAATTTGGAGCATATTGCCATGTTAACAACTTGAAGTCTTCCTTCCCATGAGCACCTGTTTATTTAGAGTTTTCTAATTTGTTTCAATCATTTTTGTAGTTGTCAATGTATAGTTTTTTTGCAGATCTTTTATTATTATTATTATCATCATCATCATCATTTAATGATACAGTTCTATAGGGCCTGTGATTTTTCTTACCTCCTCCCCAAGTCCTCTTATTATTACTATAGTATAGTTCTTCATAAATAGTCAGATGACCATCGCTATGGGTATGGACAATGGCAGAGTCCAGCATCCTAGTGTCAAGGAACAGTTGAAAGTGTCATTGGGAATCCATCTTTGATCTGGAAGTAGAGATACATACTGCGTTGTATCCTCACATCTAGATATGATATTCTCCACCACACAGTGTATATCCCCTTAAATGAAAAGCCACAAAACAAAATCAGGAGGAAAAAATTAAAAACACCTAGAAGCTAACTAACATGCTACTGAATGACTAATGTGTCGTTGAAGAAGTGAAAATCAAGAACCTTCTTGAAGAGAATGATGCTACTGATGGTCTATGAGTCACTGAAGAACTTAATCAGCAGAAAGTGTTTCAAAGAGATGAAACTTAGAAAAAAAAATCAAAACCCATGAGACATAGTTTCCACTGATCTTTATTGGTGAGATATGTATCCTACAGACAACAAATAGACAAATTTTCTTTTGTTTTTTTTTTAAAGATTTACTTATTTTTATTGGAAAGGTAGATATACAGAGAGGAGAGAGAGAGAGGAAGATCTTCCATCCGTTGATTCACTCCCCAAGCAGCTGGAATAGCTGGAGCTGAGTTGATTCGAAGTCAGGAGCCAGGAGCCTCTTCCGGGTCTCCAGGGAGTGCACTCCACGGGAGTGCAGGGTCCCAGCGCTATGGGCTGTCCTGGACTGCTTTCCCAGGCCACAAGCAGGGAGCTGGATGGGAAGTGAAGCTGCTGGGATTAGAACCTGCGCCCATATGGGATCGTGGCCCATGCAAGGCAAGCACTTTTTAAATCTAGTCTACTAATATATGACATTTGGTTGAGGAGTTTAATCCATTTACATTCAGGGTTAATATATATGGGTGGTAATTTGGTCCTGTCATTTCAGCAATGGATTGTTCATTGATTTAGTCTTCTCTTGTTGTTTTACTGGGATGTTCTTTGCATTTGCCTTTGGTTTTGGTAAATGTTATTCCTCTTCTCTGTCATGAAAACAAATTTAAGTATCTTTTGTAGAGCAGGTTTGGAAGAGGCATATTCTTTTAACTTTTTTTTTTTTACTGTGGAAGAATTTTATTTCATTTTCAAAGACAAAGGAAAGTTTTGCAGGGTGTGTTATCCTGGACCAACAATTTTTTGCTTTTAGAATCTGGCATGTCACTCTATTCTCTTCTTGCCTGTAGAGTTTCCTGTGAGAGATCTCCTGTGAATTTAACTGGCATTCCTTTATATGTCAATTGATTTTTTTCATGTGCACATTTAGGGATCTTTTCCTTATGTACGATTGAAAAGAGCTTGATGATCATGTGTCGTGGTGAAGATCCCCTTTGGTCAACCTTGTTGGGAGTTCTGTGCCCCTCCTGGAAGTTGTTTCCCAATTCTTTCTCTAGATTAAGGAAAATTTCCCCTGTTATTTCATTAAATACATTTTTAAACCCAGCTTCTCTTTCTGCACCTTCCGGGACTCCTTATATTTGGCCTTTTAATAGTGTCTTTCAGTTCGTGAATATGTTTTTAGCTTGACCCAGCTCTGCTTCTAGCTTTTTGTTTCCCCCAGGTGACAGGAAATATCTTCCAATTCTAAGATTTTTTTTTCTGCTTGCTTTGTTCTATTTTGGAGACTCTCCACTGTACTTTTAATTTGCTCCACTGTATTCTTCATTTCTGATATATCAGCTTTCATTTGATTCATTTCTAGTGTGATACATTCCTTAAATTCCTTGACCTCCTGCTATGCGTGCTTCTCGTTGTTGATACAAAGTTTTATAACAAGTGTTTTGAATTCTGCGTTCCCCCATTTTCTCAGTGTATTCCTCACTTAACTCTGACGTTGGCATAGGGTTTTGCTCCTTTGCAGGGGAGTCTTCTGTAATCTTTATTGTGGTTTTGTCTCTTCTCTTGCTCTTGGTCATTGCACTTCTGGTTAGCAGATTCTTCTCCTTGGGGGCAGGTTTCTAAGCAGTGTCACCCACAGGTGTACAATTCAGTTTTACTTTTTGCAGTTGGTACATGGCTCTTTGTTTGCAGTCACTTGTGCCACCCCCTCCAGTAAGTTCCAGGTCTGGGTTCTTATGCTGGATTTCCACCATGGTCTGTGTAGCCTCAGCTCTTGGCTTACCACTCTCCACCTCCTGTGAGAGTGGTGGTACTTTGTCCCCATATCTTCACCAACATTTATTGTTTCTTGAGTTTCAGATCGTAGCCATTGTATCTAGGGTGAGGTGGAACCTCATTGTAGTTTTTATTTGTTTCCCTGATGGCTGATGATCATGAGCATTTTTTCATGTGTCTGTTGGATGTTTGTATTTCATTCTTTGAAAGTTTCTTCCTGAGCCAAGCGCGATGTCTTAATGGCTAAATTCTCGCATTGTATGAGCCAAGATTCCATATTGGTGCCAGTTTGTGTCCTGGCTACTTTGCTTCCCAGCCAGATCCTTGCTATTTTTAGATCAATACCAGGCTGTTTTGATCATAACTGTCCTGTACTGCATCATCAGATCTGGTGTTGTGAAGCCTCCAGCTTTGTTTTTGCTGTTTAAGATTTCTTTAATTATTTGGTATTTTCTGTTTTTCATATGAATTTTATCCCCATTTTTTTTTATATCTTAGAGAATGTCATGGGTATGATGGCTTTGTTGATTGAGATTGCATTGCATCTGTAAATTGATTTGGGGAATATGGACTTTTTGATTATATTAATTCTACCAATTCATAAATATGAAAGATTTTCCATTTTGGGGTGTCTTCTATTTTTTTTCTCTTTAATGTTTTGTAATTTTCAGTAGATAGATCCCTCATATCTTTGGTTAAATATATTTCAAGGTATTTAATTTTTTTGTTAGCTATTGTGACTACGACTGACCTTAGAAGTTCTTTCTCAGCTAGGAACTATTTACATATACAAAGGCTGCTGATTTTTATTTATTTATAATTTTTTTAACAATCTTGACATAATTAGGGTAAAAAGGTTCAAGCACTACAGGAAGATGGGCAAGACAATTAGTTCCATATTATTTCCTTAATATATCTGATGTAAAAGGGGATTTTAAGAGAGAAGCCCCACCCAGTCTCCCACCCACCCCAGGTCCCAGATGTGGGGCATGCTTTGAGATACTTGCTCAAGTGGTTTTGATAGTTCAACAGTTCTGAATTGCTGCCACTCTTACCACTCCAAGCACGACGAGATCATTGGAGAATCCACTGATTGACATAGTCCATCATAGAGTCTCCGTTAAGGCTGCTGATTTTTGCGTGTTTTTATATCCCGCAACTTTTCCCATCGTCTCTTGGTTAGAACCTGTTGGTTCTCTGTAATACAGAATCATATAATCTGCAAATAAGGGTAGCTTGACTTCCCCTTTCCACTTGGTATCCCTTTGAGTTTTTTTTTTTTTCTTGCTTAATGGCTCTTGCTAAATCTTCTAAAACTATATTGAATAGCAGTGGCAAGAGAGGGCATCCTTGTCTGATCTGAGAAGTAACTGTTTTACTTCTCCCTTTTCAACCTGGCTGCCTTCTAAATTTCATTAGCAGGAGGCTGGATAGGATCTGGTGAAGCCTGGATCATTCTGATATGGATGCCAGCATCGCCAGCAGCAGTTTAAGCAACATAAAATAATTTAATACAGCAATCGCTTCAGTGATAAACTGTTACAAAAGATAAAAAGAGCACTTAAACAACTTTGACGTAATCCTTCCCCGAGACAAGAGAATTCACTGACATGAAGTGACAAGGGATTTAAAAATGTAATAGGAGAAAACACAAATTAATATCTCAATAAACAGTTCTTCTCAAAAGGAAGGAATAAATGATGAAATAAGTGGATCAAGGAATCCAGGGCACTAAATGTGACAATGTGCTCCTGGTTGTACCCACTTGCTGTCTCAGCCACCATCACTTTTGCTTTTTCCTTTTTACTACAGACTTCCAGAGCCTTTCTATTGCTGTTGGTTTAAAGACAAAAAATAAAAACAAAAACTGAAAACTAAAAACCTCAGCAAGGTGTTCAAGGGATTGCATGCTCTAATCTTGAGCCGCACATCCCGGCCCAGCTCTCAAGGTAGTGGCTCTGCATGTGGTTCCTCTTTTGAATCACGAAAATCCAGTCTATAGATATACATATAGATACATAAATAGATATTTGTTCTCCCCAAGAATAGCCAGGATTGAGAATAATTGCTTCAAAGTCTCCAGCTATACAAGCCTTCTTTCCAACTGATTTCAAAGTAGAGTGAAATGAAATCTGTACACTGGCATTCCCTTCTAGCCTTTTCCATCATTAATGAATAATCAGTAATATTCACATCTCGGTTCAACTGTCCTCAAACAAATCTTCCTTGAACCACCACCTTGGTCAGGTCCCTCGTCTGTGTCCCCATTGTGCCCACTCCAGTTTCCTCAGAGTAGTTATCATGGTTTTGACTTACCCATCTTGTATTTGTCCTAATGTCCCTCTCCCATATTAGATCATAAACTCTGTCACGATGGGGAGTATTGCAAGATTTGTTCGTAAGGATGCAAGAAAAAATTATAGAATGTACTTATAAATGAATAAATGAATGAGTAACCATGGAAACCTGTGGCTATTTTAACCTAAACATGTGACTATGAATATGGCATATGACAAAAGCAAGAAATGAAAGTTTGAAAGCTGGAGTTGTGGCATAGTCTGTTAAGCTACCACCTGTCACACTGGCATCACATATAAACATTGGTTTATATCCTAGCTGCTCAATTTCAGATCCATTAGCTCCCTGTTAAGGGTGTGGGAGTCTCAGTAGAAGATGGCTGAAATGTTTGGATTCCTACCACAAATGCAGGAGACATGAAAGGAACTTCTGGCTCAAGCCAGGCTCAGCCTTGGCACTGAGCCACTGGGAGAATGAGCCAACAGATGGAAGACCTTGCTCTCTACCCTTCTGTCTCACTCTATCCCTGTTTCTTCCTCTATCACTGTACTAATCTCTGTGACATCCTTACCACCCACACCCATTTTTTAAGAACAAGGTTTGGAAGACTTGGAAATGGTTTCACAAGTGGTAAGAAGCCTAGTTTTCAAATATGCTGTGAAAATATTTCCACCCAAGAGCAGTAGTGAATAGTTTCAAAAATCACGAGAAATATTTGATACCTTGATGATTTTTGATTCATCTTTCAACCTGTGTGAAGGAAGTCCCTTAAATAAAGTAAAGGGGGAGCCTTGTAATGGTTGTAGAGGAGGAAACAAACAGCGTGGGAAGCCTTATGACTTGCAGGACGTTTATATAAGGTGTGAAAGCCATTCCCACACACGGTGACTGTGGAAACAGCAATTGAGTACACTCAGAGATCCTCCCAGACTTTCTCAGACAATGGAGACACAAATCGTCTCCAGTGGGACCTAGGGACCATTTCTTGACTTCAAATCACTCTGCTCAAGGTCCTGGGGCTCTCAACGAGACCCTGTTTTCTTGGAGATATTGTCTTTAGAATTTTGACTTATCGAAGAAATACTTGACCAAAAAACCTAGACTTTTACTTGCATATCATCTTTCCCCTCTTCCTGTAAAATGTGTTGGTGCAGAAGGGCTGTTGTTTATACTGTTAATAATGCTCAGTTCTATTCTCAACAAGTTGGGGATTAAGAAAATTCCTAGAGAGGCTGACATTGTGGTACAGGACTAAAAGCCTGCACTTGCGGCACCAGCATCCCTGATGCCAAAGCCACTCCCAACCCTGGCTGTTCCACTTGCAATCAGTTTCTTAGTCATGCACCCAGTAAGGTAGCAGAAGACAGGCCCAGTAGTTGGGCTCTTGGCCGCTCCTGTTGGAGACCCGGGTGAGGTTCCTGGCTCTTGGCTTCAGCCTGGCCCAAGCTTGGCTTCAGTGGCCATTTGGGAAGTGAACCAGTAAACGAAAGCTCACTCTGTGTGTCTTTCCCTGTTGCTCTGCTTGTTTCTTAGATAAATATATCTAAGAAAACAGAAGAAACTTCCTAGATAATAAAAATTATAACTTATAGATTCAGTCACTATTAGATTCTTAGGGTATTCTTTTTTAAATAATTAGTCCTGCAAAGGCCATCATATGTGAGTTTCCTAATTTTGATGCTTGTAGTAGTTATATTAGAATGTGCAAGACACTAATTTTTGTTTCCTTTAAAGACAGTGAATCGATCTGCTATAGTCTTTGCAAGTACAAATGTGCACTCCTGTGTCACCATCCTGTCTTAGGGGTCATAGTTATGAAGCCCCGTAACAACTGTTTCTAACGTTCTGCTCTGAATTGAGGTGGTTGGTGACATGCAGCCCAATGGTCACACTGGCTTGGAGGAGAGACAGGTCCAGGCATGCCTGGCGTCACTCTTAGATTCTCATTGAAGCTTCACTTCTCAGTAGGTGATTGGTACAACTGGTCTCTTTGCATGGATAGGAGGTCGTTTAGGCAACAGTTCTGGGACAAGCATTACTGAGGCTGTTTCATATGAGAATCACTGAATAGAGATGTAGAAAAACTTAGGTAAATGTGTTCAACTTATCAGCAATGAAACTAATTATTTGTGTCAGTTTCCTGTGATCAAGGAGTTCATCCTTATCTGCATAGCACCTATTTAGTATCACTTTGTGGGCTGGGTACCAAATGCCAAGTATTTTTTTTTATACCAACAATTCTAATCCCATGCCTCTCAATTTCCCTCTGAAAAAGGAACTTTTTTACTTGCTTTTTTCTTTTCTTTCCTACAGATTAGGAGCCTGAGACTTGGGAGGGTTAATTCACTTGTCCATGACTGAAAGGCACAACTTCACTAGGCCACCCAAAGCAAAGTCACTGAAAACTCAGAACTCAGAGAGAAGGGCACATGTTCCTACAAATGGGTTCGCCTCTCCCTTGATGAAGGTGTTCTTCATTAAAGAGACTAAACAAAGCACGCTCACACACACTCACACACACAAGCTGCGAGACTGCAGCACGGGTGGGGAATGATGGTAGTGGGAGGTTTGAAACACCACTGCATTTGGAGAAATAGATTCTCTTGCAAATGGGACAGGGAGACATTGGAAAATGAGATCACCCTTTCCCAGCTCCAGACATTAGTAAATTGCTCACCACTCTGCCTGGCAGCCTGTGAGTTTGAACACAAGCAGTTCTTTGTATTATAAGCATGCCATCCAAATTTTTTTTTACCACTTGTACAGAGTCACTTAACAATGAAACGATGCAAATATTTGTCCCCAGGTGCTAGGCACATTGTATTTCAGTTGGAGAGCTGTGAGTAGTTGCTTATGAGCCACCCCTAATGGTACCGAGCGTCCTCTCTCAATCTATATTCACATCAGTTCCATTTTCAAATGAGTCAAATGGGAAGCTGAAGTTAGCCAGTCAGAGCTGAACACCTCTGATTTATGGTCAGAAGTATCTTAATAGGATCATTCATTTTCCTCTGCTCGTTCAGAACATCTGATGTTACAAGTTTCTAGAAATGTTCATGTATCCTCTGGTTCTGCAAAAAATACAATCTTTATCTCCAAAAGTGACCTTCAAATGAGCAGGAAATGAAAGCAGGCCGCTCTCCCAGTCACCTTGCCTGGCTTTATTGAGGTGTCATAATGGAAATCTTGAGAGCCAGAAATCTCAAAATTATTATGATATTTTAATCTTTTTAGGTTAAGTGTGAATGTGAAGGCATAGGGCAGAAAGCATTAGCTCAGGCCTGGCTTTATGAAAAATCTGTTTCTTGCCCTTTTTCTCCTTGTTCAGTTGGTTTAGGCAGGTTGTCTCTTGTGCCAGCCCTCAGTTTGCTGGCTTCCATGAACTTCTTACACCTTTGGGTGACTTGATTCAGAAAGGGGGCTGAACAACTGTGAACACCCTACTAACTCCCATCCTTCACAGTTCCTCTCTTCTCCTGGGTACTTCAGCATCAAGACCTTTGATTTTTACTATGATTTTTAAATTCTTATCTTTTAATAAGTATTTATTGGATAGGTAGACTGATATAAAAAAGGGACACAGAAAAAAATAGAGATTTTCTATGCATTGGTTCATTGCCCAAATGTGTGCAGCAGCTGGGGCTGGACTGAGCTGAAGCCAGGAGTCAGGGACCCCACCCAGTACCCCAGGTACTTGGACCATCTTGTTCTGCTTCCTCAGCTGCATTAGCAGGGAGCTAGATCAGTACCACAGAAGCCAAGTCTCCAAAACACTCTGCTGTAGCATGGTCATGTCACGATCAGCAGCTTATTATGCTGTGCCACAGGGCTAGCCTCTGTATGTTTTAAATATCTGAAACAAGTAGTCCTAACTGCACTCTGCACGTTCATTTCCATTATCATAAAAGAGTGGATATTGGAGTCCGTACTTCGTTAAGTTTGGAACTGTGCATATTAGATTCTAGAGGGCTCTGTGACAGCTTCTTTCTAGGCATCGGGGATTGTTAAGGATCTTGTTCGTAAGCTGCAGTCTGTGTGGTTCTTCTTGAGTATAGGTTCAGCCAAAACCATCAGAGTACCAGAAAATTTCTGAATGTGCAAAAATGAAATGAAAAGACTATTGGTGACCAAACCTTGGATTTCATGCCTATGAAGGGTCTTTAGTACGTTCATGAAACACGAATGATGTAAAACAATAAGTATAGGTTTCAATAGACTCATCTTTTCATTGCATTCTGTGTGAACTTTTTTGAAATGCTCTGTGTTTCTTTACTGCCAGAACTGCTGTTCTGTACTTCTGTGGGATGAATTCTTTATAAGGGTTAGTTGCTTGTCCTCTACAGCCAAAAGTACTTGTTGAGTATTTGATCTCAAATTCAGTATGAAAATTAGGATAATTCAGTGAATTTGTAGAGCTGTTCAGTCAAGATTTTTTTTAAAAAAATGTTCTCCAACATGATTTCTGCTTTTGCTAGTCAACACCCCAAAAGAATTGGTTCAACTTCACACTGAGAAAACCTGATGTTTGAAACAGATTCATTTTTTGACAGAGAGAGAGCGAAATCTTCCATCTACTTGTTTACTATCCAGCAGCCAGGGCTGGGCCCAGCCAAAAACCAGGAATGCTATCCTGGTCACTTACATGAGTGGGCAGGAGCCCACGGACAGGGACCTTCCTCCACACAGGCACATGAAGAGGGAGCCGCATGAGAAATAGAGCAACCACGACGACACCAGCATGCTAGGAAGGGATGCGGCCCTGCAAGTGCCAGGTTAATATACTATCACCACAGTGCTGCTGCCCAGACTGCTATTGCTTTTTTAAAAGGATTTCCTATCACATGTTCCTTGGGAGGAGAGGGAGAGGAACCCATTTGATTAATTTCATTTTTAATTACTAATTTAATAAATTCTTGGCATGCACAAAATGAAAATAAAGGGTGCATTTTAAAGAGTTTAATTTGTGTCCTTCCAGGTATGATATGAAAAAGTAGATGTCTAGATATGATGTTCAAGTACATTTAAACATGTAACATTTTTTCTATCCTAATATTAGTAATATTTCTTCAGCTTTATAGTTTCCATCCTTTTCTAAAAGGCTGTAGAATATGGCAGTAATACCAAAAGAACTGTACGGATTTGGGGTCTGACATCTTCACTCTACAGTCAGCCCACACTGAGTGGATTGAACATCTGACACATTATATTTTAAGCCCTCAAGGAGATGTTTTATGATCAGATTTAACAGACCACATACTCTTTTCTTTAGGGAGGTCGTAAAATTCCCAGATTATGGGAGCAGATCTTGTGCTCAGGCATTCAATTCTCTGTTTTAAGCTTGATTTTTCTTTTATTAAGATAGATCAGTGACACTCTGTTTAAGTTCCCTCCTGTGGCCCAGGACTGCTTTCCTACCTAGTTGTTTTAGTAACCATGTGGTCATCTTTAACATGTAACTTTCCACCTAAGAAGATATAAGGACCATTTTGTTATTACGGACAGTATCTGGCTGAATTAATGAGATTGTTAATCTAACCTGATAAGGTCAAAATGTTTGTGATAGCTCGATACACTAATCCGAACGTGGGTGGGAAGTTTCCTGAGTGGAAAAGAATCGCTTAGAACTGATGACAAAGACAAGAGTCTGGTTCAGGGTCCTTGTCATTGACAGAGAAGGGAGGAGGGAGAATGTCCCTCACACACCAGCATGGCAGGAAAGCTGAATCCAAGCAGTGGGGTTAAGTCCTTGACATGGCTTCAGAAACCTTTAACCAACTGAAAAGACGTGTTAGGAATGAAAGAAGATTTTGCATCTGATTTTCTCCTGGTAGCCTGTTCAGAGCAACCACACCACAGCATTTTTGTTAACCATCTCTTGGTTTTATTCCTAGCAACTATAATCTGAAGAATCAGAAGCAAGTGCTTTCCCTCCCTTCATGAAATGTCCATAGAGATTGGTCAAGTTTTTTCTGCTCTCCGAAACAGGAATGTGAGAAGGATGGGGTCAAGTTTCACTTTCTCTTTTCTCCTCTCTTCAGAACCACAGTCAATAGGGAGCGGTTTAAACCCACACCAGCCTCCTTCATCTACCATGGTGGGTGCCGACCCCTGAGATGGGCTGATGTTAGGGCTCTGCAATGGCTGTGCCTTCATGAGGGTCAAGCCTTGAGCTGCCACTGTACCCCAGCAGCTGTCACTCATCGGGATGACGGACGTTTTCTTGCTTGCTCATTCCCTCCACCTCCCAAGCTCTATCTGATGGTTAGGAAACACTCTTGAGAACAGACTAGGGAATAGACTAATGATTCTCACTTCTTACTGGAGCTGTGTGAAACCCTGGGGTGCCCAGGCAACTTGTTCCCTTTGCCGTGCATGCGTGGATGTGTATCTCTTCCAGGGACTCAGCCTGTTGCTGTGGTGGGTTTTCATGCAGCTCTGAAAACAAGGAGGATGAAGAGGCTTGGCCTTGTCTTCCCTCCTAAGGAACTGCCGTGTGCCTGGCTGGTTGACTCAAGAGACCTAGGTTCAAGGTTGACCTCTACCATGGCCACATTGTAAAGTTCAGGTGAAGCACTTGTTTCTCTGTGTTCCAGTTTCCTCACTGGAAAAACAACAACAACAACAACAACATCTACCTCACGCAGCTGCTGTGAGGATCCAATGAAACAAAACATGTGGCAGTATCCCAGTATTGTGCACATGAGAGCTTAGTGTCTGTCATGTCTGTGAATATCTCAACTTAGCAGGATTGCTCATCAGCGGATAGGAGAGAACGGCTTCGGATAGGAGAGGGGACAAGAACTCACCTGCTCAGGCATTTAAGTCATAGATATGTCAAGTGATCCTTGAACTGAAAAACTCATATTTTAGAATGGGCTTCTGCAAAATGTGAGCCACTTTATTAACTTTAAGTATTCATAGTATTGTTGAAGACAAAGGCGTGGGGCTCCTTACTTTGCAAATGAGGAAAAACGTGACCAAGGTGCCATATGCCCCAGGCTGCACATCTGAAGCTTCCGTAGTCTGACAGCCAGGATATTTGTCTCATTGCCTCCAGAGAAAGGAGAGGATTTATGTGGGAAGTTCATCCTGAGAAAGGTTATGTGTTCTCAAATGCACTTGCTTTGTGCAGTAACACTTTGTTCCAACCCAGAACTCTATTGATTATGTCTGGAAGGATGTCTTGTTTCCTGATTAGAAGAAATGTCTTTTTAGAAGAGTTGGTGTACAAACACAGTGAGAAATGTATCTCATAGATACAGAAAGTAGACAAGAGACCCTTCCTAAGAGCCAAATCTTCTGAGTATCTTCAGCATGAAGCTCCCCTTTCCATTTTGTTTTTCTACAAGTACAGAATGTGTGATCAGTATATATTTAAAATTATTATTTTCCACTCTATAGTTTTGTAGATATAGGACAGTATAGTTGCAAAGTAAAGTTACTATGAACACTGCATGAAGTAAAGGCAGGTTATATTTGATCCTTTTCATGAAATCATGAAAGAATTGAGAGTTAAAATCTACAGTCTTACCTACCCAAAAGGGTCTTTTTTTTTAACCTTATACTTAAAAAATGTCCTGTGGAACGATGCTTTGGCTCATTTTTTTGGAAAAATAAGTTTAACTTATGAAAAACTTAATCTACAGGATGAATAAAATAAATAGTCTGCAGAGCAGATGTGTCTGGAAACTCAGTCACTTCTGATTTTGAAATGGTAACGGAGATTCCTTAGTCTCACATCAGTTTCTCAACCAATATAGCTAATGACTGATTCAAGAATAAATTCAGAGGCTCCCAACTTAGCAGGAGGTTAGTTTTAAAAGTCAGGTCTTAAGTCAGTTGCCTAAAAATTGAAATCTCATCCTGGAAATAATTTTAGAAATATAATTTGACCCTCTAGTTAGTCTGAAAACCCCTGAATCAGAAGCATTATTCCAGGAACAGCACATGCTCCCACCTGTCAAACTCTACCCTGCTGAGGGGCACCGGCATTAGGGGCAACAGATTCTGAGGATGATTCCTTCAAAGCACAGGTGGGTAAAAGTTTTCAAGGTCCAGTGACTTCTCTGTTGGTATCTTTTTTAATATTAAGCATTCTTGTAAATGAGTTATTCCCCATCTATGACTGGGGAATAAAGGAACGGTACCCAAAAGAACTGGGAGCTTTGGGTTTGCTTCCTCTGATAACTTTTTGTGCATATAAATTGTTCTTAAGTCAGGTATTTATTACTTGGGGAATCGCTGTTGGGATAGCTAATCCTCACTCTCACAGGCATGGATATGCAAGTGAATGCGTTGGAAGACTGATCTGCACAAAAGCAGAGTTTAGGAGATGCACTCCCTCCTGTATACTTCATATTTTCAAAACAGAAATAGTGTCTCCGGACTCTAAAGCAGTCATTAAAAGGCTGCATGTAAGCTCTGCAATCTTAAACAAAAAAATTCAAATTTGAGTCGGGAAATTAATCTTTCATTTTTGATAGAAAAAAATTACATCACCTAGAGTCTTCTAGAAACTTCTTGGTATTTAAATAAAGGGAAGCATATTCACAATTTAATTTAGGTGCTGTGAAGATTTACTTGTAGCAGATGGTCCCTAAAGAGGATAAATTAAAATTTACTGGCCTCCAAATGGATATATAAAGTTGAATGTTGCTTTATATCATCTTTTAGTTTAAAAAAAAAGTAAAATGTTAAGGACTATCCCACACATCTGACAGGAAATAACACTCCACCTTATACACTCCACTCTAACACCAACTCTGTATCAAGCACCATGGCTGTCATACTCTCAACAAAACGAAAATGGATTTGCATGCCAGTAATAGCAGAATACATAAATTTTATTATTAGATGGTGATCTTGGAATATAGGCTATTCTATCTATATTATAGTCCCTCTCAGCCTGTCAATATGTGCCAGCTGGGTTCTTCCCAGTCTCTAGGTGAAATTCCTAGGGAGTGTGGGAGGTGGGGCACATGACCACATAGGAAGTCGTCTTAGCCCACCCGGCAGATCTTTGTGTCTCATAGTATTAACCAGATTAGAGGTCATAATCTGCAAAGCTCCCCTGCTAGTGCCTGGCTTGACTTTCTTCCACATGAAATCTCTTCAAACAGATCCTGGATCACAATGATGCTCTGTTTTGTGTCTGGAGCCAAAGCGTGCGAGAGAAATATGCATGTAGAAAGACAAGCATCCGCCAAGGGTAAAGAGCTAGATTGATGAGATTCTGCGTTTATCACCTCTGGAAAAAAGATTGTTCCTGTAAAAGAAGCCAATTGCAACATTTAGGATGAAGTAATTCATCTAGTGATTCTTCTTTCATTTGAACTTTTCATTTCCTTGTGCTTTTTTTAATGGATGCCCAGTTTGAATGGATCTAGAGGAGGACATGACTTATTTATTGGCACTAAGAGCTTTCTATAAATGTAATCTAATTTATGGATTTTTAATAACTTCTCTAATTGTTTCTTTACATGAGTTGCTACTTTTTTAAAAGTCGAATTTTCTTTGCTTTATGATAGTAAGTGATTGGAAGAGAAAATTGGGTTTAAATAAAAAAATTATCCCACTTGGCAGTCTAAAGCCATTCTCTGGTTCATAAATACTGCTGATAGGAGCACCCCATTATTTTTAAGGGGTTCAATGAACAGAATTCAACTGTCTTCATTTGTGCTTGCAACATACAGACAGGATATTTATGGGAAAGCACTTATAAAAAAGAAAAAAAAAGCTTTTACTCACATTGGAAAGGTCTGAGATAAAGCTATTATAATCACGCCTGCTTGCTTCATGCCCTCCATTTTTCTCTTTTACAAAGCTTTTCTCCCCTTGCCCCAGATAACTATTTAATTCAATGGATGTTTGCTAGTATCCTTTGGTTTTTCACTTGTAAGTAGCCTGGAACTTGTTTATAGATCAAACACTCTGTTAATATCTTCAGGATATCTCCAAGGACACTGGATCACAGGCTAGGAGGAGTCCTCTCTCTGCAAGTGACTCTCTGGATGCTCACACTGCACTACCACCTCTGTATTCCAGTCATCCAGCCCAGCCCTCCCCAGTCCACATATCTATGCTACTGCGTTCCTGTCAGTGGGTGAGTTCCAAAGGCCTTGTTCCCACCTAATTCACTTTCTGGCCAAACCCTATGTTTCCTCCAGCTGCAGTCACTGTGGCACCAAGACTACCAAGCAACGGAACGCAGCAGAGTGAGGAGGCTGCTGTGCTAGGCTGAGAGTCCCTCCATCCGCATTGCACCTCCCAGGTACCTCTATCACTGGGAGTCTCCAGGCCAGGCTGCAGACTGCTCCCGGACTCCAGCCAGTGCCTTCCCACCACTGTTCTTTGTGTGGCCTACTTCAACTCTTTTGTTCCCATTCCATATAACCTCGCTGTCTAATACTTGCTGTATTCAGGTATGGTTTGCGTAAATTCCTCACTAAGACATATACAATGTAGTAAACTTTGATAATATATAGTCATGTAACCACTACAGTCAGGATATAAGGTGATCTTAATTCCCAGAAAAGTCTCCATAAAAGCCTCTTTGGTATAGGTACCTTTTCCTGATGCCCTACTCTAACAAATGGCATATCCACTTTCCCTTCTGGTACTTTGCCATTTTTAGACTTTTCATAGAAGTATTCAATTGTGTATTATTTCATTTAGCTTATTGATTTGATAGCTTCATCACTATTATATGTATTGATGTGATGGGACTTAAAAGTATGTGATAAAAATAGAACAAAAAGATTACGCATATTCTCCATGAACTTTTTGAAGCTCCTTGCATTTCCTTCCTCCCTTGCTTCCTTTCAATCATCTATTCTCTTTTTGTGCAGTATATTCTACAATATATTTGTCTGTTGGTCAGTTGACAGAGGCATGTTTCATCTTCACATGTTTCATCTTTGAAACAGAGAGAGCAGTTCCCTGATGTTGGTCTAAAAATCATCCTGATTAAGCACAATTTATTTAAATGTAGCAGAAAAGGCCCAGAGATGCGCAGGCATGCATGTTCGGGGATGTCAGCTTGTGTTCTTTGAGACAGGAGAAAAGTACCCAAGTGGCAGGTGACAAGATGCCCAGTTCATTCAGCATCCAGAAAGGACAAAGACACACCTCATTTTGGGTCTCCATTGGGGCCCTCCTTGACTCCTGCAGCTTCTGAAGGGGAACTTAACTTTCCCTTTCTAGCAGTTGCTTCAGCATGTAAATCCCACTATGGTTTCTTCACATATGTTCTTAAATATTAAGTATTAATTTTGTTTTCTACTTTCATTTGTTCAAATTGTGAAATCCAGTGATCAAGTCTGTGAGAAGAAATTTCTGTTTGAACGAACTCACAGGTCAATTTGATAAAAACTACATGATCTGAGTTGACATAAGTTAAAAGTGATGACTTCATTCAGTACCTTTCAAAATTGAATGTGGCTGTGTTCACCAGAACTAGTTTGGGAAACATGAGATACCTGAGCCTCAGCTTTGAACATTCTGATTGAGAAGTTTGAGGTTAGAGCACAAGAATCTTCTGTTTTACCTACCCCAGGAACTTCTGAAGTGAGTGGTGTAGAGCTCTCAGGAGTGCTGGCACACAGAAGATCTGATGTAAACAGTTGGTCAAACTTGTCTGAGAAACTGCACACATTAGTAAAGGTTCTTCCAGTTGTAAGTGACAGGGACCCAAATCCAACAGGTTTGAACAGAAACAGAAATATGAGAAGTATTATAACAGATAGCATCTGACTGGGAAGTAGGGAGTATCACTGATTGAATAAAATATGACCACTTGCTGCTTTTCTAAGTCATTCCTCGGAGCTGATGGATTCACACCTTTTGGGTTTGTTTCCATTTTCCATCAGGAGACCTTCCGGTAGCAGTTAGCAGGACGGCCACCAAAAGTTCTATGCCTGTGTTCCACCCACTCAGAATTTGGAACCCAGAAATTTCATGACTGGGCTTCACTGAGCTAAGTTGTATCACAATCTCATCCCAAAACATACTCCATAGCAAGTGAATAGAGTGCTGTGACAGCCAGCCCTGAGTAGGTGTGTCTGTCTGGGTTGAGAGACACAGGGCATGGGCAGCTCTAACAAAGCCCCATGACTTGACAGTGGGGTGGGGTGATTCCATCCTCCAAGCAAAAAATCAAAGTGAGAAATGAAGCTTGGTCATGGACAACATCCCCAATCTGTTACATTGTACATTTCACATGCACACATCTAGTAAAATACTGTTTTCCTCCAATTATCTGCATATATAAGTAATCTAGACTTTAACTTCCTAATCAGAACACTGAAACTTGCTTCTTTATATGGGGCTCAGTAATCACCTGTGAGCTCAGGCTGAGTGAATACACTGAAGTCTGGGGCTGGAGTTCAGCTTTTGGAGAGCTTGGCAGCTAAAGGTTAGCAAGAGTCTGCCCAAGACCCTTTCTCTGGATTGGTCTTTAAATGTTTGGATTATAATATGCTGTGTTTTGTTTTGAACTCCTAACTTAGAAGTTCATTTGGCCCAGGCACTAAGTCTCCTCTTGAATGTCCATATTCTGTATTCTGTATTAGAATGCTGGAGTTAAAGCCCTGGCCTTGCTCTCTAGCAGACCGATTCTCTCTCTCTCTCTCTCTCTCTTTCTCTTTCTTCCCTCCCTCCCACCCTCCCTCCCTTAAATTGTATAGTTAATTTTTAACAGATTAAAGCAATTTTTGGAAAATACATTTCAAAATCTATAATTTACATTAACATCACTAGCCAGCGTGATGGAATAATGAATAATAGAAATGTGTGCTAAACCCTCATCAGTCAGGGGTGAGAGGTAAAACAGCAGGCATTAAAAAACAAATAGCAGAAATAATTGAAAGAGCTTGGATAAAAAAGATGAAGTCTAAAAGCTGAGTGTATTAATTAAGCCATGACCATGAGAGATGATTCCAATGTGTGTCAATGTGGGATGCTAAGAGAAAGGTGATGGAATTAAGTAATCAAATCTTTGCTCTTCATTAAAAAGGCCAGACCTAGTATTGCTACAGGCAAGAGACCTACAAATATAATTCATGATAGTCTTATCAGTAATATTCCACTGCCATATAATTGCAATAAGGGTCATCTGTGAAGAAATTTGTCAAGGCTGAGTAGTTGATGAAGAAAATAAAATAACTATAGCAGGAAATAGAGAGCTGCTGACCTAAAAGGTCTCATTTGACCCAAAATGAATATGTCTCCCTTGTAAATTTCTTGTGAGCAATAACCATTACAGGTTCAGTCAAATGTCAAACACGCAGGCCCCTGTCCCAGGCCTACCTTTGGATATGGGCATGGTAGGACCTATGTGACCTGCTTGTGACTCAGCAAGCAAGCCCTGCAAGCAACAACAGATGTCTTTGCTCTCTTTGTAACAACCAATTCTCAATATCTCTTACTATCTACAGTTTTAAATCAGTGTGTGAAATTGGCAAAGCTCAGAGTAAATAGGACTCGATGTGTTAGTTCACATTTTAAAAGATATAGCAAAATTTTGTGATAATATTTTAAAAATCTCAGGAATCTAGTGTTTTGTCAAAATTTTGTGCCGTTGAAGAATATACATTAAAGAATATACATATATGTATATGTATATATATATGTATTTATTTGTTTTTTTTTTTTATCCTAAAGGCAGATTTACAGAGAGGGAGAAACAGAAAGATCTTTTCTTTGCTGGTTCACTCCCCAGGTAGCTACAACAGCTGGAGCTGAGTTCCAATCCAAAGCCAGGAATCAGGAGCTTTCTCCAGGTCTCCCATGTGAGTGCAGGGTCCCAAGGCACTGAGCCATCCTCTATAGCTTTCCCAGGTCACAAGCAGGGAGCTGGATGGAAAGTGGAGCAACTGGGACAAGAACCAGCATCCATATGGGATCCCAGTGCATGCAAAGTGAGGACTTTAGACATTTGGCTACTGCGCTGGGCCCACACATGCATATTTTGTTTAAACTATGGGAGTGAGTTTTGGAATAGCTGCTAAGAGCACTTGGGGACCCGGCTCAGTAGCTTAGTGGCTAAATCCTCACCTTAGGAATTTTGCATCATGATTTATATTCACAACCAGAAGAAGAAAGATCTTTCTCCGTCTCTCCTTCTCTCTGTATATCTGACTGTCCAATTAAAAAATAATTTTTTTTTTCAAAAAAAAAAAGAGCACTTGGGACCCTTGCATGCAACTCAAAAGGCCTGGGTTCCAGACCTTGCTCCACACCCGATTACAGCTTCCTACTAACGCATACCTTAGGGGACAGTAAGTGATGGCTCAAGTCCTTGAGCCGCTGCTACCCACATGTGAGACCTGGACTGAGCTCCCAACTCCTGGCTTCAGCCTAGCCTTGACCGCTATGGGTACTGGGGAGTGGGCCAAGAAAGAATTCTTTTTCTGTCTCTCTCTCTGTGAATATATGTATGTATATATATATATAGAGAGAGAGACAGAGAGAGAGAGAGAGAGATAATATACATAGAATATATTCTATATATATTCTATATATAGAATATATATACATCTATATATTCTATATAGATATATAGAATATATATACATCTATATATTCTATATAGATATATAGAATATATATCTATATATTCTAAAAATCTTTACTCATATATAAATGTATATTAGCTAATTTTTCCTAATGGACACTACAAGGTGTCTTTGAGTGTGCATATGATTTGTTTCTTGCCCCTTGTTCTTGAGTGAATTGTCCATTTATTCTACTTAGTAGAAAACAAGTTCAGTGAAACTACAATAAACTGGATACCAAGAGAAAGACAAAAGACCTGAATGAGAATGGAAGTGATTTGGAGGGCTGGGTACTGAATGACATCAGTGTGCTGGCAAGGAACAGGGATACACAGCAAGGCTAGACTGTCTGATGTTCTGCCTGGGGTAGAACAAATGAAGATGAAGACATGTACCAAGGTGCAGTAATAAATACAGCTGTCTGCAATGTGCCCCTCATGATTATTAGTGTATTTTCTGGTACAGAGGGACTTCTTTAATGTAGATGATACATACTTAACCTTTTTCCTTTTCCTTCCAATGCTTTCATCTCTATCAGCCCTGCTCTGACCTGCCATTCATTGATTTGAAATTTGTGTTTTATAAGAAACTCCTCTCTTTCAAATTTCATTCATCCTCAATGTAAAACTGAAACCTAGCTTTTACTTGACCATGAAATATTGCATATTCCTCACTGAATGACTTCCATTTTGAGATAAGAGTCTTGGTTCCTCCAGAAAGGAGGTGTGTGCCAAGGGCTTGTCTGCAAATAACATGTGTAAAAAGTCCTAGAGGCCAGGGAATGGAGCTGAGCAGGATGAAGCTAGAAAGAAGACATGAGTTCAGGGCTCTGGTTGTGCTGGGATGCTCTCAGGTTAATTCTGTGGGAAGTTGGTTGTTGCAGCAACTCCTGAAGTAAGTCATGGCTTGAGAGGACGTGCGGATACACTGAGCGAGTACACTAGCTGCTACACTCAAGTCTGTCACTCTTCTGGTTAGGGAGTCAACCATCCACTTGGAACCCACCTCTCTAAAACCACTTTCTTCCTCAGTTTCCCATCACTACAGTGGTCTTCCAAGCTTCTCACTGATGGTGGCACTGGAGTCTTTATCTTTTTTTTTTAAGAATTATTTATATTTTTATTGCAAAGGCAGATATACAGAGAGGAGGAGAGACAGAGAGGAAGATCTTCCGTCCGATAATTCACTCCCCAAGTGAGTGCAATGGCTGGAACTGAGCTGATCCAAAGCCAGGATCCAGGAACTTCTTCCAGGTCTCGCATGCGGGTGCAGGGTTCCAAGGCTTTGGACTGTCCTTGACTTCTTTCCCAGGCCACAAGCAGGGAGCTGGATGGGAAGAGGGGCTAATGGGACATGAACTGGTGCCCGTATGGGATCCAGGCACATACAAGACAAGGACTTTAGCCGCTAGGCTACCATGCTGGGCTCTGGAGTCTTTATCTTTAATGCTCTGTGCTCTGTCACCATTCTCCATTGTCCAATACACTTAGTGGTGCCCATATAGGCCCCATTCTTTACGGCTCCACTTCTTCTCAGTCATCCCCCGACTTCACCCACCTCAGCCTAACCATACCCAAGGTAATACAATCACTGAAGACCTCTTCACTTGTGAGTCTTGAACACAGGAATTTTACATTATGCTTTGTATTCACAACCTATTCTCTTTATCCCATTTGTTCTAAGCGGTGCCCTCTGAAGTTTCCAACCTATATTCTAGATACTTGGATTTGCTTCCTTTTTTAGGCTAGGCTCGTTGGAATATGCAAACATGTCTGCAGTATGTGAGATGGAGACTTAAAATCCCATGCCTTTTAAATGTCCTGCCTCCTTTCTTGGTTCCACATTCATAGGTATTATCCAAGACTATTAGGGAGAATTTTCAAGTGTCGTTACACCAGACTCGTCTACGGATTCATACTCTCTCCCCCAGACTTCCATAATAACGTTGTATTATTCCTTTATCTTTGAATCATTAGGTTTACTTTTCCCATCTTCTACCCCTGACCTTAGAAACAGTCATGGTAGATGTCTGTCTTCTCCACCCTTCTGAAAATATAGAGGCAAGTCAGCATTAGTCCCCTCAAAATCTCTTATTTGCAAAATGTACAGCTATATTTATTTTCTCCCTTTATTTCTATTTCTGAGGAAAACTTCCACCTCTAAGACTATGAATAAAATGCAACAAGCTTCAAATCTTAGCTAATTTTCAGTTTTTTCAGCACACCAACCTGCTCACAGTACCCAACTTTACTTCTTTCATTTATTTTATCCACTGCAAAGATATTTCTGGAAAATTACTGTTCTCTAATACTTAACCGAGTTTTTAAACATTTCCTCCAATCTTTTAAAGTCAAAATGCATTTAGATTGAAAAACTCAATTACATATCATAATTAAGAAAGCTATGACTTCAGAGGTGCCTTAATGCAAAGGGTGGATTTCTAAAACGAATAATTCTTAGTTTTCATCCATTGTTAAAATGTTCATTTGAAAGTCATACCTGCTATTTTCGAGGTCTTCCATTTGTATGCTATCCATAGATTTGACAAGGATGCCCTCTATGTCCTCATTTAGTTCATAGATTAGAAATAGGTTCAGTTTTTGTAAACCATGATCACTGTTTATGGTAGGCTACCAGGTCGCTTTTCTGACCCCCAGTCAGGTGAATCCATCTGTCAATTATCTTTAAATCTTTGAAAAACAATATTCTATCAGTTTAAGTTATTATGCTAATGTTTGAGCCACATTCCTCTTTCTTGATAAGAAGATAGCAGGACGGAGTTTGTTAAATAGTCTGTTAAAAAAATATTCTCTGGTGATTTTTAATTTGCTTCTCTAGTCCCAAATACAGCCAGAGATGTGAAGGTCACAAGGAATAATTTGGAGGTTGCAAAGGGCTCTTTGTAAGAATTTTAGGGAGCTAACATTTGACATAATGGGCAAAGCCCCACCTACAATGCTGGCATCCTTTAAGGGTGCCAGTTTATGCCCTGATTGCTCCACTTCTGATCAAGCTCCCTGTTAATGGCCTCTGCACCCACATGGCAGACCCAGATGAAAGTCCTGGCTACTGCCTTCAGGGTGGTCCAGCACCGGCTATCATGGTCATCTAGGGAGTGAACCCCTGGATGGAAGATCTCTCTTTGTCTCTGTCTTCTAGAACTTGAATTTTCAAGTCTCAGAACTCTGACGTTTAGAAATAAAATATGAGTTTTACATATTTAGTAGAAATTATATATTATCTAAAATATTTGCCAACTTAATTCCAACTAAAGAGCCAAGGCACAAGTTTTTGAAGTAATGGTTAAGCTGATCCTTGGGATGCCCCCATGATAATGCCTGGGATGGGATCCCACACTGCTAATGCGTGCCCTAGGAGGTAGCAGGTTCCCTGCTGTCTAAATGGAAGAAATGAGTAAAGTTCTTGCCTTTGACTTGACCCAACACTGGCTGTGGCAGCATTGGGGGAGTGATCCAGAAGATATAAGATCTCTGTCAGTGTGTCTCTGGTTTTGCATTTGTTTGTTTGTTTGTTTGTTTTCCCCCTGTCTTTCAAACACATTCAAAATAGTTAAATTTTAGGAATGACTTGAAGTTAGGATCCTTGGAGAACACCATTCAGGAGACTTATTCTTGCTGCCTTTTACACACAAGGTAAGCCCTAAGTGTAATTCATGGGAAGCATTGTGACTGGTGTGCCCTGAAGTTGAGCAGCTCTGATTGAGGCGAATGTGGCCACAGTAGCCTTGCCACTCCTGTGCATCCTGGGAGCGCCTGGCAATTATGGTTCACAGTCCAGGCTTCAAAACAGAACAAAGTGACTAACCCCCTCTGCCCCACTCCCTCAACCCACACAAACAAGTTTCTGGCATCATAGTTCATCCAGAGAGCTTTCTTTTGACAAATATTTGATGAGCTTTGAACTTCTGTTAAAAGTTATTATTTGATTACATAATCCATTTTGATATTTATTTATTTAAAAGTCAAAAAAGAGAGAATAAGAATCTTCCATCTGCTGTTTCCATCCCAGGTTAACTGCAGAGACCAGGTGTAGGCCTGGCAGAACCATGTTTCCCATCTAGGGACTGCAGTCCAAGCACTTGGGCTGTCTTTCACTGAGTTTCCCAAGCACATTAGCAGGGAGCTAGATAGGAAGCAGAGCAGCTGGGACCCAGGCTGGCAGCCATATGCCAGGTAGTGGGTTTGGCCACTATGCTCATGTAATTAATTTTAATGTCAATATATGCCATGTAAATGGAGAGAAAGCCTAAATATTGCTAACATTCTCTGTTTCTCATTCACTCACCTTTAATATGCCCATCAACTGGAGTCGAATTTTCTCTTTTTAAGAACTTATTTGTAAGACAGAGTTACAGAGAAAGAAAGAAACAGGGAGAGATCATTCATCTGCTGTTTGACTCCTCAAACAATGGCAATGGCTCGAGCTAGAACTTGGCCAGTCCAAAGGGGGAGCCAGAAGCTGGGAAGCTTCATCTAGGTCTCCCTTGTCTGTGCAGGGGCTCAAACACTCGAATCCTTCTCCACCACTTTCCCAGGCACGTTAGCACGGAGCTGGATAGAAAGTGGAGCATCCAGGACTTGAACTGGCACCCATATGGGATGCCAGCACTGAAGGCAGCAGCTTTGCTTGCTAGGTCACTGTGCTATCTCCCTCTTCTCCCTCCTGTTTTCTCTTTTACAGCATGGGTCGGGGGTTCTACTGTAAACAGCCACACAGAAAACATTTAAGCCTTTGCAGCTCTCATATGTTCTTTGTCAATGCATTAGTTTTTTTTTTCTAGCAGCTATAAATGTTTTAAGAGCTGGTCATTTTGTCAACAGTTAGTATTGCCTCACTGGTTTTGATAGGGCAAGAGCAAAATGAACAGTTGAGGCCAGGAGAGAAACCAGGAAACTGAGGTCAAAGAAGATTCACGTTTTGATTCCTTGTCCACGCAACCAAGAGCAGGCTTCAACACACACTCCATTTGGGAGATGTCCCAACCCTCTGCATTCTGCATTCTGCCTCAAGGCCAGTCTGTAAAAATTCTTGTCTGTGCAGAGGCTGAGGCTCTCAGTCTCACACCAGTGGAGGGTCCCTCTCATGTTTACTCCTCAATAAACCTGACTGTGTCTTTGACCTTGTGTCTGGCACTCTTTGGGTATTTTTTATTTTCTTTGCTTTGGAGGCTGGCACATATGTTTGCCCAAGTAGATTTTAGTTATCAGTCCATTAAATCCTCACAATAATACAAGGAAGTAGGTTCTTTTATTGCGCTCATTTGTTACATTGGTAAAGTACAACACAGGAGTGGGACGGACAGTGTTCTGTAACTTGCCCAGGTCCACATGGTGATTCAGCACTTGGAATTTCTTAAGCTTGTCTCAGACCCATACTGAAGGACGTAAGGGATCACCAGCTGCTTACAGGAGTTGTTATTCATGTCTATGGAAGGGAAAGAGGCTTCTGCCTTTGACAATATTTTTTCTATATACACAGTGCAACTGCAGACGTGTGTTTTCACTCTATTTTGGAACGATAAAGTGATATGAAAATATTTCTAGTAGCATGCCAAAAACGTCTTCACTATGCACAAAATGGACAAAGTCCAAGTGTTAGTTTAAATTTCATATTATCTACCAATCTTCCCAGAGGAATCTGAAAGATGTTATTGTTTAAGTCACAGAATTCTTTGGAATAGTATTCTCTTTGTAAACAGTTGGCAATCCAAACTCCGGATTTTTCCATTTAATGTTCAAGAGAAGCTCATTTTGAGGATCATTTTCTTTCTTTCTTTCTTTCTTTCTTCTTTCTTTCTTTCTTTCTTTCTTTCTTTCTTTCTTTCTTTCTTTCTTTCTTTCTTTCTTTCTTTCTTTCTTTCTTTCTTTCTTTTATTTTTATCATAAAGGCAGATATACAGAGAGGAGGAGAGACAGAGAGGAACATCTTCCATCCAATGATTCACTCCCAAAGTGACCACAATGGCCGGTACTGTGCCAATCCAAAGCAAGGAGTCAAGAACTTCTTCTGGGTCTCCCACACGGTGCAGGGTCCCAAGGCTTTGGGCTGTCCTCGACTGCTTTCTCAGGTCACAAGCAGGGAGCTGGATGGGAAGTGGAGCTGCCGGGATTAGAACCGGTGCCCCTATGGGATCCCGGGGCGTTCAAGGCAAGGTCGTTAGCCGCTAGGCCATCACGCTGGGTCCTTGAAGATCATTTTCAACTTGAATATCTGTCACCTTCCTTTTAAACCTTTCTTTGGCCATTGCTTTCTGATACTGCTGGTTATTGGGCTTGAAGTGCTGAACTGCTACTCATCCCTTGTTTAATACCACAATTGCCTCTTTACCAATACTTTCATCTTCCTTTTACAAATAAAATTAGTGGTGATTTTTCTAAAAGTATAATTAACCTGGTTTCTTCTTTTAATTCATGTTTTTCTGTCAGAGAGGAAGAGGGAGCTGGTGATGGGTGTTACTTATTTTGTAAATGCAACTGCAGGAATACTGTGGTGAAATTAAATCTTGAAACAGCGATACCTCTTAACGCTTTTGACAGTGGAGCGAACACAGAGGAAAGGGAAGAGCCAGACAAGTGGGAGGCAGCCAGGGGCAGCCCTGGAACGTTCTTAGCAATCGGAAGTTAGCACATCACTCCCAAGCATTCCACTGTCATTTGGGAAAGCTGACTAAGAGAAGGCTTCCTTTGACATGAGCGTGAATCTCATTCAAGAGTAAAAAACACGGTTGAGAAAAGGTGATCATATTAAAGCTCCTGTTAGGTAAAGAAAAAGTCATCTTTCTCCTTAAGCTGTCGTGCACCTACTTTGGTCACCATCCTTTTGATGTGGTGTAACAGCTCAATTCTTTTTTCTCCTGCAAGAAACTTGAGATGCTTCTGAGGAGTGCTCCTTTTACTTAGAGATAGGTTGTAAATATTAAGCAGTAGAAGGCAATAAATCATGCGAGACTTCAGACCTGGGACCCCTGTTTTGGTTTCTTTGGGACAAAGAAGATGAGTTAGAGAATGAGGAAATTTGGGTGCTATTAGATTCAATGCACTAATCTTACTTCACTTACCAAATTTCAAACATTCCTTCGAGTCTGAAAAATAGCAGTTTCCATTGTTAGTTCTTGAATTTTACACAAATAAAGCTTGAAATAAAATATGTTAAACATTTTGGAAAAAAAAGCTATGTTAAACATCTGAATGATTTTTTTATATCATGAAAAAAGCTGAGTGCATGAAATGATTTTAACAACCTCCTCCCCAGGCAGCTTCATGGTTTTGGACCTCTGACAGTGTTAAATTTAAAAATTATCTAATTTTAAGCTTTGGTTTCCTGCCTCAATACTGGAATGAATAAAGCTGCATGTTTTCCATTAGCATGATAATCCAATCAATAGGACATACTTCTGCCAGGTTGCAGTAATTAGAAGGCATCATTTATAGTAGAATCAACATTAATTGTCTATAATGTAATAAATTATGATCAAACCAGGATACAGCGTACAAGGAGATTGTAGCATCGAGTATATTTATATGATGACTTCAAATCAGCTCTTTTTCAAAAATGATTCACTCACCAATTCACTCAGAAATCTAGTTGATTATGGCCTTTATGTTCAGGGACAAATATTTCAGAGCCCATTAATGCTATTTATTCAGCAGGGTGTTTATAGATAGTGATTGGGGAAAAACCCATATGCTTTCCTACACTGCAGCAGATCATTGATTGTGCAGAAAGGACTGACCCAACCAGGAAAGTATACTGCTGTGGCAGGTGGATAGGTGCTTAGCAAGTAAATAGATTCATCCGGACCCATAAGACATGTTCATCATGAGTTAGACACTGAGATTTTTAGTTGTTTTGTTTTATTGTTGTTAAATCATGTGCTTACAAAAAAGTGTAGAGAGCTCAGTGAATTTCTACAAACTAACTAGGATAATCAGAACCCAAATCTAGAAGCAGAGTATAAGTTGTTCTTGTTCCCAACCTGAGAGTAACCGTCCTTCTTTCTTAGTAGTAGAGTCCAAATGCAGCCTGTTTTAAATCTATTTATATAAACTGAAATATTCTGTATGTAAGATTTCGTGTACATACAGCATTGTTTCACTCAGCAGCTTCCTGGTGATACTTAACCATGTTGTATGCAGTCGTGCTCATCATATCAGGAATAACATGCATTAACATATGTATCCATTGTTCCTTCCATAGGTTAGGGGGCATTTCCTGTTGGTGCTCAGATGAAGGATATGGCCATGACGTGTCTTGAGCCCAAATTTCAGTTAGCAGATATGAGTGTGTTTCTAGTGGCCATTTCCTTCTGGACGAATTGGTGGGCTGTAGCATAGACATGTGTTTGGATCTGGTTATCTCATTTCCTATCAGAAATGACTGACAGCTGCTCCACATGGCTGCCATCTTTCCGTTGAAGCCATTCTGGAGGATGTATTATGGTAGCACCACAGTGCCTTACATGGGGTTTGCTGATGACTGCTGAGGTTAGTATAGAAGCACTCTGGTCATAATATTTCAAATTTTTAGGTACTAATTTGTGTTGATGAGGAAAAGGCTTTTCCTCCAGTTTGTGATTTAAGCATAGTCACTTAGCTAGTTTTTGGGAAACCAAGATTAGAAGTGGTAGGCTTTGCTCACTTTAGAGAACATTTCTTGGTAGAATTTTGGAGTCAAAAGGAACTTCTGAGATGTTCCCATTCAAAAGTTTCACTCAGTAAAAGAATATGAAGTCCAAAGAGTCTGGTGTCTTAGGTGCATCAGGCATGGGCTGGCTGACCTTTATTTTAGTTCTGGCTGTGGGACACAACGGGGCTGGAGTCCTCAGTTTATTCTGCATTCTATCACTGAGCTGCTCGCTGTGTGGGAAGAGTCCATTTCACCTGCTCTCTCTGACTATCTGGTTTTTTTTACCGCTAAAATGAGAGTGGCATGAGCTAAAAAACATTTTCTTGTTTGTTTTTAACCACCCAGAGGATCTTTGTGATGAAAACTACTGGGTTTTGTGGTTGATAAAAACTATGCCAGCACTGTCCTCAATGGCTCGTCCTCCCTCAGTGCCAGAAGCTGCTTAAAGTCCAGGATTGGCCGTAGCATGAGGCTCACCTCTGCAGCTCTTGCCCCATGTCACAATAATACGTTGTACCACTCCATTCAGTTATCCTCAGCCCCCACAGCGTATCCCATCCCAAATACCACGAGCCCCACCTCTCCAGGCCTCCACCCGTGGTGTGCAATCTCACTTGGAAGCCTGGTCCTCTTTGCTGTTTCCTTTTTTAGTTAATCTGAGCAATCTCCAATCTGTACAAGCTGTGCTCCTCCCTGCTTTACCCCACTGCTCTTTTCTGGTTTTCAGTGCTCAAAGGGGCCATTTTCTACTGAAGTCTTCTCCCACTAACCTACCTGAAGTCTTGCAGACTGTATCTTTCTGAATTGTGATTTGACAAGGCACAATCTTGCTAGAGAAAAATGAAAACATCTCTGATGGCGCTCTTTGGAAAAAAAGATAAAATTCAAATTCCATAATATGGCATTCAAGGTCTTTAAAATCTAACCCCTGCCTAACCTTGCAAACCTGAGTTGAATGTCTTACTGCTCTTTTGGCTTTGTTGCTTCACCCCAACATCCTGCCACAAACTCTAGCTGCTTTCTCATTAAGCTTCTTTCACTGCATAACACGTCCACTCCCATTTAACTTGTAGAAACTGGGGCTGTAGGATGTCCTTTTCCCCTCCAGCTGTTCAGTTTCTGCTGAGTTCTTTGCCTCTTCTGTCCTCTCTCGCATTGATCATGTCACTTCCACCTTCTCATCAGTGTCCATATCAGTCACGGCAAAGTTGAACCGCAGTATGCCTTACCTGGTTTCTTACTGTTTCTGGACCCATCCTTTTTGCTTCTTGAAGGTTCTCAAGAGTTAGGATTAGCTTCATTCATGCCTGTCTCCTCTGTGCTAAACATAGACATTCTGAATATGCATTATAGGAAAAAATTGAACTTGTTACATCATCAAAAGAAGCAAAAACAGGTTTTGCTGAGTGATGAAGTATCACAACTCCCCTTTCTTGTAACCTAATCACGTGTTCAAGCTTTATTCCTTTGCAGTTCTTGCCATTAGTATTATTTTTAACTAGATGTTTGCAATGATAACATTTTTGTATACATGCTAAAAGTAATCTACTTGCAGTTATGATGTCATGAACATCATAACATTTTATTTTTAAAAATTGGATTTGCAGAGTTTCCAAATGGCGAATGTATAAGGAAGTGTGTTTTCTTCATTGCCCCTCTTCAATTTTGGTCCTTTTTGCAGCATATCACATTGACAGTTATGAACCTAAGCAACAGTGAGTATGTGATTGATCATAATGTTGCTTTCAGAAAAATGTGGACAATGCTTCCCACCCCCAAATCTGGCAGAGACAAAATCCTAAATGAAATTTAAAATTAGAAATAATTTTTAGAATAAAATAGCTGTGTAAGACAAATAAAAACCTACAAATAAATCTTCTATGAAATATGAAGTCCCACGTGGCTCATAAGCCCTTTTCTAGAAAATAAAAAGTTATAAGAGAATCAATTACTCATAAACCTATAAATTCTTCACCTTTTCCTAAAGGTATTTTACGTGGACACACCCATTGTTCAAAAATGCAGCTTGAGTTTAGCCAAACTTTAAGGTGTCTGAAGGGTTATTGTATAAATGCAGCGATCAGAATACATTGTCAACGAAGACAGCTACACTTTCAGGAGACGTGAGGCTCTTTGAAGTTCTCTGCCATCATTAAGTAAATTCCAAGGCACTTGAAAGTTTTAATTTTCCAAAATGGTCTTTCACCTAGAATGTTTGAGATTTTATAAATAAATTCCGAAAGAACAGAGTTGTGTAGAACAAAGGAAAGGGACATTTTGAGGCAAGTCATTGAAAAAGAGAACAGAGATTAAACGTTTTCACACTTTGTTCAAAAAGGGCGTATTTTGATCTTGTTCTTACTTAAGGAATGCTAAATTATAGTATGAAGCCCACCTTAATAACCATTCTTGAATAGCCACATTATCCAAAATTACTGACATTAAATACTAAATTAGCATTAGCTGACTGCTATTGTTTCTAAGTTAATTTTTTTTTCAGTTTCCATGAGTTTTGTGAATTTGAACATCGTGGAATAACTGTCTCTCAAAGGAAACAAAGTATTGCAGCGGAATGAGTTCTAACCTAGAAACCTGCAGACATCCCCTGACAATTTTCTGCCTAACAGCTCTATGGCTTTAGGGCAGTCTCTCGGCTTTCACTGACTTGCAAAGGGATTGAGCAACTGGAGGCTTTGTTAGGTGTTTCCTAATTCTAGGATCGAGTAACTCATCCCTGGGTCCATGTTAAACAGAGTTATGCCCCGTGTCTCACCACCATTCCAGACTCAGCTCTGTGTCTCCCAGTGTTGTGTTATGAATCTTGGAGTTGAAAGTAAATCCATCTTGGGTCCAGCACGATGGCTTAGTAGCTAAATCCTTACCTTGCATGTGCTGGTATCCCATATGGGCACCAGTTCATGTCCTAGTTGTTTCTTCCACTTCCCATCCAGCTCCCTATTCGTAGCCTAGGAAAGCAGTCGAGGATAGCCCAAAGCCTTGGGACCCTGCACCCATGTGGGAGACCCTGAAGAAGCCCCTGGCTCCTGACTCATGCCTTTTGCTATTGTGACCACTTGGGTAGTGAACCAGTAGACATCTCTTTCTCTTTGTCTCTCTTTCTCTCTGTAAATCTGACTTTCCAATAAAAATAAAATAAATATTTCTTAAAATAAAAGTAAGCCCATCTTAAACTGCCCAAGCCAAACAGGTACTTTATTAACTCACATAACAGGGATTAGAAGATCTAGATTTTTTAAATTTGGAGGAGTCAGAAGGCTCCAAAAATCACTTCTCAGCCTTTTAGCTAAGATCAAGCCAAAAGGCAAACAAATACATCACCAAAATCCGATTCCCCAAGTCCTTTGTCTCCACTCAGTATTCCTTTGCCTTGGTCTCTTTCAGGTAGGCTCTCTCCCCCTGGAGTTTGTTGGCAACTCCAGGCTTACCTTATCTTTTCACCAAGCTACACCAGATAGTAGAAAGGTAAAAGGGGTTTGCAAGAGAAGTCCTGATTGTCCAGGTCTGAGTCTACCCAAGTGAGTGAGGACTGCAATGGGAAGACACTTTCTCTGGAGCACAGAGTTATGGTTTCCCTTACAAGGGATGGGGATGCTGAACACACAAAAGCAGCAGATGTCCCCGGCAACTGTGTGATGTGGGTCACTTCTTTTGAGATTCATATGGTTCTTCTGCTTTTACCACACCAATCCCTTGGAAAATGAGAAGTACACACATTCCCCTCTGCAGCTCCTATCAAGTCCATCATTGTTCTACAACATGACAAGAGATAAATATTTGTTCATTAAACAATGGAGGCTGCTGTGGGAGTGAAGCTGGCAGGTGGTCAGTCTCCAGTGGCAGCCACTTCAGCATCCATGACAGCAAGTACCATCTAGGACTTTCTTCCTGGATGGGCTTTTGGCAATTTGTGATCTGTGATGGAGTTCTAGTGTCTGGCACATTCTGCCCAATGCTACCCCAAACTGCTTATTTTGATTCTGTTCTTACTTAAGTATTGCTGAATTATAATATGAAGCTCACCATGGTAACTATTCCCCAATAGCCTCATTATCTGGGATTATTGGACTCTTAGATGGATAATCTGTTTTAGGATTTCTCCATTGCGTTGAACAAGACTTTGACCTTTGTGACAATCTGAGGCTCTTCTAGTTTTTCCCTTTCATTTTGACACTTTCATAACTTTGTCTCACTGGAAAAGCTCTTCCTATGCGACCATGCTTACTTTTCCTTACACAGGTGTTACGCCTATCAAACAGTCTTGTACATTCTTGACTCTAAGCATCTGCCCATGGAGACCTAAACTGATGCCAATTTGGGTTTCAGGGCCCAGGGCTTTCAGCACTCCAGCAGTAAGCACCCCGCTCTGGGCGATAAGCAGAACACAATTCCTGGCACACAGTAGTGACACTGTTCACTTTGTCAAAGTGTAGTCCTAAGAGACTTGGCACATTCAGGCATCCTCTGAGATAGCTGATTCATTCACTGAATGAATGGATGATGACATGTTGACAGAAGGTGTTCTGAGAGATCACTGCTGTTGTTGAAAGCCTTGGTAAGACCTGTATTCCAGAGAACAGGAAATACATTCTTTGAGAATCTATGGGCATGTCACATCCGTGAGCTTCTTAAGGTCCTAGTTGTCAAAGACATCCTCAGACATCCTTTGAAAAATTACCTAAACAAATAAATAAACTCACAGATACATGAATTTTTACACCTGATAGAATCTATGCAAAGAAAGGATCACAATGACTGGCATTTTTGTTTTGTTTTGTTTTTCAGTTTTGGAGACAGCACATTTCCTATCTAGGAGCTATACCCTAGCCCAAATACTTGGAAAAGGTAGCAGTTTAAAGATGGATTATAGTTTGTTTTGGAAATGGAGACCCATTGGAATCCTCCAGGACTCTGCTCCTGAATGTGGATGTAGAAGTGGATCCATGCAGCACAAATGTGGCTTGTGGCCACCACAAAGTGCACTGTGGGGTTCTTCCTTCAAGAAAGACCTTGCCATTCAGCAGTGACCTTGGCAGTATGCTACAACTTCTGGACAAGGTCATACTTTCCCTGATGGTTCCTTAAATACGGTTCCAGGGGGTGGCCCATGAAGAATTCCCCCAAGACACAAGGGTGTTTTCTTGCACTGATACATAACCAGCATTGATTTTAAGTAGGACCTGGTTTCCTTTTTTTCTTACCTTCTTACTCCTTCCCTTCCCCTTCTAGTCGTTTCCCTTGCTTTTATTAAGCTATCTTTGAGTTCAGAAGGCTGAGAGAATTTTTCTTTTTTAAAAAAAGAAAGCTTGCCTACCGGCCAGTTTTATATTTTTCCCCAAGCACCCAACAGTCTAATCTTTTTCCTATTTAAAATGAGAATGAGTTTAGCAAGAAATTGACTTGATGTTAGGACAGGAGCTTCGGGAAGCTCTAATCTCAGTGACAGCCTTAACAAACCAATCCAGCTCTCTGGCCTCCTACATATTGAACAGGACCTGTTCTTTCTCGCCCTCCAGGTAGGAAGCCAGGCTGTAAGACACATCCGTGAGGGTGCCAGTCGTCTTTGCTTTCGGCTTGCTCCTCTGTGCTTTGTGGACCGTGGGTATTTTGCAATATATTCCCTACACTTTCAGAAGCACAAGAATTTAGAAACGGGAATTGGACTTTGGTTGCCTTTGAAACATTTGCACTGATTTTCTATCGGTGCAGCCCCCCAAATAGACAATATGTAGACTTTTCTTGAATTTCCTCTCTTTAAAAGAAAACCTTACTGTTTTCTGTATACTAGCAAGAATGTAATAGCGAATTGTGGGGGTGGGGGTGGGGGTAGGGCCTGAGGATTTACCTCCAAGAAAATAGTATTCTTGATTGGTTTGTGGTCGCCAGTGGCTGTGCCAATGACCCTCCAACCTGCGATAGAGTCACCTGCGATGCGTTTGGAGCATGGGTGACTGTCCCCACTCTCAGAGTCTTTCTGTGTAACCGGTGAGGTCTCTAACAAATTCTCAGGAGATGTTGATGATGATGACAGTCTGGGATCTATATGAGAGCCAGCTATCAGTGTCATTGCCTTCTTACTCAATGGGAAAAGACAAACCCTGCAGTTTCCTTAAGCATTCCCATGTGATTTAGGCTTTGTTTTACCATCTTATTTCTTAACCAAATTAATTTAATAGGGAAAGTAAAAAATATCCTGGCTTCTTATTTTAGGCAGAATAATATGTATGGTCTGTCTTTTATCTCAATCTGATTGGTGGCACTACAGTTCTGTTTCTTGTAGGACAAGTGCACGCAGCTAATTATTCATAAAAAGATGACTGGAAACTAAAAAAAATTAAATCTGTTGGAAAACCTTGTCCTAAATATTAAGTGGCATCTGAAGCAATTTATGAAGTTTTTCTGTCTATAAAAGTGGGGGTATTAAAAATGTACTCTGCAGAGTTGTGTTGAGAGTACACAGAATGCCTTATAGTGCTTAACTAGTATCAGTGATCAAGAAATATTAATTTTTCATCTTCATTTCTTATTTTAATGCCATACATTTTTATGGACATAGTTAAAATTATATATATGTATATATATATATATATATATATATATATGTATATATACTTTATGTTGAAAAGGTAGGAGAGGGGAAAGCACAAAGTGTATCACCTGTAGGATGTTTTTAAAATTTTGCTTATTTATCTGCAGGAAACAGAGACAGACACAGACTGATGGACAGACATTGCTACCTCGTCCACTGGTTCACTTTCCAAATGCCCACAGCAGCCAGGGCTGGGCCTGCCCGAAGCCGAGAGCTGGGATCACCATTGGAGGCGGCAGGGAGCCAACTCCTGAAGTCACCATCACTTTCCCCCACAGTGCACACTGGCAGGAAGTTGGAACATGGTATGGAGCCAAGACTTAAATCCAGGTACTCCAATATGGAATGTGAGTGACCCAAATAGCATCTTAATTGCTGAGCCAAATGCCAACCCCAAATTTAGGATTTTTTTTTTTATTAGATAATGTAAGAATTGAAGTTAGAGATTTTTTTCTTTTGATAAAGTAGGGATTAGAAAAAAGGGACAATGCCTTCAGTAAAGACAAGATGTGCTATTCTAAACTATTGTAAACTTAGTATTTGGGAAGCATACTATTCCCAAAGTATATGTTAGCTATTAATATTAGTTAACTCCTAAGGTGTATTATATTTACATGCCAGACATTGCATTAAATACGTTGTATTATTTGCATAATTTCATCCTTATGACATCTCATTGAGGTTCTTTTTTCTAACTTTTACAGGCACTTGTTCATTGCTCTCTGTCTTGCCTATAATGGGAACTCCAAATGAGCAGGGGCTTTAATCTATCTATCTATGTATCTATCTATCTAATGTTGCAATGTTGCTACTTGGAGGAATATCTGGCCTAAAGATATTGTACAAGGAGTTTTAAATGTTCATATCAAGGAAAGGATACCTTCTTTGAGAGGTTAAGCAATTCACTCCATATTCCTGGCTAGTATTGAAATCTAGGCCCTGGACCTGGGTTTATCCCACATCAGTTATCTGAGTTTGGTTGCTGACTTCGGCTTGTGACTCCAGCTTTCTGACAGAGTAGACCCTGGGAGGCAACAGGTGATGGCTAAAGGAAAGGAGTTACTGCCACCCATGTGTCCTTGTCTTCCAGCTCTGGTCATTGTCCAGCCCTGGCTATTGTGGACACTAGAGAGATGAACCAATAGACGGGATGTATTTTCTCCCATTCTCTCTCACGTTTACTCTCTCCCTCCCTCCCTCCCTCCCTCATTGTATTATAGAGTTCATATATACTAACCATTGATGATCATATGATTAACTTTACCCCAGTAACATTTAAGGATAGTAATGCTACTTTCAAACCATTACAGAGATTTGTATTTTCTCAATTATTCATGTTACTTCAATCAATCTACTTGCTGTGTGGATGTGGTTGTAATTTATCTTGAACTGTCTGCACTATTTCAACATTCTTGCCATAGTGGAACAAGATGGAAGGTACCCAGGCTTCTGAATAAGGAAATATCCATTTTGGATTATGAACATCTGAACTTCTTTATAATGGGGAAAGAAGCAGCTATTATTTTGTTTTTCTGTTACACAGAAGTGAGATGATTTGACATATGATGTATTTTGCTTCTATGCTATTAGTTCCTTTTAGAAAAGTTAAAAATGAGAGAGTTATAATAAGTCAAGATTTCCAGAAACAAAATTTCTTTATCTTTGGGTAAAAGTAGATAACATTTCTCTGATATACATTTTTGGTTTTCCTCAGATAATAATGCTGGAAAATTGTCTCTAGAAATAAATCAACAAAGAAGTTGCTTCTAGAATTTTCATCAAGTATATATTTGACATATGATATTTCTTGAATAAGAGTAATTCATTTCTCCCCTGAATGATTAATTCTTTAGTGAATTGCTATCTGTTTGAGACATTTCTTTGATTAGGAATCAGTAACAATGAGTAGTGATCTAACAAAGGTTGAGCTTTTTCTATTTGGTTTTACTTTGAGCAGCTGTCCAGGGTACTTAAATAAAATTAATTATTGTAAATAGTTAAAAAGCAAATGTTTCCCCCTTTTCCTTGTGTGAAAGTGAAATTGCTTTCCATAATAATCCAGATTGTTTTTCCATTTATAACTTTGATATTGTCCTGCCTGAAATGACTAATAAATAATAACTTACGGGGGGTTGCCTATGAAAGTTATGTTGGAAACATCGTACAATTGTGTTGTCATTTTCTTATGCTATAGAAAGGATATGAAATAAGTGACTCTATGTTATAAATTTAGAAGACACTGACAGACTTCCAGTGTTGTATTTCTCATCTGAATTCCTAGGAGGAGGTCATCATATTCTGCTAAAATGCAAGGTGTCTTCAAAGAATGTGTGGAAATGTGAATTATGAAAAGCTGTGCATGGATTTCACATTTTTGTGCCCAGCTATACTCGTCTGTTGATTCAGTTTTCCATGGACGTTCTCATGTATCCCAGGTTAGAGAGTTTCAGCATCTTCTGAAGCATACATCTGCAGCTGTCTGAGTGGTGGAAGACGTCTCACCTAGCTGCAAATGCACTTCATCATCCTTTCCTCTTCGTGCATTAGTTTTATTTTTTATCCCCTTCCCTTTTTCTGGGAGTAGAGGAGAAATTAATTTTCTTTGATGCCAGATCTTCCACATTAAATATTTGAATGGCTTTGTTGTAAAATCTACTTGCTGGGTGATAGTATAAGCAAACCAAGTACTTCTTTCTTTTATATTTTTTTAGATTTATTTTATTTTTATTGCAAAGTCAGATATACAGAGAGGCGGGGAGACAGAGAGGAAAATCTTCCATTCAATGATTCACTCCCAAAGTGACAGCAACAGCCGGAGCTTCGCTGATCTGAAGCCAGGAGCCAAGAGCTTCTTTTGGGTGTTAGGGTACTAAGGCTTTGAGCTGTCCTCAACTGTTTTCCCAGGCTGCAAACAGGGAGCTGGATGGGAAGTGGGGCTGCTGGGATTAGAACCAGTGCCCTTATGGGATCCTGGAGTGTTCAAGATAAGGACTTTCGCCACTAGGCAACCTTGCTGGGCTCAAACCAAGTACTTACTTCTGATTTCTACATGAAATATAAATCCCAAGTATGTTAGTAATAAGCCCTTCCTGATTTTACAGTAAAGCATATACATACATGATAAAAATTGTAGAAGCAATGTAACTTCAAAATGCATTTTCACTATTTTAGAAAATATACCAAAAAGAGAATGTAAAGGAAAGTGTGTCAGTTATAAGTATGCAAAAGTCACATCTTCCTAAGGAAGCAGTTCTAAAAATGTGGATTGAAGGCCCTTTTGGGGTGCGATCAGGTAAACACGTACTGGAAGACAAAACATTTATTTATCCTTTTTTTGTGGACATTTGTAGAGGTATCCCAACAAATATAAGAGCTAGGCTGAATCATGGCCGTGCCACCAACCTTCCTAGTGGTCTGTGCATCCCCCACGCCCACCCCGCTACACACTGTGAAGAGTTGCCAGTTTCCCTTAGCAGTGTCCTTGATGAAGCGGTACAAAATAACTCCATTCCATCTGGACACTCAAGCACACAGATTTTAAGTATTATTTGTGACGTGTGGGAAGCACATACGAAGCACATTGCTGCATACCCATTACGATCAGTGTCTCCAAGAAAGCACTTCCTTAACTTACAAGTGAAGTATCTACATTTTTCACGGAATTTACATTTGAAAGAATTTGTATTTGGAAGACTAACAGACAACCTATCTTAATTTAGACTTGCCTATTTGGTCTATGCAAAGTTCCTTATACTAATTCATTTGTCACTTCCAAGATAATAACTGAAAACTAAGAAAAAAAGATAACTGATACAGTTTTGTTGCTAGTGATAATAATATTCAAGGATTTTAGGTAACCTATATCTGCCACTGCAAGCCTTTTGACATTCCAGTCCTTAAAGATGTTGTTGATAAGATTGGTGGTGATTGACAAATGTTACCTTTCAATATTATGTAACAAAGCATGTCAGTGCTTGCAGTATTTTCATCGATATTTTTAAATGATCAGTGTACAATGTACAAAATTATGCATGGAAGGAAAGTCTGCAGATCAATAGATGTTCATGAGTATATTATGAAAAATTTCTCAGTGTGATCCCATACTGCACCTAACCGTTAAGAAACTATGTAGTGGATTTTAGTGTAACACAAGGAAAAATTTCCACATCTATCTACAAAAGATATTAAAATTCAACATATCTCTTTTCCAAATATAAGCCTCACCCTGGAACATGCTAGAAACATGAATTATTTGCTCCACCTTGGAGTCATGGAATAAGAATTTGTGCAGGCAAATTTCAGAAGTTTGTGTTTGAAACAAACACTCTCACCAGTCTTGGTGTGTGCTGCAGCCTGACAGCCATCACACTCAGTGAAGTGACATCAAAGTTTAATAAAAACAGATTGGAAGCCAGGTGTCTGATTTGCTATGGGATTAAGTTTAAACAGTATCCGAGCCTGTAGAAAATTAAAAACTCATATAAAACTTCATCTAGTATAGCTAGGTTCATTTTTGAAAAAAATACCCTCAATACAAACCAATTAGCTGCTCCTGTATTCAGTCACTGATTTATGATAACTTTGTCATCAATAAAAAAAAAAAATTCAGTGTAGGGTCCATGGATATGCTTATCTCATGGAACCAGATCAAGCAGAAGCAAAAGTTCCACTTAATAATACCCTGTGTACTTTACAATGAGGCAAAACCCAGGATTGGCTGCTGGGCCTGCAGTGCCAGGACCACTTTTCCCTCCCTGGCTCCGTGCATGTTCTGATCATGTAAACAGTAACAGAAGGAGCAAACTAGAGCCAACAGTGGGGATTCTTGTAGGCTCACAGGTATAGTTGAAATCTGTTTTCTTAAAACTCAAAGTGTTTCTACTGCAGAACCAAATCCACTATCATGAAAAATTCAGCAAAAACAACTTTGAAGATTGTGGCTTACAAATTTATCTTTTAAATGTTTTGAGCCTTTTGCCATTTTGCATCTAAATTAGTTTATCTTTAGTGAGATCTTATTGAGTTGCACATGCCTTGGAGTAATATGTGCTGCAGTGTGAATATTTCAGTAGAGTGAGACCTTTCCCCATTCACTTGGTTTTCTAAACAGTTTGCCTTCCCCCCACTCCACCCCCTCGTCCCAACTGCCTGCTACTGAATTGTAACAGATAACTCGAGGATTCCCTGTCTTATAAATAAAATGCCTCTTTCTGGCTATACATTCATAAAGTTTTCTTCTGAGAATTAATCATAATAGCTTCAGCTATTTCAGTGTTTGATACATGTAGTATTAATATGGAAAAATCCTCAGAACCCTTCTTATATATGGAAATGCATATAGTATATACAATAATTTACTGCATAATCTCTCACCATTCCCAGGATGCTCTTGTGGAATATCAGGAAAGGCCATATTGCTAGGTTCCTGGCTGCTTTTCCTTCTTTGATATGACCGTTTTGCTTTTGAATGGACTGTAGGACATACTCCTAGTGTACAGAATTTGGCAGTAAGAGTTTGAATTTACTTTGGATTGAGGAGTGAAGATGGAAAAAATGAGTGAAATCAAATGTTTAACCCCTTTACAGAATATGAGGTCTTCTCATTATATGGAGGAACCATAATGTTAGCTGTTAGCTCTTCCCACAATGAAGGTTGGCCTCTCAGAATGTTGTGAACTGTCACATGAATTTATTTGTGGAAAAACCTCCCTCATTTGCAGCAGAATCCCTTCAGTGAAGAATCAGACATCTAAGCACAGCACAACTTCCCCTTACTCATAGCGTATTTATTGAAGTTTTGCTCTATGCTTATCTCTATATTCTACTTCATTTTCCTCCCAAATATCTGATCAAAGGAAAGCAAAAATTAGAGACAATCAGCCTTGCCATCTCTCTTCGACCTCCCACTGGCAGCTTCTGACAGACCAGGGGGAAATCTCAGTCAGACCTTTTTTTTGGCAAACGGAATGGAGTTCCAGAACAGATATTTTTATTCCATGAGCTAAAGGTGCAATTGCATACTGACGACGAGAATGCGTGTGTCCGTGTGCCCATGCGACGTGTGTGTATGCACACGTGGATGGTGGATAGATACCTATTCACACCACATACACGCCTGCATTCGTGGTTAAAAAGCCTGCAGTGCTTAGCTGTATGTCAGCATGTACTGACATGTACAGCGAGGGGAAGGCTATAAAATGAAAACGTATACAGTGAAGAGCAACCTGTGGTCCTTGTGGTGGAGAGACCCCTAAAGCCAGTTTCTAAATACTGCCAGCCAGCTACCAGCCTGTGGAAATTTTAGCTGAAGGAGCAGGGTAATGAAACCTGGGTTCCTAATGAGAGAATCAACTTATATTTTTGCTCAGGGTCCTTAATGAACATGGAGATAAGCAGATCCAGTGAGAGACGTGTCCCTCACGCAGGCCAGGCCATAGTCTGACATCACACATGTAAGAAAACATTGCTGGAAATCCCAAGCACATGGGCATTCCAAGGCAACCTAGGCTGCATTTTATCGTTGGGCATTTTGTGTGTTTTGGTTTAGAGAACAGAGCTTCTGGAGGGCAGAAGCCATGCCGTTCTCTTAAATATAAGTAATTGAATGCTTGGAACTTTGAACTGGAATGTGCTCATTAAACTGACTAGTTTCAAGTATAATTGGGGAGGCTTCAGCTCTCACTTGCTTCTATTGGGAAAGTTTTGCCCTTTAGGCTTCCAAGAAAAAATTGCATTCCAAGAAGGAAGGGCAACGGGGGCTACACATTTTCTGATCGGTGACTGAGGTTTAATTATCTCTTCTAGTCTGATGCTAGAACGGATGCTCAAAGAAATGATACTCTTGGCCCATCAGCATAACTTGGTATCAATTTTGCAGAAAGACTTTAAAAGGGAAACTCCATTTCAGGGAATGCTTCTGCTTTGTGCCAAAGAGGATTTTCTCCCCATCTTCCTCCTTTGGGACATTGGAACTGCCTGAACCTAACTTAGAGGATTACCTTACATGACTGGAGTTCAAGTACACATGGAGGGCCAGCACACTGGCTGAACTAGCTACCACCATTCCCAGCGGGTCAATAGTTCAGACAGGTAGCATTTTTGTGTGGGAAGCAGCTGCCTGCATCTGTGTTCTCTTGGGAGTGCACTCATCAGCCCTTGGTTAGGCTTGCTTAGGCTCCTACAGTACTGCAGGCCTCCAGGGGTGCACTCAGGGAAGGAAAATCCCCAGCCCCTCCGGCATTCTCAATCTCTCTGGAATGCTCAGGAACTTCCATTTGATCCCCCAGGAAAGGCGAGCATGCTTTTTGAGGTTGTTTCACACCTCATCCTGAGGACCAGGAGCAGGGAAGGTGCTCAATCCCAACTCAGCCTGATATGCTTTGCCCACAGCTCCTCTTCCTGTGAGATCACCGCTCTCAGCACCGCACCACCCAGGCTCTCTCCCCGCGAGTCCAACTGCCTGGCCTTTGACCCTGAATGAAGGGCGTCCGCAGCCGGCTGGGTTCAGCTACAACACACCCCCTCCCCAGGCAGGAAGGGAGTCCGAACTGGGTTAGGTCTTCAACTAACTCATGGCATTCCTGGCACCCAGGCACAGATGCTCATTGCTATTCTTTCTCCGTGCAACACGTGGGGGTGGGAATGAGGGGGGGACGACGACGAAGCAGTCTCATATCTCCTGGTATTATCTGCCGTCCAAAGCATTTTCTTTGAGAGGAAAATGGAAACGCAGCTGCGCTGTGGGTCCGGCCAGCGAGAGCCCGGACTCCCTCCCTCCGCCTGTCCGCGCCCGCCGGGCTCTGGCGGCTGCTCCGGAAGAGGACTTGGGTAGGGGAGCTCTTGGGGGGCTGCCCTGACCAGGCGTGGGACACTGCTGGCGATGACTCGCCTTTGTGCGTCCCCGCTGCTGCACGAGACCACCAAGGTGGGAGGGCGCGTCTCGGGCTGCGATCCCCTGTGCGCCTGCAAGATGCTCGACCAGGCGTCTCTATCACACTCTGGATCTCAGCAACTTCTTGCCAGTTCGTCAGGTTCCCTCCGGGTCCCTGCTCACTGGCTGCACCCCATGCTCAAAGGGTTAAGCCAATTGGCCAAGGGCCCGGGCGGTGGCGGTCGCAACGCTTCGCGGAGCCCAACTTCACTTTGCGTGGAGGGTCCCCCGACCACCAGGTCTCGGTGTGCGGGGCAAGGAAGGGAGGAGAAAACTAGAAAGAAAAACCAGTAATGGTGCGGGGGAGGGGGAGGTTGAGGAGGCTCGAAGGAAAAGGAGCCCTAGCCCAGCATCCCGCAAGGACTGCACGCTCCTTGAACCCATTCTCCCACCTCCAGTCCCTGCATCTTCTTTCCCCGCTTCTCCGGGAAGAAGAAAGCGGAGGAAGTGGGACAACGGAGGATCCCGTGCCGGGGCGGGGTGTGGGGGGGAGCAGTGGACTCCTTCCGGCCCCCCATCCGCAGCACCGCGGGCAAAAGGAGTCTTCGATGCGAGTGGCGCTCCCGAACCACGCACACCCCTTCCACATCCCTCCTGGAAACGCGGGTGCCACAATGTGGCGAAGTAACTGGGGAGGCGCGAGCAAATAAACGCACGTGTTTTCGCTTTTTGTTTCCCTGGTGGTAGGAATTTGCAGAGTTGGGTTCAATTGTGGCAGTTCATTTTACTCTTTCTCCTTGGTCCAAAGGGGCGTCGAGGTGGGGCCCGGATCCCCGCAGCCGGACGGCCGATCTCGGACCTTCCAAGTTTGTTGGGGACCGAGCCGACCGCCCGCGCGCCCAGCAGGAGCGGGAAGAAGCCGTTCTGATAAAGAAAGCAAACTCTCCACTGCACAAAAGCCGCTTCTTCCCACCCACCCCTCCCAACCTGCTTTTCGCAAAGCGTCTCCCCTGGCCAAGTATTAAGTTCTCTGGGAACCCAAGTTGCGCTCGGCAACCCCGGCGTGGCCGGGCGTGCGGAAAGCTGGTGCACAGGGGTCCCGGCTGGGAGGGGAGACTCTGTGCCCCCAGGACTGAACGCGCGGGCTCCAGTCCAGGTGGCTGGAAGCCGCGAGCCTGCGTGGCCGTCGGCTATTTCTCTAGAGAAAGAAGGGGAGCGAGCGCGTCTGTCTTTGCACTTCGGGTCGGAAGTGCGCGGCGAGTGTGTGAGTGTGAGTGTGTGTGTGTGTGTGTGTGTGTCCGCGCGCGCGCGCGCTGAGGGGGCGGGAAAAGAACGCACCCCCCACTGACCGTCATTCCCTTGCACCGGCCAAGTCCTCGCCAAGCCTCCCCTCCTTGCCTCAGCTGGGCTCGCGCGGCGCAGCCGGAGCAGCCAGTGAGAGCAACATCCTGCAAAGAGGGGGGAGCGCCGCGGCCCCCCAAAAGGGAAAAAAGGCCCCACCCTGACACGTTGGGCTGTTAGCAAGTCCCTCGCACGCCCCCCGCACCTCCTCCTTCCTGCGCTCCCGGCCCCCCCTAGCCCCTGCGCGCACATCAAAGCGCCTCTCCGCCGCGCACAGTGGCGGCGGCTCACTAATGGGATTGCAGGCTGGTGCCTGGCTCCGCCGCTGCCGCCGCCGCCGCTGCTCGCGCTGCTGCTGCTGCCGCTGCTGCCGCCCGAGCCCGAGCCCGAACCCCCCGCTTCCCCGAGCCCAGAGCCGCCGCGCCTGGGGGCCGAAGCCGCGGCGATGATCCGAATCTTTCCGGATTTCAGCGTGCAGGTGACGGCCGCGGCGGCCGGCGGGGCGGCCGCGGGGGTGCCGGCCGGCGCGGGCATGGGGCGGGCTGGCGCCGCGGCCAACGGCACCCCGCAGAACGTCCAGGGCATCACGTCCTACCAGCAGCGGTGAGTAGTTCCGACTGGACTGGGGAGGGGGTGCCCCCGCCCTGGGGTGCTAGCGTGGGACTCACTTTGCCCCTGTTTTGTGTCTGGCGACACACATACAACATTGCCAGGGCTCACTTTGCCTGCCCCTGGTTCTTCCAGAAGAGGAAGGGAAACGATCATAATAGTAATAATAATAATTCACGCCCTGGACTGGAAAGCACTACAGTGCATCGTCCTCCTTCGCCTTCTGCCTGGCGCGGAATGTAGGACCATAAGCCCGGAGTAGAGGAGGGAGTTGCAGCCAAGTCTGAGACATCGCAGAGGTGCTTTCTGCAAAGTTTGGGATCCGGGTCCCGAAACCCCGCAGAATTTTCTTCATCGCCTCTGTGGGGCACAGGGACCCGCGCCCTTGGGCAGCCGGGAGGAAGGGGGCATTGATCACCCGGGGCTCATTGATCATTTGTTCCCAAACAGAACGGGAACAATTTTCACGTGTAAATCGGTAGCCTTGCCATTTCTACATAATGGTGTTATCATGTCACCTGTTATTAGAGGGAAATACAGCAGGAAATCCGAGTTGCTACCCTGTGAAACATTCATCTGAAACGCATTCTAATGCAACTGCAGCAAGATTCAGAGCTGGGAAGCAAATTCCACAAAGTTAGGCTAGGTGGTGAGAGGGAAGTTTTAAAGTATGATTTAGCATTTCTCTAATGTATGTTTACAGACTGCTTTCAAAAAATGATGGATGTAACAAATGAAGCAGGGAGCATTCTTTGACTAGGTTAGGAAGGGAAATTTCACCACCATCACCACTCGTTCTAGAAACCCCAAAGTTTCCCCTCAAGGACAACTTTCCATATTCCACGGTGTTAAGAAAAACAGTCATCCCCAAACCTGCACTGAGAAAGACGAACAAGGCCATGTGAGAGGTGAGCTCAGTACTACACGAGACGGAAGGAAAAAAAATAGGAAAGTGTGAAATTAAATATTTGTGTTTCCCAGATTGCACACGATTAAACAGCTGAGAGATCTGCCAATGGCATTTAACTTAAAATATACACAATGCATAATTCAAATAGCAGTTCCTATTTTTACCTTGTATTTCAAACTTCATTGATTTGAGAACCTTTGATTGGAACCAACAGTATTTAAACTGAAAAGGTTACAATAATCTATCACTGCCATATTTTGTGCCTTCTAACCAATGGCCCAGTGACCAAAGCCGATTTTGCATAACACTGAGTGTCTTCCAAGTTGATGCCCAGTATTGCAAATATTCCTTAGAAGACTTCATTATACGCTCTGCTTAGTGCCGGAAATTCTCAAAGGACTCTAAAAATAATTTGAAGAGGGGGCTATGCCTTGGCAAAAAGATTTTTTTTTTAATTTAAATGATTTTAGTCTTGTTTTACTTCAGTGATTACAAGAACCTGTAACACAAAAGAGCTGGGCATCTTTCAAACATAAAGGACTAGCAAGGATTGAAAGATTCCTCCCCCTCCTTCCCTTCGTGGCTCAGGTATGTGTGCGTGTGTGTGTTTGATAAGACATTTCAGTGACAATGGAATCTGGCCATCGGTATTGGGAAGTGCAGGCGGCAGTCTCAACAGTGTGCTCTGCGAGGTAGGAAGTCCAGGGTCAGAAGTGTCAGAATGCCTTTGCAGCACTTGTGGGGCCTCCTGAAGACCTGGAGCTAGCCAGAGGGCAGAAACTGGGCGTGGGGGCAGGAAGGCACGGTCTAGGATGTCCAGCCTTTACGTGGCTGGCACTACTGGGGTGTCTTTTCAGCTGCCTCTCAGAGCCAATTTGCTCCAGACAGGAGTCATCAGGGATAGCACCCCACATTCTGATATCTCCCTGTCAAAGTTGAATAGGTAGGTACTTCTGCCCTCATCTTGGCCTGGGGGTTACTTGTCAAGCTTGAATTACACTGTAGTCCTTTAGATTAAGGCTTTCAAAGCCATCGACCTAAATTTTGGGCATCAGGATGTATTATTCCTCCATGCACTTGTGTACTTTCCTGTTACTTTGACAGCAGAGAGTGTGAAAGCTGTGAAAAAGGCAGCCTTCAGCTGGGGTGACACCTGTTACTGTCCTTAGTTGCAGGAAACTTGCCCGTGAGAAGACTGAATCCTATGGGGCAAGCAGATTACTGGCAGGTGCTAGAATTCCGGTCTGAATCTGGAAGCCCCTGTCCCCCCAGCACTTCATCAGGACCTTGGACCACCCCCACATCCCTTGCTGTTGGTACCTCCAGGCCCGAAGTGAGGTTCCAGCTATGTTTGCTAAACTGAATGGGGACACTCCATAGAAACTATGTTTCCCAGTACTTTTGGGAGTCTGACTGGGGGAGTGCCAGCAGCAAGACAGTGGCCTGTTGTCACCCTGGGGCTGTAGGCAGGCTGTTCTGGACACCACCTTTTCTAGCCAGAGACCTGGCCCCTCCCTGCCCACGCGAGGCTCTCCAGTTCTCAGCACCTCTTCTGTTCTTCTGTCTGTAGAGTGTAGATCAAGGCGAACTTGCACTCAGTGGACAGGCACCACATCTCTGCCATTAAACACACCTGAGCTTTTGTCTCAAATTTGCCACTCCTGGCCCCACTTGGGGTGGAAGGATTCCCCCTTTCAGGTCTGTCTGTATTTTCTGCTGAAGTTTAGAGGGAAACGCAAAGCCTCCCACAGGACTGCTGTTGGCTGGCAGGCTCATTTCATTCACTCCAAGTGGCAGTGCTCTCTGGGAAGCCGGCCTGGTTGACCCATGACTGGCCCAAGTCTCTGCGGACACAGCTGCCTCAAAGGCTCACAGACGGGGTCCACCGCAGGGATTAGGGCTGGCCCCAAACGCCGAGGGACTCTTGTTGTAGGCCTCACTCAACCCTAACGGGGCTGGAGGTGGGGGAGAGGCAGCAGAGACTGGCAGTCTGATCTAAGGACTTGAGTGTGGACAGGCGTCCATAGCTAACCGTGTCTCCAGGCGTGGGCATTCACATGTGCAGCCAGGGGTCCGTGGTTCTCTCCGTGCATGACTGGGGCTGACACTGGTGCTCTGGGGAGGCTGCAGACAGCGTCAGGGGACCCCCACGCAGCATCCACCCACACTCACTTCCGCTGCCCCCAAGGCGCTCCTGGGATGCTGTCCTGCCCCAGCTGACTCCTGTGGCTTCCCAGTTCCTCTTTCGCTTTTCTTTCTTTCTCCTGGCTGCGATCCTCCATAGAAGGGAAGTGTTCACAACTGCAACTGAGTGGCGTTGTTGCGCCAGCAGCCAAGCTTCCCAGTCCCCTTGGAGAGAGAGCGAGCGAGCGAGAGAGAGAGAGAAAGAGAGAGAGAAAGAGGAACGAAGGGGGTGTGTGTCTGCTTGGAGGAGTGCTCTGGAGCAAGCAGCTGGAAAATGCCCAGAAATACTTTCACAGCGGTCAAGCTGGGAGCCCCCAGCGTGTCCTCCCCGTCCCCGCCCCTCCGGGCCTAGGCCCGACCGCCCCAGCCGAGAGGGTGAGGGTGTGTGTGTGTGTGTGTGTGTGTGCGCGCCCCACCTGTCACCAGGCCAGCGCCGGCGGGGGCGGGGGCCGTCCGAGGCGGCGCGCGAGGCTGGGAAGCCGGAGGCGGCGGGGCCCTGGGCCTGGCCGCCCGCGGGGCCGCGCGGCCGCCTTCCCCCCCTCCCCGCCGCCTCCCCCCACTCCCCGCCGCCGGCCGCCTGTCTCCGCGCCGGGCATGTCTCGGGAGCTGGGGCGGCCCGGGCCGCGGGTGCTGTGCGGCGCATGGACGGGGGAGGAGAAGGCGCAGGCGGCAGAGGCGGCGGCGACCTGCGGCGGGGAGCGGCGGCGGCGGCGCGAGGGGCCGGCCGGCCGGCGGCCCGCCTTGGGCCCCACTACTTTTCCGTAGCCTCCGTGCCTCAGCAGCGCGGCCGCCGCCGCTACGGCCCCGGCCCGGGCCCCGGCCGCCGCCCGCCGGGCCGCCTCCGCCTCCGCCACCGCGCGCCGCGCACCGCGCACGCCCGCACCCACTCCCGCCGCCCCACGCACACGCACACCCCCGCCCGCCCCGCGCCCCCACCCCGGGAGAAGGGGGGGGAGAGAGAGAGAGAGAGAGAGGCAAAAAGTAAGAGAGGAAAAAAAATAGCAGGAAGATGGCGCCCACCAAGCCCAGCTTTCAGCAGGATCCTTCCAGGCGAGAACGGTAACACTTTTCTGTTTATTGAACCTGCCGCCCGGGCCGCTGCTCCCGCCGGCCGCTCGCTCGCCCGGCCGCCACTGCCGGGGTGGCGGGGCCCGCTCCGCCGCCCGCCTCCTGGGCCGCGAGCCCGCGGGGACCGCGTCGGGGGCTTGCGGCGCAGCAGCGCCCGCCCGCCCGCCTCCCGCGCGCATTGTCCGCCCGCGGCGGCTGCGGCAGCGAGCGGGCTCTGGCGGCGCTGGCTGTGCCAGCAGTCGCACCCCCTCGACTCGGCGAATGGAGTGACTCGCCAGAAAAAGAAAAAAAAAAAAAGAGAAAGAAAAATAGAGAAAAAAAGGGAGGGAGAGAGAAAGAGATGCAAAAGAAAGAAAAGAAAAAAAAGGCAAAAAAAAAAAAAAAGGCGCTGCAGTGTGACGGCGGCGGCGGCGCGGCGCGGCGAGGGTGGGGGGCCGGGATCCCCGGGGCCGCCGCAGGTCCCCTGGCAGCCGCTCTCAGGGAAGGGCACGAGCTGGGCAGGGGGAGGGCGGGCGGCGAGGGGGGCGGAGGCGGCGAGGCCGGGGGCGGGGAGCCAGGCCCGGTGTGCGGGGGGCCGTCTCCGCGCCCTGCGCTAGGCCGGGCCGCCGCGCGCAGCTGCGCGCCGCCCGGGGCTGCGCCCGTGGCAGCCTTGGCAACTTGGGGTCCCCAGCTCTGTCCTCGCTTCCCTCTTCACCGTCCCCCTAAGGAACCCCAACATTAAAAAAAAGAAAAAAGAACTCGAAGCAAACCACTGTGGTCCAGAGCAAGCCCACGGTCGGAGAGCTCTCCCCAACGCGTCCGCACCCGGGGGCTTCTGTGAGTGCCCCTCTTTGGGGAAAGCTGTAGTGGGAAAGTTCCCGGTGAGAAATGCATCTCCCAGTCGGGAGAGTGTGTGTTGGAAGTTAGTTAAACTAGTGGAGCCGAAGGGAGAGGGAGTTGGTGTGCCAAAGATCCTGGCCCGTGCTACGTGGATGGCATTTTGAGGATTCAGAGTAACGAAGCACGTGGTTTTCCCTCCTGCTGTCCACCCAGCCTACTTTGTTTGGCATCCTATTTGCTATTAATTGGCAGCGTTAATGACATTAATTGCTTATAGCATATTGGCTTGAGCCGCGTGAATATCTCTTTCTGTCTGCGCAGAGGCAAGGCTCAGTGGGAAGCATGAAATGTTACGGGTTGATTTCAGGAGGAAAACAAAAAGGGATCTGATGGGTCCCCCCTCCGCCCTGGCGGGGACCCTGCCTTAACCTCGCAGGCTTCGGAGTAGGGAGATGAGGGACCTGCTTGCTTGCAGGATTGCATTGCTGTTACCTGACCGGTTTGATTTTGGAGACAACATAGGGTGTGATACAGGCTAGTGTGTGACCCACAGCGCTCATCCAGAGAGGCTAGTAGATTTTTAGGCATCAGATCCGTTACAGATCTGTTAGGCTGTTGCTAGTTTCCTTGCAGAAGGGACGGCTGACTTGTCAGGATGAATAAAATACGTCTGCTAAATAGCTGCAGAAGTGACTGATTCCAAACTCGGGATAGTTCTGTGAAAGTCATGTATGTGTACGTCAACCGTCCATAATTGAGTTTCTAAAGAGGTGAAGTGGCCGCAGCGTTAACCGTTACAGTGCAAGGGTGGAAAGCCTGGCAGCTCATAGTTACAAATGAACACTAGTTCTTCAGAAACATTAGTGTTTTATGATGAATTCACGTGTTAAATATTTTACTCTGGGAGGTAAAGAAAATAATTTATTGCAGCAATGTGCAAGACTTTTAACAATTATTTTTTTAACATGGTGACAAATACTTTTTTTTTGAGGGAAGTTTCTAATTTCCGTCTCTTTGCATTTTCTGCTCCCTCCTTCCCTCGCTTCTTCCTTCTCTTCCCCTCTCCCTCCCTTCCTTCACCCTGTCTCACCACCTTTCCTCCCCCCAGTTCAGTTAGTAGTAAATGCATTCACTGGGATGGCCCCAGTAATCTCTCTGGCGGAAGCCTATTTGTGTGCCATTTTGGGAATTTCTCTGAGATAGGAATCTGGAAGATAGAATTAATTTCGAGGGGAAACTTCATAGCCTGTGCCTGAGCGCGTTCTTTATCACCTGTCTCCATTTGGCATTCGAAGAAGGTAAATCAAAGCATGCGATTTGTTATTCTGCTCCACTTGAGAGCTGAACTAAATAACACTTGGTCTGAAATTCTGATTGAAGTTGTAGGAGGATATACTGTATTTAATTTAATGCCCTTTAATAGCATCTTCATGTCCGGCTTGGATGCTGTCATTTTAAAGGTTGGATCTGAGCAGCTTTAACCTGTAGGGAGAGGGAGGAGTAATGACAGGGCAGGGGGCAGAGGAGCATTGTAGAGGCGGTGAAGGAAGGAGTTACAAACTGAGCCTTGCAAAGCCTAATAACCACAAACTTGGCCTGTTATCCAAACAGTTGTTTTATGTCACAAGGGTTTACTTTGTTATCAGGGTAGAAATGCTCTTAACACTTTAAGTGTAAACGTTACACATGTAAGTTGATTTGGTTCTGTAATGAGAAGCTAGACAGTTTGTTCCAGAGAGGCTGTTTCTCCCTCTTCCCTGTTACAGCTGAGTTGAGGCACTCCGCCTGTGTTTGCGCTTGGTGCTTAGAGCTTGCCGCCGGGCAGCAGAAGTCCTGCATCGCCCTTGCAGAACACCACTGTGGCAGGACACCACTGTGGCAGGACACCACTGTGGCAGGAAAGATGCCTTTCTGGGGGCTTGTACGCTGCATCCTCTTATTCACTCACAAAACAGTTTCCAAATTTCCAACTTCACAAAAGTGTATGTGGGCACTTTATTGCTTTCCAAATTAATTTGCAAAAATAAAAGCAAATGCTTCGAAAGTTGAAACTATCTTTTGAATTGTTTTATTTATGAAGTGGCTGTGTATCAGATGATGGCACAGAAATCATTCCTTCTAACAACAGGTTTTTGACAAAGACACTGGTTTTTGAGACTTCCATTCGTTACCACTCTTTGGGTCCTAACTACAGAAAGCGTCTCCTTCAATCTGGACAGTCTCTGTATAAACTTGTTTGATTTCCTTTAAACTCCAGTAGATGTCAACATGTGTAGTACTGTCACTGAGGTGCCTCTGCTCTGTAGGTGTGGAGCGCAGGAAATGAGTGTCAGGCATGTCAGATGCTCATGGTGATTGGCGAGGCATATTCCAGGAGCTCAGGGCGTTGGGTTTAAAAAAGTAAAGGTGGTGGTGGGGACCACGGTGGAAATGCTTCTTCGCACCATGTGAGCGTAAACAGTGATAAATGATGATGTGCATTGTCTAACACCTGCTTATATATATAAATAGCTCCACAAGATTGTTTAAATGATAATCGAAAATATGAAATAGGATGGCCTTCATATCACAAGGCCAAGGGTCTACAAATGGAAAAACTGAAATAATGAAATATTTCCAAGGCAACAGACTGTCAACAGGAGCGGTAACGCATGGGCATCTCAGAGCTCCACCAGAGAGCACAGGAGCCGGCCAGGCCGCAGAGTTCAGCCTTCAAGGACCGCAGTGGTGCAGGGCCTCGCGCGGTACCACATCCTTGCTGGTTGCCAGCTGCTGAGCCATGGCTGAGATGCTCCAGTGGGATTATGTGTAGATCATTAGATCTCACTTGGTGTTACTTGATGCTTTTAGTCTCTGAAGAGAAACACGAAGTTACACCAGGTATTTTCAGTATCAGGAGCAATGTTTTGGTTCTCGTGTCTTTCCGTATTCTTAAAACATGACTTTTGTTTTTGACTAGAAGTTATATGTAATGAATTTCTCCATCAGAATAAGTTGGTAAGAATTACACAGCACTTTAAACATAACCCACAAATTGGAGCCGGCTGATTTGAGTGAGTTTGGGTTTTCTCGTGCCCTTCTCCCACACGTGCACCCTTGAAGCAGAGCTCTTTTATGGGAGTGCCAGGATTTCCACAAACTCATTAACGCTTTCCCTGTCCTTCCTCTGAACGTGGGATCCACTGGCATGCTAACATTCCACCTGTTTGATGTGGGGCCTTCTGTCCAGGGTCCGCTGCTCTTTGGTGACATTTTGTACAACAGAGTACACACACACACACACACACACACACACGCGTGCGTGCATGTACATAGATACACAGTTGTACATGCTCTGTGAAGCTGCACTTTGGGGATAGGCTATAGGTGGCTTTTATTTAGATTTCTTTTTCTAAGAAACTGCTGTTATCCTATTTTGGCATCTCTGTGGAGGGCAAGTCAGAACAGTTTCTCAGACAGTCCAGGTAACGCGCTGTCTTACAAAATTCCTTAAGTCCTTTGCTATCAACCATGAGCCCAGTACAAACTTTTTCTCCCCCTGCCGTCCTTATTGTTTTCTTTTTTTCCCTGAATGTCACCAAAATTAAAGAAAATGAGGGGCCTGTGAGAGCAGAGTCAGCCCTGCTCCTGGCTGTGTTTTACATGGCCTGCTTTTTCTTTTTTTCTTTTTATTATTTTTATTGGTAAGTCAGATATACAGAGAAGAGAGAGAGAGAGAGAGAGAGGAAGACCTTCCATCTGATGATTCACTCCCCAAGCCGCTGCAACGGCCAAAGCTGCTCCAATCCAAAACAGGAGCCAGGAGCCTGCTCCTGGTCTCCCATGTGGGTGCAGGGTCCCAAGGCTTTGGGCCATCCTTGACTGCTTTCCCAGGCCACAGGCAGGGAGCTGGATGGGAAGCAGGGCTGCTGGGATTAGGACTGATATCCATATAGGATTCCAGTGTGTGTAAGGTGAGGACTTTAGCTGCTAGGCTATCACGTTGGGCCCTGGCCTATTTTTTCTACCTTGCAGCATTTCATTATTTTAATGGTGTGTGTGTGTTTTGAAAAGCTGTATATTGCAGTTGGTTTAGAATCTAGCTTTAGTTGTTTTATAGATGTGCCTTTTCTGCTTAGGGTGCCTGAGTTGGAAACTTGATAAAGACATTAATATGTAAAAATTTTTTATTGAGTAGTTGACTGAATATTACACTTAAAAATTTAAACACTGCCAGAATTGCATGTAATGGAATAGGTAAAACGCTAAATATTTCAATCAGTGTTGCAGTGGGAACTTCAAGAATTTATGGGAAAATTCAGTTGTCTGCATTTAATGATGTTAGTATTTTCACAATCAGTAGTGGCCTTTTTTCCCCTCATTGGACAGTGTAATAAACCAACTGTAACTGAATGGTATTTTTACTGCGCCGGGCCTCATTAGTGTGAATAGGGTGTTTGCACTATTAAGTTTGATAGAACCTTACATAGTTAGAGTAATTTGTAGTAATGTTAGTAATACTACAGTGCGTAAACAGGATGTGGCTTAGAAAGAATAAAATGAGTGTGACTGGAACTGCAGGGACTGGGCCAGACACAGGAGGAAGCCACCCAGGGATGGTTAGGACATTTGTCAGGCGTCGGGTTTTGGTGCCTTCATTGGAATACATGTACAGAATCATGGGAAGCAAGTTGAAAACCCCCTGGCCGCAGACTGTAACTATTGTGGGACCCTTTCGCTCCGTTTATTCCTTGAAGCTCGGCCTTGCACCGCAGTGGCTTGTGCTGGGGACAGTGTGGCCCAGTGTCCCCTGTCGGAGTGGTGGCTGTGGCTGTGGACTGGTCTGATATGGAGACATGGAAAGTAGCCTCTTCTGAGCGAGAGAAAAGTGCAGAATTCCTGAAAATATGAGACTGTTTTTTCTTTTTTCTTTCCGTTTCTGCCAGCGTGGTGTTGTGCCTAGATAGGCATCCAATTTGTAAGATACTGTAATTGATGGCAGTAGGTTGGTTAGAGGCTCCAGAAGAAAGGAAAAGGAGAAGCTGCGATGTAAATATGAGGGTATTTCAGACCAGATCAGGCGCGCTCAGCGTCGTATGGCGGTAGACAGTGTGAGGGTATTTCAGAAGTTCCGTGGAAATGCAGTGAAAAGTCAGCTGTTTGGGCACACAGATTTTGAAATTTGTGCAATGTTTTCATGTAAATGCATTTGCCATGGAGTGTTTTTACACCACAGTTGACTTGCCTTTTTATTCTATTTTCCAAAGACTTTTTGAACTATGCTTGTATAAATTGAAATCATAGATGTTAGAAAAGATGTTTTGATGGGATTTAAAGCTTGTTACATATGAACATGGACACTTATTTCACCTGCTGTGTTACGGACACCGTGCGCTGTACTTCACAGCAATTTTCTCTTTAATTTTGCCACTGTTCTTCTAATCCCTCCCTTGATGGATTACAAAATAAAACTCTAACACTCCTACCAAAGGTGCCTGAGTCAGAGATTGCATAGAGCTTGTGTCCAGCGTGGACGTGAAGGTCATGTCATAACCAGGGAGGTCTGCCTGAACATGAAAGTGGTGTGTGTAGGTGGCTGGTGGTGATGGTGACACTTCTCAGTTCTTCGAAATCAGGGACATCTGACCCATGTCATGGAGTTTGTGTAGCCGAAACACTCAAGTATGAATAGTGAACCATCTTTCTTCTGTGTGGTCCTTCACACAGCAGATATTTGGAGAACTTCAGGAAGGTTGTGTTTAGAAAGCCAGAGGAAGAATCAGTATTTCATGCTTTAACATTGCAGGTGATTTTAGATTTCGGGTAAGAAGCACAGCTATGATAGGTCCTGTTTCTAATGGAATGTTTCTAGCAGAATCAGTTTGCCCCATTGGTGCCTCTTCCGTCATAAGGCAGGGAGCGCTAAGGGACCGCTTCCGTGCGTGTTAACAGAGCTGCAGCGGGGCCACAGCTCGTTTGATGATTATGTCGCAGGCACTTAGATTTTTATTCTAGTTTTGAGTGAGGAGGAACAAGCTCAGGGGAGTTTCTAAATAATATCTGGTAGTACCTAACTACTTATGAGAGTTTCAGAGAGAGAGATGTCTCCCATGGCCAGACCCCGGGCTGGATTGAAGCCTGCAGCCAGGACTTGATCCCAACCTGCTGCCTGGGTGGCAGGAACTGTTACCTAAGCCGTCACCACTGCCTCCCAGGGCCGGTGGTAACAGGAAGCTGGAATCAGGAGCTGCAGCTTGGAATCAGACCAGGCCACCTTTAACAGGCAATGTCTGGGCAGGCGTCCTCACTGCCAGGCCCAGTGTCTGTCCCTGGATATTGTGTTTTGAAATATGTAAGGACTTCCAGAAGCTGGTGTCTTGCCAGGTTATTTGGCATTGTAGTAATGACAACAAGTCTTTACGCCATACTGTGTGCTAATAAACAGATACTGTTGGAAGGGCTTGACCTATATTAACTCATTTAATTAATAATATAATGTGAAAAATGGACCATAGAAGCTACATAAATGGCAAGTCTCATTCCCCCAACACACACACACACACACACACACACACCGCACAGCTTTGGTGCTCTGCTTTCACATCACGACTGTTTCTGCATCCCAGGCACCACAGGGTTGGATCAAGTTGAAAGCAGTTCTCTGACAAAATCTAAACCTTAGGAAACCTCCTAACCTTGGACCCTAAAACTACATTTGCCTTATGAGAAGCAGGCTATAGTTCTCTTTAGGTTTTTAAGTGTGATACTGTCAACCAAATAGCTGTTTCAGTCAGTAAAATATGTAATAGAAATTCCAGAAACTCCCAGAAAGAGCTGGGTAGCCAGTTTTTTTGCGTTATGAGTGAAAAGTGTTATTTTGCTTGTGCATCTTACGTATTCACTTCACATTCAGCAGATCTCTTGTTTCCATGAAGAACAGATTGCCCCGTACAGAGAGAGGCTTTAGTAAAATGTTGATGGTAAAAAGCAAAAGTCATTCAGAAGCGACTGCAAGGTTTAAAGCTCCCATCGGGTCACCTTCTGTTACAGTGTGTTGCTCTGGCTGGTGTGGTAATGCGGGGTCCCAGGGCCCTGGCATGGGTGCCGGTGTCCAGGCAGTGCCCCATGGGGCATTTCAGCAGCGTCTCAATACATCTTGTGGTCAAGGGCTTTTCATTTGTAGGATTTATAAGAATGTGATGAGAATAACTGCATTATAAGTAAAGGTAGTATTGGGTTAGGAGTCATCTGTATGTGAACAGAACTGTCATGAACTTACTTCCCCAAACCTTTGAGTTTTCCCATCAGCTACTTGGTAACACTGCAGATGAGCGAGGTCTAAGCTGTGGTGCTCAGCACTTACCTCAGATTGCAGTCTCTTGGTGAGTGCTGGTGGAATGCCTGAGAGTGCCCACTGTCTCTCCCTGGGCCTGAAAGTGGACATCGGGAGACCACTGTGTGTTGTGCTGATTGAAGCGGCTTTTTCTCTCCAAAGTTAATTTATTCTTCAGGTTCCACTTCTGAAAAATACATACATTTTACTCATGTGAGAGTATATGACAAGGTATATGATCTTTTTATTGCTCAAGATTTTTGCATATGATAAGCACAGTTCATATATAAACCATTTATCTGTACATACACATATAGACTGTTCATAACAGACGTCGTATTTATAAAATATATCTCGTGTCTACTTAAAATGGGAAACTCTTACAAAGATATCTCTAACCAATTATAAATGTCTTACTTTAGTTGGAGTTAAATTTAAATATATGCAGTGCATTGGTGACTTTTTTGTTTTCCTACTGCTGTAAGGAGAAGTAGGCTCATCATTTTTTTTTGCACATTTTTATTGTTCTGTGTAAATGTAATTTGTTAATCCTGCGAAATTTGTCATAGATAAATTTGCTTGGATTATCTTGTCACCACCGTATCTGCATTCTTTTGTTCATTGCTTATTCATAATTTAACAGTCTGGCAGTGAGCCTTTTTGGGATGCTCACAAAAGATATATGACCTGTACCAGCTGCTACTATAACCTGCAGAATGCACAGTGAGACGTTGGCAACTTGAGCATTCCTCTGCTGGTTAAAGTGCTCTCCACTGAAACAGTCTGTTCCCAAGAATCTCCGGAATCTCTTGCTACCAGCGGTTTTGATTTTTTTTTTTTAATCTTCTTAACAAAATTACTTCTAACAATCAAATCGTTTGATATGATTTTTTTTACATTGCTCAAAGGAAGTTAATTTCTTGTGCACTGTTTCTTCTTTATAAGTACGTACTTCAAAAATGAATGGCTATTTTTTTTTTTTGAGGATGGGTCAGAGTTATCCAAAATGATTTTCTTGGGCAAGTAGGAATGGAGCAAGGAGAGACTCACAGCCCGATCCTAGAAGAAGAAATGCTTCGTTTCTTCCTGTTTGCATCCGAGTCCTTTACAGTTCATATCCTAAACACTCTGCATTATGTGGTATGCATCAGGCATTAAAAATAAAATGTTACTTGAAGCGTAACCACATCTTTAGGTTTTCATTATTCTGAATTAGTTTAGTATATGACTTCTCCTTCTTCTTTCTCTCTCGCTCTCAATCAGCAGATTGGTTTGAGTAATGGTTAGTTTTCTCCTCTCTTCTGTGCAGGCATATGATTGCGGCTCAAAATAATTCATTGCTAATCCATGCAGTATTGGTTCATCTCCATCATTCTGTTCTGTGATGAGAGCCTCAGGCCTGGTGCCTCGCTTTCCGCCCTGATTTTCTTTAACTGCAGCCCTTGTTTTAATATAGTTCTGTAGTCACCACTCTCCCACCAGCTTCTTGCCATTGCTCATATATATCGATTGCAGTAGATTAATATTTATTTGAAGCTATTTTTCAGACTTTGTGAAAAATGTATTCATTTCTCACCGTGAATCTTCTTCCAGAGGGGGCGGGGGCCGAGAGGAATGCAGAGCTCAGCTGTGGAACTCTCTGGAAAGAGCCAGACTAGTGCCTTTGCAGTCTCGATTCATTGCTGTGGGGGCGGGGGGTGATTTTTCTTTTTACACAAATCAGAAACTTTAGTTTCCATTGAATTTTTTGGTAGCCATGTAACTTTTTGCTTTGTTTTGTCTGTAGCAGTTCTAGAATGCCTCTCTCTGTTCTCCCAGTGTATGTGTTCGCCAGTGCAGCCAGCATGGGATGCACCCGTCAGCGTGTGTCGACTGTTTCCAGACAGGGACACGAAGCTCTCAGTCTCCCAAGCATCCAAATTTGGCAATTTTACCAGAAGGTCATCTACCAGATTTTTAAAAGACTTTGTCTCAGATCTCAGTAGTCCTGTGTTCCTTTTCATAATTACTTTCGTCTCATTGTAGCTGTGTGTTTGAAAGTGTAGGTCAATGAGGATGATTGCATTCCGAATTTCATGATCTGTGTAGTGGAACAAATTGAAAGCAAAGCCTGTATCAATCACTGTGAAGGGAGGGTTAATTGTTACCGCTCCTCAGGCCTCTGGATAGATAAACCAGTAATGAAATACTTATTGCTCTGATATGTGAATGCGAAGGGATGAAACAATGGGAACAGAAGCAGTCCTCAGAGATAACCCAAAAGGCAAAGAAAGAGAAAAACTGCATCCAAGTGTGGTGTGTGCTCTGCATTCACTGTTGGAAAGTCGTGTTTCTGGTACCCCTTACCCATCTTGTTTCTGCCGGGCTAGGCCAGTATCATGTATCAGGTTGCTAAGGCCAAATAAGAATATAAATGGGAGGCACGCTCTGCTAAAAATAAAGAAAAGGAAAGAAAAGAAAAAGTGCAACCCTATACCTTGCCTAAGCCTAGGGCTTTTTATAAAAATAATGATTGAGGTACTGTTCAAATAGGCCAGGTATTGCACATGCATGAATGGCGGACGCCGTGATATTTGAAAGCAACAGTCTTTTCCCAGGAATTTTGGAATTGTTAGTTCCTGGTAGACCAAAGTAGAGAAGAAATTGTGTATTTCATCGGGAACTAGTAAAATAAGAATTAATGACCGACAAGGAATCAGGAGATTAAATGCATTTTAACCTTTTCTTCCATAGGAACTTAACATTTAAACATCTGTTAGTTACTTATATGTTGAAATATATGCAAAAATATTTAGCCAAATTGAAGTCTCAGGCCCATGACAATCATCTCAACACAGTGGGTAGTTCTGAAAATTAATGAGAATGATAATACTGTAAAGACTGTTCCAGAGTTTGCCCAAATTCATTATCTAAGACTCTTGTTAAGAACATCTCAAAGAATTTTAACCAGGAAAATATATTAATGGTTCAAAAGCATTTTGAAAATCCTGAATGATAAAAGTATAATGGAATTATATATGCAAGAGTTTGAGTTAGCACCACAGATAGCAGTAGGCACCGGAAAGGTACCTCTTCCCACTGCTGGTGTTGCTGTTGCGTGTGGGATCAGCAGTAAGGGCAACTTGAATCCAGCTTTTTTTATTTTAGTTTTGCTTTTAGGCCAAGAAGGTTAGGAAAGCCTTCCCATGAATACACGGAAGTGTGTAACTGGGGGAAAGTTAAGGTATATCCAGTTTTGAGCATTCATTTTCCATGTGATACAGCTGCTAGCAAGATAAAACATTCTTAGCCAAGGGAAAGAATTTCCCCCCATCACTGTTTCTCTTAGAATGTTGAGAATTTCCTGAGGCCTGCTTCTGCGTCGTATTGCTCTGGCTTACACGGCAACTGCAGCGCACAGCGAGAACACAGCCCCATCCTTTTCCTGCCGCGCTTTCGTCTGTTTTAAAAGGTGTCTGGAATGGTAGTGCTGCGTAACAGCACTGAACCAGGACATTCAAACCGCAGCACTAAGTAGAGAGAGCCCCCCCAGACAAGACTACACTACACCCAAAGGTGACAATCCTTGTGTCCAGCAGTGGGCAGGCAGGAAAGAAAAGCAAGAGTTGTAGCAGTAATTAGTGCATGTTATTGACAGCAGCTCATGGGTGTCAAGGTTGGCAGAGCAGTGTGTATGAAGGGTCGCTGGTTATGTGCTGCTTGAGATGGCAGAGAGGCTTCTCTTTGCCCTTCCCTCCCTGGGAGGTTTCACCCGGCACAGGCCCTTTCACCTTTCAGAGCCCCAGCTTCTTCATTTGCACGTGGCCCCCGCAGGCCCCCTTCTAGGAGCTAGAAAGCTCTTTGATTGCGTGATTAGGTCATGTAGGTATATTATACAAAATATGAAATTGAAGCACATGCAGATTTTTTGTCTAATCGCCTTTACAGATATTCCTTATTTATAAACCTATGAAGATTTTGGATGAAATATGTGTATCATTGAGGCTTTTGTCCATAAAATGTGGCATACTTAAGTATGTTTCTTCTGTAAAGATAACTTTAAAGGGAAATGTGTTATTGCAAGGATGACCAGAGGATGTTGCAGTGGAAGAGTAGGTAGCAGGAAGCTGTGTTTTCAGTGTTCTAACTGGGGTTATAGGTGGCCTCACTGATGCTTGTGGAAAGGAATCCTCCGGAAGCCATTATAGAATCATACTGAACTGGAGCACGCTGGACGTTACAGGACCTGACCCCTTCCTTTGTTTGATAGTGTCGTTCCAGGAACGGACGTCTCACCGTCCATGCTCTCGCCGTTTGTCAGCAGCATGCGTTTCAGACGTGCTCACAGAGAGTTTCAAAGGCCCTCGAGAGCATGGCTTCTGTTACGATGCTTGATGAGAGAGCTTCAGGGGATCCAGAAATCTCCTGAAGTGTCACACTCACACCGGTTCACCACTTACCCATGCGGCTTAGTTTCCCAAAGAATTGTGAGGAGTCTCAGAGTTTATTCTTCTTGCAAGCTGGAAGTCAGTTTACGACAGTTCAATAGATGCTGGCGAAGGTCAGAGTTGGAGGACAGGTGTTCACGCCCAGAATTAGCAGTGACTGGAGTGTCAGCATTTAATTGATCTCCCCGAGCCCCATTTCCTGTAAAGTGCTGTGAAGTGGGCCAACAGATAGCTTGTGTTATAGAAGACACACTGGGCTTGGGGACCACGTATTCTTCAGGACCCCGGGAAATATGCCATCCGTTTGTTCTGGAGGAAAGCCTGTGTCCCTCCTGCTGTGTTGTCTTGTATGCATGCGGCCTGAAGCAGATAGTCTGGTAAAGACCAGTTGGAAAGGACAGCTTGGATGTTGACCGCTGGATTGAAGAAATGTGACCCTGGGAGTGATCTTAGAGTTAAGAACTCTGAGACCAATGCAACATGAAGGCACTTATTAGGAGAGAAAATCAGGGTTTCTAATGTGTAATGTACCAAATTGCTAAAGCATGAATCATATGATGTAATTAATCAACCTCAGATAGATTTAGCTGGCTCAGTAATGGTTGGATCCTTATTATATTAAAATATTTATATTCTCATGACTTATATTTTATCCTGGTAGATGGTTTGCTCTATTTTGTAAATAAATCATTTTCTCTATTTAATCTATACACTTTAACTTATTGAATATTCATGTGTGTGTTTGCGTTGTATCCCTTAAATATCTCCACAGCCCTATAAAGTAGGTTAGCAGGGAGCTGAAACCGGGCCTAGGCTGCAGGCTATAGCCGTGAGGATGACATCCTTGTAACATCCTAGGTGTCTTCTAACTCTTGGGAAGACATTTAATTGTTCTAGAACCTATGCGCCTGTTGTTTCCTTTCTATGTGAGGTTGTCTTTCTCTTATCGTTACCCTACCCCTCACCACAATATGGGACCAGCTGATGCTGTAGTTCTCTTATCGCACAAGGAAGTATGAAACCTTTTTGTACCTTCAGGTTAGAGTATATAATCACTCCTTACCTTCAGATTTTCTTGTAACTACCTCTGTAAGACTAGCAATTATTGTTATGACATAAATAGATCAACAAAAAGTTTGGCACTCAAGGATAGCATAATGATGAGGTGCTACAGTAAAGGTTTATTATAAGGGATGAAGATCTTCTTTAGCAGTTTAAACTATGAGGTTATATTTCCTGCAGAGCTTTTGTGAATGCAATCACGCTCTGTTAGTTATGGTGGCATGGACACTGTCACTATCATGATATGTTCCTACCTGTTGCATAGCTTTGCAATTTGCATATGCCATGATTTATTGATGTAGCTCAGCAAAAAGGCTTGATTAAAATATACCATAGCTTTTGCTAAAGTCACATTCAGTTTCAAAATTTAATGTTTATCTCAGATTAGTGCCATGTAATTTGACATTTGGCTTTAGTACTCCAGTTATTAATCTCAATGTAATGGAACAATATACAAGTATGAGTATAACTTAATCCACAGTAATTATCAAAGCACAGGCTAACATAATAAAATTCTTCAGGCACAAATATCTGTTGGAAGTATTTTACAATGTTTGCAGTGGAACTACTTATAAAAAAGCCAATCAAGTGTCTCAAGATTGTGCCAAGGTATCAGACTAAGTAAAGCTAATGAACAGATGATAGTATCCTATAGAAACTATAGTTTTTTTGGGAGGCAGATTGTAGTTCACCATCGGAATCTATTTTTAACTCTCAAAATATCCATAGCCAGTTTAGAGAATCATTCAACAAAATGGTAGTGGTGGAGAAACAGATTTCTCTTTTACTTACTTGTTAATGTTATGACCTCTGAGAAAGAGAACATGGTTGGTCTTCCTTTTGCACTCCCAGTGTAGAAGTACATTCCTGGGACAGTGTAAGTAAAAGAGGCATGACTTGAAGTTCAGCTCTAGCTGAGCCTGTTTCATATTTACATCTCTTCATATGGATCCCTCATATCTGTTAAAAATCTGCAGCGACCGATGGCAGATTTCATTACTTCAGATCGAAATAAGTAATAAACATATCAAAAACTGCTCAGGCTCCCTAGCTCTTAGGAAAATACAAATGAAAACCACATTGAGGTTCCACCTAACTCCAGTGTGATTGGCCTACATTCAGAACTCATTAGCACTTTTTTGCATGGATGTGGGGAGAAAGGTACCCTTCTTCCTTGCAGGTGGCAGTGTAGGCTGGCACACCACTATGGAAGTCAGTATGGAGAGTGCTAAAAAAACTGAAAATTGACCTCACATATGACCCAGCTATCCCACTTCTGGGAATATATCCAAAGGAAATGAAAACTGAATATAAAAAGGTGATCTTTAATCTTATATTTACAACAGCATAATCTGTAATAGGAAAGATGTGGAAACAACCCAGCTGCCCATCAGAAGAGGAGTAAATAAGCTGTGGTACATCTACTCAGAGGAATGCTACTCAGCTATCAAAAAGGATGAGATCTTACTATTTGCAACTAAATGGTAGAGACCATTATGCTCATGAAATAAGTCAATCCCAAAAGGACAAATATTATATGTTCTCTCTGATATTAGGTGACCTTTATGCAAAATATAAGATCAATAGCCATTTCAATATTACTTTTGCTACATCTCATGGGTTTTGAAATCTGTTTCTATTTTCATTTTTTCAAAAAGTTTTTTTCTTATTGATGTCTTAACTCATTCATAAGTCACACAGTGGCATTTTCTTCAAGAAGGTTTTTGAGTTTTCATTTCTTCAGTGACACATTGGGCATTCAGTAACATGTTATTTAAAATCATGTTCTAAATTCCCTATTTATCTTCATGTTATTGATTTTGTTTCATGGCTTTTCATTTAACAGGATGTTTAGTAACTGTGTAATAGGGACCATCATATACAGGTGTGAAGATACAATGCAGTATGCATCTCTACTTCCAAATCAGTTGGAATCCCAATGAAACTGTTAAATACATCTTGACTGTAGGATGCAGGACTCTTCCATTGTCCATACCTACAATGTCAGGATACACTTAAATAGCACAATGATGGACTTAGGACTGTTTGTAAAGGACTGTGCTACTGTAGTATTTTGGGGGGAATCAGCTGAGGGGAGGAGAATTGGGGAATAGGTAAGGGAAATCCCAGAACCTATAAAACTGAATCATAAAATAAAAAAGTTTAAAAATTTTAAAAAAGAAAAAAATAAGCTAGTAGACATGAATAATCATTGCATAATTATAATTATAAATATTTTTGCCAGTGCTTAGTAATTCTTAGTATATTCATGGTTTCCAATTTGAGTTATTTACATTGTCCACCATAGATTTCTGGAAGGTTATGGCTCTGTGACTCTAAAGAGAATAATTTTAGTTTCAAGATGTGTCACAAGTCTCTATTAAACAAGGAATCAAGGAAATCAATTAGAATCAAATATACCATTGATAGCTTTTTTAAACCTCCAAATGATACCACCAAATAGATGAATTCTGGAACAATGGAAGTACTGTATTTCCAATTAGACTCATATTAAACCCATTTTATAGTCGATTATAATTCCATAAAATTTGAATTCCATTAATTCTATATTTCACAAAATTGTAACTATAATAATTTGAGTTGATTAGACCAAAATTGAAAAATCCAATCATATAAAATAGAACAGGTTACAAAGAGAGCTGACATTTTTCTGGTGCTCTCTCCCTGGGTGGCATAGTTCAGCTGTCAAATGTCCTGATGTACATAGAACCTCTACCAAGCATCTTTATGCAGCATGGCTTATGTCAGACAGACTTAGTAACTGATTGATTTAGCTGTTCGCCATGACTGATGGTGAATCCGACTACCTTCAAACAGACGGGTGGAGAGCCAAATCTTGATAAACCTGCTTGAACTTAATATATACGAATAATGAAATAATTAATAACTCCAGGGAAAGAGCAGATCAGTAGTTCAAATAGACTCATTCCTTTCTTTCTTTGCTCTGGATACTGCTTACTTTCTCCAAAGTTTAAAATCTGCAGACACTGAATTTGGTCCATAGTGCCTTTTAGCTGTTTTTGGAGCTATCGATGTATGTCTTGAATAAATTTTGGAATACAATTTAGCTGCCAGTGTAGTAGAGTATGGGTAAGGAAAACATCTTTTTTTTTTTAACCAAAATTTAATCCTACATTCCTCCCAAATATGCCCTCTTAAACACGTGCTGTGCAAACATAAACAGAGCTCTACTTTTAACACAGAAATTCTTTTCGGTGTTCATAATGAAAACAAATCTCATGGACAAAACCTTTCTGTTTCCCAAGGATAACAGTGACTTCCAGAAACAAACCCATGACTGGCTCACTGGCTCACTGCTGTGGCACCGTTGCGTAATGAAGGGTTAATTTTCTGCATTACTCTGGTTTCCCAGCTACAAATGGAATCATTTTCTGTGCCTAAACTCTGTGTGCGAAGCCTGCTCTGTTTCTGAAAAACACAGTATTTCTATATTGTTCCCTTCTATTGGAAACATTTCTTTAAATGCATGCTTTGTAGTTAATATTTTAATAATTACTGCTTATCATATGTGTCACATATTGATAAGCTGTTTACTATGGCATCTTAAATTTTGTTATTTATTTAAAAAACTATTGCTTTCACCTGTCTGAAAGGCAGAGAGGAGGGAAAGACAGAAAATAGATCTCCGTCGATTCTTTCACTCCCTAAATGGCCTTAACCCAGACCAAGCCAAGGCCAAGAAACTGCGCCTCCATCTGGTTCTCCCACAGAATGACAGCGACCCGAGGATGTGGCCCGGCCTCCGCTGCTCTTCCAGGTGCATTAGCGGGGAGTTGTTTGAGAGGTGCGGCGGCTGGATTTGAACTTTGGCTGTGGTATGAGATGTTGGCATTAAATAGAGCGACTGCTTCACTGACTGTGCCACAACACTGGCCCCCATGTTAACTTTCTAAGCATTTGAATTTGTTATTGGTGATGTATTTTATTTTATTTTAATCTTTATTTTGTGGCATGAATGTAGAATGTCTGGCTTATGAATCTTTTCGGTTACTGTCTCGCTAAGAATATGAGCTCAAAGAGGAGACAGGCCATCACAGAGAAAAAAAAATGGGCCATGAACTGTACAGACAGAACAGGTTCGTTTGGAGGGACCTCCTTGTGGAGAGCGGAGAGCAGAGAGCCCCATTTGTGCAGGCTGGGGGTATACAGATGGGGTGAGGGCGGGTGTGGCTGTAAGGCCCTGGCACTTGGGCCCTGGCCGCTGGGGAGGTGGGCAGGGTTGTACTGATTGAGGAAGAATGCAGGGGATTGGAGTCTAAGGCTCTTGTGCTTGCTGCACAATCACCGCCCCCCCGCCCCCATCCCAGAGAAGCTCAGCTCAGCTCAGCTTTGGCACTTGAAACGCTTTGCCTGGCTACAATCTCTTATCTCTGATTTGTTCAGCATTCCCTTAAATGTACTTCATCAGTTCTTTTTACAACTGGGGCGGGCATTCCACCCCTAAGTGCCATCTACAGGTGTGTGCAGGTTATCCTCGTCTCTGCCAGGACTCCCCCCACCCCTCTGCCCAGCTGAAAGGTTCTGGAAGTGTTGAGTCTCTCTCCCTTACCCCACAAAGCTACCAGAAACCTTAGTCTGTCCTGAGCCACCTGCATTCAGCTTTCTCGTAGACCTTGAAGCCAAGGCCCCCTGTGCACGGACACCTGTCATCCTTATCCTGCGTCACCTCTTGACGGCATTGGACACTATGGATTACTCTTTCCTTTTTTGGATATTCTTCCCTCAATTTACCTGATTTCCTCCCTGTTCTGTGTGCTCCAAAGTTTTGTCTTGATTTTCCACTCATCCAGTTTTGTACTTTAGCCAGGACCCTGACATTCACCCATGGCTTGTATGTGCAGCCATGTCTGTCCATGTGATGACCCATAAGCATCTGAAATTTAGTGGGGCCTCAGACTTAGCTCTGTAGTACTTGATTTGATATGTATCACACAGTGCATGGGCAACTCAGGAAACAGGTGAGCAGGGAAATACATTGTACTTTGAAAACTAAACCAGCCCTGGGACAGGCTCATATCAGATTGTTGATGGTGATTCTGTTACCTGTTTCTGCCTAAACCATGGCACATGTAACGTTGTTTTTTAAGGTTTATTTTATTTATTTGAACAACAGAGTTAGAAAGAGAGTGAGAGAGAGAAAAGGAGAGAGAGAGGCAGATGGGCAGAAGTGAGGCCTTCTATTTGCTGGCTCATTTGCCTAACGGTCACCATGGCTGAGGATGGGCTCAGTTGAAGTCCGGAGCTAAGAGCTCCCACATAACTAGAGGGGCCCAGCCACTTGAGCCAGGCGAGTTAGCAGAGAGCTAGATAGGAAGTGAAGCAGCTGGGACATGAACCGGCAGTCTATGGGCTGCTGATTTTGTGGGTTAGCTACCGCTCAGCACCACCCGCCCCAGCCCCAAAGCTTTTCTGACTTCACCACTGAAATTTGTTCCTTTTCCATTTCTCTTTAGGCCTGTTATCTTTTCATATATGTTCTATACTTATTTTGCCTGATTCTTGAATTTCTCAGTGTTTTTTGGTTGCTAATACTCTGCTTTATTTCTTGTGCTTCAGAAACCGCATAAACTGTAATCCTAGATGGATTTTTGCTGGGGGTAGCTGGTATTTAACATGTATGCCTGCGTGCAGGTGCACACGGGAGTGTACGCATTGTTAAGCTGCAGTTCGAGCCAGCATTCTAAAGCTGAGAAGTCAGTCTGAGTCTAGAAATACTGGGGTGAGGCGTTGACATAAGCTAGCGCCTCAGAAAAGCAAGGTTGCACCTAGCTGGATATAGAGTTCACACACTTTGATTCTATTATCATTTTACCATGTTTAAACTTCTTTCACGAAATCTTTTGTGGCTTGCACGAATCGTGTTCAAGTTCCTGCTAGACAGGGGCTTAATTATGACTGTGACAGTGAAGGAGCGAACCTTTTCAGCGTCAGCTCCATGAATATGCACGTGGTGCTGGCTTTTAGGAGTGTTGAGCAGGCTGCATTTCCTCAAGCATCGCCAGTCTCTTCAGGTCACGATTCCAGAATATTTTCAGGTTGGCTGAGGAGAAAAACGCCCACTTGCTGAAAGTATCAGGCAGCAAGTGTTCTTGGAGTGGTAGTATCTGTAGTCTGTCCAGTGAGGGGAAGTGCTGAGTGAGTGTAAACCTTTGGTGAAGGCACCTGCCATGCCTAACATTTCACTGTGTGTGTGTGTGTGTGTGTGTGTGTGTGTGAGAGAGAGAGACAGAGAGAGAGAGAGAGAGAGAGAGAGAGAGAGAGAGAGAGTGTTGGTTAGGGTGGAAATGTGGCATTTCCCATTCTTACAGGTCTATGTGGGGGAGCTTTGGAAGGGAAGGGTTTTAAGACGGCAGTCAAGTGTTAGGGAGAACTTTACACGGGAGATCACCCAAAGGTATGTCTTGACCTTTGTAATTCTTCCACATTTAGGGTTTTCTTCTGGCTTAGATATTCTTCATTGACATGTTCTTTACAGGGAAGCAGGTGAAGTAATGCTCACTGTAGTCACCGCAGAGAAGCGAGGCTTGCTCAGTGTTACATCCTCGAATATCTTTTGGATTAGGAGGGAAAAACAAGTAAAAATCAAAGTTTAATGGGAAGAATCAGATTAAATTCAACTAGAAACTCAGCTATCTTCCTGAGTCCTAAAGGTACTTGGCAGAGAGAGGAGAGAGAGAGAGAGAGAGAGAGAGAGAGCTCTCATCAGGATACCACTGGAAAGTCAGATTACTGGTCTCCTAACATCTGTGTATTTTCATGGTGGTGATGGTGGGGAACAGTTACTCTGTACACTGTTACAGCTCTTAAAAAAATTCAGCTTTTGATTTCCAATTAATTTTAACAATGTGATTTAACATACAATTCTAAAAACATAATAATATCACTTCAGAAATAATAAAATAAATGGTACTCTGTTAGATATGGTGATAGTATTGAGCTTTTTAAAAAAATTGTTTGAAAGTCATAAACAGAAAAGGAAAGAGACCAAAAGGGAGAGATTGCGGTTGCTCCTCCCCAGCTCCCTGTCTTGATGGCCACAGCAAGCAGGCAGATGCCGGGATCCGGAGCCAGGAGCTTGCTCTAGAGGTCCCACGTGGGCAGCAGGGGGCCAAGGACTTGAACCATCTTCTGCTGACTTCTTCCTGGCCTTTAGCAGGGAGCTGGGCCAGAAGTGGAGCATCTGGGGCACAAACAGCTGCTCACTTAGGATACCTGACATTCCAGACAGCAGCTCCACCACGATGCTGGCTCCGTAGCTTTTAACCATGACTAGAGTCTCCTTATAGGGTAAAATCGTTCTTTCTTTGTGTATTTTATTAATGTTCCATATGTACTTACTGGCTTAATGTGGAATTAGGAAAAAGTAGAAGTGGAAAACTTGTGTAACACCTAGTGGAGACCATGCAGTAAGACAGCTTCATCCGATGCAGAGACCCCTGGCACTGCCTCTCGGGCTTACATTTGTTATGCTTTCCGAAGCACATGTGTTTAAACAGGCTCACCAACCTCTGCAAGTGTTTAGAGAAATGTTTGTATTCTTTTATTCCACACGTAAATGGTAATTTCCTGGCAGTCTTTGACATAAGCATTTTTAAATTTAAAAATATCTGTGACTGTCTCCATTGCAGAAACAAATACTTAAAAGCCCAAAGTAATATTTAACCAGTAATTTGAGACCTAGTAGCAATTTTCTGGAAACGTAGATTTGTACCTGACTGTAGTTTTGCTGCCTTGTATTGGTTGTGCTCTCTCACACTCAGGCAGCATTGCAGGTTGAGGTAAGTGGCCCCTGGCTGCAGTGAAGATGCCTTCTGGTCATTGGCGGTTTGAGTGCTGGGTGATGTCCTACATTACCCTTCATCTTCCTCAGTGCTGCCGAGTTCGACTCCTCGTGTCACAGGCACTGCGCTCCCTAGAGACTCTTGCAGTAACCCTGGAGGAAGATATGGCTCCCATTGTATGGGTGAAATAGTGAAACTTGGAGGAGATTGAGAGTCTGTTATTTAATTGTGGATTTACTTACACTCTGTTTGGAAGGTGATGTTTTAGTGGCAAGTACAAGGAGCAAAGGTAAACAGTAGCTCAGAAGTTCAAATGCAGACTATCATAGGAGAGGTCATTGTCTGGTAGAGCACAAGTTGAAATGATCCTATGCATTTGCACACAAAGGGAAAACCCTCCCAATAATTTTTGCATTGTGGAGTGAGAGGAAACAATTGGAAGGAAATGCAATGACTGATTTTTGTTGTTCAGGGTGTGTTGTTTCTTGTCCTTAGGGAGAAGCTCTCTTTATTTGACCTGAGGGCCTTTCTGTACTAAAGGCAGGGAGAAGACATGAGGATGATGACACATTTTGGAGAATTCCTTCCTATCCACTGAGGAGAATCCCAGAGCATCAGTTGGTTGATTAATATTAGTTTGAATTAAAAAGTATAAAACTGCATATTTGTTTGTTATTGAAAGTGAATTTCAGAAAATTAGGCACTGAAATTGCTTCCAACTGTAATAGTTACATCTGTATAAAGGTAGAGACTAGGTACACTATTTAATAAACCATTGATAAACAATGATGAAAAAATCAGAAGAGGAGGTTTTGCTTAAAAATTGCACCAGTGTAAATTCAGATATGAACAATAGAGGTTACTAACACATCATAAAAACTCAGAAGGTGCTACGTTTAGGAATTTATACCACAATTTGAAAGTGCATATTTCCTTCTAATTCAAGATAATGTTGGGCCTGGCGCGGTGGCCTAGCAGCTAAAGTCCTCTCCTTGAACGCCCCGGGATCCCATATGGGCGCCAGTTCTAATCCCGGCGGGCCCACTTCCCATCCAGCTCCCTGCTTGTGGCCTGGGAAAGCAGTCGAGGATGGCCAAAGGCCTTGGGATGCTGCACCTGCGTGGGAGACCCGAAAGAGGCTCTGGGCTCCTGGCTTTGGATTGGTGCAGAACCAGCCTCCTCCTCTGTGTATATCTGGCTGTAATAAAATGAATAAATCTTTAAAAAAAAAAAAAGAGGCTTTGCCAAGGAGAAGACGACAGAGATAAGGACATTAAATTCATATAATGAGCTGCTGAAAAGATAATGGATCAGGCTGTTGCAAAGCAAGTCTGGGGGAAAGAAGAGAGGAACTTTGAAAGTGGGTTCTCCAGCTTTTTCAAAGGGAAGTTCTCTTTTTGCCTCAACAAAGTGTTGGCTGTGACACGTGCAGTTCACACAGGCAAGGGCAGGCTGCAGTCTGCAGGTGCTTTTTGTCTGCAGGTGCTTTTTGACTGACTGGGCACAACTTCCTGGCCGCCCTCCTTGCCCAGGAAGGAGAATCCGAAAGACAGAATCCGTGGTTAACACTCACGTTTGCTTTGAAGTTAGACTGAATCGGAATCTGCATTTTAATGTTTAAATTAATTTTACCTCTGAAATTAATATTCACTATTCAACCAGAACTTAGAACTTAGCTTTGTTTAGACCTCTTTTATTGAAGTGATGGGAGCTTTGAAAAGCAATACTGTGAATTATATATCGTGGTGACTGTTACCTTCCTAGTTACTATAATTCCCATTTGTACAATTAATGGCAAATACTTTAAAATAATTACTATAAATAGAAGAAGTAATAATTTGCTAACTCTGTTTTGGGTCACATTAAGTCCTCCTGCACAAACTCTTAGTGTTGCCTCAATTGATGAATAATATCCAGATAAATTTCCCTGTGAGGTATTTTATTCCTGCATGGTCCTGATTTTCCAAACTTTATGCCTGAGGACTCAAAGAATTATGCTTCTTCACAGTCCTTTCTTATGTATTTTAGCCGGAGTTTGAAATATGTCAGCAGCAGCTGATTGGTGATGAAGTGATTTTGAATCTTGCCATGTTTTATAAGTCAGTGACGCATACTCATCAGTGGCTGTTTTGGGCAACTGAAGATCTCCATGTGTTAAAAAAGCTGTCAAAATAATGTAGTTAAAAGGGACTTTATTTTTGAGTTACCCCATTAAGTCTTAGTAAGGAATGCAAGTAAGACTTTCCTTAGCTTAAAAAATTATAAACATAATATATGGTTGTTACTATTTTTTAAGCTCCGTAAGATCATATAGGCATAATGAAATATACACACCCACAACAATCACCTTTGTAGAAATCTGCACATTTGTGTTAATTAAAGTTTTTAACCCCTATAAATGCAGCTGATTAGCAAGTTTCAAATTATATATCCAGCACCTTGGCCCTGTTCACCCATTACTCTTTTCCCCTTGTTAGCGTCCTGGCTGTGTCTCCTGTTGAATCTGCTGTAGGAAAGAGAAAACAAGAAATACCCTGCCACATAGTAGATCTTTTGTATTTCCATGTTGAACTATACACACACATACATACACATGTGTGTATACATCCATCCATATACATATATAGGAATATATATTTTTTGAGGGGGGAAGGATCTTTAACAGTTGTGAGTCCCGGAGTTAAAATGGTTGGATGTGAAGGAGGGGTTGAAATAGGGCACCTCACGGCTTGTTTCAGGCTGTTTATGTGCAAGCAAATACTCTCCGTCCCACTCCAGGGAAGAGCAATGAACTGGTGCCCTGCTCAACACCCTCAGAGTCACCTCCCTGTAATGGTTGGTATTCAGTGTTTACAAAGTGGACACTCCTGCAAGACTTTTTTGCAAGTGAGTTTGATCACATTGCCTGCTTCCTCATATCAAATTTTGTGAGTTTTACCAGGGTGTCAGGGTGGAAAACCCAATGAGACTGCTGTTGGTGGTGGAGAACCCTCTTGTGACACAGCAGATCAAGGAAGGGATGAAGATTTGAGCAAAGGCACGCTCAGCCTTCTGTCTCAGAAGGAGAAGATTCTAACTCAAAGGAACGTTCTAAGGACATGTACGTCAGTTGGAAGTTTCTGTCTTGAGACAACTCCAGATATCAGGCTCAGATACGGAGTGGGGTAGAATAGGGTTCATGTCTATTTCACAGTTTTTTTGTTTTGTTTTGTTTTTAATTTCCTCTTTCATTGACTTGGTATTCATTCTGGGAGTCCTAGGTCCATAATTCTGCCACTTTAAGGTTAAGCAGGCATCTGGGACTGATCAGACACCTAGCCACAATCTAGAAAGTCATTTGTTTGAAAAAAGTGGTTTAAGTTTCATATAAATGTGTATTCTCTTAATGTCACTTATTTCTAAGTGATTGTACATGAAATTCTGTTTACAGTTGTACAAGTATATTTGAATTTAAAGTGTCTTTTCCATAATAGGGACACTTGGATTAAGTGCTGATACTTGAAATAGGCCAGAGGGCATAACCTGAAAAGTGAATATGTTTTTGTTTGCTACCTAAGTTTTCTAATTTATACACATTAATTAAAGTCAAGAACTGCATTGAACACTTTCTGTTCCTTTCTTGAACACTGTGACTGGTCCACTAATGGGGAGGAGTCCGTGAGTGAATGGTTCTTTGAGTGTATAAATAGAATCTATCCAGGGCCCATTCACAGCAGGAAAAATGTTAAGGTCGATGGCTGTCCTGTAGGTGACAAAGGATGATCAGTTCACTCAGTAGATACTTGATTGATTGCCCATCACTGTGCTGAGACAGGAAATAGTACCTGCGGCCTCAAGGAGTTTGGTTTCCATTGGGACAGTGGTGATGGAGGAGCATTGAACATGATGAGTGCTAACACTGAGGTATAGATGAGGTGCTCTAGCAGTTCAGCAGGTCAGAATGATTTAGAAGTTTGATGATAACTTGGATTTGAATTTGGAAGTGTGATATAGAAAAAAAAAAAGTACAACCAGCTGTTTGTATCCACAGAAAGCAACTACACTTCAGACATATTCGGAAACAAACAAAACCCCTATACCTGTAGTGACTGTTTATACTTTGTCCCCTTTGTTTTGAAACAATTCAACTACTTGCACAGTGTGCATCTATACATCCTCCCCCTTGTTTTTAAACAATACAGAAACTTAATAGCATGCATGTTGTGTTAGGTTTTTAACTGGAGGGGAGTGAAAGCATATGGAAAGATGCGTGTGGATTAAGTGCAAATACTGTGCCATTTTCTGTAAGGGACTTTAGCATCCTTAGGCTTTTGTATCCGAGAGGAATCCTGGAAACAGTCTCTTGTGGCTGCATGAGCAAAGACTCATGGAGCTGTGAGGGATGCTTCCCAGTGCTGTCTGTAGAAAACTTGGCCAATGGTGGATTAGCCAAGAATGCAGTGCTTATTTTTTCCCACGTAACTGGAAGTGTTGAAGACGGTGAGTGCCAATATGGCTTTAACATATAAGAAAAGGCAAAGCCGATGTCTTCCTGGGTTCCCTTGGCTTTTTGTTTTTCTTTGCTTACCCCAGGTCCATCCTGTCGGCTCACAAGGCAGGGAGGATGAGGGCACGTGTGGGTGGCCACTTGCATATGTTTTTATCAGAAAAGCAAAAGCTTTTCTAGAAGCCCCCAGTTGGCTTCGGTATGCGTCTCATTGGTCAGACCCCTGCAATGTGTTGTTATTAATTTTCATAGTGTCATCTTACCTATACTGCCAAGTTGTAAAAAAAGCAAAAAAACCGAAGCACAAACAAAAAATAAACAAAAGAACAAGCTAAATAAGATTTTCTTTAGTGTTACTAATGAGAGCATATATAGAAAGAGTAGCTAATCAATAAAGTAATCTGTCAGAATTTAGCAGGTAATCAATCACGAGCTTTACATTTTCTTGTGTTAGAAGAGGCTGTGGGTAAAATAGTTCTCCACCATATTGCAGTAGTAGAAACAGGACGTAGCAGCGAGTAAACAAATCATTATCAACTCATAATGGATGGGAACATCTCAGTAAGAAAACCTTGACCTTCAGGTCTATTTTTTAAAATATCCCCAGCTAGAGAACTTGTATTAACTGTTGAATGATTCCTTGCTTGTGTTTGAGGAAGTATATTTGATTTTTGTTCTTTAAATTTCTGGAAAGATCTTCTGTTATTTCTGTCAAATAGTCATGATCACCTTTGTTGATTTTTATCAGTGGAGGAGATTGATAAAAAAAAAAATGTATCTTTGCTTTCTTTAAGTTGTTAGACCAATGTGATGGAGCAAAGAGGTGCCCAAAGTTTCTTAAGTTAATATTACATCTGTTTCTATGTTTCGGTGTTCAGCAGGGAAATGTGAAGTCCTTTGCAGGAAAAAAAAAGTGAAAATTGCATTGAATCATGAAAGATTGATCGCTCGGAGGGTTCATCAGATAAAACAACAGACAGCTCTGCACTTTTAATTTTAATAGCATCTCGATCTTCTGGGGGGTATGATGTTTCCCCTTGGGCCACATCAGCCTTGTCTGAACCTTCTCTTCTTCTGGTCTCTTTGGAGACCACACTGAGGAGGAGAAGCAAAGGGAGTTAGCGCCTGGGGGTTCGTGTTGACTAGCGACTGTCACATGTCAAGTGTGTGTGGAAGTCCTGGGTGGAGCTTGGTAAGCATGCAGGCTGACAGAGCTACTGAGTCATCAAGTAGGTCAAACATGAAGTTATTCCAGGTAGTTTGCTGTAATGGAGCTGGCCTGTGGGCTCCTCTCTGAGAAGCTCACGCAGTGAGTGAGGTAGTCAGGGCAGTTAAGAGGACAGTTCTTACACTAGGTGTCTGTATAGATTACCTGTTCAAAATCGTGGACTGCCAAGATGGGGTGTGTGGAGCAGGCGTTGGTGGCAGTGCTTTTGCCCACTTCCCTGGGTTCCAGTGTGGGCTTTGCTTCAGACTCCGGCTTCTATCTGATGCACACCCTGGAAAGTAGGGTGATTGCTCAAGTACGTGGGTACCTGCCACCCATGGAGGAGGACTCACTTGAGGTCCAGGCTCCTGGCTTTGGGATTGCAGGGGGTTTAGGCACTTCTGAGTAACCTGTGGATGAAAGATCTCTGTGTGTGTTAATTTCTTAATGTATCTCTCTGTTTCATATCAGTTAATCAACCAGTTAATCAAGAGGTAACCCACATGGGCCATGGTGGCTCCAGATGCTTTACAGAAAGACCCCTTTTGGCTTAGGAAGAAAATAATGAAACTTTCATTTATATTCATTCTCAAGCTGTATGTTTTGTCATGTATATACCATAGTATATTGTTACTGTTGTACATATTTATGATACAGAAATAGAGCAGTACGTGTACATTAAATACCTGTTGTAGATGTTTTAATGTTGTGTATCAAAGAGGTTTGGGGACTTTGTTTTAAGTGATTTGAAAGGCCAATATCCATACTACCTCCTAGGTCTTTGCAAGAGTTTATTGTCCTTTAATTGTTTTTCATTTAGATATTGATATTAGCCAATTCTCTGTTAATATGTGAGCAGACAGAGCATAGGAGAAAAGGGCTTTGCAATTGATGTCAGGGAGAAATGTTTGGGTCTCTTATCTGACTGGATGCCTTTATTTGGAGAATGCCCTCCTGAGAGATCAGAATGGAAGTAAAGAGACTTCAGGCTGTCAGGTTCTGGCCCTCGGATTAGCTAGGAGTGGGTCTGACCTTCTAATCCCAGGGACTCTGCCACTCTCCCGGGAATGTGAGTAAAAATGGATTCTAGAAACTGTGCCTATGAATTCTCCTCTGCTCATACACATGCTTTCTATACAGTGTTTTCCTATTACAACAGTGTATTTTAAAAGACATTTTTAGAACACAATTAAAAACTCTAGTATGTCACCATAATTGCAAATTGTCGCCGCCCTGCAACGACACTAAAATGACGAGGAATCTCGAGAGCCTGAAAAAAACAGGAACCGCCACCGCAACCGGCACACACACACCGAACGAACACACACACCAACAAACGAACGAAGAGGGAGGCAAGGGAATGAGCCAAACGAAAGGTTGATTGCCGAAAGCGAGCTGCTTATATACTGCTCTCCAACAATCTCCCTGTGGGTCCACGGGGCACTATCTGATAGGCCAGCAATCGCAGCGAGGGAACATTAGCCTATCCTTGTGACTTCCTGCCCGCCTACTGGCGGGACAGAGCCCACCTCCTGGCCCTCGGCCAGCCGCCATCTTGCAGCCCCTCATACGTGGCGTTGGCCACTCCCCACAGCAAATATTCTTCTGTTTTCTTTTCTGCCACACCCTTTTGTTGCAAAAGTTTTTTCTTAAAGTAATTGACTTATTTGTATTTGCAAGGTGGAGTTGCAGTGAAGTCGGGAGTTAGAAAGAAAGAGATCTTTAATCCTGTGGTTCGCTCCCATGTGAGTAGCCCTTGGCCCGTCTTCTGCTGCTTTCCCAGGTGCATTGACAGGGAACCGGATTGAAAGTGAGGCAGATGAGCCTCAAACTGGTCCTGTGGGATGTTGGCATCACCGGTGAGGGCTTCATCCGTGGCACTGCAATGTTGGCTCCTCACTTCCCTGATGTATGAGTGTGCGTATGTATGGTGCTTTCACGGAGTCTTAGTCGTTAAAGCAGACCTGGTGTCCGTGGTCAGCGTTTCTTGATGTAAAGCCATTGACACTTTAGTTTTGTCTAACATATGCGTATAACTAATCTGTTTAGTTGAATCGTCAGTGAAGGGGGAGCACATAAAGTTGTTGGTTTGGAAAACTGCAGCCGTTTCTGTGACAATGTCAGTCTCTTAGGAGTCACGCAGTGCAGGTAATATCTGAAACTCTGACTCAGACCAGGCAGGGTCTCCTCAGGAAACTGTTGAATTTATCTGGACAGTAAGGTACTGGACGCTACGCATGGTATATGCTCGCAATGAAGGAATCATGACTGGATATGAACTGCACTACTGCAACAATGTGGAGGAATCCAACATGGGGGGAGGGCATGGGGAGGGGTTGGGGGAATCCCAGAGCCTATGAAACTTTGTCATCAAATGGAATTAATTTAAAAAAAATCATTCTAATGCTAATATTTCCTTCTCTCACCCTCCTAATTTCTTAGCTTTATTGTATCAGTCTGGATAAGTTGAAAAAAAACTAAAAAATTTGGAATTGAAGTGATACTAAATACAGCTAATCACTAGTAATATTTATTGAACCTACATGTTCCAAACACCGGGGTGGGGTGGGGTGCTTGCATTATCTCATTTAATGTTTGCAGTCACCCCATGAGATGGGTGCTGTGGTTAGCGTCCTATCTTGCAGTTGAGCCTGGAGTCCTGAGGGTGTGAGTCCGCTGCCTAGTCCCTTGGGTAGGAAGCTGAAGAGGCTGGGCCCCAGGGTCTCTAGTCATCTGCTCGCAGTAGGTGATGGGGTTGGCTTTTCATGAGATTAGAAGTCGGGCTGGGGATAGACCGGTTTGTGGAAACCAAACATGCTTATCCTGCCCTACCCCAGCACACCCCAGGGGAGCGTGGCCAGGCCCTACGTGACTCTCTAGAGTTTGACTGTCTGGTGGTGCTGGAGAGAGCATCTTTGTGAAGCACAGGCCATCGGGGAGAGGTGTGAGGATCTCGGCAGCTCCTTGTGGATCAGCGCCTGTGCAGCAGGTATGCTGAGGGCCACCCAGACTCTGCGGCATGGCTGCTGGGTGTCGGAGAGGCAAGGGGCTCAGTGGGTGTCGAGGCGCCCTTCCTTCGGGAGCATTCTGTTCTCACTTTGGAGAAACCTTATTTCTCAATATGTAAACGGAAAACTTGGCATATCTGACCTCAGTGTTCTGTAAGATAGAAATGATAATTGCTTTGTGTACTAAGGAAATACTACATGGATTAGTGATAGATGGTCTTCAGTGGGTTGGTTGGTATTTTGTCCCCTTTATGACGTAGTATCAGGTGCTAGTGCTGTAGCATTGTAAGCTAAGTCTCCTGCTGCAACACTGGGACCCCTATGGGCTCCTGGTTGAGTCCCAGCTGCTCTATCTCCAATCCAGCTCCCCGGAACAGCAGCAGAAGATAACCCAAAGCCTTGGGGTCCTGCCCCTGTGTGGGAGGCCTGGAAGAAGTTCCTGCTGCTGGCTTCAGATTTATCCAACTCCTGTTCTGTTGTGGCCATTTAGGGAGAGAGTCAGTGGATGGAAGATATCTCTAGCTATCTCGCTGTCTCTCTGTCTCCTTCTCTGTAACTCTACCTTCCCAACAAAGAAGAAGAAGAAGAAGAACAACACACATACACACACACACACACACACACAAAACCAAAAACAAAATAAAACAGCAAAAAACCACACTATCAGGTAATCACTGTTTTCGGATTTGGTCTGTTTTCCCGTCTGTGTTGAGGTGAGATTTTTGTGAAGTTGAGAGGTCAGGAATTACGTCTGTTCTCTTGTGTTTGTGCCCTACAAGCCTAAGATGGAATCAGTACTTTAAAAACAATGATTTAGAATTGCTCTGTGATTCTGGGCCTCGGTTTGCCTTATCAATGAATTGGTCGTGATGATGTGAAATATCGTGAAGTCGTGAAGAGGATTATCTTGCGCAGTATCTTGAAGAGCATGGTGTAGTGTTATTTTTTTAATTATTGTTATCCTGTTTACTGTTGCTGGTTGTCTCTTCAGAACATGTTCAGTCTACTCCCAGTGAATCCTGGATTTCAAAGATCGAGAAAGAGTGAAACTTCCTGGCTGCAATTTGCAGTGAGTTTTTGGGTGTGGGTCCCCTTGCCCGTGTGGGCTTTTAAAGTGGTTTCACATTAAGCAACTGCTAAACTAGAAGGTTCATTTTGTCTTCAAATCATTCCAGTTGACTTGTCAAAAACTTCTTAAAGCAAGAAGAGAAGACAGGACTTGTGGGTCCACTTTTGTCAGGCAGTTGGATAGAGTGTCTGTGTGTGTCGCCAGGCGTTGTGACTGTGAACTTAGCACAGAGCTCACAGAGCCCACAGTGCCTTCTCCGTGCTGTGTTCCCCCTGGGGTATCTTAATTAAAAACCAATTGGAGATCCAGGAAGATTCTGTTCCTAACTCAAAATGTTGTTCCTCCGACATATCTTCCCTTGCTGGAAATTATCCCAGTTGTTTTGAGTGTCAAGTTCAGAGTTAATTGGGTTTTCCTAGCTGCTGAGGAAAGATGGCTCATTTCAGCCCGTTGTTCCTCGGGTCGTGAGCGTCAGAAATAAGGTTTGACTCAGCAACCATGTGATGCTAACACAGGCACTAGGTTTTGTGTTAGTATTGATTGGCAGCTCTCCATCCATTGAAACAGCTTGAGCCGAGCATGGCACTTGCAGAAATGTGTGGAATTTACATTTAAGAGCATTCACCTGTAAGATAATGGCCAAGTTTCACGTTCATCAAAAGAACAAAAGAGGGTTGCCCGTTTTTTGTAGTGTGTTGTAGATTAGAGCGTTGAGGTGGGAGTGAGTGAATTGGGTTTTGTGAGGCGTTTTCCCCTCGGGTGCTGCCTTGGCAGAGGAGCGCACAGGTCATGTGAAAGTCTGAATAAAATTCACAGACCGGCAGCCAGGACCTCTGAGCCCAGCAGCCAGAGTTTGGCAGTGCTAATTTGTATTAAAGTTGTTGTTGCATGACAGCCGGAAAAAGATTTAATGCTTGCCACCTGAATCAAGGCACGGAACATTGGTTTCTATAACTGCCATGAATTTGAAATCGAGGCCAGTATCTCTAAATTCTAAATAAACTGATACTCTGTCTTGAAAGATGATACAGACCACTTATGTTGTGGAAGGTATTTAGAAAATGGTATTGCAATTTAATTTTTCGCTATATATATGGAGAGAGAGAGAGAGAGAGAGAGAGACTGAGACTCACACATACATATTTCAAATTGTGAGGCTCCTCTGTGCTGTGACCCACAGTGGTTCTCGCTGTCCGAAGCTCACGCTAAACAAGTCCGCTATGCCCGCAGCCATTTGTTACCCTCCTCCAGCCCCTGGTCAGCAAGCAGTGAGCTTGCACCAGGTTCCAGGCTCGGCGTTTTCCCCCCCTTAGCTCGGGAGGAGCCGCTCACTTCATCAGAAAGTCATTATCCCCCGGGACGTCACTCTGGTTCACGGGATTACAGTATTGCTTTAGGATTTCAGATTTCAACCGAGCCACCCTGCTGTGGTAAAACCCGAGAGCTCCCAGATGCACGGTCCATTCCCATGCCCAGCACAATAAAAATGATGATGATGACAATAATTCTTATTTTGCATTCTCAAAAACATCTTTCATCTGAAGGGCTTTTGTAAACGGAACATGCATCCTGAGATTACTTTATAGAAAGTGATCCTGGAGTCCAAAGTGGAAATGGAAGGAATCCCCGTCTGGGGTCAAATGTGGCACTGTGTAATTTTTTTTTAACCAGGGTACATGTTGGTGCAGTTGTTGTATCTCTCTTACAGTACTAGTTTCTTTTGGGACCTTTAGATATTACAGTTTATATGAAAAATTTTAGACTTGATTTGCTTTTGCTCTTTTTTTTTTTTGGTGTTGGGTTGGTTATAGGTTAGTTTTGAGGTCGGATTTTGCTTCTTTCTAAAATGTAGATTCAAGAAGCACTCGAGAAGGTGACCGTGGACAAGCCTGTCTGTTGAACTCTTTGGCCAGGCTGTGGAAGACAGGCCTGCCAGGTGTTTCTTGGTGTTCACACCACCCCCGGGGGTTCACCGTTTGGGGTGGCGGCTGTGAGGAGCTGGTGGCTGCAGCACCAGACGGGATGTGACCCCACCTCCTACCTGCAGCAATGCCAGTAACCCCAGGGCCTTGCCCTGCCCTTTCCGCAGGGCTCCACGGCAGTTCCGTGAGGCTGACTCACCCCCTTCCTCTCTTCTGCTCCTCTCTGGCGTTAGTGTCTGCTGTGCCTAGTTGTCCAGTGGACTCCTCTGTTGGGGTGCAGCATCAGCACCTCAAATTCCCCAGGGAGGTGCTCCTGACAATCATGTATGTATACTCCTTGAAGACCTAACTTCTTCCAGCTCCTGCACATGCCCAGCGACTGGCAGGCTTGGAGGCTGCCTCCTCCTTCTCCAGGGCAGTCATTCCGTAGGAGCTGGACGCGCGCCTTCTGCAGCTGTCCACCACATCCTGGGAACTGGTCAGTGGGCATTTCCTGCTAAGCAGAGGCCAGAGGAACAGAACAGAGTGTGATGTTGTATTTGTTTTCTGGATACTATGGGGCATTCTTTCACCCCAGTTTTTCCAAATAGTGTGTGCATACACTTTATATTCATGGAATGATTTATTGTGATAAGTAAACTCATTTGTATTATGTCATTCATTTGGGGGTTAAAAACTTTTATCTGGCATTATAAGTTTTCATTTATTTTTATTCTTCCCTTGGGGATATTAAGTGCAAAATTTCCCTGTAAAAATGAGAAAATAACATACAGAAATATTTATCCACAATTGCCAAGCATTATGAATTGATCTTCTGCTGAAACAACATGATGTGTGCTGGGTTTTTTTTCTTCCTCAGTAATGGCAGTGAGTTAGTGATAATGTGTTATATTTATGCAGTTTTGTTATAAAAGTTGGTTGCATGATGTCAAAGTAAGGGTTGTACAGAAAAGCTCATTCAATAGAGAAATTGTTTAATGGGGTGAGTGTTTAAAATAAAACCTGACTAAATCAGCACCTGTGTCCTAGTAGGTTGCCCGTGTTCTGAAAATGGTCCCGTCTCAGTTTCCTGTAGAGCTAAAAGTGGAGTGAGGACTTTCACTCACTCATCTCCAAGGATGGTCCACGTGGACTGTAGTGAGGTACTTACTAAATTCTTGTAATTTTTTTAGTGTTTAAGCAAGGTGAAAATGCCCAAGTGGCTGTAAGTAAATGCAAACAGAAAAGATGTGAACTGTAACATTTAAACAAACAAACAAAAAATAAGTGGCTTTGTCATCTTTGGAGATGTAACCATTTGAGTTCAAAACTTCCTGAATATTTACGTTTCAGTTTTCTGTTACCATCTCTGCTCCTGTACCTGGGATGGAAAGAATACTTACAGCAGTTTAATCTTTTCCTTTCCAGTAGTTATAAAACTCTTTCCAAAAAATATTCTCAGTGAACTGAGTAGCAGTGGAATAGCTGGAATTCTATTGTGTTTGCATGTACTGTTTAGAGATGGGAACTCCTTCAGAAGAACACAATGGGACCCAAAGAATGTCCCGATTGTTCATTCCTAACACAAGCTCCATTTTCTCTTGGAGGGTGGAAATGGTTGACGTTAATTATCCTTAGTCATGTGAATATTCTGTGACTTTTTGCTCTGTCTTCTGCAAGAGTTAGTACAGGACTAACTGCCATGCCTGTAGGTCTAGTACAGCTATCCCTATGTTCTTAAAGCCCAGGGCTTGATTTAATTGCTAAACATGATCACATCAAGGGGGATTTTTTGTCTTGATGGCTGCCTTGTAAGCCAACTAAGTCCCAGGTATAATGTACAGAGAGATGTCAAGAGTTTGAAGGCCAAATTTTATCTTGTCTCTCATTAAGGGAGTTCTTTCAATCATGGCGATGATTATTATTTGATATTTGTGGAGGCCATATGGCATGTTATGATTAGAACCAGATAAGCAAACTATATCTCTAACGGTTTTTATTTTATATATCTATCTATATATATATTTACATAGTGGTTTTATTTCAGGTACAGAGAGGGAGAGCCCAGTGAGTATTAATTAAGAAAATGGTAAGGAGAGCTTGGCTATTGAAAGTGGCACCTTGTCCCCTTGTTAATATTGAAGCTTGTAGGGTTGAGAGAATTGGTGTTTATCCTTGTTCTGTGTAAAAAGTTCGTCTAGTGATAAAAATATGTATTATATTTGATGAGGATATTAAGATCTTTTAAATTCAACTCTTTTTGGATTTTTCATTGTCAGTTTTCTGGGGAAGATTATTTTTGAAAGGTATGCTAGTTAAGAACTGTGTTTCAAAGTTAACACAATTGCAAGAAGAATATACTGTGGGAGGGAAATGAAAGGAGAGCAAGGAGCTGAGGCAGGTAGCAGTTCAGATCCCACCTGTGGGTTGTTTCAGAAGGGTGCTGGCTTCAGGTTGGGACCATGTGGGGCAGCCCCTGAACTCGGAGTGGAGCACAAGACCAGTTTTAGAGAAAGCCAGAAAGTTCGGTCACAGCCTGGGTTGCTAGGCGAGGAGGGATTCACACTGCCCAGAACCTACAGGACGTTTGGTGAATCGTGGCCGTCAAGTGTAGGATGCTTCCTAACTGACGTGGCTCTCCGTGCCATCCAGACAGACCACAGCAGCGGGTGGGGAACTCAGACATCGTCGCAGCTGCCTTTGTGTCCGCATGCAGAGCTGCTGGGGCGACCCTGTCCTGTGGGCACAAGGCCCTGCGGGTCTCCCGGGTGCAAGCTAGATTTGGATGATTTGCATCCTGTTGAAACTCCCCACTGGGGCACCAGCATGCCCCTCTCTCGCTCATTTGTTTGATTCAGAGGACAGAATATGAGAATATGAACAGTGAGGTTCTGATCATCCCCCTCCGGTGGGACCTGAGCTTGTGTCCCAGAAAAAGATGAGAATGGAGTCAGGGTGTTTGTGAAGGCTCACCCTTGAAAGATGTGTGCTGGTGAGGAAGGGAGTGTATTCTTTTCCGTTTAAAAATATTTTGGACAGGCTGCTGACTGCCTGGCTTCCAACTGCGGCATGTTGCTAAAGGAGTTGGCCAGAGCTAATCTCCTCCGACTGTCAGGGAGAGGAGGGAGGAAGGGGCGGGAAGCTCAGAGTGTGTCGCCTTGTGTGTGATGTCAGCCGGGAGGGTGAGGGTTTTGGTTCCATTACCATACAGTAAGTGTGTTTTCCAAATATGACCCAAATAAATCGAAAGGCAAGGCTGACATCCATCCAAGACTTTTTTTCCCATTGGAACACTAAGTTCTTTGGAGCACCTTCTTGGCCATTTTGGCTAGTGGCGCTAATTGTAAAACTCACTGAAGGTCAGTGGCCACTGACAAGGTCAGCAGCCCTACTGTGCGGGGCTCAGCTGAGAGCAGTTAGGGTGGCTTTGAGCGAGCCAGGCTGTGGGAACCCAGGTCTGTGGCTTGGGGCGGAGAGGGAGAAGGCGGGAGGATATGATTTTGCTTGCTTTTTTTTTTTTTTTTTAAGGTGGAGAAATGAATGAGGCAGGCATTCATGTTTTTCACCTAGGCCAAATGGAAGACTTCGCAGTGATGTAACCCATTAGGCTAGAGAAGCTTTTCTGTGCTCTGTCCCGCGGTGCTGAGAAGGAGTCATGAATGCCGCTCTGTTTGCCGTGCTCAGGGTCTCGCCGGGAGAGAGCCGTGTGCCTGGGCCCCAGCTATTGAGGAGATGCCAGTCAGGGATGAAAACGCCTTTCATGAAACTATCGCTAACTTCCCTGCCGCACATTCCTGTAAAGCGGAGAACATTCTTCAACCCCTTAACGTGAAAATAAGCACAATGCCCTATAAAAGTCGGAAGGCTTGATTTTTTTTTTCTTTTAAAGGATGCCCGTTGAGTGACTAAACATATACAGGTTTGTGTCAGAATTCTCTTTCTGTGAGTCGGTCTGAGTGATTTGCCTCCCCTTCCTCTCCCTCCCTGTTCACAGCTCAGATCCCTTTTGCCTTTTGGTTACAACTACAAAAGATGTCTTCTGAGACAAATGCGATAGCATATGACATCAGGAGGAAGGAATGCTCGGCCCGGGCCAGTGTGTTTCAGAGCATCAGCTGCTTGGAAAAAAAGTGACATTTTCCAGGATGGATTAAAAAATACAGGATGATCTTTTCGAAGAGTTGGATTAGCCCTCTGCTGAAATTCTTGTGATTTCCAATGATTAGAGGTAGTGAAGTTGGCACTGGATTTGGCACAGAGTAATTAATGCGGCATTGTCCCTCAAATACAAAGTGTCATGAGTGACAGTAGCAACAACAGGATGGCAAAAAGTTGTAAACTTTATATAACATGCAAACTGAAAATTTTAAATGTCAAATACTAAATTTTTACTTTTGTTTTAGGGTAATATAGTCTTATCGGTTTGTAAGACACTGATTGCATGAAAAATTTTAATTTCTTTTGTTCTTCAATATTATCATAACTTAATTTGGAGCATTTCATAGAATCTCCTAGATTGGGCTAAATTGCATATTAATTAAAATTAATGTTTAAAAACACTTTGCCATGCTTCAGCTTAGGAAAGAAGCACTGCTACTTTTCTCCCCTTATAACTATCAGTGTTCTTATAGATGAAGGTAATTACTGTTCTCAATTTTTACTCTTCATTCTACAGCAATAGAAGAATGAATATTCTGGAAAAAAAACTTAGCAAGTAAGATTCCAATGAAATATATCAAAATAACTGTGTAAAATAGTCAAATCAGACAAGATTTGGTGGATTACTGCTTATATATTTAATTATAATGTTTGAGCACTGCAATTTTCTGGTTAATTGTAACTTGGAATATTCATCATTTTATACAGAGGGTGACGCTCTTTGTATCAAGAAAAGCATCAATGGATTAAAATATTTCTGGCTACACAGAAAGGAATAATTGAGAAAGAGCTGGCTAGGTCACCTGGATTGAATAGGGCATGGCCAGGGAGATGCCTGACCTCATCCTGTGGCAGTTTCAAGTGCGCCGTGCTGTGTGGTGCGGTGTGTGCGGGAAGGAGAAGCTGGGGGGAGGGAGAATCTACTCACGGGGGTGTCCCTGGAGTCTCGGGCATCGACAGAGGCTGGCAGGAGGCAGCTTCTCTCTGCTTTTTATATGTGCTTTTATGGAAACTGAACCATGGGACGTGCCAACAAAACGGTGAGGCTGGGCAGATGTTTCCCTGTGCTGTATATTCTGGGTTTGTAGGCACTGCTGGGTTTTCCTTGGGGTGAGACTAGCCGCGTCTGTATTAGAGCAGGGTGCAGGGCCTTCACAGAGGCAGCAGGAGAATCCATTCTCCAGTTAAACTGTGGCAAAAATACTTATGACGCCTGAAGAGCTGCAGCCTCTTGGAGTTTATGTCTTTTAATGGGTGTTTCAATTAATCAATTTCTCTATGATGAGTGTGAGCCTGTGGTTTTTGTAGGCATATTATCAAACACTTGGGAATTTTATAGTTGTTTCTGGCATTTAGGATACTTTGGGAACAAGAGAATGAAGCTTCCTAGTTGAACAGTTGGCAAAATCTACTGATAATATAAATGAAAAAAGAAAAAGAAACAAAAAGCCAGATTATTTTTACTCCATAATACTACCTTCTCAACATGTCCACGGCAGACCTTTGTCGAATAAAAGGTACTATCAAGTAATTTCCTTTAACTTTTCATCTCCTCAGCTTCAAAAAATTATAAAAATCCTTTAATGGCCTTTAGTTAAGTAGCATCTTGGGACACTGCATCTGGTTTCCCCTACAGCTTCCAGGTTCTGGGTGATGCATCCTTGGGAAGCCACCGATGCTTGCTTGCATAGTAATTGGGTCCTGGCCAGCGTGTGGTACAGCAGTTCTTGGTTTCCTGGATCCTGGCGTTGGCTTGGCTCAGCCGTGGCTGTTGTGGGCATTTGGGGAGTGAACCAGTAGAAGGCACAGCTCTGTGTTTCTACCAGTCTGTCTGCTTCAAAAAAACACAAAAAAGTAATGTCAAAAATTTTTCTTCTGGTTATGACAGTAGTTTAGAAACAGACATAATGTACCCATTAACAGTGACTGAAATATAGCAATGGGCAGGAACCTGTTTAGCATTTCAGCTTTGAATTGGCCTGATGTTACATCAGAAGAATGTGAAAATTTTGCATTTATATGATACCTTATAAAGATGCTGGAGGTCAAATCTAGTTTGATACCAGTAGTGGGACATATCAGCCTTGGTGTCACACAGTGGCAGCCACAATAACTTGGTAGCCTGGGCCCCGTCTCTGTGGTCTTCGTTGTCCCACACTGGATTCCTGTTTGCCAAAACGTTCTTAGAATCTACTTAGTCTCTTGAATACTTGACTTATACCCCACCAGCAGACTTTTAAACTTATATATTCTTCAAGATTTATTTGTGTTACATGTTTCCCACTTTGGGACCCATGCTACAACTCATACAGACCTTTCCTTTCATTTAGTCATCCACTGCCTGTTGGTCCAGTATACCTAGGATACAGCAGCCAGCGGCTGGGTGCTAGAGATCACAGGTGGACTGCGATGGATCTCCCATCTGGGATCCTCCGTTCTGAGTATGGGAGGAGGTGAGCCAGGAGACTGACACCTGTAGAAAGCCACAGTGCTGCACTGCAAAGGCAGGTAAAGGATATTCCAGTGGCTTGGAGTTAGCTGGGCAGAGACTCATGGTGGAGGCCCAGGAGTGGATGTCAGGAAGCGGGGAATCCTTTAAGTCATGGAGAAGGAGAAATAAACAAATAGATAATGTTCCCAGCACGGAGCCAGAAAGCCACAGGAAAATCTTTGCAGGTTTTGTACCTGTAAACATGTGGTGCCACAATAGGAAGTGAGGCTGGAAAACTGTGGTTTGGGAAGACATTGAAACTTGTATTTCATGCACAGGATTTTGATCTTGGTTTCTAGTTTCTGTAATTGTATTTTGTGAGTTGAATTAAAAGCTTGAAGGGTCAGCTTGGTGTGAACTAGTTAGATTTTAATTTCATGTCTGAGAGATTTATTTTCTTCAAAAATCGTCACAGCGAGTTAATCTTAAATCTGCTGACCACTCCCCAAATGGCCACAAGGGCTGGGGCTGTTCAGGCTGAAGACCAGGAGCCAGAAACTCCATTCGGGGTTTCTAATGTGCCTGGCGGGGACCCAGCATCCACTGCTTTCTCAAGCACATTAGCAGAAAGCTGGATTGGAAGTGCAGCATTTGGGATTTGAACCAGTTCTCTGGTATGGGATTCCAGTGTTGCAAGTAGGTAACTTAATCCATGGCATAACAAGATCAGCCCTATGAAAACAACTGTGATGTTGAAGTGGAGGAAAGAGAAAGGAGGTGAGATCAGAGGAGAGAAAGGAGACAGCAGTGTGCTACTCTGTAGTCCTCCAGGCAGGAAATGGTGCTCCAGTCAGGACCTGAGGAAAGGACCCAATGACTCTCAGAAGGCAAATCCGTGCACGTTCTTATGGAGTGGATGTGGGAGGTGAGGGAGAAGGAAGAAGTCACAATAGATGATAGTTTCTGACTCAGAGGATTGTATTTCTATTCCCCGAAACAAGCACTGTAGGAAAAGAGAACATTTGTGCCAAATGATGATGTTGAATGTTTTGAGACTGAGTTCCATTAAAGAATGAAATGGCAGAAGCCCAAATATTTGTGACTAATCCAGAATATGGAAGCCATTGAATGTATTTGATAAGCACATTTGTTGAACAAATGAGTAGATTAGCCATCAATTTCTTCCATTTTAAATCATGATCATTGACTTACTGTAATTATTTTAAAATCATCCAAACAAGAAATACTCTAATTATTATCCAAGTCAGAGAATAAATAGCAGAAACAATTCCACTTTGTCTCTTAAGCGTTTCCAGATAGGTTAGTGTGACTGTAAATAGCCTGGTGCTGAAATGGGTGCATCGGAGCCTGGCCGTTTTGCTCTTCCCTCCTTGTGTCTTCCTGGAAGGTCTGACAGTCGAAGGCTGCCCGTGGGTGAATGGAGTCAGAGAGGAGTAAATGAAAAGGACAAATCCCATCCGTAAAAACTGGAAGTGAGTGTAATTTTTAAGATGTCATTGAGGGCTTAATTCATGTGGATTCAGTTTGTTCTTGAAGAGGTTTTCACTGAAGGCTTGTCAGAGTCAGCGAGGTGGATATGGAGGAGTCAGATAGGGTCCTGTGCAGCTGTATGTGTGACTGTTTTGTGAAACAGATTGATGCTGTTAGTGTGGTCCAGAAAGGCCATCTAGTTACTTGGGTTGTAATTCCAGCAGAATCATGTCGAATCTGCATATGGTACTCAGTGTCTTGCTCTAAGACGACCTTGGGGGTCTTCTCTCGGGGAGAATGATGATTTTCGGATTGACGAATTCCTAAGTTTTCAGGAAAATGTAGCCCTGGTGTCTTTGTCTTCCATGCATCTGCCACGATTTCAGCAGTGTCTGTGGTATCTTTCTTGGAAACCAAGGAAAGTATTGGTGCTCTGAATCTCTTGTCTGTATCTTACAGTGATGATGGAGGCAGAATGTAAGTGGATGGCTCCCCTCTGACTCTTCCAAACTATAACAACAACACTAATAATTTGTTTAATGACTTCTTGATAAAAATATTATTGAAAACTACTTCCCATCTCTTAATTTTCATTATTCAGAGCATAATACTTCTGTAGGTCAATGAAATTGTTACATCCATCAGGGCAAGTGAAAAGACACTTGCCATTGCATGCAACCTCTTTTGGGACTCATAGTAAGCCGTTTATTGCTTTGCTAGTTTGTGTCTGGCACAGGGTCTGTCACTGAGCTTAGCCTACTCAGAGGGCTGCTGTTGTCAGCACTCAGAGGGCAGCCCCATCTCTCTTTGGTGGACTCCCTTTAGCCATATTCATTAGGCTAATAAAACCAGAATGCCAAATTACTCATTTACAGTGAGTGATGCATTCACACAGATGGAATGCTCATCTAAGTGAGATCCAAGCAGTGTTTTCCGACATTGGGAGCTGGATCACACTCAGAAGGGGTGCATGGAATGTGGGGTTGGAGTGGGACAGTGGGATGCCTTGAACACTGGCAGCCGGCGCGGCCATCTGCACATGGACTGTTTGTTAGGACCTTATTCCGAGAGTCTGTGAGTCAAGCCTGCACCTCCATGCGTGGTGCCCGGAAGGATGTAAAGGCTCACTGCTTCTTTCTGTTCTGGGAATCACAGCTACAGGGGGCCTGGTACCAGGCTCCAGCAGGTCTGCTGCTTCAGGTGGAATTTTCTTTTTCTACAAGAATAGGACAAAGTAGAAAGCCAGGGAGTACAGTGACCCTAATTTCTGTGGCACAAGCTCTTTTATATGACAACCCTCAACATTGTTTAAAGCAATGATTAAAGGAGCAAGACAACTGTAGGGTTTTGCAAAACTAGAAAATGGGGTCATACCAATCATCAAAACCGGAAGATTGAAATTGGGAGCCTACTTGGCAAAGAAAAAGTGCACTCTTGAGACTGTGGTGCATTGGAATTGGTGGTATTGTTTGAAAATACCCCCCAAGCCCCCTTTTTTTTTTTAAAGATTTATTCATTTTATTACAAAGTCAGATATACACAGAGGAGGAGAGACAGAGAGGAAGATCTTCCGTCCATTGATTCACTCCCCAAGTGAGCCGCAACAGCCGGTGCGCGCCGATCCGAAGCTGGGAACCTGGAACCTCTTCCGGGTCTCCCACGCAGGTGCAGGGTCCCAATGCATTGGGCCGTCCTCGACTGCTTTCCCAGGCCACAAGCAGGGAGCTGGATGGGAAGTGGAGCAGCCGGATTTAGAACCTGCGCCCATATGGGATCCCGGGGCGTTCAAGGCGAGGACTTAGGCCGCAAGGACTTAGGCCGCTAGGCCACGCCACTGGGCCCCCCCAAGTCTTTAAGGAAACAGCTGGCACTCTGTAGATTTGGGACTGGCCACTTTGAGGGGTTTGAGGTTAGTTAGAGCAAGAGATGTCAACAAGAGGAAAACATGGCTTTTTCAGCAGACCCAAGGAAGTGAGGGATTTGGGGGGAAATGTACCCACTACTGGTCTAGTGCCCTGTTTTGTGTGGGGCCACAAAATCTGAGATGGCAGAATTGAAGCTAGAATTATAAGCAAATGGATAAAGTAGAAAGCAAGTTTTATACCTAGGAATGGCCACTGGTTTTGATGATCATTTAAGGCAGAAGGAAGACTTGCTTTCCATGTGACAGGCAGAAGGGTTGGACTCCCCTGACAGACTGTGGTCTTTAGTTCCCTCTGTATATTCATCATTCCCTCCAATGACTTTCTCTGGAGTTTGATTTAATTTTGAATGAGGTTCAAGTTAGTTTCAAAAAGATGAAACACAAGGATTAGAATATTAAACTGTTGCTACCTTTTCTAAAGATTGATGTATCTTTGTGGCTGCCTTGGTACAGTTGAATTTTGCATAATAAAATGACAGCATGGACATCGTTCCAGAGGTTATTGGCATTGTCCCACGAACCGATCAGCAAGCATTGTTGTTTACGTAGATGGGATCTTAGCTTATTGTAGCCCAGAAGGATTTTGCAGAGGATTTTTGAATGAAACTAATTACTTCTGCCCCAAGGAAAGAAAACCAGCAATTTTGTAGCTAGTCTTCATTGAATTTTGTGAAATAGCAGGTGATAGATTAGGCATCAGTTAGAAATGTACAACGTCTTGAGAAGGTGACGGAGAGGGATGCAGTTTCTGGAGGATGAAGGGAAGTATAGATGATGAAGATATGAGCTGAGACGCGATGTTGTGTTTGAAATATTGTCATAAATTCCACAATTGTAAACATACAGATACTTATGTCTGTGCTTGATATATACACACTGTGGCAAAAAATATAAATACTTTTGGCCTTTCAGGCTAGTTTGCTGTTCTGTTACGTGCAAATGAACTTTCGATATACTAAATTAATGTTGTGTTAACACATGTTAACATGTTACTACTATCCATGCTTATCTTTCAGCAAAATTTAAAAAAATGCATCAGACTATCATAGCTAAGTATATCAACTTCATAATTAATTAGAGACTGGAGCCCCCAATTTTTTTTTCATGAAACAAATGCTAATTTAAATGAGTGAAGATGAAATGATATAAAAAGAAACTAATGTTTGCTGAGGTTTGCCAGATAATCACTTATGATTGGGCCTGTAGGTTTAAAAGTGTGGCTAGCTATTCTAGTCTGTATGTTTAAATAGCTAAGCACTCGTTGTTGCTTAAATCAAGTCTCTGTGATTGTTACTTTCCCGAAGAAGCGGGAACCTCTAAGAAGACAGGAAGGACAGAGGGTCACGTCACTAGGGAGCTGATGGCAGAACAGCTCAGCACAGTAGGAGTGTGGGTTCAAACTCAGGTTCTGACACCAGCTGTGTGTTTTGGACAAACTAATTTTCTAAGCCTCAGATTGTCTGTTACAAAATGGAAAGTTAGCCACACAGAGCTCCTTGAGAATGAAACACTGTGATGTACAAGTCTGCCCTACAACAGGAGGTGCCCAGCAGGTGACATTCTCACTAAGAGGAATTCTGTTGGGCACTTTCGCTCATGGAGTAGCTAGTCATGAACAAGGTATTGACTTTTCTGGAAGATTTATTTGTGTAGAACTTTTAAAAGAGACTTTAACTATGTATCTATCTGAAAGAGTGTCAGAGTAAATGAGAGATAGAGAGAGAGAGAGACAGAGACAGACATAGAGACAGAGAGACAGTGCCCATTCCCGCAGAGTCCAGGGCCTGGCTAGGCCGAAGCCAGGAGCTAGGACCTGTGTCTCGATCTTACGTGTGGACAGCGGGGCCTTATGTACTTGGGGTATCATCAGTTGCCTTAGCAGGCACATTAGGAAGAAACTGGGTTGAAAGCAGAGTAACTGGGAAGTGACACTCTTGTGTTGGCCACTGGTGCTGTCAGTGGCGGCTTAACATGCTCAACTGTGGTGCCAGCCCCAGTGAGGAACTTTGAAATCTCATTTTGGATCTTACAATCTCAGCCACAGTTCTTCCCTTCTGTCTGCTTCCTCCGCCTCTTGTTTTCTGCTAATTCTCATGATCTTTGTTTTCCTTGCACTTAGATGTGAACATTCATCTTTTTTTTTTAATTTAAGATTTATTTATGGTACTGACCTGATGGCATAGTGGGTTAAGTTTCTGCCTGCAACATCAGCATCTCCTATGGTTCAGGTCCTGCCTGCTCTACTTCTGATCTAGCCTCCTACTGATGTATATGAGAAAGCCACGGAAGATGTCTCATGTTTGGATCTCCCACATGGGTGCAGGTGCCCAGTGGAAGCTCCTGGCTCTTGGCATTGGCCCAGCCCTGACCATCTGGGGCCATTTGAGGAATGAACTAGCAGATACAAGCTTGGATTCATCTCTCTCTCTCTTTCTGATCTCTGTCTCTGTAACTCTGTATTAAAAAAGAAGAAATTTATGTATTTGACAGTTACTCAGAGAGAAGGATAGAGAGGGAGAGAGAGGAGAGAGAAAGACACACACACACATACACACACACAGAGAGAGAGAGAGAGAGAGAGAGAGAGAGAGAGAGAGAGAGAGAGAGAGATCTTCCCTAAAGTGGCTATAATGGCCAGGGCTGATCAGGTCAAAGCTAGGGACCAGAGCGTCTTGCAGTTCTCCCATGTGGTTGACAAGGGCCCAAGTGTTTGGGCCGTCCTTCACTGCTCTCCCAGGTCATTAGCAGGGAGCTGAATGGGAAGTGGGGCACCTGGGACTTGAAACAGTGCCAGTATGAGATGCTGGTGTGGGAGGTGATTAGCTTACCAGCTACGCCATGATGCCAGTTGCTATCTGAACATTTTTTCTCACTGTTTTCCTTGGTCCTCTTGTCCTAAATCTCTCTGTGTGCTGCTGGTATCTGCATATCTACTTCAGTTTTCCTTTCTATACTAATCATTGTTAAGTGCACAATGGAACTCAACTTCACCCCTTGACCAGAGGTCCTCCTGACCCACTGGACATCCTAGTTCTTCTAAACTCGTTGGAATCTAGTTAATGACCCAATCACTGTGTAGCTACTTGAGCTAGAAACATTGAGAGTTACATCTGACTCTACTTTCTGGGGGTTTTTCTACCACCTACAAGAGTACTTGGAAAAGTTTTAAATACAATTAAAAATAAGTTTATTTTGGTATGAAAAGTTGAAATACATGCACACAACTGTATTCAAAAAGGTGCATGGACAGTGTGTATTATGAAAATACTAGTATCGATTTTAAAATATTTTGCATGAGAATGAGCTTACAATCCTTTCTTCTGGAAATTTCTGGTATCTCCTCACATTTGTTCTCTGTTCTACCTAAAGGCTCAGTCACTGCCATCTACATTGCTGGAATAGCCACTCAGCTTCGTTTCTTCCTTCCTTATGGCCTGTTAAAGAGCTTTCACTGGGGGGAACAGACAGTGGTGTTTGTGTGAAAATAGTTTTTTTGTTTGTCAATGAGCAGAGAATTACCCTAAGTCCCAGAAATTCTGATGCACAGGAATGCATGTTTATAGTGGTGTATTCGCCAATAGCCATAAGGTAAAGACAGCCCCCGTGCAATCAGCAGATAAACAGGTCAAGAGGTGTTAGTGGATGCCTATCTTGGAACATTATTCAGCCTGTACAAAGGAATATATACCTCTGCTTCGGGGAGGTGAAACTCAAAAAAGAAATCAGACTTAAAAAGTCAGCTCCATAATTGAAGCATCTAGAATTTTCAGAATGGAAAGAGAGCACACAGTGGAGGTTGTGAGGAAGCAGGCAAGGAGAGCAGTGCCCTGCTTAATGGGGACGGGCTTTCCTTGGGGCAAGAGCGGAGCAACAAGCGGTGGGATGTGATGGAGATGGTGGGAGTCCTTCTTGTTCATTGTATACACCTGGAGTGTTCATGGCCAAATGGTGACTTTTATATTATGCGAATTTCACCTTACGGTGAAAAACACAGCCAAATTTTGCCAGCTCCCCCCTTGAGTGCAGAATTGGGGCTTGCTGCAGAAGACCCTTCAGTCTGAGTGCAACCTCATTTGCTGCTTTGCTGTCCTACTCTTGCTTCCTTTATAATCTCTTTTCCAAGTGTACTTGGTCCCATGTTCTTTTGTTATTCTCTGCTCTGGCTTAGGCTGTCTTCCTTGGTATAGGAAGCAGTACTTCCTGTGAGGAAGCGCCCGGATGCCAGCTGCTCTGTGAAAGAGCCTGCTGTCCGCTGACCACGGGCCCGGGGAGCAGCACTCTTGCTCTCGTCACCGCGCATGGTCTGTCACTGCCTGGGTCCTGCCTCAGGAGGCGAGCTCTGGCCATGCTTTTTTTTTAAAGTTTTATTTTATTAGATTGTATGTTCTGTCCCAGCTGGAACCACATCTGCTAATGTCCCTGTTCCTTGTGTGCAGAATTGCACAGAGCACAGAACATATTCAGAGCTTCCTTTACTGAATTTTCAAAAAAAGATTTATTTGAAAGGCAGAACTAGAGAGAAAGAGAAAGAAAGTCTTTCATCCACTGGTTCACTCTTCAGGATGGCTGCAACATCCAGGACTGGACCAGGCTGAAGCAAAGGGGTTTATCCAGGTCTCCCCCATGGGCTTAGGGGCCCAAGCACTCGGGGCAACCTGCACTCATATGGGATGCCCACTTCACAGGCTGTGGCTTTATCTACTATGCGACAGCGCTGATCCCAAAAATTTGCCTTTAAACCATAACTTTTGTTTCTTTAGTTTATATTATTGACTTTGATTAAAAAAAAAAAAAACCAACAGTAACTGGGGCCAGCATTGTAGCACAGCATGTAAAGTCCCTGCCGCCAGCAGCAGCATCCTGTATGGGCAGCAGTTTGTGTTCGGGCTGCTCCACTTCTATCCAGCCCCAAGCTGGAGAGAGAGTCTGTGTGCTTGTGCCCCTGAGGCCCACATGGAGAGCCAGATGAGGTTCCAAGCTTGCTGCTTTGGCTGGCCCGGCTCTGGCTGTTGTGGCTGCGTGGGGAGTGAATCAACGCATCAAAGGATCTCTCTCGCGCGTGCTGTGTCTGTGAATCTGAGATTCAAATAAATGGATAAATGTTATAAAAGATACTCCTTAAAATATTATTTGAATTTCTCTGCCTTGATTTATAGTAAGAGTTGTATGAGGAATTAGATGGGTCTCATCATAAATATAATATGCTTGTAAGTTATTGTCCGATGGGTATTTTCCTCCTAAAGTATTTCTATTGCTTGTAATTTATGTGCCTATTTTTCTAATTGTTTTTCTCTGATATATTGAAGATGAAACAATTCTAACTAAAGCTTCTAGCTTTTGGTAAAGATGCTTCAAAAATTTTGCAGGGGACAGGAGCACTTTTTTTTTCTTTTTTTTCCCTCCTGTGTCTGTAGTTGGGGACAAGGAGGGGACCATCCCTTGCTGTCAGCCTACGTCACCAGGGAATGGGAAAGAGGCATTTGATGACCCTTAGAGACCTTGATGTGGGGAAGGATGCTCCAAGTGTGTTACTGGAGTGGTTTTGATGGTTCTGGTATGTCCCCAGACCCTTCCCTGGGCAATCTACAGCTCCCACCTCACCACGTAGTGGTATCCAGTGTTCCCACAGCTTTTTTTCAAAGTAAAAGAGGCAATTATGCAGACATATTGCTATAGTTAATACAAATTGCCCACCGTATACAGAATAATACAGATAATACAGAATGCCCACCAGCTACTGGTTTCTCTTCCCGCAGCAGTGTAACACCTGTCTAGATACAAGGCAGTTTAGGCAGGTGCCTCCAGCTGGATGGGAGAAACATCTTGCAATGATGTATTTTTTTGTCTCATTTATCCTGAAACCATGAGCTTGCTGAGGCTAGATATCTGTTGATTATGGTAAGAAAATACCTTTAATAACAGAACATTGACTTTCACAAGCACTACGTAGACTCTAGGGATTTGAAGAGGACAGAATTCATTCTTTGATCCCAAGGCTTTTGCAGTGGGTTTGAGTGAAGCAGACAAAAACCCTCACTCTCAGAGTGCGATGAATGCTCTAATTGACATTTATACATAATGATCTTGTACACAAAATAGACAGCCGCTCGCTCTGCTGGAGGTCTAGTGCAGGTGACATGGGCACCGTGCCACGGAGTTGAGCCTTAAAGAAGGGCTTGCTCACAACATGATTTCATGTCCGTAGAGTATCAACAGCTGCAGTCTTATTTTGCCAGTTGTTGCCTCAAAATTGGTATAAACAAACTTTGATCAGTTTGAACCTGTTTCTACAAGAAGTCTAGTAGACAAATGAGTTGCCAAATGCGTCTTACCAGAGAGTGTTTCAGACTCAGCTTCGCACTCAATGAGCATGCTAGGTGACTTAGAGTCTGTGTGCCTCCCCACTGCACTGTACTTGGTAGCTGAGATTGCCTCTGCGGGCCAGCTTGTTTCCCCGAGGATGCGGGATAAATGAGGGTGCCACTGCAAGATATTTCTGTGTTAATGTCACAGACACAGTTCCTGTGAGTTGTTGCAATCTGGTGCAAGTATATGAGTAGAAGTTTGAACTTCAATTAGTTGAGTTTATGAAGCACTGACAGTGCAGGGCGATATATGAGGCATGCAGGAAATCACAAAGGAAATAGGAAGCACAATCTTTGTTCATATTGAGTTTATAATCTAATGGAACAAATATAAATGGAGATACATGATAACAGATAAAATAAACATAAAAACATAGTCATAACCAGTTACAGATGGATAGAGATATTTGCACAAGTGCTCTGGGGCTGGGGAGATGTCTGCAGTGACTGTTGTCAGCTGGAGTAAGGCAGCAGCCGTCTTAATACAAAATATAAAACTCAGGCAGAAAAATGAAGGACAGCAAATACAAGGATTACTGTGCGGGGAAGTTGATCTGGCAGTAAGTATGAAGTGAAAAGGCACCAGGGAGGTGGTTTGTAGGTGACAGCAAGATATGGTGGCACACCTGAGCTTTTGTAGGACATAGGCTCTTTTTTTTTTTTTTTTTTTGGCAAATTAGTCTGATTAAGGTAGTCTCATTGTTCTGGCAAAGAACCCTATGTATCAATGACAGAACATCAGTTAGGTATTTTCAAATGAAATATCAGCTCCAGTGGCATGGTATGGCTCTCTTCTATTTCAGTATGCAAAGATTCAGGTTTCTTCGGGCAGAGTTCATGGTGGTAGGAGTCTTCCTGCAGATGGTCAGAGCATTTGCCATTCAGCTAGTGGAAGGGACGGAACTAGGGGAAAACGGATGGCGGGCACGTGCATCCAGCCCGAGGTGACCTGACTCCACTGACTAGACTCAGCAGCACCTGCACACAGGAGCCGTGGAAAGGTCACCTGCTAGGTGGGTGCCCAGCAGGAAGAGGGTGCAGAATTTGGGAAACAAATGCCAGGTTCTTGATCCTGCTTTGGTGCAAGTATCTTATGAATATAGCATCCAGGTTTTTTTTTATTTATTATTTTTAATTCATTAATTACATTGTATTATGTGACACAGTTTCATAGGTACTTGGGTTCTCCCCACCCCTCCCCAAACCCTCCCACCATGGTGGATTCCTCCACCTTGTTGCGTAACCACAGCTCAAGTTCAGTTGAGATTCCCCCATTGCAAGCGTATACCAAACATAGAGTCCAGCATCTTATTGTCCAGTCAAGTTCAACGGCTTCTTAGGTATACCCTTTCTGGTCTGAAGACAGAGCCAGCAGAGTATCATCCCAGTCAATTAAAAGCTCCAACATACCATCAGCAAAAATTTACATCATTATGGAATTAATTGACATAGTAATGAGTAACCAATATGTTAAAAGTAAATGCGAGTTCCTAGCCACCTTCTGTGACCACCTCATTGACATTTCAATTTTAGTTTATACACAACATATAACATTCATAACATAACATGTTATACATAACATCATATCATCTTAAATTAAGGCAAACATGTGGTATTTAACCTTTTGGGATTGGCTCATTTCCCTTAGCATTATGGTTTCCAGTTTGGCCCATTTGGCCACAAAGAACTGCATTTTGTTTTTTTTAATAGCTGAGTAGTATTCCATGGAGTAGATGAACCATAGCTTTCTTATCCAATCCTCTGTTGATGGGCATTTTGGTTGCTTCCATGTTTTTGCAATTACTGATTGTGCTGCTATGAACATAGGAGTGCATGTTGGTTTCTCATAAAACAATTGTTCTGGATATATTCCTAGGAGTGCTATTGCTGGATCATACGGTATGTTGAATTTGAGTTGTTTGAATATTCTCCATACTGATTTCCATACAAGTTCAGATTTAGCTACCCTGCTGTTACCTCCAACCCATCACCTCCTTTGCTGGTTTCGTTATTTTAATTTTCTCAACAAATTCTTCACTTCTTTTTAAAACTTTATTTATTCAAGAGGCAGAAAAACATACACGAGAGAGAGAGAGAGCGCGAGCGAGCGAGCGAGCATGAGCAAGCGTGAGGGGGCATGGCAGGTAGACAGACCCATGGAGAGCTCCACCTCCTGGTTCACTCCCTGAATGCCTGCAGTGACTGGACTGGGGGAATGCAGAAGCCAGGAAATGGAAACTCTGCTGGAGCCATCATTGCTGCCTCCCAGGGTATACTTTAGCAGGGAAGTGGAGTCAGGAGCTCCAGCTGGGCATTCAAGCCAAACACTGGATGTGAGGTGAGGTGTCTTAAGTGCTGTCTTAACTGCTGGGCTAAATGCCCACCCTGACCTTGTTGACTCTGTTTGCTTTCTTACTTTGTGTATTTAGCGGTATTCCTTCTTCTCATGCTATTATTGTTCTTCTTCCTGTTAGGAGCCCATGCTAGTCACAGTGGCAAGGGTGTAATCATTTCCTACCACTCTCAATATGCCACTAAGTAGTCTCTTCTGGCTACATTCTTACTCCTCTTCCTCCCTTTTGTTTGAGGATGAATTTCAAATTCCTCAGCCTACACAAAGGATCGCTCTTATCTGGTCTGGGCCCCCTTCCCACTCTCATTTCTGATGCTAATCATAGGAAGGCTGTACTGGAACTGGCTGGTCACTGTAGTCTCTGAGATCAGAGGAGGCTCCTTTCTAGTCTGGAACCCTGCACTTTCTCTGGAGGGAGTGGGAGTCTGTACCTTTCAGGGACAGTCCCCATCTCATGACATGTGTAATTCATACAGGCTTGTGAACAACGTTAGCTCTTCATAATATTTGACTTATGTGTTTCACTCATTCCTACGGAGCTTTATCACCACAGCCTTGATTTGCTATGAAAAAGTATTGTGTGTTAATGTTGTGTCTTTGCACACTGATAAGGTCAGCAAAGGGCAGTAATGGTGGCATGTATGTTATGATTTCCCATAAGGCATAGCATATAACCACATACGAAGTTATTACTCAGCAAATACTTGCTAAATTTGCATACTGAATGGAGACAGACATGTAGGACTGAAAATGGTCATTGGGGTAGAAGGTTTCATTTGATTTGATAGGCAGTTGGGAGTCACTGCTGACTTCTGAGAATGGTACTCAAACATTACTTAGAGAGGAAAATTCTTTAAGGATCTTGTCAAGTTGCAAACTGACAAACAAAATGTTTGAGATGGAGTTCGAGCAAGAGCCTGCTTTGTTCAGCTAAGTCCAGCAGTGTGGCCTTGTGTTCTCCAGGGTTCTAGAAGTCTGAAGCTGTACTAGATCCTTGATTGGTGTTCTAGTTGGGAAATTTAAGATGTGGAGGTCAGCATTAGGACTTGTTGATGGCCAGAGCCTCACACTGGTCCTCAGATTAGGGTTACATTGACAGTAGCAAATTGGGAATGAGTGAAGATTTGAGTGACCAAAATGGTGTTGATTTACTGTCTGTTCTGTTTTAGTTTGCGGTAGGACTTTTAGATTCTGATGTGCTGCAGATGTTGGCAGGATCAAATAACTGGTAGAGTTCTCACTGCAAGGTTCAGAGACTAGTGATCCAATCGACTCGGTTGTTGTTGGAGTTTGTAACCTGGGGTGAGTCACTCAAAGTCTCCATATAATACAAGTGGCTTGAGCTGGAACATTTTCATGAGGCAGATCCGTGGAAAGAATGTCACTCTACAGGCAGGTGTCATAGCAACTTGAGAGTGCTAAGGAATGGAATAACGTTATTCATAATTTTTCCCTTTTCTTCCTCTATATGAGGCATCAAAATTCCCTTCCTTTTTTTTTTGCTATAAAATATTTCAGTGTTAGCTCTTTTTTAATCCTTTTCACCTTTTAACTACATCCACAGAATAAATACTTATCAGTTACTGAGAAATTGGAATGTAAGCTCAATTATGCTAAAAACTAATGGGTAATACTAACACACGGTAACAGCTTCTTTTGCAATATTTATTCTCTTGGCGATAAAAAAATAAGCCCAGCAGCCCATTGCTGCAGAAAGAATTTAGCTACAAGTTTATCAATTTGAGCAGGCCAACTGAACAACTAAATGCATGTGAAACTTAACAAATCCCTAGGGGAAGCTGACTGTAGGAATTTTCTAGTCTGTGTCGAGTTACTGAGGTGCGACATGGTGGATTGGACTTAATGCCTTAGGCAAGCACAATCAAATAGAGACAGTTTAAGATTGTTCTGTGTCTGTGAAGGGGTCTCTGGCAGGTGTCGGAATTCAGCTCTCAGGAAGGGATGTAATACCATCATGCACTGGCTCCCTTGAATATTTTGGCAGGTTATCTGGTTTAGAAGAAATCCAAGTGAAGATTTTTCAGAGGGTAAGCTTTTCTAAATTTGAAAGATTTAGGATTATTGTTTGCTTCATTGGAATATGGAGAAGAATGAACCAATGTCCATTATGTTTTAATCTCACTTGCAAAGGAGAAAATTAAGGAGTAATCAGTGTGATTTACTGAAATTGCTGTGAGTAATGTCAATTTGATATTGTGATCTCTCTGGTTTTAAGACCTCACTTCTCCTGGAATTTCAGAAGAATTTACTGTGAGAGTGGTTCTGTAGTGAGGTTATTGAGAATGTCGAGTCTGACGTTGAACCACTCTGTGCTGAATCCTGGATGTACCAGCCACCAGCATAGGACTCAGAGAGAATTAGTTAACATCAATGTTTTAGTATGTAAGATGGCAACAGTACCATCATTCTTAGGGTGGTGTGAGAATTCAACGAATCAGTAAATTTGAGGTACTTAGAATACAGCTTGACATGTAAATAGCATGCAACAGGTGCTAACTATCCAACAACTGTAATAATACCATCTAATATTGTCATTCTGTGATCACTTATTACATCTGCTGGGGCTTCCCAGGAGCTGAGGTCACACGATATCCCCATCTTCAGCTCTCGAGTACTGAGTTAGTGGCCGTTGTGTGACAAGTGGGCATAGAGTTGGGACCTCTTGAGAAAGCAGACCATGGTCGTGTTCCCCCCCCCTCCCCCCCGTGAAGGCAACTTGAAAGAGGAAACTCACTCTGGAAACATCATGCCAGAGGAGGGAGGAGCCCTTTCCTTTGGAGGGGAGGGTTGGGCAGCCTGGAAGTGAAGGAGATGCTGCTGTGCCTTCCTAGGTGGTGTCCACTCTCTGAGCACTCGGGGCAGCTGCTGTGCACCTGTCCTGTGGTGGTTGGGTCTTCAGGATTGAGAGAGCTTTCCTGGTTTCTCCCAGGGTAAGCATCTGTAAGAGCACTCAAGTTTTTATTTGCACTTTTGCCCCTTGCACTGGATATTCCTTTTCATTTTTTTTTAAAGATTTATTTTCTTTTTATTACAAAGTCAGATATACAGAGAGGAGAAGAGACAGAGAGGAAGATCTTCCTTCTGATGATTCACTCCCCAAGTGACTGCAATGGCCGGTGCTGTGCCGATCCAAAGCCAGGATCCAGGAGCTTCTTCCAGGTCTTCCACACGGGGCATAGGGTCCCAAGGCTTTGGGCCGTTCTCAACATCTTTCTCAGGCCACAAGCAGGGTGCTTGGTGGAAAGTGGGGCTGCTGGGATTAGAACTGGCACCCATTTGGGATTCTGGCGCGTTCAAGGTGATGACTTTAGCCACTAGGCCATGGCACCGGGCTCATTTCTTTCCATTTTATCCTATAATCTGTGCTGCTGGTACTACCCTTGTGTGCCCTTGTGATTGTGAAAACAGCCTTCCCATAGAGGCTTCCCCTAACATTCCATTCTCAGGCCTCACAGCCAAACTTGGAAACTGCAACTCCCTACCCCTGTCCTGGTTGACTGACCATAAGTCTGGGAGCCATTGATGTTAACCTCAGACTTCTCCCCCAATATATCATTGTCTGCTACCCTCACCTCTTCTGATCTCTGGTGCTTGCTTGTTTTGGGTCCCACTTATTAGTTTTTCTTAACTGGCTTCCCGGTGTCCCTTTAGAACTTTACTAAAAAGGACTTTCAAACAAGAGATGCAGAGGCAACCCTGAGGAAGGTAAAGTTGAGAGAGAGAGAGGCTGGGCCTAATCAGAGTGAGTGCAGAGTTGCCTTGTTGTTTTGAAGGGAAAAGGAGGTGCTGCTCAGAGTAAAGGTAGGACACCCTGGTCTAACCTTGATTGTTCCCGGTCTACCCCAGACCAAAGACTGCGAGGGAAAACGGCTGTTGGTTTATTCCTCTGCCCTATTCATGCCCCACAACACAAATATCAGCAAATTATTTTATTTTTTTGTTTTTGTTTTAAGCAGTTGCTTGCAGTGTGGTTCGCCCATGAGTTACATAGCATGGCCATCTAAGAGACTAAGAAATCATGTCACCAAAGAGATATCGAAGAAGGCTGCTAACCATTGGCAAATAATTGAGGAGCAATTGTTATTTCTGGCCAAGCAAAATCCGATCTTATTTTTTCCATTCTTTATGTCTCCTGGGGAATATGAAACAGGAATTGAGTATCTGGTACAGCTATTGGAACCCTCCTTACTTTTTTGCTTGACCATAATAGAGAACGCTGAAAAAACTTTCTCGTTCTCCTTTTGTTTCCAGTGGTTTGCAGCCAGGCAAGATGCAAACAACAACAACAACAATAAAACCAAGTTCACTTCCTCACACTTTGGGTCTGCCTTCTGTGGTGTGAAATCTATGGTAGAATCCATTAGTGATTAGTTCAATAAACTCTAGTTTATTATATATGAGCATGGAGCAAGCAAGCCACGTTGGGACTTTTTCATGACTATCTATTAGCACTTCATGTCCAACTCAGTGTACAATTTACATGCATGGCAATACAAAAGAGCTTGTCAGCCAGGGCTGTGGTGTTAGTGTTCATTCCCGTAAATGTAGTTTCTGTCCTAATCGTCTCTTTTAGTCGGAATTGTAGATGCCACTGAAGGAGAGGGATGCGGGGAATTCGTTGGCACTGAAGTACAGCCATCCTGATGTTGGGCGTGCAGGTAGGCGCTGATGCAGGGTCACGTGACTTGAGTCTCTGGTCACTTCTTTCTGTAGTTGTGTCCCTCATGCACATGTTCCTGAAGGCTCCTGGGCTGTGGTAGACACAGCATTTGCAATGTTATGCAAGATAGTTAGTTATCTATGCAAGATAATTACCTAGGTTGAAGGATTAGCTTCCAGGAGAATTCCCTTCCAGGAGAAATTCCTAATGTTTTACAACATAAAGATCCTGGCCTTTTAACATGAGCTTTATAGAAACAGAAAGAAATTTCCAGAGGAAGAATGTTCCATATTGTGATATAGAAGTTGCTAAACTCTTGATAAGGAGGTAGATAGTAAATATTTCTGGCTTATATCTTAATTTTTTTTTAAAGAAAAGATTTGTTTATTTGAAAGGTAGGGAGGCAGATATAGGCAAAGTAACATACATAGAAAAAAAATTCCATTCCTTGGTTATTCCCCAACTGACCACCACCACAGCAAGTCTGACTTAGGCTGAGCCAGGAGCCAAGAACTCCATTTGGGTATCCTATGTGAATAGCAGGGTCCCAAGCATATATTCTGCTGCTTTCCCAGCAATATTAGTAGGAAGCTGGATTGGAGGCAAAGCAGTTGGAACTCAAACCTGTATTCCAGTATGGGATGCCAGCATCAGAAGTGGCAGCTTAAACTACCGCCCAGTGCCAGTCCCAGAGCTTATGGAGTTTGAAAGCATCAGAAGACATGAATGTTAGGTGAGAGTTTTGTCTCCAGTGAATAGCTGTGTAATTTATTTATTGTGTAGGCCTTCAGACTACTAAAAAGTTTGGACATTCTGCAATGTAGGGAGCTCAATGACTTGGTGAAGGTAGTGGACTGGGTACAGTGGTCAGCAATTTATGAGCTATGTGTTAATACTACATTTCAGCTAGCATTAGGATTTTCTCCTGTGACAGTGTAACCTGTGCTAATTTGCAGATTACTACTTAGGTGAAATCTGTGAGGTTCCAATGCCAGTTTGGCTCAGCCTACCAGTCCCATTGTTATGAAATGCGACTGTTATAAACGACCATGCTCTCTTTTGGAGGCACAGGATGGGTAACAGCGTGAAGAGATTCTTCACTTATGTTGAGAAGAAGCTCTGGTTTTAGCCAAGTGAGCATTTGTTGAGAACTCCCTGTGACTCCACACTGCACTACTTTTAAGAAAAGTAAATGATATAAAAGACGTGTGAGTAACAGTCCCTTTCACGGAACAGTCTCTTTTCAAGTAACAGTCCCTTTCAGGGAAGCCTCATGGAAGCTTAAGGAAAATTTAGATAACACCAGAAGACATCACATTTTTAAATGCCAACTTGAGAGTCTGGTAATCTATAAAGCTGATTAAGGGACCAATGTGGGTTTTTGCCGTGGAGGCTTAAGAGAATTGTGTGTTGATTTAGGCTTTAGTGGAAGGCTTGGATAGATGAGGAGATGCAAAGACTGATTTTAAAAGGGAGGGAGATGGTGAGCTATGCTAGAGCACTGTTAGGCATCTTTTAGCCTCATTTTTTTTTTTACCTAGTTGTTTTTTTGTTTGTTTTTGTTTGTTTCTAAGAAATGACCCTTGTAAATTATATCTAGTTTGCTTCCTTTTTTGGTGGAATTTTAGAAAGCTTTATTTAAAAATTAGAGAAGGAGGCAAACAGATTGGTCTTCTTTCTGATATTTCACTTCTCAAATGGCTGCACCATCTGGGGCTGGATCTGGCTGAAGACAGGCACCCTGAACTGGTTCCAGAGGTCCTGTGTAGGTGGTAGAGACCCACATCCTTGAACCATCATCTGTTGCCTCCCAGGATGTGCTGTAGAAGGAAGCTGGAGCTGGGCATGGAGCTGGGACTTAAAGGGAGGTTCTGCTACAGGATGCAGGAGCCCTGGCTGTATCTTAATATTTATACCAAATGGTCACCCTTGTCCAAGAGTTTCATTCTAGATGAGATACTGTTTCACATCTTTATCTTTTTCTAGCTTTGCCAAACCCAAGGCCTTACTACATTTTTTCCCTTTATTTTAAAGATGGCATGTCTAGGTTTTGAGAGGTAACTTGCTAGAGGCTAGTTCACTTGTGTGTGCCAAGGCCAGTTTATGAATTTCTGCTGCCAAGTCAATAGCCACACATCTCTCAAAGTCAAACTGGCCCAGAGGGCCATCATGGACTAGTCTATCACACTACACAACTCCTGCCTCATGTTTCCGTATTGTAAAATAAAATCACTGGTTAACATTATGCGTAAGACCCATTGTAATCCTCCTGTGATCCAGTTGTTTCACCAGAAAATGAGGCTAATAATTGTACACAGGCAGCTGATTGAGACCAGGAGACTGTTCAAGACACCATCAAGCAAATAGCTGACACTCAACAAGATTTTTGGAGTCAAATGCATAAATATTAACATCTTATCATCAGATAATTGGTTTAGTAAGTTACCTCACTGTTTGGTCTACTGTGTACATCTTAAACTGTGGATGAGGGAGATGTCCCTGAGTTCACATGGATCTACCTGTTATGTACAGTAGAGAATAAGTCTATGTCCCCTTGTTTAGAAATGCTGATTAAATATGCAAATCAGAGACGGCATTGCATTCTTTCTCTGTCCCTAAAGAATAGGTGCAGACCAGATTAGATGGCTTATTTTTACAACTAATGAAGTTGGTTTGCTGTTATAAATACATGAATCTTTTTATCTCTACAGAATATCTTGTTGATTTTTCTAAATATTAAATGTTTATGATAGGCTGCTTCAAATTTTGTAAAGCTGGAGTTAGCATTCTTCTAAGAATAGTCTCAAATGGAATTTAGAATCATTTGCTTTTGCCTCATTTAATTAGTTTGGATTTAAGAATATGCATAGTGAATTTAAAGGTAAATGGTGTATCCTGGATCATTTTATTGTCTTATAAATACAGATGCATTGTATCATTCAGTGTAGAGTGATATAAAGAAAAAAATGTGACTTGTGATCAAGTGTGTCAGTAATATAACCATTTCAAAACTTTGGTGATGCTCTTATAGACTCTTCTTTGGCTAAAATGTATTGTACTATACACACTGATCTTTTTATGAAAATTATTTGCTCACTCCCTACCCATCTGCAAGGGCCAGGCTAGGTTAGGTCAAAGCTGGGAGCTGTGAGGTCATTGTGGGTCACCCAGGGAGTGGCAGGGACCCAGCTGCTTGACCCATCCCCTGCTGCCGTCCTCTGGCTGCCTTAGCAAGATCCTGGAATTGGAAGTGGTGCTAGAGCTTGGACCAGGCACTCTGATACAGGATGTAAGCTTGCTAAGGAGCATCTTGGCTGCTGCCCCAAAATTCTGGCTCCATTTGATATTAATTTAAATTAAATAATATGAAAATCCTTGTTTAAACATTTTCTGTACAATATTTAATTGCGTGTTATTCAAGTAAGCATTTCCTTTTATATTTTCACTACCTTTCATTTCACTGTTTACTGGCATTTATTTTTTGCATTTGTGTTTATATTTATCCAATCATTAGATTTTCTTAGGATGAATTCAGAGAGAGAGAAGGTACATTTAAATTTTTGTAATTATTATTATAAAACTGTCTTCCAGAGATTTTGTCATTTTTTTTATGTCGGTGAAGACAAAAAAATGCTACAATAAGCTGACCTAATAATGAAACTATTTCTACTTTTTTGTGTATATTCATGTAAAGAAAAATAGCAAAATTAACGAACATCTTCTGAGTAGAGTTGATCTTATTGTTTACTTTCTGTAAGATATTGCTCTTTAAGAAAAGAAAAGCAAGTATGTAAAAAAGAGACAATATTGATTTAGAGTAGCCAATATAGGAAGCATGTTAAATTTTAAGTTATGTTAAATGCATACTATCATGCTAATTCTGGGGGCAATGCTAAGAATTATTTTATGTCAGAGATGTAATTTAGGGAAGAGGAGATTGGGCTATTTATAGATTTATATATTTATATTGTTAAGGCTGTATTTCATAATATCATGCTTCTAGTATTAAAGTATAGAAACCATAGTTATAGAGAAAAATATATTTTCTTTCTTTCCCTGTTAAAGTTAAACAAATATTTTTGGGATTACTATTGTCAGTTTCAAGCTACCAATTCAAATGCCATGATTACAATCAAGTATTGAAGGTTATTCTTTTAATTTATAATTTAGTAACATTTATTAATTTATTAATTTAGAGAACAGAGTGATCAAGACGTAGGAAGAGAGATCTTCTATCCCCCAAAAAGCCGGATCTGAACTGGCCAAAGCTGGGAGCCAAGAACTCTATCCGGGTCTCCAACATGGGTGGCAGAAACTCTATTAGTGCTTTTCCTGCACATTAGCTGGTTTGGAAATGCTGTAACTAGGACCCAGATGAGCATCCTGACATGAAATTCCAGTGTTGCAAGCAGCATCTTAACCTACCATGCCACAACATTGTCTTAATTTTGGGGGTTACAGATCTCTCTAGAGAATAGACGTGAAAGTCCCAGATGGCATGGATGTTGGGAATTTCATCTCTATAACTGCTATTTGAAGATTCTGAAAAAAAGATTTTATTTTGTCTTAAAAAAAATCTCTGAAATGATGAAAGAATAAAGTTATCAGCTACTTAATTTGGTTCTAAATTAAAGGAAAATTTGTTGTTCAAATGAAGATTGCATAGAGCCAGAAGGGTAATCTAAGAATTTAGGTGGCATATTTTAAAAAATTCAAATGAAAAAAGGATATACTTCCTTAGGTGCAGGGCCATAGATTGTGTTGCACCTGGTGCATAGTAGGTTATTGAAAGCTATGAAACATGTGATTCAGTGACTTACTGCTTTAAAGACTTTCGGTAATCAGTTGGCATAGTAATACTGCAGTGAATGAATGAGTGGGTGGAAGGTTAATGAGCACAGTTGGACCCTTGATAGAGGAGCTGTTTAGTAAAATTTAGACAGCAACTGCTGATCTCAACAAAAAGAAGGATTGTCAAAAGAAATATCACACACTGGTTTTTGAGTTAAACATGTAAAATAAGAGAGTACTTCAAAAGTCAGGGAAAAATCGGTGTCAATCTAGTGGGTGTTTCCTTTAAAATGATGTAGTGGTTTTATCTCATAACTTAAAGTTCTCTGTCCTGCTTCTGAAGCCATGTATCTTCGTGAGGTTTTTTCTGGTTGTGTATCTTTGGGGTTCCTAGAGCTGGGTGTCCATATGTTTCTCCAAATTGGGGAGATTTCCAGCCACTGTTTCATTGAGTGAATTTTATAAGCCACCTCTTTTTTCCATTTTTTTAAGGGGGAAATCTCAGAACTTATTGATTTATTTATGGAATCCCAGATATCAAAAAAGATTAACTTTTTTTCTGCTTGTCCAGCTGAGATGTTTCAAAAGAACTTTGTTAAAGTTATTTTTTTCTTATTTCCTGATCTAGTTTGTTGTAAGGCATTTCATTAGTTTATTTGACTTATTAATGTCTCCATTTCTAATACTTTTATTTTAATTATCTCAGCTCTTTGCTCAATTTGTCATTTCTATTGTGCATTTATTTCCTAATTTTTTACTATCTGTATTCCATCACTTTGAGTAACTTACAATCATTTTATTCAGATCTTTGTTATCAGCTTCCCTTTCTCATTGTCTGAGATTGTGTTCCTTTTGGTGGTGTCATGTTACATTGCTTTTGTAAATGTTTTTTTTTCCTTAAATTTTCATTTTAGATGATGCTTACATAGTTGATCAGGATGGGGAGCATCCAGGGTTAGGGAAAAGTGAGTGTGATCATTGTTTCCAAATTTCCTATTTCTTTGTCCTGTATGGTGGGGGGGCAGGAGGAAGATAAGGGGACAAGCCACACCCAGAGTCCCAACTGTCCCAGTATGCAGGGATGGGGAACGGCCACCCAGTGTTGACCTAGGGTCCTGATGTGGTGCACACTCTGAGGGTTCAGCCCACCTAGTTTCGAGATATCTGAAATGTCAGTCTCACAGGTTCAAGGATGAGGGACCACTTTCAATATCTGTTGGCAGACATACTCGACCTTAAAGTCTCCATTTGCCCAGATACTTGCTGTCATCATTTGGCTGGAGTAGTTGTCCAACTGGTTCTGTTCTCCTTCTACTGCTGTGGTGGCAGATGTCCTCAGCAGGCCCCTATGGGCTGCCATGGCCTCTATGTGGGTCTGGACCAGCCATCTACTAACTCTGTCTTTGCCACTGAGGAGGCCCAGTTCTCACAGATGGGCCCAAGGACCTGGGCCAGGAGATATGGGCCCTGCCGGATACCTGACTCCTGGCGCTCACAGACCTGGCACCCACTGTGCAGGTGGGACCAAGGGGAAGGACCAGGCAACCCAGGCCCTGCTGGACCACCCACCTTCTGGATTCGTGAATCTGGCATCCACTGCACAGGCTGGCCAAAGGATCTGGACAAGGCAGCCTGGGCTCCACTGGAACCCCTACCCTTGAGGCTCATGGAGCCAGAATCCACTGTGCTGGCAGGCCCAAAGACCCGGGCCCGGCAACCCGATTACTGCTGAGCCTCCCAACCTGGGGCGTATGAACCTGGCACCCAATGCCCCAAATTGACATGACTCACCTCACCTTGACATCGACTAGCAGGTACTTCAGCTTGGATCTGTCCAGCCTGCTCCCATTTTCAGCTCCTGCTGATGGGTGCTGTAGCCCAGCCCAGCCAGCCCCCTGTCCTGGCTGCAGTGTGAACATGCCCATGTTGCTGCCTGATCTGGCCCCTCCTGCAGCCTCTGCTGCTTCTCAGATCTGCCAGTGGATGTTATGAACTGGCCCTAACTGGCCTGGCCCCAGACCGACCTGTTCCAAGTCATAGATCTTGTGCTTGCCAATGGGGATTGCAGCTCCACATGGGTGAGCCCACATACTCCCCACAGATTCTGCACCCACACCTGACTCACTCACATGCTGGCTAGTGTCATGGACCAGCCTCACAACATTCATTTCCTATTCTGATTCTCACTGGTGGGTTTGGTGATCTAACCTTGCAAGTACAGTACCTTGTCCATGGAAAACCCTCAGAAATCTTTTCTTACCTGTACATGAACCCTCAGGTACCTGATCACCCCTATCTGTGCCATCCCCCAGGCCAAATGTAAGTCCACACCCCCTAGTTGAGGACCCAGATCGCATCACCCCAAGTCCCACTGTGCTTCTCCGATGCTGGGTTTTAAGCTGCCCATCTGCCACCGACGTGCTGGCTCCTGGAGGACCCAGATCACTCCGTCCCAAGTCCCCTACATTGACTTTCACACTTTGTAGAGATGAGTTATTTTATGGCTCGGAGAGGGTGGCTTTGAGGATCTGAAGTCTTGTTCCTGAAGATGCTTCTTTGGGTCCCTCTTTAGTACAATGCTTTGGTTCTAGTTCCGGGTGGATGCTGTAGCAAAGTTTACATATATCTTCTTCTACTGCAGTTCAGTAAGCAGTTACAGGGATCTGGGACATTCCCAGACCCTCATGTGCTGCTGAAATTCTTTGACGGAGGTGTTAAAAATGCTTGTTACATAAAGGACAATGTCTACAATTAATTGTGTTGGGAAGAGTGTTTTATTGTGCACCAAAGTTTGAAACAAGACACCTACCTCACAGTCTTTATAAAATTCAATTGAAACTATGACCTGAAATCTAAATCTAAGACCTGAAACTATGAAGCCACTGATAAAAAAAAAACATAGGGAAACATTTCAGGCATTGGCATAGAAAATGTTTTTTAAAAATAAGTGTCCAGGGCCTGGCGGTGTGGCCTAGTGGCTGAAGTCCTCACCTTGAACGCCCCGGATCCCATATGGGCACCGGTTTTAATCCCGGCAGCTCCACTTCCCATCCAGCTCCCTGCTTGTGGTCTGAGAAAGCAGTCTAGGACAGCCCAAAGCCTTGGGACCCTGCACCCGTGTGGGAGACCTGAAAGAAGTTCCTGGCTCCTTGCTTCAGATTGGCATAGCATCGGCCGTTGCGCTCACTTGGGGAGTGAATCTTCGGACAGAAGATCTTCCTCTCTGTCTCTCCTCCTCTCTGTATATCTGACTTTGTAATAAAAATAAATAAATCTTTAAAAAAAGTGTCCAGGGGCTTGTGCTTGAAGAGTAAACCAGCAGATAGAAGATCTCCCATGTGGGTGCTGATTTGTGTCTAGGTTATGCCAGTTCTCAATCCAGCTCCTATTGTGGCCTGGGAAAGCAGCGGAGAATGGCCCAAGTGTTTGGGACCCTGCACCCATGTGGGAGACCTCTAAAAAATTCCTATTTGGATTGACCCGGCTCTGGCCATTGCAGCCATTTGGAAAGTGAATCAGCAGATGGAACATCTCTCTTCATGTTTCTTATTTTCTCTCTGCAACTCTGACTTTCAAGTGAAATAAATAAATCTTTTGTTTTTTAAAGTAAGATCCCCCCTCCCTTTCTCCATCCCTGCCCTGTAACCCTGCCTTTCAAATAAATAATTAAATGTTTTAAAAGATTTATTTATTTTTATTGCAAATTCAGGTATGTTTAGAAAGGAGGAAAGGCAGAGAAGATAATTTTCTATCCAATGATTTACTCCCCAAGTGACCACAGTGGCTGGAACTGTGCTGATCCGAAGCCAGAAGCTTTTCCGGGTCCCCCACGTGGGCACAGGGTCCCAAGGCTTTGGGCCGTCCTAAACTGATTTCCCAGGCCACAAGCAGGGAGCTGGAAGTGGAGCTGCCAGGATTAGAACTGGTACCCATATCGGATCCCTGCGTGTGCTAGGTGAGGACATTAGCTGCTAGGCCGCTGTGCTGGGCCCAACTAAATCTTTAATAAAATAAGATAATACCCCAATGGTGCAGGGAATAAAGCAAAATAGAAAAATGGAAAACAAATATATGAAAAATATAGTATCACTGGTAAGGACGTAGAGGAAAGGAATTCTAGCATATTGGTGGCAATAGCAGTTAATGGAGTCATTTAATGCAGAATAGTATGGAGGCACTCCCAGAGATGGCACAGGGATGTGAGGAATCATGCCCGGGTGAGGAACGACTTCTGAAGGTCTTCCACGGACAAGGCCACTGTACTTGCAAGGTTAGATCACCAAACCCACCAGTGAGAGTCAGAATAGGAAATGAATGTTGTGAGGCTGGTCCATGACACTAGCCAGCATGTGAGTGAGTCAGGTGTGGGTACAGAATCTGTGGGGGAGTATGTGGGCTCACCCATGTGGAGCTGCAATCCCCATTGGCAAGCACAAGATCTGTGACTTGGAGCAGGCAAATGGGCAAGCCAGAATGGAGTTAGTGGGCAGGGCTGGACGTGGCTACAGTTTCCCCAGGCATGGGTGGGAACTGGGTCTGGGGGCACTAGCTATCCCACTGCGCTCCTGTTGGCCTCAGCACCATTACCCCAAGCCAAGATGCGGAGTCAGCCTGGATGTCCAACAGCGTCAAGATAGGTAAAGAAAATGTGGTGTAGTTGCAAGATGGAATATTAGCCCAAAAGAAGATTGAGATGCTGACATTTGCTGTAACAGGATTGAAATGGAGGATTGTATGTTGAGTGAAACAAGGCAAACCCAGACAAATAGTACAGGGTTTTTTCCCCCACATATGGTTGTGAAAAAGTATACATGGAGAGAGTTAATAGGAATCTGAGCTAGTTATTACTAGAGGCTGGAAAGTGTGGGGAGAAGGGCAAGATTTCACAATGCATCCCAAATGCAGTGTGGTGAGGGGAATGGTTCTTTTGATCCACAAAACAGTAGGTTGAATATAGTGTGTGATAATAGTGTGATTGGCTTTGCTATGTGTCTCTTTTAAAATATTGTTCTATACCCTATGAAAAATACAAGTAGTTCATGTGAATTCAAAAGCTAAAAATGAATTAATACAAAAACTTCTGAAGTTCTTAGAAAATGGTTTTAAAAGATAAATTTATTTTGGTGCAAGAAAATTAAAATCCACTCAAAGAGTCTTTCAAAAGTTTGGAAAGTGTATACTAAGAAGAAACTATGCTTGGATTTCACAAATTATTTTGCACAAAAATAAGCTTATTTTTAAATTCAATTTGCTAAGACCCTTTTGAAGTACAGTATCATCTGTAACTGAGAAAAGGCTTATGTATGAAAACAGGAGAAAGAACAGAGATCAAGTCCATTGCCAAGTTGGCCTCTGCTGTGCCGGTTCTCATAGCAGTTTCTGTGTTGTCCTTGGTGTCCGTGCCTCTTGTACACTAAACTTCACCATTTCTGCCTCTTTAACTCTGCTTCTTGGCGCTGCCCGAGCTCCTTCTGGATTTTCAGTCACATCGTATCATCTCTGTGTTCCCTTCATTGTCAGAAAAAAATATTTATACACTGTAGGGGTGTTCCATAAATATTTTCTGACTGGGATTGTTTGGAGCTGATGGTATGATGGTAAAAGGTGCCTCCAGAGAAGGAAATGTTCCTGAATGCTCTGGAACTTGTGTTTTCCCTGTGAAGGATGGTGGCTTTCAAATTGGAAAGGGCCGGACCCTCCTGACACGAGGTTCCCGGCAAAGCTCAGGTGGGCGCAGAGGCTCCAGATGGGCTCCTGTTTCTTTCTGTGACTTCAGGCTCATCTCAGAGCACCAAGGGAGTTTACACTTGGCACTTGTGGAAATCCTTGGAAAATCCAGGAAAGAGGAGAGAGGAGTAATTTCCTGGTATTTTGAAAAAAAATTATGCCCAACGTTAGGATTGATCTGGACTTAGAATTATTGAACAGATGAACTGACAGCCCCTGGGGAATTACAGCAGTTATCAGATGGCAGCCAGGGTGCCAAGCCAACCTCATTTCTGTTGTTAGGAAGTGTGATTATTGGACCTTTAGTACAGGGACCTTCCCAAGACGCATCGTGTCTTAGTTCAGGAGAGCAGGTGCTTGGAGAAGATGTCCTGTGGTTTGGCTGTGGGTCCATCGGGCGCTGTGTGAGGGGCTGAGGGATTCACCTGGCCTCTGAACAAATGATCACTAAGAAATAAACTAATGGGGTGGGGTGTTGGTCCTTCAGAAGACTCTGCTTTAATTGGATTGTGTTCAACAGTTTTTCATTGACCCTTTTATTAATGTCTTACACATTGGAACATTAAGAGAAATAGTCATTTTTAGTGTGATAATAAATGATGACCTGCACCCTAAGGTTCAAGTGTTATTTACTAAGTAACTTTGAATTAAATTTTGAACCTCTCTGTGCCTTAGTTTATTGTTGTATTTGTGGAACTGAAATAAGAGTTACCTTCTGGCTTGTGGCACATACAAGGCCCTTGCGCTGTGCCTGGCACGTGACCACGACTCCATAACCGGAAGCTAGTGACTGTTTAGAATTTATGGTGCTGAGCCTTTTCCGCATGAGGAAACTAAGACTTAGATTAAATAGCATCACAAGGACAGGAATGGATTTAATCAGGATTAATGATGGACCAGTAAAATGAAATCTAACAGCAAAGCATACAGTTCGTGAAATTTGTACTTTGAGTAGCATCGTTGGTATAAAGTTGTTGCAGGTTTTAGTGGAGCAGAAGGTGGATAGGACCTGTTGTTATGCTGAGGCTCTAAAACCTAGAAACAGAAAGGTGAAATGGGTCCCACCCTCCTTGAATGCTTTGACCACAACTGGAAGAGGTGTCTGCTTAGTTTTCTTCAACCGTTTGCTAGGAGGGGCAGATTGCAGAAATATGAGCACAGAGGCACATCCGGGCTGTCTGGAAGAACTAGCATTAATTTGTTTGGAAAAGCACAGAGCTTGAAGGCAGGGTGAGAACTGTCTTAACACATTTGAAGGATGTCATTTAGAAGAGGGATTGATTTATCCGGGGCTGCTTCAGTGACTGAATGGACTGGAGGTGCAGGAGTGGAGGGAAGGCCAGCTTGACCTTTTCATTCGTGCTGACCTTCAGAGCCCTTCAGAAGTGCTGCGGTTTGCGGGGCCAGGTGGTGGTGAAGGCACGTGTCCTCCGAGGCACGCAGGGGCGGGGGAGGAAGAGTCCAGTGTGGATGCAGGAAGATGACTGCTTCGGCTCCTTCAAATCCAAGACTTTTCTAATGGTGGGTGTTCCTGGCTCAGAGGACATATTCCGCATTTGCTCTAGGAATCACGTTGTTGATCTTTTGAGAAGATAAACAAGTTGCTGTTGTAAGAAAGATATTATTCATTATAGCAAATGATGATTTCAGTACTTTTGGGAAGCCATAATTTTAGAAAATTAGAAACTGGGCTAATTCCTTTGCAGAAATGGCAATTTCATCTTCACAAATAATTCTAAGACCTCTTTTATTTTATTCTGTTTTATTTCTGTTGAAGAGAAATCTTCTGTTTAAAGAGCATGTATGTTACAGTGACATTTTCTTGATGTTTGCATGTATGCAAAGTAGCTTCTAGAGAGATTTCAGAATACAGGCAATACAAATCTACAAAAATAACTTTCAGGTGAAGAAGGCCGGCTGGTTTTCTGATATGCTTTTATACTTCACAAAATTACCCAGTTCAGAACATGTTTTTTCCTTCTTTTTTAATTTCAGAAGGTTAGGGTCTGTACTGTTTTCTTGCGCTGATCCAACATGTTGTCTAAGGATTTTGCTGAATTTTGGAAAAAATGAATCTGATTCTAGTAGCGACATCTCCTTGGTTCCTCTGTTCCCTCCCCAGCCAGGTGTCAGGACAGCCCAAGCTGTTTAGCACAATGAAAGTTCTTGTTTGACCGTAACTGCACATCTCACTCCCCAGGCAATCAGCAATGTAATTAGTAATTCAAAGCAAAGTCATTGTCCTCGAGTTGCTTTATCATAATTGCCAAATAATTTTCCATTGAATAAATAAATAATGTAAAGGAGAAACCTCCCCTCACGATGCTGTCATTCAGGCTTCATTTTTTTTTTTTTTTTTTTTTAACCGCTCATCTGTATTTGTAGTAATGCATAGCCCACTTGAAAGGGAGTAATTAGAATGGCTTTCTGACAGTAGCCTATGGTTTTTAAACACTGGAGAAGGCTTCCTTTCCTAGGCCGCCTTTGCTGTGCTGCATGACTTATTTCAAGGCTTAGAGAAAGGAAGCTCACGGTGGCTGGTGTCTTTTCAAAGGTGTGTGAAAGTGAGTGATTGATTCGCTGTGTGCATCATTGGAACTAGGTAACTTGCATTATGACTCTGATGTACTGTGTAATTGATGCAAGTCTTTTCATAGCATTCTGAGATTGAAATCAATATTCATTTGGAGTGCAACAACTGTAATAAACTACATTCCTTTTGTAAGCAGTGGTCTAAAGCCTTGTAAAGGATCAGTTAGAAGTGACAGTTAAACATTTTGGCTGGGCTGGGGTCTGTCTGAATAGATATGACCAGTGTCTTTCAGAAAACTGTTTTAAAAACAGTTGCTTTCATGAAATCAAATTTTTGCTTTTGCTGCAGAGAAACTTTTGGCTTTACATTGGAAAGTGTCTCTCTCTGCAGCCTGATGACTAATCTGTACCTAACGGGTAAAAGCAATGAATGTTTTCATGAATTAGTTGATTTTCATGAAAAATTCCATAGATATTACGAGTATATACCATCACTGATTTTTAAAAATGTCTTGTCTATAATATTATGCCTTTCAGAATATTGATGTTTGGCAATTGAAATTTGCATTCTTTATTGTAAAATGGATACATTTTGATGCTATCTAGTAAACTGTAAAACTTCAGATATCAAAGACATATGCCCCGAAGAATAAAGAAATCAATATTAATTAATTCTTACAATCAGAGAGCATATTTATCATTGTAACTATCACCCTGGGAGAGCTAGCATGGTGCAGAGGCCAGGAGAGCTGGTTCTCAGGTCAGACACAACCAGGCTAAATCCTGGCCCCGTGGCTGATGGGCTGTGCTTTATAAGTCATATCAGTGTTAGCCCCAAATTACTCATCTGCAAAATGCAAATGACAGTGGTGTCCTCCCAGAGTAATTCTGGGTCAAGTAAATGAAATGATTAATAGGAAAATATCCAGCCCATCTTCTGTCACATTTGAAGCACATGATGGTCATAGTGAACCATAGGATGATAAGATACAGCTTCATCTTTTTTAGGGAAGGGGAGTTAAAATCTTGTTTTCACTCTGTTTTTGTCACTTTGATACTGCTTCCCAGACACTCATTGCCTGAACCACAGGGCTCTCAGGAGTTCTCTGGCTTTCCATCTGATCTTCGTCAACCAGACCAATCTTTTAAAACTACTGGCGTTCATAAAATTGTTCACAGTGATGGCTTTTACCATATCATGTCCAGCATTTTTCTGTTCAGCTCTATTCAACCAGCTGTCCCCAGTTTGTTACTGTGTGCCTTGCAGAGTGTTTGGGGGAGTAGATGGTGCCATTGAAGCAACTGTGTTGCCCAGGGCCTGGTACCACATCTTTATCATCAGTAGCAGCAGCACCTTGAATTTCAAAGCCAACATTGGAGTGCTAAGGTCACATAAAGTTTTAAGCACTTTCCATGAATTAAGAACTGTTATCCCAATTTTACAGAAAAAAATTGAGACACAGAGTGAAATTAGTGTGTGGTGGTTATTTTTAATATGAGCTTTATATCATCTAAATGAGTGATGGCCTTGCTTTCTGCAAATACGTGTATGCTCAGTTCTTCTAGGCCAGGAGCCGTGAGTTACAGTCTGATGATCAAAATCAGCCTAGAGACTCGTTTGATTCAGATTACATAAAGTAGTCCTGTGTTATTAAAAATAAAAGATGAAAAAAAGAAAATTGTTAAGTGAAACAGCAGGTGGAAGAAGTATGTTTTTGTCTTTTTCAAGTAAGTCAAGATAAAGAAACAGCGTAGTCTGCAGCAAAGTGTCATAACATGCAAAATGGCGAAAAAAAAGCCAAGCAGGAATTTTATGTCTAGAAAAAGAATCTTATAATAAAGCAAAATAAAGATGTTCTCACATAATAAAAAAATGCATTTGTCCCAAATGTCCCCACTTTTTGCTTTGGTGAATTTTGTCGATCCTGCTTATCTTTCAACGTGAGATTCGGTCCTTTCTCAGTGAAACAAGCTCTCATGATTTATCCTCTAAAGTTGTCATTGTTTATGGGTTCCTTCAGTATTTTTAATCCTGTAATTCACATTCAGTCACGCAATTAATAAAATATTTTGTGTTGTTTGACCAGGCTCATGCTCTCTGCAGGTGAGCACTTGGAGTGGGAGACAGTGTAGCGATTGCGGTGGGAGCCGTGATAGAGCAATACCTGGCTCCTGCAAGAGCACATGCTTCTCACGTGTGAGGTGTGTCTCATGCAACCACATGGCAAAGTCAGTAATGTCTTTGCACTGAGGAGGAAACAGAGGTTGGGTCATAGTCTCCGAATCACAGAAGTCTGACATTCACCTGTCAGGCCCCAGACCTCACACACTTTCCCCTTCCATTTGTGTCAGGCAGACTGCTTGTAGCCTCCCGCCCAGCCACCGCATGTTGGAGAATGATGTGTCTGGGCTTTGATGGGCTTACTTACATTATACTACAGAACAGACTAGTGACCACGGAGAAAGAATGAAGATAGCGATTATGAATTAATTCAAAATAACCTGAAGAATTATGGGAGCATGTGCTATGGCAGATTGAGCAAGTATCCAAGTTTCTTAAATGTCCTGGGAAAATTACTTGTAAGGTTGCTATTCATCACAAATTTTAAATAGTATTATTTTACTCTTATAAGTACTCATCAAAATCATCTTAAAATAGCTAATTTTATTTGTCAGACTCATCTTCAGAATGTTAAAAGTATTTTGGTTTTTTAATTTGTTAGAGGGAGAAGCAGGTAGAAAAACATAAGAGTTTCTGTTCACTGGTTCACTCTGCAGATACCTATAAAGGTGAAGGCCCCCAAAGGGGACAGCCCAAAAGCTGGGAATGCACTTGTAGTCTCCCATGTAGGGAGCAGCAGCCCAGTTACTTGAGCCATCACCACTGCCTCCCAGGGTTTACACTGGCAAAGTCAGATTTAGCAGAGCTGGGAATTGAACCTAGACATTGTGCTGTGGCACGTGGGTGTCTCAACTAAACTTCTGTGGTTGTTGTGCTGTGAGTTATCATGTCTTCATGATATTTTTTTTAAAAAAAAGATTTATTCATTTTTGTTGGAAAGGCAGATTTACAGAGAAAAGGAGAGACAGAAAGTTCTTCTATCCACTGGTTATCTTCCCAGATGGTCTCAATGGCCAGACCTATTGCCAACCTGAAGCCAGGAGCTTTTTCTGGGTCTCCCCATGTGAGTACAGGATCCCAAATCCTTGGGCCATCCACTGGTGTTTCCCAGGCAACACAAAGGGAACTGGATGGGAAGTGGAGCAACCAGGAGATGAACTGGTGCCCATATGAGATGGTGCACTTGGAGGTGGAGGTTTGGCCAGATTAGTCCTCACATCAGCTCCTTAAATATAAGACTTTTTTGACAGTGTTACAAGAAGCAGTGGTTTTTCCCAGGGGTTGTCCTCAACATCTGTGTTCATCCAAGCAGGCTCAAAAAAAAAAAAAAAATATGGCAAGCACAGAATTCTCAAAAGGGCTGCATCACACCCTTTCCCAGCCCTGCCTCGGGGTTGTCACCACCAAAAATGGCTACTAGTTAAGATCACATTCACATCTCTGACACCGGCGGTTTGACAAGAAGCAATCTGAAGGCTTTCAGAAAGAAATCTGTCTGTGGGCGTTTTTGTGTGATATAAATATTACAAGGTCAAATTCATTTTTTTCTGGTGAGACAAAATGTTAACCTTACACTTGGATTCAAAGCTGACCCATGACATCACTTTTGGAATGAGTATTTCTTTTCATTGGAAGGTGTGACCTAATCTCCATATTTCTTCTATGTATCTTATTTCCTCATTTGACTTTGAGTTGGCATTACCTTTTTTTTTTTTCATCCATGTGTTGATGCTGTCTGCTGCTGGAAATAGATCTGCAGGCTGTTAACAATTATTGCGATTTCTAATACATTCTAAAAATGCATTTTAAGGGTGGATTGATTCTGTAGCTCTGTAATAGCCTCAATGTGGCTCTGGTAAAGTGGATGGAAAGAGTGTTCAGAATCGATCTCTGGCCTTATCATATTAGACATTTAAATATCCCAGTAGTTTTGGTGTCTTTGTAAATATTGTTTTTCTTTTTTTTTCCCTTTTTTGTTACTTGGTATAAAATAGTGACCATCAGACCTTTTGTCTTGAATATTATTTTGTGCCCATTTACAGTATTAAAATTGAGAGCTTAGACTTATTTATTATGCATGCACTCTGGAGTCACAAAGCTATCGTGTGTAGCCCTACCTTGCTATTCAGTGAGCCTCACCTAGGTACGCTAGGTATTTGCTGAATTCAGATTAATTCAGCAAATATATATTGGATGCTTACCATGTGTCAGTTGGTAAAGCAGGGTAAAAAGATGTGAAAGACCTTGGGGTTTCCCTCAGATACCACAGTATGAATAAATTGCAGAGAAAATAGTGTTTGCTAAGAGGATAGTTGATATACCTTTTGGATAAGGCACTATAATTACATAGGATACAAATTCATTTTATTTATGCTTACCTGTACTTTTCAGACTCTTCGTAGTTACCGAAAATTAAGATTTCATATTCCTTGAGTCCTTGTATTTAAATCGCCATGTGTTGTTAATGACTATGATATTGAGCAAACGGATAGGATGAGAATAACTTTTTCATTGAATATCATATTAAATATTGTAGGATGTAGGGACTAGCTTGCCATATGATGTTAAATAATAAAAAGTTCCAGTTGTAAAACACTATTCACAGGGTTGACCTTAGTTTAAAATTGTATATACAGTTTAAAAATGCAACATATTGAAATGCTTACCTAGGCTAACTCTGAATGTTGGGATAGTGATTAATTTTTATTCGGTTTATACTTCTCTGTACTTCTCAAACTCTTTATAGCTAATGAAAATGTATTACCTTTGCAAGCAGTAAACACTGGGGAACATTAATTCTTTCAATGTTGCAGGATGCGGTAGTCGTTAGACTCTGTGTAAAAGGCCTGGAGTTTAGCTGCCACTCGGGCTGCGCTTGTGTCTGTCTCAGTCTGAGATGCAGCTCTGCTGCAGCCTGCGAGCTTTCCGCTGGTGCCTACTGTGGGAGCAGCAGGTGGGAGCTCACGTGGCAGGAGACCTGCAGGTATGTTGCTAGCATCATCTGGAAGTGAAAACGATTATGGAAGTGTTTCTTTCTTTCCCATTGAAGCCCCTGCTTTGCAAATAAATCATTTTTGAAAGATTATATAATACTCTATATTAATGTTCTCAAAACTAATCTGTTCTTAATCTACTGAGGCAGTTGTGATTTTATTAGGGAACTCTTGTAATAGATCTTCATATCTAGTAATAAAAAAACATACACGACTTGATAGAGTTTAAAATAAGAAGTTTAGCAAATGAGGGGGCAGTGAATGAGTATCAGTATGGGTGAGTGAGCTGCCTCTTGTGGTGACTGAAATGTTGGGAAGTGGAAGGCAGCTGATTTAAAAGGCATTCAACAGGCTTTTGGGATCAGACAAATCTGGATTTGGAGGTTTGGTCACTGCCAAGTTAAAAGATCCTGAGGACAGCACTCTACGTTTCTTGGTCTTTTTTGCCCTCTTCTCAAATTTGAGAACATCAAGATGCACCTTGCCAGGTTGTTGCAAGAATTTAATTTGTAATACATGTAAGACGTCAGGAATGAAAAACATAGTAGATGATCAGTAAGTGCAGTTCTTTTTTGCCTAACTTCCTTCGCTCGCAGCTCTAGATGCGGTCTGGGCATTAACCTAGTAGTGCCCCTTTCAAGAATATTCAGCACAGCAGATCCTTCCCAGTAGGAAATACCAGTGAGTTCTTTTATGTTCAACAAAGGTTTCCAAGTAGGCTTTGCAGGGAAATGGAAAATACTAGAAAAAGTATATTTGGAATTTGATTATTTAAAGTAAGTTGCCTTAACCCCTGTCTTTTTCTCCTTGAAGGCTTCCTCTACTGATGCCAGCCTAGACTGTCCTGCTCGAGCCCCACAGAACAACATTACAAACCCCGCATTAGTAAGATAAGGCGCCCATTTCCAACCCAAGACTTTTGTCTCCATCAAGATGGCTATCATGTGTCTGTTGGCTGCCTCCTATCCAGCTGGCAGATCCCAGCCTGGTTGCCACTTTTTGAGACATCCTCGCAGATATCTTAAGTTTGGTTATGACTCCCCTGTGGGCCTGTTGTCTTACTCCATGGCAACTGAATGTTAAGAAACAAGCATGTATAGCGCTTGAACCTTCTGGGGGCAGGAACGCCGTATGGCTCCTCTTGGTCCCACAGTCTCTACTGCCTGGTTTCTGACCCACAGTAGTTCTGCTTGTGTGAGTTGCTTGGGTAGGTTTCACTAGTGTGTGAACGGAACCTTCACACCAGCAGTGGGATAAATGACATGCTCTTTTGTTTTTGTTTCTTTCTGGTCAGTGTGCTCTTGATATGCTTATTGTCCTTTATAATTCTCTTTCCAGTGGCTGCATCTCCTACTGTATGATCTTCCTCTAAGCTGGGGATACTGCTTCAGTACACAGCTGGCTTAAACATGTTAGTCTCTATCCTGCCTTCTCGATTGCTCATATTAATCAACACCCATGTTTCTGCTTAGTAAAAATGGACTTGACTTCTTCAATTCAGAACTCAAAGTTCCCCTGTCCCAGTCATTTGCTGCCGCCTCCACTCCGCATGGCTGAAGCTGCCGTTCTCAGTGCACAGTCCAGCAAGGTTCCGTGCTTCATAGCTAAATTCCAGGGGCGCTCTAAGACCTGCCAGCCCAGGGCCAGGGCGTTGTGAAATGTGACGTCCTTCCTTCCCCTGGAAGCGTATTGCTTTTTTTTCCCCCCAGCTGACCCAGTACTGGGAGGTTAACCAAATGCTTCTAATTCTGAGGTCAGATCGTGGCCTCCCGCCTGGACCACCAACGATGGCAGGGGATTGGGTCACTGCCAGACCCTCGGAGATAGGAACAAGGGCTCTATTTTGCTTGGGCTGAGTTTAGTAGTCTTCCTGCTCCCTCCTCTTCTAGGAGTTTACATAGATGGAAAAGAAGTTTTCTCTTTTTGGCAAAATAGGCAGTTCAGAGAGAGACGTGTTTGGGCACTGAGTCAGGAGGAATAGGAGTCATTGGAAAAGCTGTGGTCTATTCGTTGCTTCATTCTTCATTCTTATTTTCCAGCCTTCTTGTTTTTAAACCTTTGTTGTGCTCTCTTTGAGTGTCTGGTTCTTTGGTGAAATATATTGGTAAAATGAATTTCAGGGTTGTTTTCAAATAATTTTATTTTTAAAACAACCTCATTTACTTGACATGTGGCTAATTACTCAGATGGTGTGAAGCGTGTCCTCTTTTCCCTGTCTCCCATCTCTCTCGTATTCTTCTAACCCAGCTTGCACTTAATTTTGGCAGCTTGGAGATCCTGTTTTATTTTATGAACGTTTCATTGAGGGGAGGTAATATATTTGCCCCCGCCCTCCACGTCATCCGTATTTGTTTTCTGTATTGTTTGATTTAGTGTTTGGCTATAAATGGCTCTATTACAGATTCCTTTCCCTTCTACGCTACCCTTTCATATGTGAATTTACAAGGGGCTGTAGATCTCCCAGAAGCAATATACATATTTTTAACAAGACATGGGGAGGCTGAGCTAACTTGTACTAAGAGTAATGGACTGGATAGAAAGGAAACGAGAACTGGCATGAAGAGCTGACCTCAGATAGAACCTTTTCTGTACCTTCTTTTTGTGTCATGATACTGTGTCCAAAGTAGGGTCAAGCCCATAGAAGCCACAATCACATCTCTAGTAGAGAGTGCTCAGTCTAAGAGAATAAGCCTCTTCACCCAGCACACGGTTGTTTATTAAATGCCTCTTTGAAAATGAACTTCAGCAGTTGAATGCAGGAAAAGCTCAGTGCCTCACGCCTTGGATCATCAGGCAGGTTGCTCTTCAGGCTTTGGAGTGGATTTTTGCTACTTTCTATTTTTCAGACACTTGGGGTTTGGCTTCAGATGGCAGGATACATTTGTATCTCATGAATCTGAACTTCAAGAATGTCATATATTTTTGTTTGTTTTTAACAATTGAGTTTCTGCTGTAGTTCAAATTTCATCCCATTGTTTCTGCATTACGTTTTTGTGACTGGGACTTCTGTTATTCCCTATTTGCCAACTGTGGAACATGTTGACAATTCTCCTTTGCAAGGGAAGAGCTGACACAATGGTGGGAATGTGAAAAGAGACCAGACGGAGTGAAGGCCGCTACAGAACAGACACAGGTGTGAACTCCGCGTTAGGCTACAGACTCTTTGTGTCCTAGAGTATTAGTGTCAGATTATGTATTTTTTATCTTCAGGAGGATATATTTGGATTTTGTGGGATGAATTTTATTCTCACTGGAACCTAGTGTCTGTGGCAGTTCATGTAGGCAGAGAGATAAGTAAGCAAAACGGTCGTATTTCTGTTCTGTCCTGGAATGCCCGTGTGCAGGTGCATTGAGAACAGTGAGTCAGGAATAAATGCATTTACTGGGACAGTCCAAGCAGCCTTCTCAGAGGAGGTGATTAGAAGGAGATTTTGTAGACACACTTGAATTTTGACAGGTGAAAGTGATGAGAAGTTGGTTTAGCCTGGGGATGCAACATGGGTAAAGATACAGGCGAGGGAAAGCTCAGAGTGAGTGAGGAAGAGACACAGCTTACTGGGACGGCTTAGAACGGGGTAGAAGAATGGAGGAACCAGGGGTTGGTTTATCTCAGCAGCAACTGGGAGACATGAATCAAGTGAAGTGACAGGAACTTTCTCCAACTTGCAATGGGTGACCCTGTTGATTTTAAGTATGGAAGTTATATGTTAAAGTGATTTTCTTGGAATAACCTAATTTTATGTTTAAAGCTGGATCAGAAAGGAAATAAGAACCCTTTTAGAGTAAAAATGAAGAGGGACTTTGACAGCAAGTGAAGGAGATCATCTGAGAATCTGGGGAAGATCATTAGTCATGTGGATGCTGGATTCTTAGCTAAGCTCCGGAGTTAAAGACAGTAAATCATGATTCACAAAAATCAGCTCTGTATTTTCATTCATGGTTCTCTTTTGTTAGGAAGACTCACTTAAATATTTACATTTTAAAAATGAGATCTGTTATTCACTATTTATCACTCTCAATAAACTATGAGTTGGAAAATGGGCCTGTCTAGTCTTCCTCAGCTCCTTGGATGCCGTGATACATAATCCTGAAAGGAAGCACAGGCCAGTGAACCTCCAGATGCAGTGGAGTTGGGCACTCTTGCGCAGTTGAGATGCCTACTGCCCAGATGGTGGGACAACCAGTGCCAAACCCACAGTGAGAACTGAGCGCTGCCCATCAACACCATCCCAAATGATTCAGTGTTCTCGTCAACTATGTCCTTGATGTGTTTATCTTCCAAATGGGTTGTGCCACTTTCTACATTATACGCTTGTGGGGGCTGTTGGTATAATGGTGGCAGAATCACAGTTTCCCTTTGAAACTTGATTTCAGTGGTTCTAAACCATTTCAGTGGATTCTGCTTCCTTTTGGCCGTGGTTAGTAAGGGCAGATCTGATGCTGCTTTTATAGCTTTGAAATGTGTGTGCGTATAATCTACTGTGAGGAAAGTTGAAAGTAAACCTGAACACTTGCATTTCAACCATTGAACCAGAGACAGAGAGATGATTGAATTCAGTCTTAAATTTTATAGAACTAAATCTAATGGTGAACACGGTCATACTCTGTGGTGATTATTTCAGTGCTGCTTTATTAAGTTATGTAATGGCAGAAGTTCAAACTCAGTGATTGCCGAAATGGTGACTTTAGGGGGTATTTGAGATTGGCTGCCAGTATACAAATGTAAGGTTAGTCAAAGTACAGAAAATATAATTTCCACCTTTCAATTTCCATAGCTTATAATTCTCATTCAAATAGTTTTTAGGGATTATATTTAATACACTGCTTTAAAAATGTTTAAAAATCTCATTTTATTCCCCCAAGATTTGTTTTTTGCTGTTGCGATTAGATGATGACAGCTAGCTGGCTTCTAAAATTGGTCAGGAAGTATTCTGGCAGTCATTCAGTGTTGTAATAGCACTTTAATGGATAGGAGCTATTCACCCAGATCAGACTCAATGTCACAACAGGCGAAAATACAGCTGTCACTCTGGACAACAAGATACTCATATGCAAGCAGCTGCTTAATACACTGCAGAGAGGCAGCCTTTCAGTAATCTTTAAAAGGTGTGTCAGTGCCAGGGGAGAGCTGCGTAGTTGGGGTGTGCCATGTGGAGCAGAGGAGGACGAGGACACACGTGTTTCATCTGTGCACCAGTGTGTACAGGACAAGAAAGAAGACCTGAGAATTCTGTCCTTTGTTTTAGTAGATAGACATTGCTCTTTCTCTCTCTCTTACACACACACACACACACACACAATCACACACACTTTATTTTTTATATATTAATTTTTTCAATTTGAAAATCAGATTTGCAGAGAGAGGAGATACAGAGAGAAAGATTTTTCGCCTGCTAGTTCACTTCCCAAGTGGTCACAATGAAGTGGCTGAAGGCAGGAGCCAGGAACTTTTTCCAGGTTTCTCATGTGGGTGCAAGGTCCTAAGACTGGGCTGGCCTCGACTGCTTTACCAGGCCACATGCAGGGAGCTGGATGGAAAGTGGAGCAGCCAGGACATGAACCAGCATCCACGTGGGATGCCAGCTCTTGCAAGGCGAGGATTTAGCCCTTGAGCCACGCACCTGGCCAGTACATAGACACTCTCCCTCCATTGGTTTATGTCTGCTGCTAAGGATGTTGAGGTTCTTCATCATTCCATCTCTGTAGAAGGCTAGCCCACCTTGTTCTGAGTTAGAAGTGTGTATGAAGGCTGCTCCCTCTCCCTGCTTACTCAACTTATACATACAGGCACTTTTTTTCAGATAATTGTTTGTTTTTATTGGAAAGGCAGATTTACAGAGAAAAGGAGAGACAGAAAGATCTTTTGTCCACTGATTACTTCATACATAGCTGCAACTGCCGGAGCTGCTGAAGCTGAGCTGATCCGAAACCAGGAGTTTATTCTGAGCCTCCCATGTGGGTGCAGGGTCCCAAGGCCTAAGGCCGTCCTCGACTGCTTTCCCAGGCCACAAGCAGGGAGCTGGATGGGAATTGGGGCAGTCTGGATACGAATTGTTGCCATATGGGATCCCCTCGGATGCAAGGCAAGGACTTTAACCATGAGGCTACTGCACCAGGCCTCAGGCAATGTTTTTTTTTAATATATAAATTTTATTAATTACATTTCATTATGTTTGTTTCATAGGCTCTAGGGATGCCCCAACCCCTCCCTGTACCCTCCCCCCAGGGTGGATTGCTCCACCTTGTTGCTGTATTCAGGCAGTGTTTTTTTAAGGAGGGCCAAAAGTGAGGAACACACACTGAGGGCCTACTACTACTGGTGAGATTACTCCCAGCAACACAGCTGCAAGTTGGTGTCATGTCCTTTACCACCTGAAAGATAGTACTTTGTGATCACAACAGTGACGTATGATGTGGCATCACTAAAAATTTGGAAGCAGTTTTGTGAATATTTGTTTGATTGTCCAGTTAGTTCTGTGTAATATGTAGCAAAGGGCAATGTCTTACCCCATTTGTGGGTGAGGTACCTGAGCGATCAGTGAGGGGCAGCGTCATACGCCTAGTTCGGACTGCCGCGAGGTTCCGACCCCAAGGTCAAGACTCTTGGTGACACAGTGACACCTGCTGAACTTCATAACTGAAATCTACCGTGTGTTTTGGGACCATCCTTTACATGCCCTGAATTGTTCTAGAATGTCATGACGCAGAGTGATTAAAACAAAGATTTGACCTCACAGAGCTGACCCTGCAGAGGCCCAGGAAATGCTGTAGTACAGAAGGGTATCGGATGCGGGGAGGTTCAGAAGGGGCATTATGTGAGGAAGGCCCACTGAAGCCGATGGGAGTCCTTAGATGAGTGGAAGAGTCCTTTGAAACTGTGATAAAAGCTATGGCCCCAGGGGAAGTAGCAAGCAAGGACAAAATTGTGCTTAGGTGACTTGTGACTGCGGTGACTCAATGGCAACATACCTGCAGGAGAGGAGTCCGCGATGGGCCGAAGAAAGCACCCCTGGTGCGTGTTGAAGTAGTTCTGCAGAAACAAACGTGAACTTGGGAAGATTCTGAGCAGAGTAGCGATAGAATAGAACCCTGTTTTAGAAAGATTGGTTTGGTGAGGGGAATCTGAGAGATTGAAGTGGAGAGGTTAGGTGTGTGAGGACCAGTTGGTATGTGCTGGCAGCAGTCAAGGTAGGAGCAGGTAAAGGCCTCCCCAAAGAGGTCTTGCAGCCTGGCACTGTCATTTGTGTGTGTGTGTGTGTGTGTGTGTGTGTGTTTGTGGAGCTTCTGGCTTGTTGGAACACTGTAGCACATGTGATTATTGACCACAGGTTGATTTCCACCTACTGGCCTCCTTGTTCCCAGGGTTTCTCTAGCTGCTGAAGCCCCTGCTATAAACACAGCTCCCAATGACTGATGGAAATGGTCTGCGAGTACAGCGGTTTCTTTATGCCATGCCTGGAATAATCCTGGTAGACAGTTTTTTTTATGTCAGCTCCACGAGTTTCTTGGTGGGACTGGGCTCCTGTGGTCCACGGGGATGCTGCTGTTTGCATCTGCTTGCCCACTGTCTTCTTGTCATCACATCTTTGCCAACATCCTTCCAGTGTTTCCCTCACTTCCAGATAAACAACATCCAAGTGTTTGTCCTATGGTCTGTTTGGGGGGTGGGGGCAAAGAAAAACCTAAACTCACAGTTTGATCTTGTGAGTCCCAGGATCTTCTGAGTTAGAACTTTCACTGGCACCATGTTTCATTTTGCAAAAGACTGGAAACGATAACTTGTTTCATTTGAGATTGGGAAAGAGTTTTAGATTAACTACAATCTCTAGGTAGCCAAGGCCAATTTTCAGATCAAATAGGAACTTAAGTACTCATTTGGTACAAACTCTTTATGTGGACAGAAAAATGTAAATTTCAAAACATCTCAGTGAAAAATAGAGGAAAAATGAAATCTTCAATGGTGATATAAAATATTCATTTCACTCAAGCATATATATAGACCTGTTTGTGCATGTATATGCGCTATAGATTGTATATGTCCTCATTAAAATCTGTGAACCAGTTAATGTCCATCTCCTATCTGAGAATTAGTAGATCATGCCCACAGTGTCACATCTATTCTCTGCCCAATGGTTCATTTGTTTAACTGATGACCACTCTCTTCCGCTGAGAGCTATCATATATCATATAGTAATGATAGCTTCCATATTTACAGTCCATGGCCACACTAGTTACCTCCTAATCCTATCCTAACACTGGCCACATATCAGGCTTTGCTTGTATTTACTGCTTTGTCCCAGTAGTAGTGTGTTGACATTCCTTTAACATGTTAAGAACATATAATAAGTTTTTAAATTAAAGCTAATATTGCAATATAGGCACACTTATTCACTGACTTTTAGCAATTGAGCTTAATGCATATAGCAAAATTACATTTAGCTAATCATGTTTAGAGGCTTGTTTGAAAACAAAATATCAAAAGTAATTTATTTTAGGTTGAAGTTAAGACAATCATATAAATCAGATAATAATTTTGAGGATAAATATAATTTGAAGAAATTTATTTTGTTTTGAAAGAGTGATAGATAGAGGAAAAATCAGCAAGAGAGATCTGTTTGGTGTTTCACCAAACATCGTTAGGTGGGACTGGCCTAGCCGGAAGCCAGATGCTAGAAGTCCAGCTGAATCTCCTCCATGGATGACAAGGGGCACAAACAGCGAGCCTGCCCCTGCTGCTTTCCCAGGTGCCTCGTCAGGGAGCTGCATCAGAAGCAGAGGAAGTCGAACTTGAACTGGTGCTCTGCTAAAGGATATGGTCAGAACTAGCGATGGTGGCTTAACTTGCAGCACCTTAACGATAGCCCCAGATGTGATGCTTTTCGTAGTAACCATTGCACTTGCTGAACTAAATTTATAGAGATTTTTCCTTCTAATTTCAATTACATACTATATATATATATTTGGAAGGGCAGAGACAGAGGACTCCCACCTGCTTGTACATTCCCCAGTAGTCTGCAATGTTTGGGGTAGGGCTGGGCTATGAGAAGGGCCACTCCAGGTTTCACATGTGACTGGTAAGAACACGATGACTGAAGTCATTGCTGTTGCCTCACAGAATCTGTACGAGCAGTAAGTTGGAGTCCAGGATCCACAGCTGGGAATCAGACCTAAGTACTGTAATGTGAGCTGTGGGCATCGTAAGCTGCTGCTGGGCCGCATTCCTGCCCACAAAGATCCCATTTTTGTGTACAGACATAGGTATGTACATTTTAAATTTACAGAAGCATTTTATTTTAAATGATGGCAAAACAAGTCATGTTACATTGCAAGCAAACCTTGGATGTTTTATGATGATTTTATTAAAATGTAATTGCTTTCATCTCTACTTGGTGGAAAGTAAGAATTAGAAACGGTGGGACAGGTGTTTGATGCAGTAGTTAGGACACCACTAGCAGCTGCCGCATCACTGATTGGCAGACCTGGTTCTTGCCCTGGCTCCTCTCACTCTTCACCCAGCTTCCTCCTAATAGGCACATATAAGGCAGCCTCTGGGGGCTCCAGTACCAGGTCAGAGGCCCTGGCTCGTTTCTGGGTCTGGCTTTGGTTTGGCTTAGCCCTGGTCGTGATGGGTGCTTGAGGGGAGAGCATCAGCAGGTGGAAGGTGTGTTCTGTCTCAGCTTTTCACTTATGAAGAGGATAAAGACATAACTAAGGAAGCCACAGGACTGGTGACCGACCTGCTTGGGACTACCTGCTTCTTGTCGCTGAAACTATCCTGAAACTACTCAATGACTGATTTCCTGGGTTAAGACAAAGTTACTATTTTAATATCAATGATTAGATTCCAACACATCAATTTCATAGGAAAAAAATATCAGGTCGGTTGCAGTGTTTCATGTCAATCACATTGATCCCTAGATTTTTTTACCTAATGACTGAACTGATCAGCTATTTTGATATTTAGCAGACACCTAATGAAAGGGCATCATTTAAAAAGTTACTCTGATTTTCTGAATGTCTTTAGTGAATTTTGCATATAAATTGAACCTCACCTGCTATCTATTTAATGCATACATAATATTCGCGAAACGGGCAAGCAAACTCAAGGGCCTTTTAGAGGACATTTTTCTAAATTGACAGTGATCTCTTTGATTTGTTTTTTATCTGTGTTGTTATTACCTGGAGGAGGATTTTTGTCTATTTTGACAGGGCTCGAACTTGCCTTCGGAGAATAACAGTCTTACACCCTGGGATAGAAACACTTGCTGGTGGTTTTTTTTTTTTTTTCACACTGTATTATTGCTTCACCTCTGTGGTGCATGTCTGATCTCCCTGACTAAATTGGAAGCTCAATGTTATATGTCTTCAATTCCCTGCAGTTTCAGCAGAGTAGCTCATAGTTGCTGCTCAGTAAATATTTGTGGTTTATTTTGCAACTAATTTTAATCTTTGCCATTCAAGGTTTTTCAAAATGTGCAACGCACATTAGATGAAATCTTGAAATGCTTTGCAGTTCTTGGTGCAACATTTTTCAACTATTTGGTGCCAAAGACTGCCAAGGGATGTCTTGGAATAGCCTGTACCATCTGTGTCTTTGAAGACAAATAGACGTCTTAGCACCTGTAGTGCTTAGCCTCCTCAGTAGCATGCTTGCACGCCTCAACTTTGGATATTGGGGTGTTTTCACCATATGGGAGTTTTCAGTGGTCTTTGATCATTTCTTAGAGGGCACGTGGCTTTTGGAGTAAGGCCAGACAGAAGTCAGGTTCTGGATCTAAAGGAAGAATAGAGATAGAACATCATAAAAGCCAAAGCTCCTTGTCATTTTCTAACTTAAACTGTCCACATTACAAAGGCCATATCCTTTGTAATTCAGTGTGTGCAGTCTGTGGCTCTTTACATGGTTTGTCATGGTGTTTTGGCAGAAAGATCTGTGTGGTGTGTCACAGCCATGTTACTCAGCTTTTTTCCCAAGTTGGCCTCTTGGCAAACAGTTTTGGAAGCAGAGGTGATAGAATTCCAGAAGGGAAAGATAAACCAGGGTGCTGTGCCTTTACTGAAGTTACTAGTAATGACCATAGAAATGATGGGCAGCTTGGTGATGCAAGTTCTGGGCCAGTTCTTGAGCACGGAGAGTTTATGTTATACAAACTTTTATGAAAAGCTAGCAGTAACTTCTGGAAGCTTGGTAAGATCAGAGTGGCTGTAATATAACCTGTTGGTGGTGAAGAAGGCCCTGAGTACCTAAAGGGGCATAATAGGGAAAGCTGGTGTGGGGTGTAAAGCAAGCAGAATTCCCAACACCCCCTGTTTTATCTGGGCTAGAAAGAAGCATGGAATAGCTTTTCTTTGCAGTAGATAATGTGTTAGGTGAGATTTTCTTAAAGGTACCTTGAAGATTGGAGAAGTGCAGGAAGGTTTCTGAAAAGCAAATTCACTCTAGGATAAGGCAACATGTAGTGTGGAGGGAAATTATTCTTTTAACTCTATATTAAAAATAGTAAGAATCATTAGAACTTTAATGGCAAGAAGAGACTCTGAAGAATGCTGAAAGAATAGGTGTTTTTAGCCACTGAACTGAACCAGTTACAAGGGGATCTATTACCAGTGTGTTCTGTTTGAGATCCATCAAAGGAGCGACCAGCTCACAAATCTAGACATCTTAAATAAGCTCTCCTAATTATGGTGCAGAAACTGAAAATGGAGCAGAAAACTGTGCTTCTGACTTAGCATGCTCCTTTTAGCTTTGTGTTTCAGATGGAGAGAGATGAGTTACTGTGCTTTGCTATGTAAGACGTCTGTATATGGTGGCTCTTGATTGAAACATGTACTGTCACTTACATTGACTGGGGAGAGTCTCAAACCAGAAGATGATCAACTTAGGAATTAATAGGACAGAAGCAACATTACTTAGTAGGTTTTGAAAATGTTAATGTATTTTTGAGTTCTGATACATTTTATAAAATCATTCATTCAGATTGCTGTTGTTTGTTGAGAGCTGGTTGCTATCTGCCAAAATTCTCAAAATTACTAAGCTAACCAATATGTGTATTGGAGAAATGAGTCATACTCTGTATATTAAAGATTCTCAACAAAATATATAACCACAGCAGCCCACAATTATCTAGCGAAGCTAGACTTGTGCCACGGAATCATTCAAAGGAGTTGATGAAATGGCAGGCAGATTTCACATGTAGTGGGGCGGGAAGTTTCTATATTACGCTGTATCTCACTTGTTAGACTCTGTGGATTGTTCTGTAAGACAGTGGTGTGATTATCCTTATAAATTACTGTGGATGTTTGGATTCTTTGATGCTTTGGACTCAAAACTAGAGATATTATGTGGGTCTGTGGAAGCTTCTTGTTATTTCGTTCCTATCAAACTTTTCCCTACCTCTGTATAGTTTGGTTGCTTGTTTTTGCCCATCTCACATACAGGGGAAAAATCTATTTTATTTTGTCTTTGAACATTTCTACCTATTTGAACTTGCTTAATTTTCTTTTGTAGGTTAAAAGGCAGTGTGCTAATTCTTTCTGTTTTTTTTCTCCCTTTATGGAAGGAGGCTAGGGAATGAATGAAATGATTTGTTAAAGCTGCAAGGTGAATGCTGTAATTGTTACCTCTTTACTTCTGTGCTAGATAGCTAATTGATCCTCACTGATGAATAATGAACAGGAGGTATGCAGGAAGAAGGAGCAGTGAAAAGGCCCAATGGATGTCTGGGATGCGTTCAACACAAATGATAAATAGGTGAGGAAATGGTCTAAACGAGAGGATGTTCCTGGGCTATTTCTAATATGATCTTGATTCTCTTTAAAAAAAAGAGGAAATATTTGTGTTTCCAGACCAGAAAAACAGTGTTTTAGAAATAATGTTATGTGTTCATTAAGAAGCAAATTTTATCTTCTGTCATAGTTAGGTAGCCTTCGAGGTTGGCTGTACCATATGCTTAGTCTGTATGCTGGAAAACCAGTTTGTCCAGTGAGAAGTGAGAACCAGGCTTCCCTGCTTTCTGGCTGTTTCAAGTTGGAAACATCCAAGCGACTGTATATTTTCCTCAGTGCACTTGAATCTTGAAGGTAGAAAAATGCAGATGGTCACAGTCAGGGCAAAGTACTAGGTCATTGTTGTAAATTAATGATACTTACTGGCAACCAATGTCAGAGGTTACTACTTGTCTTAAGACAGTCTGAACCAGGATGAAGTTTTGTGGCAGTTGATTCTTTGAACTTACTGAGTATGAATGGTTTTTCAGAAATGACAAGAAGAAATGATCTTGCACAATGTGGGGACACCCAGTGACATACTTGAAAACCATCAATATCCTACATGTGACACCACAGATTTACCTATGGGGCCGTGACCAAGGATCCTTTTTTCCAGAACTTTCTGTTAATTGACTTGTTTCATGAAGTGATCTGTAGTGTCATGCTGACTGCATAAAGGCTGTTCATTGTGAGGTCATTCTGTAGAGCCTGCCGCTTGCATACATTACATGCCTTCATAGTCCCATCTGCCTTTATTGCATTTAATAAGAGCTGGAAATGAACGTGCTACAAGATGGCTACTTCGTGGAAGGTGCATCCTTACTTCCAATAGAGGCCTAATTTTAATTATCTTCACTCTGCTACAGAAATACTTAATACCAGGAAGGAGATATTTACTGGAATCCACAAGTCCAGAATTCATCATGATTCACTGTGAAATCCACTGCCCTTTGCTCCCTACCCCCTCTTGGACTGGAATGAAATGTGCCTTAAACTGAAGTGAAATACATCACATGCAGCAACAGTGGGCCCTGGCTTTGCCTCTATTCCTGGTGTGAAATCGATACACTATCTTTCCTCCTGACCCGTTTCCTGACCTCCATTGCAGCTTTCATGCTGAACAGCAATTGCTTTGAACAGTCTAGGTCTGCCACAGCTCACAAATGATTCTCAGCTTCTGTCTAAAACTGGTAGTGATAACAAAGCCTTGAGTTTAAATAATGCAGTTGTAGTCGCCGTCTAATTATGAATTACATGAAAGTGCAAGCGCCTCTATTATTAAATGCTTTCAATAGCAGGCACAGTACATGTGCAGACAGCACGGGGCGGGGGGCTGGAGCCTGGGAATCAGGCTTTCCAAGTCTGGATTGAGAGAAAGGGGAAAAGAGGCAAGGTACATTTATACATTTCAGTCATTTTCCATGGCAGAATTCTGTTTGGTGAAATGTATTAAATTTTTGTCCCATGTGAGCCTCTATTTCCTTCTTACAGTAGCATTTTTGAATACTGGAGTATATAAGCTTTGCACAAGAAAGAGTTCTGACAAACCTGTGTTTTTGTGCTAAAGTAGAATTTGTTAATGGAATTCCAGGGTTAGGCTGTTAAGGTGTTGACTTCCTAGATATGGCAGAAACCTGCATGGAGAGTCTTCATTTTGGTCACTATCTTCTGCTGACCTTTTAGCCATTTTCAAAGCACTGTTGATTGAGGAATTTATTGTTTTGTAAAATAATAGGCATTTTAACGTGTGCTAAGAAAACAAATGTGTGATTGGCCGGGTTGCTTTACTTGTCTTTGCCAGACTGGAAAATTAAGCAGTGGAGCTTTTCTAGAACTCATGGTATGAAATGGGAATCACTGTAGATTAGGGGGTGCTTTGTGAAACAACGGTATATAAAATGAGTCATTCTTATGTGTACTTTGTTACGACTGTTGAAATGAAATTTCTTTAATAATGAAGGGCACACACTCTCTGCGTAATAATACATAGAATGGCAGTTACCTCATCAGTGACCCTGTAACCACACACACACCCATGAATGCATCTAAGGCTCTGATTTGACATCATCCCTTGAGTTCAGTGGAAACATGGAAGGAAGGAAGTTAGAGCCCTAAGTAAGTGCTCTTACCCCAGCCTGTCCTCAACAGGCATGTGTCTCTATCAGAACCTTCCAGCATTCCATCAGGGATGCGATTATCCTTAGATCCCGTCTGTTTTATTACGGTGATATAGGTGATTATATCCCTGATAATAGCCCAACACTTTCATGTAGAATATACTTATTCTCCTTCCGGTTTTTTGAGCAGAAAAGCACCGGGCACAGCATGGAGAATTGAGGGTGTCAAGACTTCTCTAGTCCTGAGTGCAGAACTAGATCTGAGTCAGCTGCGAGTTAGTGTAGAACTTATCGAGGCTGGGGAAGAGGGAGTGAGATTTGATTTATACCAGAACTTGAGACTCTGTTATTTTAAGTTGCTCAAATAAAGTGATATCTTTAAAATGTGATACATGTAAATAATCTCCAGTAATTTGTTCATAGTTCTATCTGTATATCTAATGAAAATAATCTGCTGGTTCAGATCAACTCAAGGACAATTATTTGTAAATAATTATGTTAGGAATTACATGAATATGTAGATGTCAGTGTCTTGGTTGTACAGGAGATGATGACAGAAATCAGGGTGAAACTGGGATTCCTAAGAACTAACTAGTTTGGTGATGATTTCTTCACAACAGGATGGAATTTGACTCACTTGTATTAGCAAATTGAAAGCCCACAATAAGCTGTCATGTTCTATTTTTAAGAAGATTTATTTATTTTTATTGGAAAGTCAGATATACAGAGAGGAGGAGAGACAGACAGGAAATCTTACATCTGATGATTCACTCCTGAAGTGGCCGCCACGCCTAGAGCTGAGCTGATCCACAGCCAGGATCCCAGAGCCTCCTCCAGGTCTCCCAAGTGGGTGCTGGTCCCAAGGCTTTGGACCATCCTTGACTGCTTTCTCAGGTTACAGGAAGGGAGCTGGATGGGAAGCGGGGTCACTGGGATTAGAACTGGTACCCACATGGAATCCTGAAGTGTTCAAGATGAGGACTTTAGCCACTAGGCTACTGTGCCTGGCCCCATATCTATATCTATATCTATATCTATGTATTTTTTTAATGTAAGGAGTCTTCTAAAACATTTGTGGGAAATCCATATTATGAAAAAAACTATAAAAGGGTTTCCAAAATTTTGTTCACGAAAATAATCTTTGAAAAGCATATTTGTTTGGCAGAGACAGACACACAAAGAAAGTCAGACACACTCTGAGAGAGAGAGAGAAAGAGAGAGAGAGAGAGAGACCTTCTATCTGTTAGTTCGCTCCTCAAATGACAATAATGAGCTGGGTTGGACCAAGATGAATATAGGGACCTGGAATTCCATCCAGGTCTCCCATAAGAATGCAGTGACCAAATACTTGGATCATCTGCTGCTGCTTTCCCAGGCACATTAGCACATTAGCAGGGTCTGGAATGGAGCAGCCAGGACATCAGCTGGCCTGCCACACATATGGATGGGATGCTGGTGTCACCAGTGGGACCTTCACTTGCTTTGCCATAGTGCATTCACCTAAACTTAGTTTTTCATTTCTTTTTTTAACCCTTTTTAATTACCATCATATATCTCATCTTTTGTAAGCCTAAAAAAGTACTTCTTAAAGTATAAGTAAAAATTGTAAGGTGTCTGTAGCACTGATGTACAAAAGATGGAAATGCCAGACGGAGAACAGGCACTATCAGATACGACTGTATCCATGCAGGAGCAAAGTTTGGATTCTGTGCCCTGGGAAAATTTTGACTTTTGGAAAAGTTCAGTAATTTCTTGCAGCACAATTTTTGATGTCCTGAGGCTTCTCCATTGCATTGTGAGGCTAGTCCAACTAGATGGTTGGCCTGAGGGATTAGAAGCACACGTAGGAAGTAAGAGTGGTAATGAACCGAGTGTGGATGTCCAGGGTGTTCTCTGTTGAGAAGTGGATGCATGTCTCTGCCCCTTGATGAGCAGGAAATATCAACATTCACCAAGCATCTCAAGAATTTTCCGGTTATTTTGTGAATTTTTAGAGAAAACACAGAAGTGTCTATTCAAACAGATGCAGAAAATCCCTGGCAAATAGTCATGTGTCAAATGTGAATGCAGTTAAGATTCTTTTCGTGTTCTCTACCGCCTCTCTTTCATTGGAGGCATCGTTGTCTTTACTCTTCAACACACTGCTGCCTGGACCGTTGGGAACCTGCCCCTGCATGAACTTTGATTACACTTTAGCAGTGGTAAAGTCCCCATTTGAAGTTTTGCTGTTTCTATTCAAAATTTTTCATCTCAAAGAAGAAATCTTGACAGTAATTTGGTGGTAATACAGCTTAACCAATATACGAAAGCCCTTATTCACAACTGAATGCAGAAGTGTGGGTTCTAGAGGCAGAAAATACAAACTTTTATACAGAGCCATTTTTATCCTTTGAAGAAGACAGTGCTAATAAATCTTGTTGAATCAAGACCTTGAAAGAAACTGAAAATATGTACAGTTTTCAAATATACCCCTGAACAGTACTTTATATTACCTTGATGCTGCTGTTTCATAATGTGGTTTTAGTTGAATGTAATCTCCTCCACTCAAATTTATTTTTTGAGAAATTGCCACAGTGAAAGTTGAAAACATTTTTGTCATTCAAAGGAAGTAAAAGATCAATACTGAAACTCTCCTATTAGTTGCTAAGATCTACTTTAGTGTTAAAAGATTTATGAGAAGAACACATTTCTAAATTTATATTGCATAGTGATGCTGCGGTGAAACTTCAAAATAAAACATTATTTTGGGAGAAGGAGGTGGTCTATTTATTATTTAAATGCTGCACTAAACTGTAATTCAGTAGTATTTTATTCCAATTAAAATCTCCTGAGGGGTAATCTTTTTTTTTTATGATAAGCAAAACTGAATAATACAGAGTATGTCCCCTCCAATGAATTGTTGTGTAACAAGACTTGATGATAATTTTACCTTTCCCAAAATCTGATATCAGGCAATTTATCTTCTAAGTAATACTCCTGAGTACCAAAGCTGAAATGTTTTGGCTTCAGCCCAAATCAAACTTGAGGAAGTAGATTCTCTAGAGCATTTGCTTAACTCTGTAAATTTAATTGTTATAATGAATAGAATACATGTGTCAAGATTACTTGTGGTTTTGCCAGTTTCCTTCTCTTGCTAAAACAGAAGGAGCAACATGACAAAGGCTATTAATTCTTACTGGAGTTACAGAGGAAAAAAACGTGTAACGTAGTACATGATGATTAAACATAGACTAATTTTAAAACCCAGGCTCAGTAATTTTTGAGCGCTTCACATTTAAACTGAATTGTTGTGCCATAATAAAATAGACTGATGTGATTTAAAAAATAATCTGCCTAAATACGGAATACTCAGATAAAAACATGTACATATCCAGGGGAATATCTCATAATAGAACCTTCTTTCTTTCACAGATCTTCAAATATGATATATCTTTATATTTGACTTTTACACAATAATTTTTATAGACAATGAGATTCAGTGTAGTTCTTCAGTGAGCCCAATGTTAGCATACCTAGAAGAGGTCACATATGGTGAAGGTGATATTGCTTGATTTAGTGATTTATTTAAAACCAAAAAGATAATTGTGAAGCAGCAGCAAATGTAATCCATTACCATGCATAATCATATTAATTATAGCAAAATGATCAGTGCTAGTTAACAGATTATTGAATTTAGAATAACTTGTCAAGGGCCCTTGCTTATTTTCACCATTTTGTTCCTCAATGCAGTTGTAGTTATTATTTTTTAATTTTCATTATTCATATACATTTGAACTAAAATTTTCAGATGATGCAACCTCATTGCTGACCTTCCCATTGGAGGGAAAGGCCGTGTCCCTTGGGGGATCTGAACATTTCTCCTAATGCTTTACATAGCAAGGTTGCTGTGGAGTATGAGCTGAGGGAGGCGTATAGCAACAGCTCGTATTTATTTGTATTCAATTTAGAAATATCTCTGTGGTTTCCAGTTTTATTAACTTAGTTATAACTTATAAACCTGCAAACATGTGCCAAACATTGTGCAAGACATAGCACTGAATGAGTTCTAGCCTCCTGAGTTCCTTAGGGGAGAGAGAAGAGTGCACGTGCCACTGGAATGAATGGCGAGTGCTCCAGCAGAGTGGAACCCAGGGCTAAGACGACTCAGAGGAAGGGAAAATGTGCTGTGGGACTCTTGGGAAGACTTTGTAGAAGAGAGAGTTTTTGAAGGATGAGGAGGAGTGGGAAACATGGTATGTCTGGGTAAGAGTTAGGAAAGAGCTAATCAGTTGTAACAGAGACTACAAAATATAGTGGCTCGAAGATCAATGAGATGTACCTGTCTTTTGTGTAGCAGTCCTGTGTGAATGACCCTTTTGAAGGGCTGTGCTTCACAAGTTCATCCATGACCCCAGACCCTCCTTTTCTGTTGTTCTGCCACCAGCACATTTCTTTGCGTGGCCAATTCTGGATTGTAGGCACTTTGGGGCAGTTTGAGGGGGAGGACTAGCTAGGGAGGAGCACACTGCCAGTCCAAGCCCAGGTGGGGAAGTGGTGCTCGTCACTTCTCCCCATTGCCTTGGAGGGAACCAGGTCCCATGGCCACACCTGCCTGCAAGGGGGATGCCATCTGCTTACAGCCCTATTACTGTGGCAGTAGTAGTCAGAGGCCACACCATCAAGGATCCACACAGTATCCTCAGCAGGAAAATCCCTTCAGAAGTGGCTTTTTAAAAAAGTTGTGGTTATGCATCAAGGTGAAGGAATTCATGATGGGGGAAGGGTTTGGGGTGAAGGGGGGGGAATCCCAGTACCTATGAAATTGTGTCATGTAATGCAATGTAATTAATGAATAAATGAATATTAAAAAAAAAAATAAAGTAGAATTTAAAAAGCAAAAAAAAAAAAAAAAAAAATTGTGTGGAGCAATATTCATTGGAAAAGCCTTTTTTTCATCTGGTTGGGCTGTGGGATGTCAATTGGGTGGTTGCTTTTTTTTTTCTTTTGTCTGAATGGTGTTTGTGAGTGGCCTTGCTGTCCAGACAGTTGCTTTTGGAGGTGTTAACTGCGTGCCGGGCAGAGTCTAGGGGAATTTGCCTGTTTGTCTTCTTTAAATCAGGAATGTGTCACCCTGTTCTCCCTTGCTGATGAGGAACTAAATAATAACAGAAGTTGCTTTGTTCATGTATATATTTGTTTCTGTGATATGCTGCTGTATTCTTAGTATTTCACAGTTCTCCTGTCCACACACACACATCATGAATACCTTTTTAACTCTAAGTTATGTATGATCTTCTGTTAATGTTTTCCTTCATGTTAATGTTTTCAGAGGACTTCGCACTTCTCATTTTATTTTTGGTCACAGACAGATTGCTTTAATGCATCTACTTAGAGTCCAAAACTGTAGAAACTATGTGTCTCTTAATCGTACCTGTAGCAGGCAAGCATTGTGCTAATGTTAGGATTTATACTTCAGATTGTGTTGCCCCCTTGAGAGTTGAGGTTGGTGCAGTCAACTCTCAGATTTTCCTTAGTTCAGTTGGGAAAGTGGGCTACAGAGAACAGTTATGTGACCATCTCCTATTTGATTGATTGTATTTTTCTAATATCCAGAGTAGGTTAGTTTATACTACCTCTCATTAGGCCTTCTGGCTGTATGAGAAGATGACTAGAGCAGTTGCCTAACAGGGAAGGAAGGTGCATTGCTTTCCAGAGCCTGTAAGAGCAAAGTGGAGAGCAGCGTTCACAATGTGCAGATCGGTCTGTCCTAGCCTTCTGTGTTTTGTATTAGGTAGTTTTAGAAAGAGAGGCCCAACCTCCAAGGCTACCAGCACAGAACCACAGCCCTTCACATTCTCTCAGGCCTTGTCTCTGTGACAATTTTTAGAATTGAAATTCTATAATGCAAGAAAAATTTTTTTTACAAGGGGAGAGTTCCACACTTGAAAAATTAAACAAAATCAAAGCTTTAGCAGAGAAAATTCCTAGCATCTGGAAGATATACTCTTGTTTCTGATGCTGGAAAAGTTCAAGTGATGAACAGGTAAGTCCTGAAAGATACATGAAGTTCAGCTAGGGAGGTATGAATCGTAGCCGCTAAAGGAGATGGTGTGTGGATGGGTTAGGAGGGCAGAGCATGGAGACTGAGTGTGTGGCTCAATGAGAAGCAGAGCATAAAGAGAGGGAGGATGGCGACAGGTGGGGCTGCCTGGGGCATGCAGGGGCCAGCTCCAGCTGTGGCTCGAGAGAGTATCATCAGGGTAGGGATATAAAAAGACATGCACTTATTAAGTTTCCACCCATTCCAAAACAGCATTGGCAGGAACAACTCCCCGTGACACAGCCCTTCAGGAACAGGTGCTGGGCATTTTACACTGGAAGCTGCTCTTGCTTTCTCAGATCCTTGCAGTCAGGCTATGTTTTCAGGTAGAGTCATGTTTTTGAAAAACTATTGTTCCTGCAGTTGTTGGTCCAGCAGTTCCTGATTGCCTTGACCTTGTGAGGAATTACATCAGTCCGTATTTGCTGTCCATGTAGTTTTCATGTAAAAACAAAATGATATATTTTACGAGAGGCAGAAAGAAACAGAGACAGAATTGCAGTGAGAGAGGGAGAGAGAAATGAGAGAGAGTGCTTTCCACATATCAGCTGGTTCATTCTCCAAGTGCTTGTAACCATTGGGTTGGGCCAGGCTGCAGGGAGCCGGAAGTGCAACCGGGTCTCCAATGTGGGTAGCCGGAAACCAATGACTTGAGCCTTTACCATCATCTCCCAGGATTCTGCATGGCAGGAATCCTGAATCAGGAGCCAGAAACAAAGTGGAACCCCACTGTTATGGGGCACAGGTGCCTAAATCAGTATGCTAAACACCTACTCCAAGCTTGCATTTTAATGCTTTTTGGTTTTTTGTCTAGTTCCAGGTATGACACTGGAACTATTCAGAACTATTTCTCATAACCCAAATGGTAAATGGTGAAAGAAGGCTCACAGTGGCAAGTGTCCCACTTCGTTGAACATACTTGTGTCAGAAGGGGACTGAGAACATTCAGTGGAGAAGAGACACTGCAATTTGCTATTCTAACAAGTACTCAGTTCAAGTTCTCATTCCAGGCAGTACCCTTGCTAGCATGGACTAAGGCACTGACCCAAAGGGAGGTGATGTGCATATACATATTCAGAAAGGATGGCTTTTGTGGGAGGAATTTTCAGCTCCTGTTAAGGCAGTGATATCCTTTTACAAATTATAGATCAGAGCGAGTCTAGAAGTCACTATTACAAGATTTGAAGTTCCTCAGACCAAACGAGGCTGCAGTTTGTGGTTCTGGTGAGCAGTAGCGTCTCTGGGCTTCCTGTGTCCACATCTGCAGAGTGTTGCAGCTCTTGATACGCCTGTACGATGACTCACATACCTAACTCCCAGTAAACGTCCGTTGAGCGAGTGAATTACAAGTTAGGATGATTACAGCCCTATATTTTGAAACAGATACTGTGATAAGTGCTTAACATCGTCATTTCTAGCATGAGCTAACACTGATTGTTGTCATTACATTTCAGTGAAACAGTGCTTCCTTTTCAATGTCACTGGGCTACTATGTGGCAGTGCCCCCAGCAAGCATTGGTTCCTGTGTGGCTCCAAACTGTGGACTCCTAAGCACAACTTAGACATGCTGTTCATTGAATGGACAGAGCTCTCAGATATCAGGGAGCTAAGAAGATGGAGAAATAGAGAGGTTCATGGAATTGCTTTTTGTTTAATGCACAGGGTTGTACTTACACCAGCTGTTCAGACACTTTCCATGTTATCCTCTTAGGTTTTCTTGATTGCTTGTTTTTACCTTTAGTTTTATCATCATGTAAAGCTTATTAGCTTTCCACAATTAGTAAGAACTGGTGCGACTACCCTGCTCAGTGCTGAGGGAGTTCTT